>NW_028274818.1:109381257-109981257 GCF_037043125.1 Eumetopias jubatus | reverse complement strand
GGGGCCCCCAGCCGGCTCCAGATCCCCGTCCCTTCGTTTTACCCCACGCAGCTTCCAGTCCTTTCTAAAGAGCTAGGATAAGAAAGGCAACACCCCCACCCATTCATGACCACACGGCACCAGGCACCATGGGGTGACGTGCCTGCAGACGACAAGAAAACCGCCAGTGTCCTCGGCAAAGCGGGGCTCCCAGGGAACCAAGGGACAGGGAGGCAGGCAGCGACCTGTCCAGAGCCATCCGCGAGGCACTGGGCTGAGTCCCGACCAGCAGGCTCCCGTGAGAGGCCTGAGAAGACGGTGCCCCCACGCCCTGCTGGGGGTCTGGGCAGGGGTGGGCCTGCGCGTGCGCCTATCACACGCAGATGTCCACCCGCACGTGCGCACACGCATGCTCCCAGGCTCTGGTTCCTGGGACGGACCCCCCTCTTCCCTCCCATCCCGCGGGAGGCCCCAGAGCGTCAGCGCTTGCCGAAGGAGACCCTGACCCACCGGTCGCGGTCTCTCACGCCGTCCAGCAGAGCTGCAGCTGCCTGGCCTGTGGCTGTCTTCCAGAGTGCCACCAGGGCATCTGGGGGAACGCCGAGAGCAGAGTCCAGGTGGGGGTGACCCCACCGAGCGGTCAGGGACCGCCCTGTCCTGTGCCGGGTCCCCTGCTCTGTGGAGAGGCCGGTGAGGCTGGACAAGGACACGGAACTCGCCAGCCCGTTACATGGAACCACCCCCGAGATTTCCACGGACAAATGAAACAGCTCCTGCTTCCGGCCAGTCCTCCCCAGAGCCCGGCGGCCGGCTGGCTAACGCCTGGGCCTGGGGCGGAGGAGGAGGGGCCCGGAGGGCTGAGAGCTGCCCTGCAGGCTGTGGGTGCAGCAACTGGGAGCCCATGCTTCCAGGACTCTGCAAAGCCACGGAAAGGCTCTGCGCTCACCCACACCCTGGCAAGCGGCTCCTCCACCAGCCCCAGCCAGGGCTGGGGACACGGTGCACGTGCCTGGGGGGGGGGGCCTTGCTGAGCACAGCCAGGCCTGGGCCATGGGGAACAGCTGAAGGTGGGGAGGGACAGCAGGGCATCGGGGGTGGGGGGGGACGGCAGAGGGTCCGGGGGTCTGACAGTGACTTTGGCCTGTGTCCGCTGCGCAGTGGCTGCCAGAGTGAATGGGGCTTGTAAAAATTGTACATCTTTGTTAATGTACTTAATGTTTAAAGACCCGTGGGATTTCTACAAGGTATGCAACAGCGATCAGCGATGCCGAGTTCTTCCAAGGCACAGGGATCACATGAACAGGAGTGAAGAAGTATGTTCCTGACAGTTTACGTAGACACTTTACGTGTTTGAGTGTTTCACTTATTCGAGGACTGAGGAGTTTCAAGAAACGTAGAAACGGATACACGTGACCCAAGAAGGCAGGGGAGTTGGGAGGAAACGCTGGGAGACGCTGGGGGGCAGACGCCAGGCTGAGATGCAGCCCTGACCTCAGGAGGAGAGGCCGCCAGGAGGGAGGTCGGGGTCGGGTGCCGGCCTCCAGGGTGGCTCCTGCCTGAGCCTGAGGCCTGGCGCCTCTGGGCGCGGCCAGCACCTTTACCAGCAAGCGGCTGGCTGGTCATGGGTTCACCAGAAAGCGCACGATGAAATGAGACAGAAAGGATGTCATTTGCTATTGCATTCTGCTCGAAGCGTGCACAACACACAGGCTGTTCCCTTTTTATACAAGAACAGAAAGAAAAGTGGGCTGTTTCTACAGATGTGGGCAGTGACAGGTGAATGGCCCACTCCACACCGTGGCAACGCGAAGTGGCGGCCTCTCTGGGGACCCTGGCCTCCCGCGGCCTCGCCCGCCGCACCCTGCCCAGCCCACACGCCGTCTTCTCGGCAGGGCGGGGTCAGGAGTCAGACCAGTGGGGCGGTGGTAGGACCAGCCCTTTTCACCCAGATTCTAGCTCGGGCAGGCAGCCTCCCCAGGCCGCCCCAGTGGCGCAGGAAGTCCCCAGCCCTGCTGCTGGGACCTGCTCGCCCTTCACAGGCAGGTGCTTCATTCCTGGTGAGTGCCCCAGTCCTGCAACCCAGAGCACACCTCAGGCCTCGACACGGGCACAACTCCTCCGTGGGAGCCCCCACCACGCCAGGCACTGCGCCCCAGCAGCATCTCCAGAGAGAGAGTCTAGGGCCAACACAGGCCGCGCAGTACCTGCCCCCGTGCGCCTGGGGTCCCAGCCCCGGCCTCGCTAGCAAGCCGGAGGGCGCGTCCCATAGAGGTCGAGCAGCGGCCCCCTCCCATCCTGCGGTGCGGCACACTGACCTTGCCACGGTCCAGTCCCAAGGCCGTCTCCCTGGCCCAACACAGACCCTCACCCTATCACTTCAGCTGTCCCCTGAGCGCGGCTGGTGCAGGATACCCTGGGCCTTGTTGCCCTGCCCCTCCCAGCAACAGGACCAGTGTAGCAACAGGGGGATGGCAGACAGCCGGAGGCGTCCCGCAAGAGGCCCCCAGGCCGCAGGGCAGAGCTGCGGGTGGCCGCGGGTCAGCAGACTCGCCCCCTCCCAGCGCCATGGACCATGCCTGCCTGAGGCGAGGCTGCTCCCACCAGCGTGCACGGCGGGTCACAGCAGGTCCTACCTTGAAGATGAGGCAGTCGGCTTTGTGCTCCGCGTACATGGACGTCAGCCGGTACTGGTTCTCCGTGGTGATGTCGATCTGGTAGCCCGTGAGCGCATAGCAGACTTTCCGGAACTCTTGGATCTTGGTCTGAAAGACCTCCTTGAGCCGCTGATTCTTCAGCTCAGCGCTCTCCACCTGCTTCCTCAGCTCTGAGGGGGGAGAGGAAAGGGGGTGAGCCTGCAAGCCCTGAGAAGGGGGGGCTCGGGGGGGCAGCAGGGGGCCCGGGTCAGAATCACCAGGCGGAGGGTCGAGGAGGAGACGGGGACCTGCCCGGCACGGACAGGCCAGACATCTTCCCGGCTCTGTGCCCCGGATTCCACCCCCGGCCCAGTCCCTTTCTGAGGCACAACAGGGGCAACACGGAAGTCGTCCCAGGTCGGGACATGAGGGTGTGAGCACCAGCCCTCCGGCCGCAGACTTCAGTCACCGACTGGGGACGCCGGTCCTGGGTCCCCATGCACGGCTGCGGCCGGGTTCCTGCTGGGGGGCTGGATGCCCACCCGCCTGGGCCGGCACAGAGAAGTGCTGAACAGACGGGGGGCTTTGAGAGGAGATGCCCTAGAGATGCCTGATCATGTTCCGGAGACAAGGCCACCAGGTGAAGACAGGCCCCCGGGTCCCATCCGCCCCCAGGCCCGCTCGTCACTCCTGCCACGGTTTATGGTTGTACGGGAGAAACCAGCTGTGCCAAGTGCAAAGCCGTCAGGAGGCTACACAGCAATTACCACGGATGCTTCACCCAAGGTGCCTTCCCGCTAATTAAACCTCGGTTATCCCCCCAGTAATTAGCGAGGCTGGCTCTCCTCAAACACAAGTGCCACCTCTGAAGCCAGGAGCTCCCTGGTGGTCCCGTCTGGAGCTGACGACGGGGGTGCCCTGGGCAGGATGGGAGTCTGGCTGGCCGACGGGGTGGTGGGAAAGCCCCCGGCCTCGGAGCTGGTCAGCCCGGCTTGGAGCCCTGCCCACCGTGACAGCGACAGCAACCCCTCATCCTCAGGCCGAAGCCCAGGCCCGCCAACCACCAGCTCCCTGATGGGGCTGAGAGCAGGCAGTCACGTCAGCCAGCTGCACATGAGCAGATGCGGGCAGGGTCACTTCCTGGAGGAGGTGAAGGGGACGGGGAGCCTGCCTTCCAGGGAAGGAAACCCACTGGAGACCCTCCAGCCGCTCTGCCCGTCCTGACCTGAGGCCTCGAGCCCATCATCCTCCAGCTCCTGGGTGTGTGTCAGGCACACAGCCGCCTGCAGGGGCATCACGAGAACCAAGCTAGGTCCATGGGGCCACAGCACAGTGCTGTGTGGGTTCAGGACACAGCACCGATGGTGGGGGCTGCGCAGCCGCCACAAGGCCACGTGGAGGGTGCCGATTCTCGGCTTCACAAAGGACCTGTGGGATTCAGTGCTTGGCCATGAGCACCTGGCACAGGGAAGGCCGTCTGTCCTAAGGCCAAGCTCTCGGCAACCCCTGCCCCTCACACACTCCGGACGGTGCCGGGCTTATGAACACAGACCCTGGGTCTCATCTGCACTGCCTGCAACTCTGCGTTCTCCCGCTGAACGAGGCCTCCTGATACCAGAGGACGGTTCCCTCTGGCCTCTCCACCATGCGTGTCCATCCACTTGGCCACACGCCCTGCCCTCACCTGCGCCCCGTTCATCAGAGAGCCCCGATCGGCCCTGCTGGACATTGTTATCTCTGGAGCAGAGAGCCTCTCCTTCAGGACGCGGGCACAGAGCCCTTGATTAATCGAGTAATCAGACTATGAAATCAAAGGGGTAACCGGCGGCTCTGACCCTGCACTCCTCCCTGAGTCTCTCGGCCAGCCCACCGAGGATGGATCTGCTAGTGGGAGGAAAACCCATTCCACAAGAGAAAATTCACTAACCAAAGTTCTGAGGTGATATTTCACCCGTCAGAGCCTGCACTGCCTTTAATGGATCTCAGATGTCCACTAGTAAAAATTAAATTTCAGTAATAACGCAGCCTGACCTCGGAGAAGGTAAGAGCCCCTTTACCCACAGATACCAAAATGCTGCTCCCACGCTGGTGGGACTCCGACAAGTAGACGGGGCTCGGGTCAGGAGCGGAGGAGCCAGGCCACCTGCCACCCCCCTGGGAGGGGCCCCCGGCGCCAGGCACCACGCACACCTTACCCCGCGCAGCCGCTCAACACCACGAGGCAAGTCCCACGTCATCCTCTGACGGGCAAGAGTGGGGGGCGTGGGGAGCGGAGCAGCCTCAAGGTCACACGGCCCGTCAGAGTAAAGAGGGCTCTGACCCCACCGACCTGGAGGCCTGGTGCGGGTCAGGTGAGAGGCTGGGACTCTCAGGGGCCAACGCCTTGACACAGCGAGTTCAGGGGCCACCGTGGCCTCTGGCTGTGATTCAGGAGCAAAGTCAGTGCTCTGACCTACCCCCTACACTGCTGTTCAATCGCCTATGTAAACGTGAATGAATAATTCACACGATGGTTTGGATTAAATAAATGAAAGATGTGCCTTTCGCCTTGGAGATGCCACCACTCTGACACAGCCTTTCCTCAGAGCAAGCGGCACCTTCCTCTGGGTGGGGTTTGGGGCCCTGCACGTGGCACTCACAGGATGCTCCTCCAGCTCCCAGTGACCGAGTGCCCGAGACCCCTGGGGTCCGCGGTGACCACAGTTGTGCACCCACCGCAGGTACCCTGCCACAGCCACCCCCAAGGCTGGGCCTGCTGGTGGTGACCACACGTGGGCAGGGCCAGCGCAGCAGACCAGTGGCCTCATCAGGTCTACTGAGAGATCCTGGACCGCCCACCCCAGACCTTGCCTGCTGTGTGCACATCTGGGCATCACCAGACATGGGATGGAGACCTCGTGCCTGGGGCCCCTCCACTCAGGCCCGGGGCCAGGCCCACACTCTGGGGCCCAGACTCGCCCTTGCCCTCAAGCCCTCTCCTGCCCCCCTGCCCTCAACCCTGCTCTCCACCTGCGCTGGATGGGGGAATATGCCCCCCTACCACCACTGTCTCTCCTCTCTGGGCCACCCCCACCCCTCCTCCACTCAGCAGCCCTTTGCAAGGCTCTCCAAGAGTCCTTGGTGAGGGACAAGGAAGGCAATGGACAAGTAGAAGCCAAAGAGAGGACACGGTCACCCAGAGCCCAGGTGTGGAGGGTGGGCAGGGGTGGTGGGGGCCGGGGATGGGTGCCAAGGTCAAAGGGCCATGCCACCTCTTCTCTGACCTGGCATGCCCAGGCCCGCCGGTTGCCCCCAGCCATGTCCACAGGGGCCACTGGACGGCTCTGCCCTCCACCCCCTGCTCCTCATCTATGCCCAACGTCTGGCTCCTCCTGGAGTCACAGAAGGCAGCTGGGAAAGCCCGTGCGATGGACACAGAACAAAAATAAACTGCTTCTCATCTCTCCGTTATATAAAGGCCAACAGGAGAGAGTGCTTCACCCCCGAGGGGAGAGACGTCAGGATGAAGGAGCGGCTCTGGGCACAGAGCTCTGGAGAGCCAGATCGCAGTCTGAAACTCACAGGAAGGTTTTACTCTGGAGGGTTGGGGAGTGCGAGTGAGAGGCAGACGGGGGGACGGCTGGACCTTCCCTGCAGAAAGCCTCTTCGGGGCCCCAGCGCGCGGCGGCACCGGCCAGCAGAGCCCGCGTCTCTACTTGGCTAAAAGTGCGGGCACTACTGCGGTCTAATCCCCTTCTTACCAGGTTTGCTGGGGAAAGAGCTGGGTGGGCAGGGGTGGCGACGACCGAGGTCTGTGCCCCACGGGACCGCTGACCCGGGCTCGGGATAGAGGCCGGCCTCCCGGCCCTCGCGGGCTGCCGACGTGCAGCCGTTTGCTCCAAGCTCCTCACTCCCTGGGCTGTCGAGAAGCGCAGGCAGACAAGACCACACGAAACACTTTCAGATACACAAGCGGCTCTGAGGAGGGCAGCCCAGGTCTGACGGTCCACGTCCCGCCTCTCCAGTGGCCTGAGCGTGCCAGCGAGGTGCCTGGGTCTGATCCTGAAGCCCACTCAGAGCCAGTCGGCCCCGCCCTGCGGCTGTTCTGTGGGACACACAGATCTCCAGCCCCGAGCGCCTCAGCCTCAGCTCCATCCCGGGACCTCTCAAGGCAACGGCTCCCCATTAATGGGCTCCCCTGACCCACATCTCAGTCCAGACAACTCCGACAGCAGAGCAGGGGCCGTCTGATGGCCACCATCCCGGCCGCCCTGTGGGAAGTCAGCCCCTTCACAGCGGAAGCAGCTGGAGGGGGAGAGGTGGAGCCCCACACGGGGCAGAGCTGGGACCGGGATGCGAGGTTGCTGGGGCCCTGGGCCTCCCACCAGTCAGCTCAGGGTGGCCTTGGAGGCCGGGTCAGGCCCTCTGCACAAAATTCTGAGCTCTGAAGGGAAGACGTGGTCTGGGTTAAAACCCTCTCCTGGGGCGCCCAGGTCGCTCAGTCAGTTGAGCATCTGACTCTTGATTTCAGCTCAGGTCACGATCTCAGGGCCATGGGATCAAGCCCCTGTGTTGGGCTCTCCACTCAGCACGGAGTTAGCTTGAGATTCTCCCTCTCCCTCTGCCCCTCCCCCACTTGAGCACTCCCTTTCTCTCTCTCTCCCTCATAGAACAAATAAAATCTTAACAAAAAAAACCCCACAATGCTCTCCTGCGGCCATCAGGCC
Organism: Eumetopias jubatus; assembly: GCF_037043125.1. Lineage (NCBI taxonomy): Eukaryota > Metazoa > Chordata > Mammalia > Carnivora > Otariidae > Eumetopias > Eumetopias jubatus. The sequence goes on along the minus strand of NW_028274818.1, from coordinate 109,973,939 downwards.
TTTGCCGAGCAGCCCAGGCTGCGGACTCTCCAGTGGCACCTGACTAGCTTTATTTCACGCCCTGAATGAAGCACCACCCTCCTCCTCACCTCAGGGCCTTTGCACATGCCTGGAGCAGCTCCCCCTGGTTCCCAGCTGACTCCCAGTCACCTCAGCTTCAAAACCCTGTCTCTGGAATGCATCCTGTCTCCTGTCGTAGGTTCTCAGGGTACGTGACACTGTCCACTGTAACACAACAGAGCATTTTTAAAAGCTCCTTGTGTCACAGTTATTTTTCCAGCAGACTCTAAGCTCAGAACAGCTGAGGACTAGGTCCTTTCGTCCCATTCCATCCTTAGGGCACCTCAAGGAGCCAGGAGTACAGAAAATGCCATTTCTGCATAATCCTAAATCATAACCCCCTAAAAAATCAGTGTAAACAAAGGTAACACACACACGGGGCTCCCCTGTGGACACGGCGGATGGAACACATGTGTTTGTCCTTGCTCCCTACCGCAACCGCCGTGGGGGACGAGGGGGGTGGGCAAGATGTGCGCAGACGGAACACAGAGGAACGCGGCTCGGCAGACCTGGGGGAGCAGGGCCTCCCCACCTTGGGTGGCAGCGAGGCCGACTGGAGCCGAGGCACACGTCTCCTTCCTGCCCCCCAGGTGATGGCGTCGCCCCTCGGGGCTGCTGAGGCAGATGCTGATACCTGGCCCCTCCCCCCCCAGGCCAGGCCCACGCCCGGGGGCGGGGGGAAGGGCTGGAGGGCCCCCGTCCCCGTGCCATCAGCTTGCTTCCTGAGAAGCCAAGCAGTAAGGTGCGGGCTGGGACCCACGTCTGTGGTCCACACCTGTGCAGGGAGGCGGGCAGGAGCACAGGCTCAGCGGGAGGAAGTCAAACTGCGCCAGTGAGCCGGTGGGGTCTGAAGCGGCCTTCACATCCGCCCTGCGCTCAGGCTCCCCGGAAGAGGGCTGGGGCCGTGCGTCCCCGCGTCCAACAGACCAGGCCCAGCGGGGAGGCCCACCAGCCGGCCGCCTGCCTGGATGCGGACAGGGCCGCTGGGGAGGGCAGTGGAGAGGAGGGGAGAAGGGCCGGGCCCAGGGTGGGGCGCACAGGGCAGGGAAGCCGGCCGGGGACCAGGGACCGGGGGGCCAGGCTGCTGCCGGCCGAGCCACCAAAGGCAGGCAGGCCCGGCTCCTGCAGTGGTGCTTTGTTTAGGAGCTGGAAGCAGCGTTTGAAATTTACCTTTGGGGACCCAGGACAGAGTCATTTTTCTTTTTGAAAAATGAATAAAACACTCAGCCAATGCTAAGATTCTCAGGCTTAAACACAACAAATAGCACTAATATTTCACCATTAGCAACAGAAGCCCTCTGAGCCCGGGCTGTGCCTGGCAGCGGTTTCTAAACCCGGCACAGGTCAGGGCCACTCCGAGGGCAGCGTGGGAAAGGCAGTGAGGGAGGCTTCGAGACCGGCCTGCCAGGAGGGAGGCGGCGGGGTAAGGCCCAGGGGCCAGGGCAGGGTGGCATGTCCCCCACTTTTCCAAGAGGCTGGACAACCGGCTTCCCGCTCTGCCCCAGGCCGTGAGGCTGGCGTGTGTGCCCTGGACCGCGGGTACCGTGCCCCTCATCCCTGGGCGTCCCCGGCACTGCACTCCGCAGCCTGGAGGGGTCTACGGGGCAGGGACGGCGGCTGGCGCGCCCTCGCGGTCCACGGCAGTGGATGGCGACGGCAGGGCTGCTGATCGCCTACCCACCCCCCCACCCCCACGCTCACTGAGCTCCGATGCGGGGCCTGTCTCCCCGGCCCGCCCGTGTGGAGCCTGACTGACTGCCTGGCTCCCTGGTGGGGAGGCTGAGCCCAGAAAAGGGGTGGGCCCGCTGTGCACCCAGCAGTGCTGGCCGCAGCTGACCTGTCCACTATCTCGGGCCTAACTAAATGGTCCGGTGCCCGGGCAAGGCCCTGCAGGGCAAGAGGGTCAGGACAGACAGCGCACAGCACCCCAACGGGTCCCCCAGGACACCGGCAGCTGGGCCCAGATGTTCTAGAAGGCCAGCTGGTGCTCTGGCCACCCTCGGCCCATGGCTCGTGAGTCCTCCCAAGGTCCAGGAGGCACACCCGGCTCCAGTCTTGGCGGTGGGCATGAGGCAAGGGCAGTGCCATCCTCCACCATGAACAGGCTCTGGGAGAGCCGCGGTCTGACGGATCAAGGTCCTGAGTTGGGTGTTTGCTTTCTTGGGTTCAAGAAGCTGGTGACGGAGCTGAGGGAAACGCCTGCTCAGTGTCGGGAGGACACACGGCGGGGGGCGGGGGGGGTCCAGTGGTCACGCCCGTGGAACCAAGCCGTGGTGCCACACCACGAGGCCACACGGGAGCAGCTGTTTGAGGTGGATGTGCTGGGTCTGGGGAAGCTGGGGCACCAAATGCGTCCCTACATATCTGAAGGGCGCGTGGATGAAAGCAAACGTGTTCTGAGTTGGTCCCTGCAGCTGAACAAAGACCAGGGAGGGGACCCGCCTCTGTAAGGAGGTGTGTCCCGGGGACGGCTAAGTGTCAGGGCAACGCAGGGGCCTGACCTCAGATAAAAGAGCAGCTTGCGCCCATGCACCTTGAGAGGCTAGCTGCCCCAGGGCGGTGCAGCAGGTGCCCGGTCCACACTCCCCACCACACAGGACCAGGCCAGGGGCCTAGGAGCCTGGCTGGGCCTAAGGTGTCCCCGTGGGAAGCGCCCCTGGGCCTGGGCCTCCCCGGCAGGTGCAAGAGAAAGGGGGTGTGGGGGGTGGTGATGGCTCTGTTCAGGGCCAAATTATTCAGGTCTCGTAACTTCTAACTATTTCAGTTTTACATTTTTAAATGTTTAATAATTAAGCATCAAATATGTATGCAATTTTATTAGGAACCGTGGGAGCGAATACCACAGGGGCTGTAACTGTGGGTCTGGGTCCTGGGCCTGGCCGACCGTGAGCAGCGGGGAGGAGACATGCCTGCTGGCTGGACCACTGCCTCAGGCAGGCCTTCTGTGGGTGCTGAGCCCTGGGGACGTGTGTGCAAAAGCAGCAGGGCCACCTGACGCGGCACGTGCTTCCCTCTGATGGGCTCCTTTTGGAGGCTGCCTTCCCATCCCAAATCCAAATCCCAGGAGTGGGGCCGGGAGGGAGCCTGGAGATGCATGTGTGCCTGTGCCCGTGCCCACTGGGGGGCTCCAGGCGCCCACCGCCTTCCCTGCACAGCACTCAGGGAGGCCTTCCCACGGAAGGCCACGGCAGACACTGCCGACCCCCACTGCGGGCCTCAGGGACCGGTGGACAGGCCCCTACCACCCACTAGACACAGCCTTTTGCGTTCCTAGGGAATGTTTTGTTTGAGCCGCCTGCAGCCGGAGGGCCCCTGGGACAAGGTCTCTCCATTATGAGCCCATGTTCCCCTGCTGGGCCGGAAATTGCACGTTTTACACAAGAGAGAAGACATTCGCCCTGGAATTATATGCAGATGAGCAGCGTGTGTGCCCACTGCCGGCTGCCTGGCAGACGCCCGCCCTGGGTAAGCTCGATGCCAGCCTTCAAACAGGGGCATCTCTGTGTGATTAACGGCTCACTCCACAAGCAGCTTGTCACCTTGCACAAAAATGATCTGAAAAGACACCAGCAATTACAGCCCACCAGATTACGGGGTGGGAGTGTCCCGGGGTGACAGGCGGGAGCTCATGTGATATCATATTCCTGGGAAGGCTCCCTCCCCCACCACGGAGAACAGAGAACAGTTGAAGCCCCAGAGGATGCCCCCCCCCGCCCCACTGGATGCCAGGCTCCCCACCCCGCTGCCTCTTTCGGGAGTGGACAACCAGCTGAGCCTTGGTGGAAGGCCATGGCCGGCCCCTTGTCCGGGCAGCTGACAGATGTGGGGTCAGGCCCAGGGAAGGTCGGTGCCTTGTTCACTGTCACCCGGCCAGGGAGCAAAGAAGCCGGACATTCAAGCCAGGACTTCGGGGCGGGATGGATCCCCCAAAGCCCACCAGGCAGCACCAGTGCTGCTATGAGGAAGCAGCCCTGGACACGAGGTGCCACCTCAGGTACAAAGTCTGGTCTCAGTTGCTCGTTCGAGCCTTCCCAGCCATGCCACCGGCAGGGGCCCCTCCGGGATCCCAGCGTCCCTGCACAAGCTCACAATCCTCTGACTTTGTTTCACTTGTTTGGTTGTTTAGGGTACATTTCTTCCCAACTAAAGCACATACCCCATCAGGGCAGGGTCCTGGGCTCCACGAGGGCCAGGAAATGTGCACCCTGTAGAGACCGACCACGCTGCATGCCCACCGGCTCATCTTAAGCTACGTGAACACCTAAGGAGCATCACCGAATCTCCATTTCAGGGGTGGGGACCTGGGGGTCAGACAGTTGGAAGCAAACTGCCTGAGGCATCACACACTCACGCATGCACACGCACACAGGCGCTCACACACGTGCACACATGCATGCACGTACATGCGCTCACACACACCCGCTGGAGCCAGAAACCATCCAGAGGAGAGATGCACACAATAGGTACACCCATCACAAACCCCATGAGATGTAAACCAGAGAACACCACTGCTTAACAAGTTTCCAACAACTTCTTTCCACACACGCCCAGGCAGGTGGCCTGTTGGGCTCATGGAGCAGCGGTGGCCTGGGGCCACCAGGCGGGAGGGCCCGCGGGAGGAGGCAAGAAGTCGGCAGCCGCGGCAGGCTCGCTCCTACTCCGTTCTGCACGGTGTGTGCATTATTCATTTCCAACAGTGGGCTCCCGGCAGCCGAGTCCCTGGAAGGTGCGCTTCCTCTCAGAAGAGGGAAGAGCCTCCCAGAGCTCATCTTTTATTGACGGAGTCATTTTCGAGTCAATCTGTCTGCTTTGGGCAGGACAAGATTTTAAATCTTTCTTTCTCTCCCTGCTTTTGAGATGTGGCAGTCTATTAAAACCTGCTAATGCACGCGGCCAGGCGGATGAAGGAACTGGACGGAGAACCGGCTCCGCGGCTGCAGCCGCCCACAGACCCGAGAGTCTGGAGGAGGGAAGGCGGGGCAGACAGACGGTGGGCAGGGGGGGCAGTGAGTTAGCCCTCCGGGGATCCAGAGGGGCAAGGACGCAGGCTGCCCTGAGGGCCAGGCTCCCCGGAAGGTGGGGCGTGGGGTGAGGAGTGTGCTGGACGCACAGCCCCGAGAGGGAAGCAGCGCTCTCGGGCGGCAGGCACCTTGTGCTCAGGGACAGACGGCAGCCCTGGGGTCTGGGGGCCTGCCTGGGGGGTCAGCGGGCCGGGGGCTCCACCGCGGAGACAGGCTGCTCCTCCCAGTGCCCACAACCCCGTCCGTGACAAGCAGCTGCCCGTGTGCAGGCCGAGTGGCCTCTGCAACGGAGCTGCCGAATGCCAGGCGAGGCTCGGGGAGGTGAAGGGACCTGGCCGAGCGCATGCAGCGGGCAGAGAAGCTGCCAGGACCAGAGTCCATCCCGGCTCAACTCTGCTGGGCGCGGCGGGGAGCAGGGCTCTCCCGGACAACAGCTGCGGCGCACAGCACGCTCCCAGCATGGGAACTCGGAACGAGTGCCCACCCTTCCCCGGTCCGGCCGCGGGAGCCCCTCCTGCCCGTCCTGCCGGCCTCTGCCTCCAGCCCACCCCGGCCTGATCGCATGGGACTACAACACGTGCCAGCCTCAGACGCCATGGCGGGCAAGCAGAGACGCTCCCGGGACCCCACAGCAGGCTGGCCCCCCACGCCGTCCGCCTGGGGGGTCCACGGCCTCTGTCCAGGGCCAGCTACAGGCTGCTGACACCTCTACGCCCCCGAGTCCTAATGACCTTGTGAAGTCAGAGAGAGGATGTTTTCCCAAAGGTCAACAGATGGGTGACTAAGACAGAGGCTGTGGGGAGGTGTCAGTGCCCGATACCCAAAACCAGGACTGTCTGCTCATCAGCAGAAGGGCTCTGCAGACAGGAGTGAATTAAGAAGGTGGAGATGGTCCAGGGGCCCAGGGTCCTCATGCGGCTTCTACGAGCAGAGGAGATGGGAGGGTGCGGGTCTGAAGACGACGCACCATTGGCATGGGTCAGGGAGGGGCTGGGGCCACAGAAAGCAGCCGCCTCCAGCAGCCAGAAACTGCAATGGGACAGGACCCCCCAGAGCCTCCGGGGGATGCAGTCCTGCCAACACCTTGCTGTCAGCCTCCTGATGTGAGACTTCTGACCCCCAGTGCTGCCCGATGAGACCTCTGTGGGAGCAGGTGACCACCATGGCGGCCGCGGGCACCCAGGGGTGTGGGTGGCCGCCACAGAGGCCTGTCTGAGTACAATCTCCCTGCCCCTCGACAGCAGCGGCAGGACTGAGCCCTCACAGTGAGCGGCCCCAGGGACAGGGACATTAGAAGGGCTGGTGAGTTACTCACCCAACAAGGATGTGACAAGAGTGAATTGCATGCCTGGCATCATTCTACGCTTAGGGCACACAGCATGGACACACATAAAAATCCCAGGTCTAAGGCACTTACATTCCCATACGGGACACAGATAAAAACACACATCAGCAGGGCGGGGTGGTCTCCAGAGCTGGTAAGCACTATGGAGCACCAGAAGGCAGGGCTGACAGGGGGCCGCAGTACGGCCCTGGTCACAGCAGACCTCCAGGGAGCCAGGGCACAAGCTGAGCACAAGGCGGGCAGGAGGCGGCCCGTGTAAAGGGCCTGAGGCAGGAGGCAGCTTGAACTGTTCAGAAAAGCAGGGACGACGCCAGCAAGCCAATGCAGAAATGGACACGGGAACGCAAACGGTAAGTTTGGGCTGGGGTCATCCAGAGCACAGAGACTGACCTGCAGTCTGTGTGCTGCCACTCCGCTTTAGCAAACGGCCTGTGAGAAGAGGTCCTGTCTGCGCTAGCTGAAAGAAACCCAGAGGGTTTTCTCGCTTTCACAGAAAAGGCGAGAAGCACAAGTAGCGTTCATGTTGGTTGTGCAGCGAGCCCTCAGGGGCAGCGTGCACCACCAGCAGCACGAGCGGCCCCCCAGCTCCTTCCCCAGGAGCCACACGCAGCACCCCAGCATCCAGCCGCCAGTGCTCTGAGCCACAGCCATGAGCATCTGCACTTCTCCCGGTGGACCTCCTACAGTCCTTAGCAAGATGGGTCAGAGATAGGTGGTGTCTTCAGAACAACTGGACCTCTACATAGGAACAAATGAATGTTGAACCCTCCTTCACACCACATACAAAAGTTAGTTTGATACAGACCACGGGCCGAAAAGTTTCTAGAAGAAACCGGGAGATGGCAACGCCGGGGCAAGCCAACATTTCTTAGACAAAGAACTAAGCACAGAAGGAAAAACGAGTAGATTCGACTTCATCAAAATTTAAAACTTTCGCTTATTGAAAGGCAGCATGAAGAAAATGATCACAAGAAAACAAATACTCTAAAACCGGGCTGAAGACTAACAGAGACCCTTTACCGGAGCAGATGTGTGAACGGCTCATGAGCTGTGGGAACGTGCCTGACGCTGCTCGCCGTTGGGGAGACCCAACCACAGCGGATGGCCGCGCCCTGGAGGCCAGGGAATCAGCAGCAGCAGGGGCACGCGGGACCCTGAGATGCTGCCGCCACTCTGGAAAACAACTTGGCAGCTGCTTAAAGGTCAAATGTAACCCAGCCCCCATCACACCCCAAGAACCAGGGACCCCGATTCCACTCCGACCCCGTGCAAGGCTATGCGCACACAGAGCCTCATGGTGCCACGTCCTCGGCAGCAACATTCCTACGAGCCAAGAAGCATCCATACCCCCCGCATCCGCCAGCTGACGAAAGCCCAAACAAAGCGAGGTCCAACCATGAATGTTACTTGGTAACGCACACAACGGACCTCAACACGTTCTGGCAGGTGGCAGGAGGGAGACATGTCACCAGAGGCAGGACATGGACTCTGACCCCATGGCTGAGTGCGGGAGCGGACCCGGGCCCTCAGTGGGCAGCAGGGACCCTTTGGGGGTGATGGAAAGGCTCATCGTTGTGACGGCCGCAAGCCTTGCATATTTACTAGAAACCACTGTATGCTTTAAACAGGTAAAGATTGGGAGATTATTTTTTTATTTTTTTTAAAGATTTTATTTATTTATTTGACAGAGACACAGCGAGAGAGGGAACACAAGCAGGGGGAGTGGGAGAGAGAGAGAAGCAGGCTTCCCGCTGAGCAGGGAGCCCGATGCGGGGCTCAATCCCAGGACCCTGGGACCATGACCTGAGCCGAAGGCAGACGCTTAACGACTGAGGCCCCCAGGCGCCCCGGGAATTTATTTTTTTTAAAGACTATTCGAACAGTTACAGGGTCACAGCAAAACTAAGCGGAAGGTACAGAGATTTTCCTTATGTGGACACACGACACAGTCCCCCCACACTGACATCCCCCAGACGGCGCATTTGTCACAATCGGTGATCCCACGCTGACACATCATCACACAGTTCACAGGAGGGTCACTCTGGGTGGTGGACATTCCGTGGGTTTGGATGAATGTACCATTATAATCATACAGGGTATTCAACGCCCTGTGACCCGCCTCTGCACCCCTCTCCAGCCCCAGCACCCGCCCACCGTTTACCGCCCCCGCAGTCCTGCCTTTTCGGGAACGCCCCACGGCTGGAATCCCACAGTCCGGAGCCGGCTCGGGAACACACGTGTCGGGTTCCTCCACGGCTTCAGAGCTCACTCCTCTGTAGAACTCGAGTCACAGTCCACCGTCTGCACGGCCCACGGCGTGTGCGTCCATCCCCGACTCCAGGGCACCCTGGTCGCTTCCAGTTTGGGCAGCTGTGGATAAAGCTGCCATAAACATCCGTGCGCAGGTGTGACGGGGACCTACGTTCTCACGTCCTGGGGGTAAATGCCGAGGAGCACGTCCACTGGACTGCATGGCAAGAGCGTGGCTGGTTTTGTAGGAAACCACAGGCCCCCCCACCGACGTGGCCGTGCCATTCCCTGCTGCTCCCACCACTCCTGCCCTGAGACAGGTCGGTTCCAGCAGCTCTGGTAAGCTGCCTCATGCCCACGCGCCCTTGCTCTGATTCTCGGGAGTCTGTGCGGACACCATCTGCCGACCGCCCCCCAGCTCAGGGCCTCAGCTCACAGGAGGGGAGCCAAGGGGCAGAGAAAGGGCATACTCTGCCCAGACCACCCAGCTGTTAGGTGTCCCTCTGACCCTCGGTCCACCTGGTGACCTCCACCGAGGCCGAGCCTTCCAGGGTTTTCTCTGCCCACTCTGCCTGCCCTAGGGCACGAGGCCCAGGCTCTTGCCTTTGAGCGAAGGCGGATGCCTCAGTTCACACTGGCAGTCTGCATGTGGGACGGGGTCGGGGGTGGAGCTGCCGGGCTACAGGACGCTTCTACACCCCGGATGGTCTTGCCTTGACAGACAGGCTCCCGTGCAGGGGTCCAGATCAATGGGGCTGATGATAACGGCCTTCATCACCATTACCGCACACCAGGCGCACACCGCACGCTCCCACAGGAATTGTGTGGGTGCAGGAGGCAGCCTCCACGACGGCCCCAGCCAAGGTACTGGCCTCGGGAGGGAGCCAAGCTGACACCGGGGGTGGGGGGGATGGGGCGGGGGAGGTGCAGAAACCTGCCCAAGGTCACACAGCTGAGCGGCAGAGCGGGGACTTCCAGAAGCAAGTGTTGCTTGATTCTAAAACTCAGAGTCCAAGGATTGGATTTCTCAAGTCAGAGTAGTTCTTCCTTCACCGGCTCAAGAGGCCCTGCTGTCTGGGACCCAAACTTAACTTAAACGAACAACAAGAACCTCCTGCAGATGGATCTGGGGAGCCGCACTCCCATGCCCAAGTCTGTGCACCCCTGGTCCACCCAAGAGATCTGTAGGCCCTGCAGCGCCCAGGAGGTGGGCACATAGTCAGCCACACAGCAGCTCCCAGAGCCCGAGAGGCCATGGAGCACGGAACCCCAAACCAGGGACTGTTCCCTCCGCCACACGGACACCACCCCATGTGGTGGTGAGCTGTCCAGCAGGTGGGCACAGAGCCTGCTCAGGGCGCGGGATCAGGGAGACCTAGGGTCACTGTTCCAGTAGCTTCATGGGGACTTCTGGCCCAGAAAGATGGAGTGGACTTCTCCCCGCTCCTCCCTACCAAAGACAACTCTGTGCCTGGCCGTGCCGGGGGCAGCACAGCAGAGTTCAGAGGGTGGGAGGAGGGGGGAGGGCTGGGACCCGGCATGGGAGCCACAGCAGAGCAACTCGGGACCCAACCTGGAAAATTAAGGTGACCTGGACCCTGCATTTCCGCCCTCCCAGCCCAGCAGCAGATGGCCAGGGCCGGCCCGTGCGTCCCGGGGCCAAGCAGAAGGACGCCGCATGTCCAGGGGAGTGCCAGCTCCCAGCAGCCGGGCCACACAAGTCCATCCCCGAGAGCCCTCCCTGCCCAGAGACAGCGAGGTGCAGCTAAAAACTCGCCTACCAAAGTAATTTACAAACTTAATGCAGTTTCAATAACAACCAAAACCTCCACGGGTTTTTTGAACTTGACAGACTAATTCTAAAATTCCTTTAGAATAATAAACAGGTAAGAAAGTCTCTAAGTGCAAAAAAGTAACCCCTTGCTTTATACCAGATACTAAAACATATCTTAAAGTTACAATTATAAAAAAATATACAGTAGAAACGAATGAAACAAACAAACAAACAGGAAACAAAGTATGGATCCTGTTAGGTATCAGAACCTCACAAAGATAAAGACATGTCATAAACGTGTGAAGCAAGGAATGATTACCCGATAAATGGGAGGCAGGCGACTGCTCCGTACATGGTTTGGGAAGAGGTCAACTTAGACCCTGACCTTACTCGACACACCAAGGTAAGTTCCAAGTAGATCTTTAAATGTGAAAAATAAGCCAAAAAAAAAAAAAAAATCCCATAAGAAAACATGATTATTTATCAAAAGGACTTTCTAAGCTTAAAGTAATGGAATTAACAGAAGAGAATCCAAAAACAGTTAAAAATTTTGACACAAATTAATCATAAAGAAAACTAGAAGCTTTTACACAAACTGAATTAGGAGGAAATCAAGGAGCACGGACTTGGTGAGACCGTAGTGGAAGGAGCAGATAGGACACATTCTCCCTTGTTAGTGAGCGAAGGAACATGCGTTATAACAAGGTACCATTTTTATCTAAAGTTTTAAAAAATTGTGCCGTAAAACTGACATTTTTTGGTGTACAGTTCTGCAAGGCCACCACCTCCAACATTCAGGACCACTCTGTCACCCTGGACAGCTATCCGCCACAGGCTCTGTGCCCCGGCCCCTGTCACCCGCCACCACACCTGTTCCTTGACCAGCACTCTTGCCCTCTCGGGGACTGGCTCCTCCCACAGCGCAGGGCCGCCCCTAGGTGGTCAGCAGGTGGTCACTCTGACGCGGAGCAGTGTTCCACCAGCAGATGGACCGCCTATTCTCCACTCACCCATTAAAGGACATTGGGGCTCTTATTGGTTTTTGGTGACTATGTGTGACACTGTTGGAAACACGAGTTCCAGTTCCAGGAAAGATGAAGGTGTGAACTCAAGCCTGCCTTTCAGTGAAGGTGCTCATGCTGGAGAGTGCGCATGGAGCGGCCGGCCCCGAAGGGAGAGGCTGCTGCTGCCTGAGGACGGGACCAGAGGGCCAGTGGCACCAACCCCACTGCCCTAACCATAGGAAGTCCCTGCACCAGCCTGTGTGAGCGGACGTGCGCTGTGTGCGACTTCTCATCCGGAGCACATCGCGTTTCCCCGCCGGCTACAACTCCGGTCAGGGCACTGCTCTGTGGCGTGCGGCATAAGGGTCCTTTATGTATTTGCTGGACTCACACCCAGGAATTGTATTTGTTGAGAATGGACAGAAATGGCATTATGTTTCTGACTCCAGGGCCCATGTGTCCGCTGCCGGAGTATCACATACAACACGCGTAGTCTTCCCGCACACACACGCACTCTCTTATCACATCAAGTGTGTTCAAGCCTGCAGGATGCAAGATCAACTGGATCACAACCATCCGTGCCAAACTCACTTCACCAGGCTTCGTGTTTGGTTTTACTTCTTGCTTGGGGTTTTATACCCAGAGAGTCGTCTGCAGAGGAACACTTCTGCTTCCTCCCCTCGCGTCCCTGTGCCTGCTCTTCCCTGGTGGCCCAGACTGGGACTTCCGCCGTGCTTACTCAGGGCGCTAGACCACCTCTACCTTATTTCTGGTCTTGGGGAAGCATGGATTGGTGTGGGGGTGCTTGCAGACGCTCTTTGTCAGGCTGAAGGAGCCCCCTCTTTATTTAGTTTGCTGAGTTTTCCTGTTGAGTTTTGTCAAATTACTCCATCAGTTGATTAGATCACATTGATGCGGTGGATGACATCAATGGATATTTGAATCCTGGAATACAAAAATAAATGCCTATAGGTCCTATTTTCTGTCCTGTCACTGGTTTTCAAATTAGGATAATATTTGCTTCATAAAATGAGTTCGAAAGTGCTCCCTCTTCACTTTTCTTGAAGAGCTTGTACAGAGCTGGTGTTAATTGTTCTTCATTTGGTACAATTCACCAGTGAAAGCACCCGGCCTGGAGATGTCTTTTTTGGAAGCTTCTTGATTGTAGCTCCAACTCCTGCATCAATTATGGGACTGTTGGGGCTACCTCTTTCACACCGGGTGAGCTTTACAGTTTGAGTTTGCCAAGGTTGGTTGCTGTTGCTTATTTGGGTCCTGCTGCATCCCCCACCCTGCCCCGGACGACAGGCACTGAAGCCCGCGCTGGATGCAGACAGAGTTGAGAGAAGGAGGTAGGAGAAATCCCTCTTTCTTCCTCTTCTCATCCCCTTCTCCTCCAGGTCCTTGGCAACCCCGTGGAGGTGCAGGTGCAGCTGGGCAGGCACCTAGCTCTCGAGAGCTGTGACCTCAGGACATTGGGGTGAATCGCAGTTGCTATCCCAGCTGTACCCCATGGCGCTGGCCTTCATGCTGATGCAGCTGTGGAAGTACACAGCAGAGCAGGGAAAGCAAAGCTCTGGGTTTCCGGCCTGGAGCCTCAGGGAAGCAGAAACTGTGGGGGATCAGGAGAGGGGACTCTAGGGGGCATGCCTGGCACCCACACAGGCCGTGGAGACTGTGGTACGGGTCCCGAAACTGAGCAGGTGTGGAAGCACAGCTCAGAGGGCACGGGGACCGCCCCCTCAGTCCACCTGCTGAAACCAACTGACTGGGATTAACATTCTCCACAGCACAGCAAAAAGATCGAGAATCTCCCAACACGGCATTCAAAACCTACAGAAAACATCCAAAATTAAGCAGCACAGCCAACAGGTGCCAACCCAGGATGACAGAGATGGTAGAACTGCCAAGAAAGACTCCACTGATGCCCCACATGGACTTCGCGTGTCATCGTCCACCCAGAAACAGTATTTACCACTGAAACTGGCTGCAGAGAGCATATCGGTGTACAGGTCCCCTGTCCCCAGATGCTGCCGCTCTCCTGTCCCCCACTTTTAACTTACAAACACCATTATCCGCGATCTGAGTTTCTCACGGTCTGTGTCTCTTACACTGAGGGCAGATTATCCGAATGACTGTAGATGACTCATCAGAAGCCATGGAGGCCAGAGGTAGAGAAGCAATGTTGATTTCCATAATGCTGACAGAACCCCTAACCCAGAATTAGCAGGCGCGTCCTTCAGGAGTGAAAGGCAAGATGGGGTCACCACGTGGAGGGAACCCCGAGAACCTGGTACCAGCACATGTCCTCTGAAAGAAACACCTGGGGAGCAGATAAAAGGGGGAAACTTGGAATTTCAGGAATGAAGACAAAGCAACAGGAATTCTACACGTCTAGGTAAAAATCCTGAACTTTTTTTTTTTGCTCTTTAAAATACGTATGACAGTTCAAAGCAAAAACTGTAACATTTCATGGTGGGGTTCTCAGTGTATGTGGAGGAAATGACCTGCAAGCACGACCACACCAAAGGCGGGTGGGCGGGAAAGCCGGTCACGGTAAGATCTTGACATTCCAAGAGGTAAAACAGCAGATACAAGTGCACTGTGAGAAGTGTGTGTACTGTAATCAATCCCTAGAAAAGTCACTTTAAAAAGCGTCCAAAGAGATACAATGAATTAAAAAACCCTAAGATATAACAAAATGGGATACTAAAAAATGTTCAAAGAATCTGGAAAGAGGTAGAAAGAGGAAAACAGGAATAAAACACAGAGAGCAAGCAAAACTAATCATAAATGGCAGACCTAACTCCAAACGTATTAAAATATTACATTAAATATAAATGGTCTAAACACACTGATTAACAGACAGAATACACCTTCTTATCAGGTGCACATGGAACATTTACTAAGATCGCTCAGTACTGGCCATCAGACAAATCCTGAATTAAAAAACAAGTTATACAAAGTGTGTTCCCTAAATGTAATGGAATTAAACCAGAAATCAATAACAGAAAGCCACCTGGGAGATCCCCAGACATTTTGAAATTAAAAACACACTTCTAAATAATGTATGAATCACAGAGAACATCTTAAAGGAAATTTGAAAAATTTCTCACCTAAACACAAATGAAACTACAACATACTAAAATTTGTGGATGCAGCTAAAGCAGTACTCAGATGGAAATTTATAGCATTAAATGTTTATTTTAGAAAACCAAAAAAGATCTCAAATGAGCAATCTCACTGTCCAGCTTAAGAAACCAAAAAAAGAGCAAGAGGAAGTCAGAGTAAGCAGACCAAAGGAAGTAACAAGGAAATGAGCAAAAAATCAGTAAAACTGAAAACAGAGTAACAATACTGAAAAATCAATGAAACTGAAAGCGAGGTCTTTGAAAGACTGACCAAATGGGCAAATCCTCTTCAAAGCTGACAAAGGAAAAAAAAAGGCAAAGACACAAATTACCAAAATCAGGAAGGAAAGAGAGGGTAATCACTACAGACTCGGTGAGATGATAAAATTAGTAAAAGAATAGTACAATTCCTGTAATAAATTTCACAACTTAGACATAAAGGACCAATTCCTACAAAAACCCACAAACTACAATTCACCCAAGAAAAACCAGATAAGCTGATATTCCTGTGGTCTTAGTGCACGTGGGCCTCCTGTCACAGAACACTGCAGACAGCGTTGGCCTATCAACACGAGCTTGTACTCCTTGTGATTCTGGAGGTCGGGGAGTCTGAGATGAAGGCGCCGGCAGATCTGGGGTCTGCGAGGGTCCAGTAACTGGCTCACAGACAGCATCTTCTGTGTCCTCACGTGGTGGAAGGAGTGAGGGAGCGCTCTGGGTCTCTTTTCTGAGGGCAGTGGTCCCATTCATGGGGGCCCCACCCTTCCTGATGATCTCATCACCTCCCAAGGCCCCACTTCCTAACACCACCACACTGGGGAAGAGGGTCTCAACATACAAACTGTGTGTGTTGGGAGTGGGGCACAACCGTTCAGCCCATGGCCCCTATAACTACAAGAAATCCTCAGCGACCCAAATCTACAGGTGCAGATGGTGTCCAGCAGGTGTCTATAAAACAGCTAGAGAGGAGGGAATGCCAATTTGACACCATCTCCTCCAGAAAACAAAAGAGGAAGGAGCATTTTCTGACTCATTTCATTCATTATGCTGATAATCAAACTAGAGAAGGACAGGACAAGAGAACCACAGACCAATATGAACAATGACACCAAAATTATTGACGAAATATTAGCAAGTTGGATCCAGCAACATAAAATGGAAGAACATACTGCAACCAAGAGGAATTTATTCTAGGAATACAAGGCTGGCTCCAAATTGAAAAATTTCACTAAGTAATCCTCCACACTGACATCTTTTCCATTCATGGAGACACAAAATTCAGCATCCAACATGATAAACCCTCTCAGCAAGCTTAGAGGGGACTTCCTCAACTTGACAAAGGGCATCTACATACAGCCTGCAGCTCACGGCAAGGGCGGTGGGGAGGGACTGAACGCCCCCTAGGCGATGAGGGGTGTGGCCGGCCGCTCGCCTGTGCTCACCACCACTCAGCAGTGCACTCTCCAGCCAGGCAGGAGAGCAAGAACAGGGAACGCGGGTGCCCAGGCTTTATGGGAAAATATACAGCAGTCCCTCTTCACAAATGGCATGACTGCAAAAAATAAAATGAACAAAATCCAAACAAGACCCTCCTGAAACTGGTACGTGAGTTCTGTGAGGTCACAGGACACAAGACCAACCATACTTCTAGACACAAAGCAAGATCAAACACACACACACAATAACTCCAAGAATTTAAAACAACAAGGAAATACTTCGGGACGTTTCTAACAAAGCACTTCATGGGTGTGTGTGCAGAGAATCAGGAACCGCTGATGAGGGAAATCCAAGGAAGCCTGAGTCAGTGGAGACACATCATGTTCTGGGTGGAAAGACTCACCACCTAGAAGTACGATTCTCCCCAAGCTCATCTGCAGATTTAATGGGATGCCCATGAAAGTGTCGGCAGGATTTCTGTAGATACAGACGAGCTGACTCCCACGTTCATGTGGAGAGGCAGCGGGACGGGAACGGGCAGGGCGCTCGTGAAAAGGGGGCACCGAGTCCGAGGACTGGCGGTACCGATGATGAGTGTCCAGCTATGGCCACCAGTCAGGGTGGTGGCAGCAAAGAGACAGACATGTAGGTCAGAGGGACAGAAGACGGGGCACACATAACTCTGCCAGCGGACAGGACCACGGAGCAAGGGTAATTCAGTGGAAGCACAAGATGCTTTTCCACAGCTGACGCTGGAACAACTGGACGTTCATGTGAACCCCTCTCGAAAATCACCTCAACCTCAACCTCACAACGTATGCAAAACTCAACTCTACACGGATCACAGATTTACCGTAAAACTGAAAAACTCTTGGTAGAAAACTAAGAAAAAAGTGTCTTGACCTTGGGTCAGGCAGAGTTCTCAGATGAGACTCCTGTAAAAGGAAAATTCATTGTCCGAGAGCAAACGAAAAATGTTTGCTCTGAGAAGGACGCTGCTAGAAAATGAAACTCCCTGAACTTGATATAAAGAAAACAATCCTATAAAGGGGGAAACTGGAACACAGACCTACCCCAGAGGACGCAGGGATGGCCCAAGGTGCTGCAGGCGCTCATCTTCAGACACCGGGGATGCGCTGCATCACAACACACACACGTGCACACACACACATGCACGCACACATGTGCACACATGCATGTACGCACATGCGCACGTGCACACAATGCACGTACACGCATGCACGCACGTGCACACACACATGTACACGCATGCGTGCGCACGCACACAGACACCTGAGAACCACCCCTGCAGCACCAGCACCTACAGGGAAACACAGCCACGGGCCACGTGTAGACACTGTGGGACAGGGGCGAGTTTTTAGGAAGCCAACCACGTGCTGACCAGGGACCCAGCTGTCCCCACCAAGAACATGCCCCGAGAAAACGGGCTAATGCTCCCAGAAGCACCTGTGTGGTGGTTTCCTGTGTCTGGCAGTTTGATATTGGTGTACCTGGGTGCATCTGACCCCTTCTGGAAGCTCGGGTTCAATGTCTGCTCTGTTTTAAAGCCTCTGTGGTGCTTTTCAGATCCACCCCACGTGTGCGCCACTCAGGCACCGGCCAGTGGCTTCAGAGACCCAGGCCACCCCTCCCTTCCCACCTGCTGCCAGGCCTCGGGGGTAAAGGCTGTTCTGCAGGGTGGGTGGGCCAGGAGAGCCCGAGACCGGGACCCTCCTGCAGCTCCCAGTGCCCACCCCTGGGGGACAATGGGAGAGCTCATCTGGGGTGGGGGTCGGAGGTGCCTGGAGACACCCTACATTGCTCCCTGGATTCTCTGGGCTCGTCGGTCTTCTTTCCCCACCCGGATCGTGCATTCCTTGCCGGCCGCCCTCACTGCAGCCCCACACAAGGGGGAGCACACGTGCTGGGGGCGGGGGACAAGCCCGGAGGACCCCTGCCTGGAAGAGCAGCCCTTCTCCCCTCCTACTCAGCCCACGAAGCCCAGCCGAAGCCCCCTGCCCTGGCCTGCAGAAGCTGCCCAGCCACTACAGTCTGCCCCTCCCTTGGCCCTCTACACCCAGGGTCTGCTCCGAGGCCCCTGATTCCCACGGCTCTCCCCTCACTCTGTCCTAAGGGCAGGGACAGGCCCCGCTGACACCTGTGGGTCCAGCAGGTGGCAGGCAGCCAGTGCTGCTGGCTAACGGGACTGTGTGCCCCTGCCTCGGGGGGCCACGGTGCGTCGACCCCATCTCCACCCTGGCAGCACGCTACCCTCACCTATGTGCGAGCCAGTGGAAGCCTGGGGTGGTTGCCTTGCCGAGGGCATGGGGACGGCAGAAATTTAGATGGCCTATGCCTTGTGGAGCCACCCCAGAATGCCTAGCACCTAGATGCCACCTCTTGGACTCACGACCCGTGGCCCCCCGGCTCCCCGCCAGCTGAACTGGCGGTGGCCACAGCATGGACCAGCTGCCTCATAAGCCAGCAGAGAAGACAGAGGGGCTGAGGGAAGAAGCAAGCTACTCTTTGTGCCCGGGCAGAGCAGGGGGGTCCAGGGCTCCTCCCTGGACCCCACCACCCTCCCCCACGCAGGGACACCTTGGGATCAGCTGCACCCACACAGCCAGGCAGTGACAAACTTGATCACCTTCACTGTGCTGCTGACAAGATTCGGTTATTTTAATATTAATGCATTACCTAATTAGGCTGCAATTAATAATCTCCCTGGCCTAGCCTGGGTACTGCAGGGGGCCCAGTGAGGAGCCAAGAGCCAGCTGGGGGAGGCTGAGGATTTAGGCTCCTGCCGACCCAGGAGGCTGGGCCCTTGCTACGGGTTGTTCAGCAATTCCTTTGTAAAGATCCACCAGAAACTCAGACCAGCTCTCCCCCGAACTCTGAGAGCACGGTTAGGGAGGGTGGGGGGCTGTGCGCCCTCCCCCATCCTGGCTAGCCTGACGGGTCCTTCTCCTGTTCAGCAAAGGTGTGCTCCTCAGGAGGCCAGGACCCTGCCACTAGTCCAGTCGCCTGCCACGGCACACCTGCTCCATCTGAAGGCCGTGCGCACCTGCACTGAACTTGGGGGCAGCTCTGCAAGGCTAGCTCGGAGGTGGTGTCCTGTGCACAGCAGGAGGGAACCTGTCTGGACTGTCAGCACCCTTTACGTCATCTGTCAGGGAACTGGTCACGTTCCTACGAGGTCCACTGGTCTGTGCTAACCCTGGGGTGCCCAAGGGCGGGGGCCCCTGTATGTGTTTTCTGCCTCATTTCTGGCCTTCAGCCGGAGGCCAGACCAGAGCAAGCCGGTCTGCTCCCAGCAACCAACACTGGTCTGCACAGCCAAAGGCCTGGGTGGGGGTGGGCAGCCCGCTCAGAGGTGGCAGGGCAGCCTGGCCTGCAAGACTGGGGGTGGAGGGCAGCAGCGCGGGGGGCATCTGTTGGTGGCTGGAAGTCCACTAGAGCCCCATTCCCTGCGGCGCATCTTCGGGGTACCCAGACACCTGGCCAGGGGCCTGCAAGTGCCGAGGCTCCTGCAACTGGCAGGAGGTCAGAGGTCACGGCCCAGCAGCCTGGCCCTGCGCTGCTGGAACCGCATGCACTGCAGACAGCACGGGTGGCTCAGGAGGGCGCGTTTGCTGATGGACTGCAGCCTTGCTGGCAGGAACAGACAGGGCCTCCACAGAGGCTGGCGTCTAATCCCCATGCTCCGTCTGCACGCCACCATCCATTCAGCAGCAGCCAGCTGTCTACCCACTTAAACGCCATCCGCGAGGCTCATGGTTGTTCTAACACGCTCCTTCGGGGCTGAGGCAGCTGCCTGGGGCTGGGGTCCCACGACCACACTCGCCATGCAGCTGCCCCCGCTTCTCCTGCAAACGTAAGACAAACGCCTGGCACGAGACCGTGGGCAAACACAGGCTGCAAACCCAGTGGAGACTCTCAGAGCTCCCGCTCCCACCGAGCTTCCGGAGAGGCGGAAGCACCTCCCCCCGCCGTGGCAGCCGTGTGCCCCGAGGATGGACATGGCGACCCCCCGCTTCCCCCTCCCACGCCCAGTCAGTCGCCGCTGCCGGGTCCAGCACGGGACCCGCCCCCCCCCCCCCCAAGTCCCCACCCCAGGCCCATCCCAAATGAGGCTCTGGCCTCTGTCTTTGCAGACCAGCCCCCGTGCCTCAGCGGAGCGCTGGCACGCACTGGCCTTCACAAGCCAGACTTGCACACACATCTGAAATTTTAGGCTTTGTTTTTACGCCAACTCTGTTGCACAGGTAGGTCCTAGCCTTCGAGAGTCCAGTGGCGGGACAAGGCGTCTCCCACTCCCTCAGGGCATCAGCTGCACCCACTGGATGGTCACTTGGGTACTAAGTCCTCTCGTGGAAGAACCACGAGAGTGATGGCGCTCCCGGGTCAGACAGCTGAAGCAGTGCCCACCGCCCTCTGCCCTCTCCCAGGACAGGATGCCCTGAGTTGCTTGCGTCAGAACCCCATGCTGTCCTGACTGTAGCCACTTGAGCTGGGCTGGGCAGGAGACCAGGACTTTCTCCCCCACACTTTCTGCTTCCCCTGCAGCTGGTGACGGTCCTGCTTTTCCAGTGGCTCTGTTTTCCAGGTACTCGTGACCGACTCGGCAAACCTCCCTACCGGGTGTCCACGTTGGAGCACCCTGACCGTGCGGTGGGAACCACGAGCCGGCAGTCCGGCACACAGGTGAGGAAAGCTCTGGTCCACACCGTCTCTCAAGACACTGGACACCTTACGTTCTGCAACCTCATCTGTCTGAAGTGGTTCCAGAACCTTCTGACCAGTCTCAACCTGCTCCGGCTGCACCTCGGGCGGCTGTCCTGGGTCCTCCTCATCTCTCCAGGGCTGGCCGCTCGGGCCTCCTGTATCTGTGTTGCTCCCTGGCTCCTGCTCTCATTTCATGGGTACGCATCCTCCACAGGCCTCGTGAGAGAGGGAACGGCGAGGTAGGGTTTTCTAGACGTTGAACATCGGAAACGGAACTGAATTCCTCCCTGATGGGCCTGAGCACAGGGCTGGCCGTGAGCCGCTGTCCAGTCTCTCAGGCACCAGGAGCCCAGCCCCTGGAGGCTTTCTCGCTCCCTGGGCCGCGGTTGAGAACGGAGCGGCCCGTTTTCTCCCACTACGGGAGGCAACAGGTCCCCTCGTCCCTGCGTTCAGAAGTCCCAGGATGACACGTCCCAGTGTGGGGCGCCTCCCTCCGGCCAGCCGCGCATTCCCGGGGTCCCTGCCCTCTCCTGGACCCACCAGACAAACCGCGGACACCCCACGCCCCTCCCACCTTCATCCGGCCTCTGCTCTCCTGTTCACATAACCTCCCCCAATTTTGTAAGTCTTCTGTTTAGATTTTCATTTCACTTTTGGTGTTTTTAACTTCCAGAAGAGTTTACGTGTTTCCTCTTTGAAAACACTCTTCAAAGTAAAGCAACACATTCTTCTTCCTCTCCGAAGACATCCGGGAACAATCCCTTGAAGGCTTTCTCTTCCCACTTGTGCTGTTCTCGTCCTCAGGGCCGACAGTCCTGGGCCCCTGCTCACAGTGAGCAGAGGGCTCTGCAGGTCGTGCCGGAGACAGGCCTGGTCTGCCAGGGCCTCTAATGTCAGATCCCGTGCCAGGAGCCCGTCCAGAAGGTGTTGTGGTGGGTGGAGAGAGGGGTGGGCTGGGGTGGGGGTCGAGGCACCCATGCACACCGCCTCTGTGCTGGCGTTGGTGTTCCCATCCGGGGACCCTCTGTGGGCCACAGGTGTGTCTGACCCAGCAGGCCTGATGCGGAGCCCGATATCCTGGGTCCCTAACAAGTTCCTGGGGAGGGCCCTGCCCGTGTGGGACCTGCTCTCTGGGACTCAGGCTCTAAGAGAATCACCTTGGTTTTGTTTCCTCTTTTCATTTTTGCTGGGGGAGAGGCCACTGCCAACCACCGGTGCTGGGTGGAAGACCTGGGGGCCGATGCCTTGTAATTACACCCGCCGGCAAGCACCCTTGATCCTCTGCCTCCGGGGCCACCCGCCACCACCTTCAGCCATGGGGTCTCCAGGGCATGGCTCAGACAGGCTCCTGGCTCCACCGTTGCTCACCCTTCAACCCCCCGCCCACCAACTTCCCTGATTCCAAGTTTGTTGTAATAGCCTGTCTCTGTGGGTTCACATCTTCCTTGACAATGAGAAAACAAAACCCCCAAACCTCCCAGGGAGTGCCTGCCAGCTCACCCCAGGGCAGGCTCATGGCAAAGGCAAACAGGACAGAGACGGGGCTGTGTCCAAGAGCACTGACCAAGAGGACACGTGGAGAACAAGTCCTAGGCAGGGCTAGGCAGAGTGAGGGAGACGAGGGGTGGCTAGCACCCTGCCGCCTCCACAGGGATGAGATGAGCCGCATGAGGAGGTTGTCGGGAGGGCCTTCAGTGACACTGACGGCCCAGCGACCCGGCCAGAGCTGCGGCAGGAAGGGCTGGGCAGAAGCCCTCCTGGCCACGCTCCACCGCTGAGAGGCTGGCTTCCGCGCATGGCCCTCATGGCGGACGGTGACCCCAGGCAAGCGGGGCACTCACACACGCCCACCTTTGCTGGTGGGCCATTGGTCTCTGCACTCGCAGGGCAGGTCCAGCATGGGACTCCGTGGGAACAGGAGGGTCATCTTCCCGCACCGGCAGGGACGAGCCGCGGGCTCAGGGGCTGTCACCCTGATTTGCGGAGCTGCAGAGTGAGGGTGCGGCCGTGTTAGAGAGGCAGCTTCCCGAGTCCGAGCTCACCTGCTCAGGTGCTGGGCTCTGCACAAGGTACTGAGCCCCGTGAAAGATGGTCCCTGTTTCCATGAGTGTCGGATCTACTCATGATTAATGGGACACGTGTACACTGAAAAAGGGCATTAATCTGTGTGAGGGGGGCTGGAAAGCGTCTCCCCACTACTGCCTTGTGCCGTCCTGCCGTGACCTGCAGCCGCGAGGTGTTCGGTCCCAGGCCCTCCCCCCGCCCCCTGCCCACGAGATGGCCCAAGGACGCGGGGGCACGGACCTACCTGTCAGCTCCGTGGACGAAGGCAGACTCGCAGCGGCCTCCAGGCCGGCAGGGACGGGACCGCCTCGCTCCAGGGCATGCACGAGCTCCCGTAGTTGCTCGCACTCCTCCTGCAGCCGGGCCTGGTCCTCACGGAGCCGCTGCTTGGCCGCGCTGGCCGGGTTCATGCTCATGTGCAGCACTTTGGTTCTGCTCTGGTCGTAGCTGCCCTGCAGGACCACAGGGCAGGTCAGTACAGCCTGGACCCACGCCGCAAGGCTCTGGTGATCGATGTGGGGCCTCAACACTGGAGCGTGAGGGCAGGGACGGCCACCCCCTCCCCAGGCCTCTACGCCCTGATCAATAAGCCGATGATGGTGCCGTTACCCGCCTCAAGGAGTGGTAAGCAGTAGCTGGGGAAGAAAACACGGAAAAACCTGCGAGACAGCCCTTCGGAATGTTGCAGGTGATCAGGTCACCCGAGTGCCTCTCTGTCTTCCCGCACAACAGTTGTAAAAGCAAATAGGAGGGGCATCTCGAAACCTCTATACCCTCAAAACACTCTACTGGCAAATATTCTCACGCCTGGGGGCCTTGCTCCCACACACCCTGCTGTCTCAAGGTCCACAGACATAGAAAAACAATACAGAACTTAGAGAGAGATCGCGACGAGAGCTCAGAGTCCCCGCGTGGCCATGCCCCCGTCCCTGTTCCGAGCAGCACAAGAGCCATCAACGGCTTGCCAGTGTGGACACGGGCCTCGCTCGGCTGCGAGTCTACAAACACTTGCGAGCCCAGCCACTTGTGTCTATTTTACACTGAGGACGGGTTCACACGGACATCCACCTCCACACCTTGCCACAGCGTGGCCCAGCTCGGCTCCTCCCCTGCTGCCCTAGCCGCCCACCCTCAACGCGGTTACTGGGTCCAACACCTGCAGGCCGTGCGTGAGGAGCATCACGCTGAGCGCAGGCCCTCGCGCCTCTGGGTTCAGCCTCTCGGCTGCCCAGGCACTGAGGTCGAGCCCGGTCCTGCTTTGGGGCACTGCTCCGAGCACTGGAAGGTCGCTCACTCGCTGGCCTCATGGATGATGTCACAATGACACACACATTGATGTCGTGATCAGATTCAGTGGGTGTTGACAAATGCCCATCACGTGTCCTGGCCCCACGCTCATGGCCTCCATAGTTCTGGCTTTTCCAGAACACGGCCAGCCGGAGCCTCTTCAAACGGGCAGCTCTCACTTAGTGCTGTGCACGGAAGGCTCCACCCACCCTCTGCTGGCTTGCTGACTCATTTCTTTTTAGAAAGCTGAGTCACACTCCCTTGTGCGGACACACCAGTTTGCGGGTCCGCTCACTCCTGAGGGGCACCTTCGTCACTTCCAGTTTGGGCACTTATGGAGAAAGCCACTACGAGCAGTCACGTGCCGGTTCTGTGTGGACACAGGTGTTCAAGTCACTGTGTCAAGCTTCTCTGCTGCTTCGTCCACCCGCCTCTGCTGGGGACCCTGGTTGCCCCCCAGGAGAACCCTCACTCAGCCAGCAGGCCCACCTCGAAGGCCCCCTCCGCTGCTCCCTGAAGGGGCAGCCCCCACCCCGGTGAGCAGACACCGGCCCACTCTGGCCAATGAGGAACCCCCTCTTGCCTGACCCCAGAAACCAGTGCGAGGGTGGCCCTGGGACCAGGCGAGGCCACTTTCCTGAGGTTTTATCCTCGGTAGCCAGGAAAGGCTGGGAAAGAAGCCTCCTCCTCCCTGAGGCTGCGGCTGGGAGGACAAAGGCCTGTCTGCCACGTGTCCCACCTCTTCCCTCCTGGCCTGGAAGAGGCCCGTCCACCCCAGGGAAACAAGGTCAGCAATGCAGAGATGGAGAGCAAGTGAGGCCCGGCCTCCGTGTGGCACTCAGTAAGCATGTGGGGAACAACCTGAAATCTCAGACCTGACCCAGGGCCCGGATGAGCCACGCAGCCTGTGGCAGGTGAGCACGACTGTAGGACCACGTGGCAGATGCCACGACACCTGAGTCTCAGCGGTGACGACCGAGAGCCACTGACGCATGGACAGACGGAGACCGGGGGGAAGGGTCGTCTCCCCAGTAAATGGTGTGGGGGCCATGGGATGCCCTAATCACCCTGACCTCACAGCACACACAAACCCCCAACTCCTGATGGAGGGCAAATTTACAAACAGAAGATAAAACAAAACACTGTTAGAAGAAAACACAAGAGAACATGGTGACCTTGGAGCAGACAGAGGCTTTTCGGAAACAGGTTCCGAAGCGCTGGCCACACGTGAACACAAGCACACTGGACTCAGAGAGTGAGCAGGCGATGGGCAGAGGCGGTCACTGGAAATACAGAAACCCGACCCAGGACTCAGGGCCAGAACCCCAGAGGACTCACACAAACAGGCAAGGCAAAAGCAGACAATTCAAGTTTCAAAATGGGCAAAAAAGGTGAACACTTCACAAAAGTATCCAAAGGGCCAACAAAGCATAAAATGGAGCGCAAATTAAGCGTCAGAGGGATGCCAATTACCACGGCGGTGAGATACCCCGCGCTCCCCCCCGAACGCCCGGCCGGCACCGAACAGATGGAGAACACCGAGCACCACGGGTGCCAAGCAGCCAGGGCTTGTGCTGGTGAGGACGGGAACTGACACGGCTGCCCTGAAAACGCCACTTGGCGGTGTGCCTGCTTGAGGAGAGCAGGGCGACATCCCAGGGCCGGGAACTCGGGGCCTCAGAGACGGCCACCAGGAATCAGGCACCCACGGTCCGTGCCCATCACATGCAGCGTGTGGTCCCCACGTGGAAGACCATCCGTCCGCGAGGATGGGCGCGCAAACAGCACCGGACATCACACGTCAGACGCAGCGGAGCCCACACTGTCAGTCCCGTTGGGACACCCCACAGCGGCAGGCCACACTGCTCTGTGCCACGGAGGGCAGGAGGGGCCGGCACGGGCGGCTCCGGGGTGTTTGTGATGCTCCACGTGCTGCTCTGGACACCGGTTACCGGCGCGGTCAGTCTGTGGAAACTCACTTCTGCTGTCCTGCCTCGTGGCCGTGACGGAAAGGGGCGCCCGGACACAAAGACCGTCCAGACACTCACGGGGACTGAACGCTCGATGGTACCGGAGTTCACTCACACTCCGGAGTGAGGGCAGGTTCACATGCACACACACGAACAGATACACACGTGTGTGCAGACAGGTGCACACACGTGCACACAGACACACTCACGGAGCACACACGGACACAGATGAACACACATACATACTGATACAGACACCCACACACATACACACACGGTGGGCACACAACACACAGACTTACACACATATCAAGGTCAGAGAACCCCAAGGGGAAGGGGCACTGGAGACCATTGCCCCTAGTGCTGCTGGGCATCCACTGTCCAGGGGATCTGCCTCTGAGACCCTGCTGACCCTGTGACAATCTGGGGGGGGGGGGTCTCACCTCTTCTTTCTCATGCTCTTGGATCTGCTGAGTGCAGCCCCAGTTTATGGTCTAAACAACCTGCCCGTGCCCCAAGCCAGTGGAGGCGGGGCAGGAGCCGGGCACAGGAAACTTCCCTCCGCTATACCCCCTGCCCTCCACGCAGAAGGTGGCTCCTGGGGGCTCAGACACCAGGAGATGCCCCACATGGAAGAGGCTGCTGCCTCCTCAGTCGGGAGGGACGTCTGTGGGGTCACAGCAAGGGCCACGCCTCTGGCCATCACTCCCTGGCCTCCGTGACAAGGACAGGGGCCACCGCAGGGCAAGGGAGGGAGAGGGCCGTCTCAAAGGCCTCAGCGTCTGCCGAAGCAGAGAGCAGAAGGCCCCAAGCCAGGTGCTCTGGGAGGCTGGTGTCTCCTGAGCCGACAGGCCGGAGGCCACTGGCCCGCAACCCCATCCGTCTCCGTCAGCCAGGCACCCCGGGCCAGCTGAACAACCATGGCCCGTCTCCTTCCCGCTCAATACACAGTGATCTGCCCTCTCCTCTCCAACAATCCCATTTCCCACTGCCTCTGTGACTCCCGCCCACACATCTCTCCTCTCTCTTCTAGAGAAAATGGATGGGGTGGGGGAGGGATGGAGACTTTATTCAGATCATCCCACTCCCCCAGGAAGCAGGCTGGCTGCAGACACATCTGCTAAGTGCAGCAGGGTCAGCACACGAGCTCAAGCTGCCATGGGTGTGGTCCCGCCACGTCACTGAAAGACAGTGCAACCACCACGGGGTCCGGGGAGGGGCCAGCAGCCAGCCCAGAACCCCCAAATGCGCCTGGAAAGGGGAGGAGGAAGGGGATGGGGGAGGAGCAACAGGATCCTCCCCCTTCTGCATGGCACCTCTGGAAAGTAAACACCTTCCCAGGGTTACGGGCACAGGGGAAGGAGGCCCACAAGCCCCTCATGGATGGGGAGAGCAGA
Source organism: Eumetopias jubatus (assembly GCF_037043125.1). Lineage (NCBI taxonomy): Eukaryota > Metazoa > Chordata > Mammalia > Carnivora > Otariidae > Eumetopias > Eumetopias jubatus. The sequence goes on along the minus strand of NW_028274818.1, from coordinate 109,946,474 downwards.
GACACCAGCTTTGGCCAGAGCTGTGGGTCAGCAGCCATGGCCCCCTGGGCCCCTCTCCTCAGGGAGAGGGCAGGAAAGAAAGAGCGAGGAAGGCCACCTGCGGTCAGTGGAGGGCGGGCGGTAGCAGCTGGGTGGGGGCCCGGGACCCCGAGGAGCCTGCCGGGGAAGGCCCTGAGCAGGGAGGACTCGGGGCCCTTGACAGGTTTCTGAGAACCTTGTAAAAACCCCAAAGGATAAAGAGACATCCTGTAGTTCCGAATGAATCACAGACTCTCGGGTTGGGAGGTAGTGTTACTAGTCCCTCCAGTTTGAACAGTCTGGGAAAGATGACCGAGTGTGTGAAATCCATCGGCCCCGTGCAGCTGGGCAGAGGCCCAGTGACAGCAGACAGGCTGGCAGCTTACTTTCTGGGCCTCTGGGGGCTGGAGGGTGGGTGGGCACGCAGGGCGGGAGTGCAGGCTTCACGGTCACACGCCTCCATCCACCAGCCCGCTCTGCGTCTACGCTGGGCATCCAGGAGCGAGCCATGAGCCGCGCAAAAACACAGACCCAACTCTCATCACTCACGTGTCCCCAAACGTTGTTCTTCCCTTGGTTTTCCTTCAACCCTTCAAAAATGTAAGAACAAACTACAGTGGGCAGGCCTCAGGCCTGGGCCCACCCCTGCTCAGCCAGAGGGTCAAGTCCCTCCTTCCCTCGGCCACAAAGCAGATGCTCTCCTGGGCCAGAGACAGGACATGACCACTCACGCCAGGGGGCTGCGCGGGGAGGCAGGTGCGGGGTGAGTCAGGGGACCTGCGCCTGGACATCGAGGTCCTGGGACGGTCCCCCTCTGTCATGGAGACGCCAGACACATGTGGGCAGGAAGGAGAACCACTGCTCCCGCCCAGGACCGTGTCATTCTGGGGGCGGTCCTCCCCTCGAGGGTGCACTGCAGGTATAGAAAACATGTGCCAGGGGATTTTAGAATCCCAGCAGGGCTTAGCCAGAGGGGAGTGACAGAGGGAGGAGCCCAGGGAGAAAATTCTTACTGGCTGATGAGGGTCTGATGAGCTGGGACAAATGACCCACTCAAAAGGGTCAGTATTGAGCAGGCCAGGCACGGGGAGGCCTCAGCCCCTGGCATTCACAGTGAGGATGACTCTGTGGGGTTGGCACCCAAACTAATTTGGCCACAGCAAGAGTTGTCTCCCCAGTTTGGGGGTGAGCCATGAAAGCTCCCCCTCCTCACAACTCTGCCTGCAGACAGCAGGATCCCCACCCACCCCAGACGGTGGTCAGTGGCCACTGTGCCCTGGCTGGGATGACCTCTGACCTGGGGAGCCCAGACAGACTTGCTGCAGAGCCCAGCGAACACAGCCCCGTGGCCTAGCCTCCACCTCTGGGGGGGGGGGGGCACCCGTGTCACGGAGAGAGCACCCGCAAGTACCCGTGGCCAGCGCCAGGGTGAGCTTTCCTGCTAGCCACACCACTCAGCACGGCCTCGAGCTCCCTCACCTGGAAAACATGGATGACCCACCCCTGAGCAACGCCGGGGACCAACAGAGTGACCTATATTGAAGACCCTCATAGACCGTAAAGTTCCGTACCACCGTGAACCATTTCCTCAGTGCGTGGGCAGTGGGTAAGGAAGAGGGAGGGGCTCCCCGGCATGTCAGCTGACCTGGGGGCCACAGCCAGACTCCCCGGGTGTGGGACTGGCCTCTGCCCATTCCCTCCGTCCTGTGCGGAGCCATAAGGACCCGGTGGGGCAGGCAGGGCCGCGTCCCTGACTCTGCTGAAGAGAACGGCCACGGGCGCTGGGAAACCTTGCTGAGGGGGCCTGGGGCAGGGGTGGGGGCTGCGGTCCACCCCCCCCCCCCAGGCTCACCCCTGCACCACAACTGGCCTGCAGAGGGGATTGGGGATGGCCAAGCACAGCCATCAGCTGTCCAGGCGGTGCCGAGCCTGCCAGCGCTGGGGCTCAGGAAGCGAGCTCCCCAACCCGGCCAGCCCCGCAGAATCAGGCTGTGAGGACGTAACGTGCCCTGTGGGCGCAGCCGTGGTGGATCAGTCCTGGGCATCCTAGCCCACCTGGCTTCCCTCCCCTTCACGCTCCAACTGACAAGCGAGCCTAAGACCACAGTCTACTGCTGCCACCCTGACTCTGCTCTGCTTCTGTGTGAGGATTAGCATCCAACGCTGGCGCCCCAGTTCTGGGATAGAAACATGCCCACGGGCATAACCCACGCCCTCTCCCCGCAGTTGGGGCAGGCTGCTCCTCGGGAGACGTTCCCGAGCGTGAAGACCCACTGCGGGCCTGAGACCCCCCTCCAGATAAGCAGCCGCAGCAGGACGGTCCCGGGGCAGGTCTCAGTGCCCGCTACCCCCCGAATCCTCCCCATGGGGTCCCCCTCAGCCCCTAGGTCGACGTGGTGCATCGAGGTCTGAGTGTGTGCGCTGAGGCTTGCCCTCTTCAGACACACCAGAGCCCACACCGACGGAGCCTCCCCGGGATGAAGGCCGCACGAGAGGCCCTGGCTCTTCCAGCCTCCCTGCCGGCCCACCTGCTGGAAGCCGGAGATCCTGCCCAGGAGAGACCAGCAGAGTCAGCGAGAACAAGGTGGCTCCTGTGTTAAGCTGGGGTGTTTATAACAAAGCGACAGGGAATGGATGCTGTCTCTAGGGGAGGCTCCGAAAGCAGCAAGACGGAGCACCAAGGGCATCCTGGTCCCCACCGGGTGGGCGGCAGCCTCCTGGGAGGCTCTGGGGCCATGCCTTCGGGATGCTGCAAGGAGCAGGGCCGAGGGCTTACGCTCCGACCTGGGTCACCACAGTGCCAGGAGTGACTGCTGACCCCTGCCCCATCCTGACTGTGGCGGGAAAGTGGGGGGACTCACAGGCAGCTGGGGTCAAGGGCAGGCAGCCCTCCCGCTGCTGCAGGGGCTAAGGGCCCACACTGCAGCACGAGGGACAAGGTGCCCCGCACAGAAGCCCTGGGTCACGGTGCATGTCCTACTCTGTCCTTCACAAACCCTCCTTTGAGGGGAAATAGGCCGAGAGTGGGTCAGGGGACAGAGGCTTGGGGCCCCGAAGGCTGGGGTAGGCGAGGCTCCCTCCCTCGGGCGCACCGGTCCGGGGGAACGAGTCTGGTGGGCTGCTCTCCTGTCTGCTGCAGACAGCTACCACACGGGCCAGCAATCCTTCCTGTGAGCGGGCAGGAAGCAAGTGTTCAGGTCTGTGGGCCACACGGCCTCTGTTGCCACTGCAGCGTGGGGCGGCCTCAGAGGCAGTAGACAGACAGGCACTGCCAGGTTTCAAGAGAGCTCTATTTGCCAAAACACACAGCCGGCTGGCCCTAGCCCGTGGGCTCGGGTTTGCTGACCTCGGGTGGAAAGAATCCGAGGAGGAAAGTGGGAGGAGGAGGAGGAAGGCCCTCCCACGGGGACGTGTACGGGCTGTGTAGCAGGCCGCATCGAGCCCGGTCCAGAGGCCGGTTTCCGGAGCGCCGGTGCCAGGGCCAGAGGAGTGTCCCAGCCCACGGAACCGAGCCAGAGCACACTGAAAACAATAGTGAGCAGACCGCGCTGGCAGGGACAAAGACGGAAATAAGCACCCGCGGCCTGGAGGACGGCGTGTGTGTGACAATGACCGCACCCAGCTGGCGGGCATGTGCCCTTCATCCCGCATCACCCAGATCCCAGCTGCTTCTCCAAGTCACGTGGCGCTGCAAGGGGCTCGGGAGGATCCTGAATAACCCGGCACCCCTGAAGGGGAGACAGCACGACGACCCCTCCCCCCGCAAGGTGCCAGTGGCGCCCACACGGGGACAGACTGTGAACTCACCAGAAGAGAACCGAGAGCCCAGATTTTCCACGGTTCCCAAGGGTGCCAACACCACTCAACAGGGAAGAACAGTCTTTAATACACGTGCTGGGGCCACGGGATGTCCACGGGCAAACGCGTGAAGCTGGACCCCTACCTCACACCATATGTAAAACCAAACTCAAAATCAAACACCCAAACACCTAAGTGTAAGACCTAAAACTACCACCCAGAAGAAAACATGAGCGTAAGCCTTCGTGACGCTGGATTCGGCCATGCATTCCCGGACAGGATGCTGGAAATGAAGAAAAGAAAAAGAAAAACTAAACGTCATCATAGTGAAAAACTTTGTGCTTCAAGGACACCAAGAAAAGGAAAAGACAACGTACAGAGCGGAAGAAAATATTTGTGAGTCACACAGGCAGTACGTGACTCGTACCCACGACGTTGACTCAGTGGTGACAAGACCAGGTAACAGATTCTAAGACGGGCGGGGCTGACGACACACTTCTGCAAGGAGGAGACCCAGAAACGAGTAAGTACGTGACAAAAAGCCCAAAGTTGAGGTCATCGCTAGTGAGGGAAGGGAAACCAAAGTCCCCACGAGGTAACAAGCGCTGGCGAAGGCAGGGAGGAGGCAGAGCCCCCCCCAGACTGCTGCTGTGGATATAAAATGGCGCGGCCGCCAAGGTAACAGCTCCTCGAGCAGTTAAATGTGGAGTCACCGTACGGCCCAGCAAGCCTGCACACCGGGGTCTGCCCAAGAGAAATAAAACCTATGTTCACGAGGAAGCATTCGCAGCATCGTTACTTGTCGCAGAACAAAGGCGGGAAGAACCGTGTCGGCACAGCGGATTGTTACTCAGTTCTGACGTCCGCAACAACGCACGCAGTCCTTGGACACACGATGCTCAGTGAGAGAAGCCCCCCCCCACAGGATCCCATGACAGGATTCCACACAAACGAGACATCCAGAACAGGAGCCCCCACGTGGGTGGCAAGCGGGCCAGGGGCTGCCACGGGGCAGGAGACAGTGGAGGCATGGGATGGCTTTCTGAGGTGATGAGAGTTGTAAGCCATCTGCAAGTCCACCAAAACCACTAAATCGCTCACTTTGCGTGACGTATGTGATACGTGAATCCTATCCCCATAAAGTTTAAAAAAAAAAAAAAAAAAAAAAAAAAAAAAGGCGGCAAGCGGTGGGCACCCAGATGGGAGAGCAGGTCCGGGCTGGGTGAGGGAACACGTGCTGGCTGGGTGTAGGCCCTGACTCCCATGTCACCCCAGGGCCAGCCAGAGGAGCTGGGGGCGCACACCTGTCTGGCCGGGCACCCCTCCGCTGTCCTGTGCAGGACCCTAGAGCTGGGCCCGGACGCTGACTGCAGCGACCACAGGCTGCCCGGCCCCACCAGCAGCGCTGCCCATCTCCAGGGCCTCAGGATGCACCCATCCGGCTGCCAGGCCGCAACATCTGAGCCTCCAGGGCACCCTCGTGCCTCTGTGCCTCCACAGCTGGTCGGAATTCACTGCCACGTCCCCCGTGAGGGACACCCAGCTTCCTGTGTGCGGGCTCCCTGACCCCGGGCCCTCAGGGCTCCTGCAGGCCCCCCCAAGACATTGCACACTGCCAGGCCCCCCATCCCGAGGGCAGAGCTCTGCTCTCTGGTGCTGCCGGCTGTCCTCCCTAGAGATGTCTGGCAGGGGCCCAACCACTCTGCTCAGGCCTGTCTCATCTGGGTCTCGACACACGGGTGCTTCGGGGTGCCTAGCACGTGCAGACCTGGACCACAAGGTAGGGCACAGGCCAGCCTGGGTCCCGGCAGAACTCTAGGACCTGCTTCTCAGCTGTGTTCCCTGCTGCTCAACTGGCCAGGCTGGTGGGGTGGGGTGCACAGGCCTAGTCCCCGAGATGAAGTGTCAATGCCCTGAGGTCCTGGGTGTCTGTAGGCGCCTGCCACCTGGAGCCTTCCACACCGGGCTCAGAAAGCTGAGGGCTGGAGGACACTAGGCGGAAGTGTGGCTGGCGGGTGCAGTCGGGACCCCCCCAGGAGTCTGGCCCTGTGTGGAATTGGGGAGTGCACAGACCAGGTGGCCAGATGCTGTCCTCCCAGGGTCCAGAGTGGACTGTCTCCCAGGGCAGCCGCCCGTGGGCCCAGACAAACTGGACGTGGGCACTGTGGTCATCCTAGGATGTCACGCAGACCCCATTCTTAACCCCCTCCCCCCACGCCCTATAGAGCGGTCCCTGGGCAGGCAGGGGCTGAGCCGTGTGTCAGGACCATGTGGCTGGGCAGCGTGTCCACGGGGCTCTGCCTGGTACACCACCCCCTCTCGGTAAAAGGAGGCTGCCTTTCGGCTTCTGTGTGGGCAGCACGGTGTGGTGGACACCAGGGAGGCCCGGGAGCAGAGGGGAACACAGGCGCCCCGGCCGGCTCACCACGGGACGTCCAGCCCCCGGGAGCAGGGGCTCACAGAGGCTTCCAGCAGGTGGTGATTCCGTGAGGATCAGGCTTTGTTCTGTCCCCCAGACCGGTGAAGGGGACCCAGTGCCTGGTCCACAGCCAGAGCCCCATAGGGACCCACCAAGGGGAGCCAGGGACCCCACAGTGCCAAGGGCCGCCTGCGGGCTCCCACCCCACTCTTAGGGCAGCCCGTGTCGCCCCAGGCGGCACGCCTCGTATGACCTCTGCTTCGTCACCGACCTCCCGCTCAGCGGTGAGGGCAGGCCCCCGGGGCGTGGCGCAGGCGCCTACGAAGCAGGGGCATCTCAGCGGGGAGCGGTTCCCACGGGCGGGAGTGCCGTGCACGTGGGACAGAGCGGCAGCTCGGCTGACATCCGCGGCTAGGTGGCGGCTCTGAGGAGGAAAGGGGGAAATGGCCGTAACGCGCCGAAGACGGGTGGCCTTGTGTGATTCGCAGCTGAGGCGCTGGCGGTCCTGACAAGAACCTCAAAGGGAGAAGTTCTAGGCTTCCTTAGACGAGCAGGTGACCCACGCCTGTGTCACTCGTGGACGGAACTGGCGCTTCTGCCAAAGAACCACCCAGTCGAAGCAGAAGGCCAGGGCCGGACACAGGGTGGCTGGGGTCGCGGGGGCGCCTGCCGCACGTTTTTGGGAGAGCAGCCATGGGCCAGGCGGGGCTGGGCCACAGTGTGCGCCCCGCTCACCCCCCCAGAGCCTGACTCTGCGCTAGCTCACAGGAATGGCTGCCCCCTGTGCGTCCTGAGTCCCACGGGCAGGGGGTGGCGGGCAGCACCTGGGGCCCCTCCGCCCCCAACCGTGCTGGCCCTCTCCCATCTGCAGAAGAGCGAGGGCGGGGGCCATCATCCCTGAGGACCTTCCGGGCCTGGGGCTCACAGGCCTGCATGGAGGGCGAGACCCAGGGGCCCCTGCCCGGCCCGGGAGGGAGGGTGCCTGCCACCGGGGCCTGATGCACATATCAACAGGCCCTGCTGGAAGAGGCAGGGACGCAGAGAGAATTAAACAGCATGGTTAAGTAAGTGCTGGTCCTCATGCATATTTATAAATCACCCGGCCTCAAAGCTAAATCAATCTCTCTCCGGCTGAAGGAAGCACAGCTCAGGGAGAAGAGCGGGGGCCTCGGGGGCGCCCTCTGGGTCTCAGGGCCGGGCTTCCTAGACAGGGAGCACAGCCCTCCCGGGCCCTGGTGTTGTGACCTTGCCCCCACCCCCCCCCGCCACCCCGGCCCTGTGTCTTCTGCAGCCTGTTTCACCCCAGCCTGCGGACACACTCTGCACAGGCCCAGGGCTGGTGCTCCAGGGGCTCAGGTGTCACGTGACCTTGGGCAGGTCCTGCAGGCATGGGACTTGTGTCCTTCTGCCTCACGGGCAGAGGGGAGCCAGTGCGGTTTTTGCCCGGTGCTTACTGGGCTCTCACAGGGACACTCCCTGGCTCCGAAGCCTTGGGCACATAGCAGGCCTCGTCCCTCAGAGCGGGGAGCACGAGCCCACGGGACAGCGTGCCAGCACATGTGGAAAGTGTAGGGAATGGGGGCAGGGGTCCCACATAGCAGCACAGGGTGAGCACCCGCCTCCACCCTCTCCCCCAGATCCCCAGCATCATGACCAGCTGGCCCGCCTCCTGGCTCAGAGATTGAGAAACTGAGGCCCAGAGAGGACTGGAGGCCCACACGCCTGCCCAGGACTGGTCACTGGGGTGGGGGCCACAGAGGCTGGTCCCCTCCTCAAGACACAGACTTCTCACCGAGGGGGCAACGGGTGCTTTGCAAGCCTCCATCTGCCCCTGGGCCAACATGGCCAAGAAGATGCCAGGGACCACACGGGCCCGGCCCCCCTGCCTCCATTTCCCCTCCTGTCCCCCCAGGACAGAGGCTTGATCAGAAGCTGGGCACTCGGCAGTCTGTGGCGAAGGCTGCCACCTCTCAGTGGGCTGTCCCGATTTACGACGGGGGTCTGTGTGCCTACTGTGTCCAGCGCCATGCAGCCAGCCCCAAAGGGACAACCCACAGCAGCCGCTGGGGGGCCTGGGGCCCCTGGTCAAAGACCCTCCCAGGCGGCCCCAGGAGCACAGCAGAGGGAGGACAGAGCCTGGGGGAGTGGGGCCTGCCTGGGTCAGTACACGTGGGTAAGGCCCTTCTCATGCTGCCCTCCAGGCCACTGTGCTGCATCTCAGAGCCCAGCCCCAGCTCAGAGGCCATGCCGTGATGCTGGTCTGGAGCTCTGCTGGTGAGGCATGATGTTTCCAAGAGGCAGAAGGGCAGGACCCGCAAGGAAGGCTCTGGTGGCCTTGGGCACTGGCGCAAGCTGCCTACACAAGACTCCTAACCTCGGGAGGTGAGCCGAGATGGGGCTCTAGGGCTCTACCCCGGAGCTCCAGAGGGGCGGGTGACCAACACCACGAGCACATCAATGCCTCCCTCCTCCCGGAGATGAGCGGGGGTGCCCATCCCTCCTTGGCACCCACACAGGCCAGGCACAGAGCTCCCTCAGCCGTGAACACAGAGGCCTGGCCTAGCTAGCCGCTCAGCCTCTCCTCCAGGTTCCGGGAGCAGCCCCAGGAGGGGGCACTTCCCTGTACTAGTTCTGAGACGAGACCAAGTCTCACACGCTCGGAGCCTCAGTTGCTGGTCTCCCAGATGGGGATGGTACTGCTCACCTTCCCAAGTGCTTGGGGAGAGGGGACATGTACGCAATCTTAAACCATATGAGCTTTGCTAAGTACACAGAGCCCAGAAGGACCTCCGGCGTGAAAACCAGAGTCAATCCTGACAGGCTTCACCCACGTCTGCCAGACGCAGCCCAGACCGCTGCGTCTCCACACGGGCCCACGTGTAGAGGACCCAAGCCTTTCTCGAGCCGCCAGCAAACTGGGGGCAGGGAAGCCCAGGTGCAAACCTGCTCCCTCGAAGCAAGGAGGGGGCAGAGACCATGGCACAGAGCGGGGGGGCGGGGCACAGGACAGGGGTCTCCCCCACCCCCACACTGTGTGTTCACTGCCCCAGTGGCCATCAGCACTGGCCTCATCCATTCTCCCCCAGACTGGCTCAGAGGCCGTGAGAATGGCAGAGCTAGATGTCCCATACTGGAATCTATTCCCGCACAGGACACCTGCCTCGTACTACACACCTGGCCACTGCAGTGCGCCTATGGGGCGGCCTTGCTTTCTAGGGGACCTGGGCCTCGGGAGGGCCGGCCACCTGGCCGGGCAGAGCCTGGGGAACCACACGACCGCCCTCACGGGCCCGCTCTGGTGCCATCCCCGCCACGGTTGCTCGGGAGGAAGCAAACGCTGACGAAACTGCCCCCTTCTAAGCCTGGGTTTCTATCAAGTGCGCCTGGGGCTCCCGACAGCCCAAGTGGTGGCAGAAGGGGCAGGTCAACGAAAGACGGAGCGGTCCAGAGGCTGGACTCTGGGAGGGTAGAGCAGAGTCCACTGGTGATTTCTGCACAGATGGGACAGGGTCCCCACCAGACCAGACCCAGCAGATCCTCATGTCCCACCAGCTTGGGCTGGGCCCCAGCTCCGCCAGCCAGTGGGCAAGGGCCCTGACTCAGGTCGGGAGGGGGGACAGCAGAGACCGTCAGCGCGTGCACCCATCCGTCTGCTGCGTCCCGTCCCTGCTGCACATGCCTCTGTGAATCTCCCGTGCCGCCATTTTGTCCGTAAACCACCTCTGCAAAATCACCTTCCTATAAGAGAAATTCTGTAACCAGTTGGCACTCCCTCCTGTGGGGCTGCCAAGAGGCTCAACATCAACACGGCTCAGAAGCCAGGACATCTGTGGTCTGTTTCTTGTGGTATCAGGTTGTCAGCAGCTGGGAATGCTCTGTACAGTACTGGGATCTTATCTAAAGGGAATAGATGTGACTACAGAAAACAGTCAAGGCGATACTCATACTCCGAAGAAACCCAAACTCTCCAAGCAACCTTGACTCGTCCAGAACCTTCCGTGGAGAGTCCCGAGTGTCCTGGGACGCTGGCATTTCCCTTGACTATTCCAGAACCTGTCGTGGAGAGCCCTGAGTGCCCCGGGAGGCTGACACTCCCCTCAGTGTTCCAGAACCTTCCGTGGAGAGTCCCAGAAGGCCTGGGAGGCTGACGTTCCTTGTCCTCTGTGCCACAGAAGGAAACAAGTGCACACGGTCCTGCCGGGTCCCCCAGCCCCTCCCAACGGCCTGCTCCCTCTCCTGCACATCACCATCTCAGCGCTCTACTCATGTACACGCTTAGCCCACTGTTTGTCTCTTCCCCCCATAACACAAGCCCAGGGAAGTGGGGCCCTGGCTGCTTCAGCCTGTACCGTACCCCAGGTTAGTTAGAGCAGCACCCACACAGTGGGGCCCAGCAAGGTGGGCTGGCTCGCGGAGGGTCGGACACCCCACACCCAGCACCGGGCTGGCCAAGTGACTGCTGCTCAGCCCACGGGGCCCCTCCCTCCCTCTGGCCAAGGCTGTGGTATAGGGAGGGCGTGGGGCCTGGAAAGACGTTCAGAAGGAATTTTGGGCCCCGAGCCCTGGAATAGCCACTTGCGTAGGAAACATCAGCCCCGACCCCAGCAGAGCCCCTGGGTCACAGGGAGGCCAGCCAGGAGACGGGGCTGACCAGGTGGAAGGCAAAGTGGAGACAGAGCAGGGAAACCAGTGTGGGGCAGGATTAGCGAAGCCCCTTTGCCCTGGGCGTTCTGATGACTGCAACCCCAAACACCCTCACTCATCAAACGGGATTCTTGACAGCATAATGCACTGGGCTGCCATCTTCCTCCCGGGCAGCCACATCTTCTGTCCCTACACACATTCCCCGAGGAAGCCGGTGGGGCCAGAGACGCCTGGACACAGCAGGGGACAGGGAGGGCCATGCGCTCCGCAGACAGGACCCCCCTTCCCTAAGCGCCGGTGCAGGCTGCCCACTGAACAGACAAGAGCCACAGCCACCAAGGGAGAAAGGGCCTCCACCACACGAGACACCCCCAAAGACCCTCTCCGCAGCACCCCTGCCTCACGTGGCACAGAGACGGGGCAGGGGGACAGACGCGCACACAGAAAGCCCCTCTGCCACCCAGCTCCTGTCCCTGGAGCACCTGACTTCTGCCGGTGGAGGGGGGCAGTCTGGCCCCAGAGCCCATGGCACGTGTACCCCAGGTGCGATTGCTCCCCCTCTCCCCCCCCGCAGAGACGGTGCTGCAGGTCAGGGACGGGGGTGTCTGCCGAACTCCACCAGGGCAGACATGCTGCGGGTGCCCCTCCCAGCTGGGCCGCATGGCCTGGCTCCCAAACACAGGGGACAGCCTGCCATGCAGGCTGACACTTGCACGTCTACACGAGGGACAGGGCACAACCCTACAAGGGCTGAGCAGAGCCGGCACCCCCGCGGCAGCCAACCTCAGACCCCCGTCTGGTGGGGCTGTGACCTCCGCCGGTGTCAACAGGAGCAGGTTGGGACGCAAATCCAGGGTGGGGCGGGGGGTCCCGCTGGTCCTGGGACACTCACAAAGGATAGGAAGCCCGGGACAAGTGCTCCCTAAGCTGGCCCTCCTTCTGCCGGTCTGCCTCTTTGGTCACGGACTCCCCTCGACTTGATGGGACCCAAGGGAACCGCTGCGATGGCCGAAGAGTCCTGCACCGGCGTCAGGACAACGGGTCTCTCCCGGCTCTGCCCCAGGGGCTTGGGGCCTCAGTTCCTGGGAGGGACACACGGGTGCCACTGGGCACGAGGCTGTAGCTGGCTGAGTGGGGCTCAGGACCCACAGGCGGTCCTGGGACGAGGGCGCTGCCCTCCGCCCACCAGCCTCACCCCACGGCTGCCACACTCCAGGCCCACTCAGGAAATTCAACTTGCCTAAAGATGACACACACGACTCCTCATCACGCCCGGTGTCCAGGCTCCTAGAGGGCTGGGTAACACAAAGTGCATGGCGAGGAGCGCGCGGCGGGCAGGTGTCCGCACGCGGTCTGAGAGCGGCGAGGCTGCCGGGGGCCACAGATGGCGCGGGTGCCACTGCCCCCCCCACACACCAGCGGCAGAGCAGGCCAGCCTGGCACCCTGAGGGTCACAGGGTGGAAAGACCCCGTGTGCACACGGGGGAGAGGCCATGCGGGCCAGCAGCGTAGGGGGGTCTGCAGCCCCGCGGAGATGCCTGCTGGCACCGGCTCATGGGATGTGAAGGGGCTTATTATTCAAGACACGTCGTTCTCCTCATAAAAAAATCAAAAGAAATCAGTGCCTGTCGAAATGTCTCCACATAAGTGCACATCAGCAAGCTGGCTTTTCTTAGTCCTCGGCGTTAATAAACATGAGCAGCCGGGCGCCACGGTGGGGAAAGGAGGCTCTCTCCTCAAGTGTCTTGTTTTACACGCCCGTCCGGGAGCATGGGTCCGCAGCACATGCCTGCCCACTCACTCCATGTGTGAAGGGGCACATGTGGCTGCCCCGAGGAGGGTCACAAACCTCCGTAGCGGAGCTCAGAGTCCGCGTGTGCACTTGCCCGGCCAGGACAGTGAAGGAAAGACCCCCGACCCAGAGGTAACATAGGAGAGGAACACCTGTCTGTAAGCGTTCAGGTGGGGCACAACAGGGACCCCGTAAATGCAGACACAGTAGCCTTCCTGCGCAGAAGAGTAATCATCCCACGATGTCTGGACCCCAGAGGTTTACCCTCATCTCCCACGAAACCTAACAATTTCTACAGTGGTTGGGAGAGCTAGATATGTTCATTCCAGGGGGCACATAAAAGTAAACAAGAGGTGCCAGGAAAATCCTGCAGGAGAAGTCACGGGGCCGGGAAGGACAGGATGCACCAGCGGGGGAGCCACCCGGGCCCGAGGGGGCAGCACCGCACCCCAGTGAGGACAGGCTTTGCAGTAAGTGGTCCTGGGGCTACCGGAAGGAGCCCTACTAGGGAACAGGCTGATGTCAGGCTTTGTACCTTGTACAACATCAGACCAAACCCAAATGCCGCATCAACTGCAGATTTACATGTGAAAAACAAAACTGCCATGGAAGAACCCTTCACAACCTGAGCCAAAGACAAAACGTCGATAAATGCACCTATATAAAAACCTGAATACCAAGAACTACTCGGTTAAAAATGCCTCAAGCAAAGTCAAAAGACAGACGATCAACTGGAAAATACAGTCACAACTTAAAACAAAAACACCTCAACTCCTCAAATACAAATAGCTCCACAAAATCAACAGGACCAACAACCCATTTGAAAAACGGACCAAGGACATTAGCACATATGAACGTACTTAAAGGCCCTCACTCCCGTGATAAAAAGACTGAAGGTTGAAAGTATACTGGCCTACCCCCCCCCCCATCCCCGCGGGGGCAGAAGATCTCCCGGGCGTCACAGTGCACTCTTGGTGAGGCTACGGGGAGCCGGTGCTCTCCTAGGCTGCAGTTGACGCCGTCCCACAGCAGCATCTACCAAAATAAGTGCAGGTACCCTCTGATCCCACGATCTCCCTCCCAGAAATTTATCCTACACACATGCACACATGGAGATGCCATACACCGAGCCCTTTGTTCCGGTCACCCTCTCTGGGGCTCACCCTCCACCCACGCATCCACAGGTGGGGTTCTGCCCCTCCAGGAAGGAACTCAGAGAGCATTGCAGGAGTGTGGGCAAAGGGCCAGCCAGGCCACAGGGGAACAGAGCAGGAGGGTTCTAAGAAGCAGCGATCAGGCCTGCCTTCGGCTCAGGGCTCCCTGGCAGGTGGGGGCAGGTGGGGGTGGGGGGGGCCGGGCAGGCCAGGCAGGAGGAACCTGCAGGTGGAGGGAACCAGTGGGCACCTGGGGGGCCATCCTGTCACAGCGTCAGAGGGGAGAGGGCAGCACAGTGTGAGGAGTGCAGCACGCCCTCCCCCAACCTCGTATTCAAGAAGAGGGAAGGAGGTGGAGGCTGGGAGGGTCTGATGAGACAGGGCTGCTCGCCTGCTGACGCAGGGACGGGAGCGGGGACGTCTCCACGGGCACCGTGAGCTTTCCGCTCACAGGCAACCCAGCAATTTTCTACCCACTCCATTTCCAAAAAAGATACTTATTTCAAATGTCACTGGGTTGCAGTCTGGTCCCTTTCCTGAGCAGCGCTGCCGGCTGGCTACAGGCAGCCCCACCCAGCCCCGGGGGAGCCGGCGCATGCTGGGGGGGGAAGCGGGACCTGCGCCCACCCCTGATGGTCACCTGGCTGAATAAGCAGCGTGATCAGGCAGCACGGAGGGGCAGTGGGACGTGGGCTCCACTCCCAGAGATGAATTCTGCTTGATTACATGCTGAAGCATTTACAGGGAACGGTGCAGATGTTTGCAATTTGCTTTAAAATGCATCAGAAAAATGTAAAAGCATTGATGGATGGCAGAGGGGTGGTATCAGGAGGCCCCCACAGTAAGATGCTCGTGCCCGGATGTGGGTGGTGGGTAAGCGGGTCTCCATGGAGGAATTCGCCCGGCTGTGTTGTACGTTTGAGAATGCTCACCCAGCGCTGGGGCAAACCCAGGGGGGCCGAGGGCCCGAGTGCAAGTGTGCGGCCAGGCTGTGCTGTGCACACTCGGGTGTCCAGCCAGGGCTGCTGACCGACACGCGTCTGCCGCCCCTCTCAGCTGCACCTCCGGAGCTTCATGTGGCCCGTGACTGTCACCGTCCCCACATCTGGCCTATCAGAAACACGACTGGGGAAAGCATGTGTGTCGCCAAGGTAAGGCACGGGATGGCGGTGTTACTACTAACTCTGGCCGACCTGGGAGCCATCACCGCGGTCACCAAAGTGGCCTGAGACCAGGGCCACAGGCCACGGTGAGGGCCACAGCCACCACCCACACCAGAGCCCACTCACCGAGGAGGCCAATGAGACATGAGTCCTACTGCCATTCCGCAATCATTCTCTTGGCTCTGGGAAACCGAGGCCCGCGGACAGGTGTGCGGGGCAGGGCCACGGTGGGAGGGAGCAGGGGGCCCAGGGCCGGGGTTGCCTTCCCGTTCCACGGCGGCCAGGCCCCAGCTCCGGCAGCCACACGGGAAGCACAGGGCGCCCCCTGCCTCCAGGCCCAGCCGTCCAGGTGGTCTGCTCACTCCCAGCCCCGGGACATCTGGACCTAGCCCAGGCCATCCTGCCCCTACAGAAGGGGTCTGTGAGCGAGCCACTCACGCGCTGGCTAACTGTGGGCCTCGGTTTCCCCATCTCTAAAGAGGGGCGCACACGAGACAGCAGCAGTCCCCTGCGGCTGGCAGGAGTCCCCTCCGTGGGCTGGGGCACCGGGATGAGCGTGGGAACAGCCCGGCCGCACAGGCCTGCGCCCCACACCGTCCAGAGAGTGCAGAGCAGGCTCGGATTGGTGACGGGAGCTGTTGCCTCACCAACCAGCTGTGAACTGATTACAAGAAGTTCTAACTAGGGGCGCTCCCTCTCCAAGCATATGTTCCCAATTAAGTCAAACTGCAGCTGATTTTAATCAATCTTCCTCGAAGCGGCCCAACTGGAAGCCTGTCCGCAGAGGGGAGAGGGGAGAGGGAGGAGGGCGTGTGCACAGGAGCGCCCAGCCGGCCGCGGCTGGACTGCGCGGGGCTCGCTGGGCAGCAGTGGCAAAGACACCCGTGGCAGGCCTGCTGCTTCCCAGGCCCCGGCACAGAGGTGAAGGGCTGAGGTCTCTGCCCTCCACACGCGTTTCCTCTCCCCAGGCGCCCACACGTGCACACGGTTCTCCCGAAGTTATAAAGGACGAACTGGGGCTCACATGGGAAAGCCAACATGCCTAAAGCCACCCGGGCAAGAGGCGGGACAGGGGTCCAGTTGAGGACCCCACGATGCCCTCCTGTTTCTGAGCGTCCAAGTCGCCTTCACACCCATTTCGTGGCTGCCTAGACCCCAGCCAGACACAAGTTCTTCCTGTCCGCTCTGCGTGACCAGCATGGCCACTCACCTTGCCCTGACTCGCCACCTTCACTCCTGTCTGTCCCGGGGGGTCAGGGTGCCAGGGCGGAGCCCCCGTGTCTCTGCACCCTCAGCAGGGCCTGGGCTCACTGGCGCTTGTCGTGAGCCGGAAGAAGGGATGGCGTCTGGGTCAGACAGAACCGCTGCTGCTACAGCAAGCGTCCAAGCCCCCTGAATGGTCAGCTCAGCCCTGGGCGGGCAACCTGTGCCTGCCCACCGCACCGCACGACAGACGCGGGTTGGCGCAGCTGGTGGGGGGAGCGGGCCAGGAGACAGGGAACTGGGTGCCCAGCCCAGCTCTGCCTCTCCTGCTGGGTGCCCTCGACCGAATGACTGCCCCTCCCTGACCGGACGTTTCCTCATCAGGGAAACGCGGAAGCAGGACCTCCTCCTGAGGACCGTGGGCACAGAGAGAGGTCTGCAGAGCACAGTGATGGCGCGTGGCCGGCCTTCCTGAGATGGACCCCACTCTAGGTGCAGGAATGGCCCTCGTGGACTCGAGCTGAAAGCGGGAGCATGGACAGACTGTCACGGCCCTGCTCTTACTGCCTCTCAAGGTCTGACAGCACTGCCGCAGGACCAGCAAACGTCCCCGGGCCTGGGACACCCACCAGAACAGAGGAGGCAGCGGCGCGTGGCTATCTAGAAGCCTCCACCACCCACTCCTCTGCACTTCAGCCCTGCCACCCCCGCCCCAGGGCTGTGGCGGAGCTCAGGGCGTACCGCCACACCCCCGCACACGCACCTGAGCCCCCAGCATGATGGAAACCTGGCCCCACAAGCCTGTCCCCGGCTCCCGCAGCTCCCACAGGCACGGACACGGACGCCACCTGCCCCCGTGAGCAGGTGCCCAGCCCCTTGACCGTGAGCAGCTCCAGGACTTGCTGTAAGACCTCTGCCCCACCCGAGGGTCGGCGTGGAGCTCAAAGTATCTCCACCCAGGAACACCTGACACGGAAAGAGCACCGGACACCCCATCTCCCAGGATGGCGAATGTCCATCAGCCACAGTGCTCACCTGCACTGCACCCCAGAAACCCTGCCAAGAGCCACAGCAGGCTCCCTGGGAAAGGCCTGGAAGCCCAGAGGCAGGGAAAAAAAGAAAGATTTCAGCAGGACTCACTGTACCCCAATCACGGCGGGGGGGGGGAGGCGGCCTGGGCAGCCATCAGCCCTGCTCATAGGCTGTGCCCAGCTGGACACGCAGGAGACACCCGCCAACCCCGCTCTGACAGGGCCCGGCTGATGGGCCGCTGGGGTCGGCCTGCCAACAGCCCAGCTCTCCCTCCCGAGGACCGCGGCCCAATTAAACAGTGCGGCTCCTAGAGATGAACATTGCCAGCCACGGCTCATGGCACCCTGCTTCATCAGAGTTGTCACTTCTCCCGACTCCAGGAATCGGTAATAAAAAAGAGATGTGATTTGCCTCTAATAGGTGTCAAGATAAAATCAATGGCCTGTCCAAAATCTGGGTAATCACAAACCTGCAGGTTCCTTGCTGTGGAACAATTCAGACAGGAGGATAACAATGAAAAACAAACTTGGAGTGAACACTGTGAACAGCAGTGTGACCTTGCGGCTGCAGGCGGGTGGGGACGGGCCTGGCTACGAGCCCAAACAGAGATGGTCCCATGGGCCGTGGCCAGTGTAGGGGGAGGGGAGGAACATCGATGGAGCACAGGACCGGGGCCATGGGCTGGTGACATGCGGCCCGAAGGCAGGACACCCTCTCTGCTGAGCTCTGCGACACATGCTCTCAGCCAGCCAGGGGTGCGTGCATCCGGGGAGGGCCCCAACTAGGTTGTGCCTGGTGACCCAGAAGACGGGACGTCTGTGGGTGTGGGAGGCACAGACACGGACACGCAGGAAGAAGCCAGGAGGGCAGGGCGTGCTTGCTGGGAGAATGCGGAGTTCTGGGAGAAGCCTCCACCCGTGGCCGCCCGCCAGTATACACCTGCAGGGTGAACCGCTCAAGCTGCATCTCCAGCATCTTCTTGTCTTCTTCCAGACGACTGCGCTCCCCTTCCAGCTCCTCAATCTTCAACCTGCAAGAAGAGCCAGACCATCAGGACATACACCACAGCTTGCACATCCATTCCGGCAGACAGGGTTCTGCTGCACTGGGGGTGTGTGTGTGTGTCTCTCTCTCTCTCTCTCACGCAGGCCGGGAGTGCAGCCCACGTGTCTGTTCTGACCAAGATGGTTCTGCAGGGGGTCTTCACTGACCACAACTCGGAGGGAGGGGTGGCCAACCGTAGGCAGGACAGGTAGGAGCTTGCACGTGTCCTGTGCCTGATGGTCCACTCCCAGGAGGTGTGACCACATGTCATAGAGGACACAGAACCACGGAGATGGCCTGAAGAGAGATGCGGGCTGGGGAGGGAAGCTCGACTGGGCGGGGAAGTAGGCTCAGGGGACCGTGCAGAGTCCCTCCTCCATCATGGGCCCAGAGGCTATGCGAAGGCCAGTGGCCGACACGGGCGAGCGGCAGGCTTCAGCTCACTGTAAGAAAGTCTTATTTTTGTCTTCATTTTTTAAAGTTAATTTTCTGAAAGGCACTATATTCACGTGATTTAAAAATCAAAAAGTGTGTCCAGGAAGCAGTGCCCAGCACGTACCCAGGCTGAGGAATAGGGCCTTCCCCACCACCAGCCAGAATGGAAAGCTCACATTTCATAGATTATTCAGGAAGGTCTTGGCTCAGGAGCGAGAGATAATTATCTCTAGACTGAGAAGTGCTCCAGGACAGCCCAGCAAATCACACAAGATCTGAAAGGACCAAACTCTTTCCAAGAAACCTAATTGAATCTCTGAAAAAGCTCAAGAAGATTTATATGAATACAAAAACATTCAGAATCCAACAAGCCAAAATTCAGTGTCTGCCAACTAATCAAGGCCTAGTAGGCATTAAAAGAAGTAGGAAAATATGACCCATAATGAGGAGAATAATCAATCAATTGAAACCGACCAAGAACGGCAGACATTAAGTAGCATCCAAGGACATTAAAACGGTTACTGAAGTGCTGGGACACGGGAGCAGCAGTCTGCTGTTGAGCAGCTCAGCCGGGTAAGGAGGAAAGAGCAAGACAACCCAATCCCTGGAAGGGAAGGCCCAGCAACCGAGCTGTGACAAACACCGGAGGGGCTGATGACAGAGTCGACCCTGCAGGAGAAATTACACACTTGAAGACTACAGAAAAGACAAAAACAAAAAACAAAAAACGACAACCCAACACACAAAACACTCAAAATAATCCCGAGTAAAATAGACAAGAAAAGGAATATTTAAGACTGACAAGGTCGTCACTGAGCTGTGGGGTGATTTCACAGAGCACAACGTCCGCGTGGGTGGAGCCCCTGGAGGGAAGGACGGGGGGGTGGGGTGGGGCGGGGCAGAGAAGGACAAACACTGCAAGAAAGTGCTGCATTTGATGAAAAGTATACACAGATCTAAGAAGCTCAACAAACCCCAAGCACAAGACACAGCCCCCTTTGCACATGACAAAGAAAAGAAAAATCTCTGAAATACTGAAATAAGAAAAAAATGCCAACCTAGAATTCGATTCCCAATGAAAATATTCATGAAGATGTTCTGAGGCAAACGGAACCTACAAGAACGCATCACCAGCAGACCCGCTCCACGAGGGAGGCCAAGGGAAGCCCCTGCAGTAGCAGGACAGGGACGCTGCACGGAGACTCAGATCCACACAAAGGAGCGAGGAGCAGTGGAGAGCGTGACTACGCTGGCAACTACATGGTTTTCGACTTCATCTAAATCTTATAAGGACACTGAAATTACTAGCTTCTATTTGCAGTTGATGTACAGTTGACAAACACCATCACACGAGTTTCAGGCATGTGACACCGTGACTCTGTGACTATGGACATCACGAACGGTTCACCACAGTGTGGTGACTGTGGATGTCGCCGTCTGTCCCCACATGAAGTTACTGTGTGGTCATGGGCTGCATTCCCTGTACCGCACGCCACACCCCGAGGCTTACCTGTTTTATAACTGTAGGTCTGTACCTCCTAATCCCCCCACCGGTTTTGCCCACCTCTCCCCCTCTGGTAGCCAGCAGTTTGCTCTCCTATCTGTGAGTCGTCTCTGTTTTGTTTCATTGGATCACTTGTTTCATCTTTGAGATTCCACGTGAGTGTAACGCTACGGCATTTGTGTTTCTCTGATTTAGTTCACTGAGCATAACAGCCTCGAGGTCCATCCGTGTCGTCACAAATGGCAAGATCTCATTCTTTTTTATGGCTGAGTAATATTCCACCGTGTATCTATACACGGCATCTTCTAGTTAAGATACAAAAGCAAATTCCTATTTTCTGAAGAGATCGTTTCAACGAAACTAATAAAAGCGTACTGGGGTCTGAGGTAGACGTCTAGCTAGAATGTGTGACACGCACAGCACAGAGGCTCGAGGGGAACATCAGACCCATGGGGTTACGGGGCTGCCCGTGTGGGAAGGTACAGCATCGCTTACAGGAGGACCGTGGTAAGTGGAAAATGTGTACCGTAACCCCGAAAACCCCCAAACAGCCAAGAGTGACAACTAATAAGTGGAAAAAAAGAAATACAATGAAATAATGAAACACACCCACTGAATGAGAAAGAAGCCAGAAAATCAGGAGAATGGGGATGCAGGGGAGGAGCTGAGATGAGGAGGAGAGAGTGAGACCCAGCTTTACCAGCCACCACATGGCATGGGAGCCGCCTACCCACCCGCCTACGCGCAGAGTGGGGAGAACAGCCCCCACTGCGCGCCGCTTACAAAAGAGCGCTCTGGACACAGAGAGGCAAACCCCCGTAAGACAGCGGCACGGGGACAGAAAGCTGGAGACCCTGCTGGTATCAAAGTGAATTTCAGAGCCAGGAATGGCACCCGCAAGGCAAATCCATAATGACAAAGAGGCCAATTGGCCAAGAGAACATTACCGTCCTAAACACACACTTGCTAATGACAGAGCTTCAAGAGAGATGCAGCAAAACCTGGTAGAAATGCAAGGAGAAATAGCCAAGCCCACAATTACAGCCAGAGATTTCAATATCACTCTCTCAATAACTCATAGAATGAGAAGCAAAAACCCCAGAAGGATAAAGTAGACAGGAACAACATGATCAGCCAACTTGACTCAAGTGTCCGGAAGGAACACTCTGACCAGCACAGCAGAGGGCACCGTCCTCTTGGGTGGACACACATTTACGAACACAGACAGAGGCTGGGCCACGCAAAGAGGCTCAACATATTGAAAAGGATTTTAGTAATTCAAAGTATCTTCCGTGACCCTAATGGAATTAAGCTAGAAAAGAAAGATAACTGGAAAGCATAATATAGCATCCAAGAACACAGAGCACGTGGAGACCAATCTGGAAAAGCTGTCGGGGGTCCACCCTCTGATAACTATGCAGGGGTCCACTGAGCAGAGCGGAATTAACATCAGCCCAAACACATGGAGATACATGCGGCCGTGGCTAGAAGGCCAGCCTGCCAAGACTTCACTTCTCCCCACACTGTTCGAGAGAATCCAAGCCATCCCCGTCAAATCCCATACGTTTCTCTGTACAAACGGACAAGCTGATTCTAAAAGTCATGTGGAAATGTAACAGGCCCAGAATGCTCAAAACAACCTTGGGGGAAAGGATGGAGAGCTAACAACCTAATTTCGAGAATTGTCGTAAAGCCAGAGTGACCAAAACAGCCTTGGTCTGAAGTCAGACTGAGCTAACACAACAGAGCCCAGAAATAAACACCGACACATGGACAGCCTGTTCTGATAAATATTCTAAGGCGATTCAGCATAGAAAGGATGCTTACTCTTTTTAAAGATTTATTTATTTTAGAGAGAGCGAGAGAGAGTACGCACGCGAGCGGGAGGAGGAGCAGAGGGAGAGGAAGAATCTCAAGCAGAGTCCCCACTGAGCATGGAGCTGGACGCGGGGCTCAATCTCATGACCCTGAGATCACGACGAGCCAAAATCAAGAGTCAGACATTTAGTCGACTGAGCCACCCAGGCTTCCAGAAAGGATGTCTTTTCAACAAATGGTGCTGGAACAGCTAGGTATTCGTTTAAAAAAAAAAAAAATCCTCCAATTCTGTAATGTGTGTAATATAAAAAACTAACTCAAAATAGAAATAGAAACCTCCATGTAAGTCGAAAAATTATAAAATTACTAAAGAATATAGGGGAAAACCTGCAAACCTGGGATAGGCAAAGTTTCACAGCTACAATATCCAAATCATCACAAATAAAAGAGAAAACACTGATACAGATTTCTCCTTAACAGCCTCACAAAGCAGCGAAATGGCGAGCCACAGGATGGGAGGAGGTGCGTGCAAGGGAGTATGTGACAGAGGACCTGCACCCAGAACAGATGAAGAATGCCCAGACTCAGCAAGGAACAAACCATCAAGTAAAAACTGGACACGAGTGGGAACACTTTGCAGAACAAGACCCCCGATGACGACAAGCAGAGACGCTCAACATCATCGGTCGTTAGGGAAACAAAGTGCACACCACAAGCAGGGCGGCCGCACATCGATTCCGGGTACAGTGGGAAAGGCTGCGGGCCAAGCGCTGCTGTGGAGGCCCTGGGGGGCCGTCGGCTGGTGGCGGGGATGCTGGGTGGTGCAGCCACTTTGCAGACAGGCAGATTCCTAAAACAGGGCAGCACACAGCCGCCACCGTTCCACACGTCGGCAGTGACCCGAGAGAACAGGAAGTACATCTCCACACAAGGACTTTATTTGTAACATGAGGTCGCTTTGTCTGTGACGGTCAAAAGCCGGGGAAAGCGAATGCCCGGCCCCAAGTGCACGCAGACAAACTGCGGCATGTCGACCTGGCAATCAAAGGGAACACACCACTGATCCACGCGCTCTGCGATGTCAGAACAGTGAAGCCGGACACAAAAGAGTGGACACTGCACGAGACTGTTCCTCTCCAACTTTATCAAATGCCAACCAGTCCGCTTCAGTGGAAGCAGATCAGGGGCCGCCTGGGGTGGGGGAGGAAGGGAGGGTTCCAAGCACTCGAGAGCAAACGTCGGGCATGACGGGCAGGTCCAGCACCTGGAGTGTGGTGACCGTTCGACAGGGGCGTGCGTGTCTGTGAGAACATCACACTACACTCTGAACATGTGCAGCCTGTTGTTGGCCACACCCCAATAAAGCTGCAGAAACACCTGCTGACGTGCACCACCTCACACCCTCACGAGCACTGCTGCAGGCCCTCCCGCCCCCCCCGGCCTCGCAGACGGGAATCGGGCCCTGGCGGTTGGACTCCTGCTGGGTCAGGGCTTCTCTGAGGGACGGACAAGGAGGCGCCCCCAGGAGTGGGGGCGGGGCGGCACCTGCCGCCTCGGGGAAGCAGCCTTCTGTGGGAAGGACTATTGCATCTTGGGCGCAGGCTGCATGAGAAGCCCTGCTAGGCCACTGTGAAAACAGGATGTTATGGATTCTGAAGGCTCGTGAGCAAATGTTCTCGAGGGCTACATTCAAATAAGCACATGCTGTAGGCGTATCAATAAGACAGCTGGCTGTAATCCATGACGCTGTCAGAGAACAAACCCACATAAATAATGCTTGTTTACGTGTTTTAAGACGGAGCACCTCCTTTCCCTGGGCCTCCTCTTCAGGAGGGAGAGAGAATAAACTGCCTGTGTTCCAAAGCTCACAAGGCTGCTTTGCCTTCAAGTGGTTCAAAGCCAGCAGCCGTGGTATGAGTTTCTAGAAACTGCCTCCACATTCTTGAGACGTGGGCGGTGCCACACAAACCGGACGACATCCCAGATCACCTCTAGAGAAGATGAAGCCAGTCAAAGCAGGGTGTGCACAGGAATCAGCGAGGAGACGGCAGCTGCTAGCTGCTCCCACTGGACCACAGAACGGTGATAGGGGAGGGAGTGCCAGGGGTGAGGCCCCACCATGGCCTGAACAGGCACAGCCGGTGGCAATGGCCCATGACGCACCTGTCCAGCCTGAGTGCCCGCTGTTCCCACACCACACGCACTCCCTGCTGCCTCCCCTTCCCTGACAGGCCCTGACTGTTGGCTCAGGACTGTGCCGTGCGTCACACACCCACCCTGTGTTTCCAGCACAGAGCGAAGGGTCGGGCTCACAGGCATAGATGACTGCGTCCATACGCAACAAATGTTGGAATCCCGCAGTAGGGTCTGCAGCACAGAGAGGCTGACGGCCCAGCTCTGGGGTCATTCATGCACGGAGGGGGTCCTGCTATGCACTGAATGTCTGTGTCCCCCCAGATTCTTATGCTGAACCTCCGTGTGATGGAACGTGGAGGCAGGCAGGGTTCGCTGAGGTCATGAGGGTGGGACCCCATGATGGGGTAAGTGTCCCTGTGAGAGAGATACCCGAGGGCTTGTGCGCACCGTCTCCCACCATGAGTACTCGGCAGGAAGGCAAGGCCTGCAGCCAGGAAGAGTCCTCACAGAAACAACCACGTGGCCCCTTGACCTCAGACTTACAGCCTCCAAAAGGGAGAAAATAAATGTCTGTTGCTTAAGGTGCCCGGGCTGTGCCATCTGCCATGGTGGCCCGAGCGTGGAGGCAGATTTGGTCCCGAGGGTTGGGGGCCGCTGTGACAAGCCCCTGCCCGTGTGGATGCGGCTTCAGAGCGGGTGATGGGCACAGGCTGCAGCCAGGAATCTGGGCACTGAGGGTAACTATGGTGAGGACTCCAGTGGAAACAAAGAGCATGTTCTGGAAGGTGGAGGAAAGGTGAGCCTCGCCACAGAGTGCAAGGAGTTTGGCTGAACCGTGTTCTTGTATCGGTGGCATGAGGCTGTTCAGCAGAGACTGCTAAGCGGAGTTTGGAAAGAGCGACTTGCGATAAAATGCGAACCAAGGATGTGCGTCGGGAAGGAAGTGTCAGTGTTACGGACCCCTGGTCTCGTGCAATGAGGAGGCCTCACCTCCATGGCCTTCCTCCCAAGAGCCCAAACCTAGGTCTCTTCATGAGACACGTCAGACAAGCCTGGCCCAGGAACAGCCATGGCCACCTGGCCAGGGCTGACGAGGTTGCGGGAAACAGAGAGAGACCAGGATGCTGTCCAGAGCAGAGGAGGCAGGGGTAACCAAAACCAAGGCGGGGCCTGGACTGGACGTCAGCGGGCAGATGAACAGCGCAGTCAAAGGAAGGCTGCCAAGAGCGACGGTACACGCCCACAGCAGGTGTGTCCAGTGGAAGACGTTCGAGATGACAGAAAACATGTACACGGGAGCTCTTGTCCTGTTTTTGCAAGCCTCCTGCAAACCAAAACTTAATCCAAAATGAACAGTTGGCATGAAAGAAAGTTACAGTATCATCCTGGACAAGACACTTACTCCTTTCTCACTTCCTTCATCTATAAAATTGGGATAGTAATAGTCCATACTGGGTTTTTTACAGCTTTTTTTAAGAATTAAATGAGTCAGTGCTTGGCACGTAGTAAGGGCTCACGCAAGAAAGGAACATGAAAAGAAGGAACGGCAACAGGAAGAAAGCAGCGAGCGGAAGTGACTGTGTCGACATTGGATGCAGGGAACCAGCCGGCGGCCTGCCCTAAAGGGGCCACGATGACACAACGTGCAAGACACAGCGCAGAGATCCCGCGGGCTGGGTCCCAGAGCTGCAGGAAAGTGAATCGCAAGAATATTTTGGTTCCCCATGCACACGGCAGCCTGTGGAGTCTGCAGGAGCAGCAGGTCCTACAAAAGTGCACTCGCCTGAACGAAGAAATACTTGACTGCTAACAGTGCTAACCACCATCTGGGCCTCAGTGAATCATAATCACTGATCACCAATCCTACTACATGTAGGAACAACAGAGTCGAAACTTCTTGCAGGAATTACCAAATGTGACACGGACACAAAGCAAAGACACACTGCTGAAAACGTGCCTGGAAAGGGGTTAATTCAGCAGGACGCAATAACCCTCAGTGTACTTGCTGCTAAAAGCAGAATGTCGAAATGCACGAAGCAACAACGGGCAGCACTGCAGGGAGAGGAGAGCAGAGTGGGAGTGCAGCCGGAGCCTTCACACCTCCTCTCAGCAACAAGCAGACGCTGGGGCAGAAGGGGCTGCATGAGCCATGGACCAGGCAGGCCTAATGGATACGGGAACAACGCACCCCCCAGGACAACAGAGTCTTTCTCAAGGACAGGTAAGCATTCTCCAAGATAGAGCGTATTCCTGCGGCATTTAACAAACCTTAACACATTTTTAAAAACTGAAATTGTACAAACTATAGTCAGAGACCATAATGGCATTAGAGGTCGGTAAAAGACAAGTAGCAGGAAATCTGTAAACGTCTGAAAATCTAACATCACACATCTAAATGACACGTTGTTTGGAGAAACGACTGATGAGATTCTAGAGTACATTTACGTGAATGAAACGAGAACACGACACACCGCACTGCAGGATGCAGCTGAAGCCTGAACACTTCTATGGGAAAACGAGATCTCAAATCATAATCTAAGCCTCCACCTTAAGAAACTAGAAAGAAAGGGAAAAATATCTACCCAGAGGAAGCAGAAGGAAGGATATATAAAGAGCAGACGTCGGTGAAACTGAAAACAGAAAAACAAAGAGAAAAATAAAAGAAACCAAACACTGGTTCTGTGAAGAGGCCAATTAAACAGTGAACCTCCAGCAAGACTGGCAAAGAAAAGAAAAAACAGAGAACACAGAGTCATCATATCAGGAACGAGAGGCTTCCCCTACCAATCCTGCAGACAGACAAGAAAGGAGCTGTGCGCACAACTGCGTACATAGGACCTTGACAGTTTATATGGAATGCACCGATTGTACAATCTAGCCGAGTTCTCCCCAGATAAATGACATAGCCTGGGTAATTCTAGGACTAGTGAGGACATTATGCTATTAGTTAAACATCTCACACACAGAAACATCTAGGCTGAGTTGGTTTTACTGGGTGCAAACGTTTAAAGAAGTGATGCCAATTCGACACCATCTCTTCCAGAAAACAAAGGAGAAGAGGATGCTTCCCAACTCATTTCACTGGGTCAGCATTATGCCACACAAAACCAGACAAGAACAGCACCAGAGAGCTACAGACCAGCATCCCTCATGAATATGGACACAAACTCATCAACAAGACATTAGCAAGCTGAATCCAGCAATACGTGAAAAGGACAATACATCACAACCAGGGGGGGCTCATCTTAGGATGTCAGGCTGGTTGAATACTGAAAAATAAATCAACAGAATCTGCCATGCTGACAGTCTAAAGAAGGAACACCACATGATCATATCAGTCAATTCAAGGAAAAAGGACCCGAAAAAATTCTGTATCCCTTCATGGTAAATCAAGAATAGAAGGGAACTTCTATATCCTGATAAAAGATACCTACAAAAAACCTACAGCTCACCTCATTCTCAGTGGCTAAGACTGAATGCCCTCCCCCAACACCAAGACCAAGGCAGAGGTGTCCACTGTCATCATCCCACCTCAACACTGTACAGAAGTGCCAACCCGCACAAAACACAAGGAAGGAGACCAAAGGCATACCACTCGGCAAAGACGTCAAACCGACCAAATATAAAGACAACAGAATATCTATGTAGAAGCACCCAAGGAATTGAAACAAAAAAACCCTCATAAAACTGATGAGAAAATTAATAGAGGTTTCAGGATACAAAATGAATAACTAAAAAAAATCAATCATTTCCATGTAATAGCAATGTATGACAGTAAACCAAAATAAAACAAACTTCAGAACTGATATGAAAAGACATACTTAGGTCCAAATCTAATGAAATTAGAAATGAAAGATAGGACATTACTTCTAAGTTTGTTGGAAATAAAGAGGACTGCCAGACAAGACTGTGGACAACTCTAGGTAGACTGAATAACTGACACTAATTCCTAGCAACTCACAAACTACCAAAACTGACACAGGAAGAGACAGAAATCTGAACAGACCAGTAACTAATGAGGAAATAGGAGCAGTGACAAAACAACAGCAAAGAAAAGCGCAGGACCGGATGGCTTCGCAGGTGAATTCTACCAAACACTTATAAGGGAATTAACACCAATCCTTCCCAGATTCCTCCAAAAAGTTAAAGAAGAGGGCACCCTTCCAGATTCATTCTACAAGACCAGCATCATGGTGGTCCTGTAGCCAGGCAAAGACACCACAAGAAAACCACAGACCAATAACCCTTATTCAACAGATGGGTAAGAATCCTCAGTGAGATACTAGCAGACCGAATTCAGTGCCATATTGAAAGGATCATACATCACAACCAAGTGGGATCCGTACCAGGAATGCAAGGTTGTCTCAAAATATGAACATCAATCAAAGCAATACACCACATTAATAGAATAAAGAAAAAAACCCACATGATCATCTCAACAGATGCAGGGAAGGCATCCGACATATCATCAACCCTCAACCAGCTACGAACAGAGAGGAACTTCAACATGACAAAGGGCACTTTTGAAAAAACCCACAGCTATTACCAATCTCAGTGGTACAAGATTGAAAGGTTTTGCCCCAAGATCAGAAACAAGACAAGGATGTCTGCTCTCACCACTTCCATCTGATATACTACTAGAAGTTCTAGCCTAAGCAATTAGGCAATAAAAAGAAATAAAAGGTTTTCATATTGGAAAGAAAGAAATAAAACTGTATTTGCAGCTGCCACAATCTAGAAAACCCTAAAAAATCTGCAAAACAAACACACACCTGTTAGAGTTAATAAATGAATTCAGGAAGCTGCAAACTACAAAATCACTTATGTAAAACTAGTTATATTTCTATCTACTAGTAATGCATAATCTGAAAAGGCAATTAAGAAAACAATTCCATTTACAACAGCATCAAAAAGAACAAAATACTTAGGAATTAATTTACCCAGGGAGATAAAGGTGTAATATTGAAAATTGCTAAACATTACTAAAAGAAATGAAAGAAGGGGCACCTGGCTGGCTCAGTCAGAAGAGTATGTGACTCTTGATCTCAGGGTTGTAAGTTTGAGCGCCACGTTGTGTGTAGAGATTACTTAAAAATGAAATCTTAAGAAAAAAAAAAAGAAATGAAAGAAAACCAAAATAAATGGAAGGCATCCCATGTTCAGGGATAGGAAGATTTTAGTGTGGTTAAGACCTCGGAAGAATCCAAATAATCTTGAAATAGAAGAACGAAGCTGGAAGACTCATACGTCCTGGTTTCAAAACCTAACTAGAAATCAACAGTCACTGGAAAAGAATGGGCTTTATACAGGTAACAACGGTAACAACGTGGATGAATCTCACTGATGCCAAGTGAACAAAGCCAGTCTCAGAAGACTACATATTGTAGGATTCCATTCATCAGACGTTACTGACAAAAATGGAGAAGGTGTCCATGGTTGTCATGGGGTCAGCAGTGTGGAGGTGGGTGGTTACAATGGGAGGGCACAAGGGGGACTCAGAGGTGATTAAATTACTTTGTTTTCCGACTAAGGGGCAATTAAAATTCATAGAATGGCACCCCTCATGAAAAAAGGCAATTTTACCATATAAATAATTTTTTAAAAGATTTTATTTATTTGTCAGAGAGAGCGAGCGAGCACAAGCAGGGGGAGCGGCAGGAAGAGGGAGAAGCAGGCTCCCCGCTGAGCAAGGCGCCTGTTGCGGGGCTCGATCCCAGGACCCTGGGATCATGACCTGAGCCGAAGGCAGATGCTTAACTGACTGAGCCACCCAGGCACCCCTGGGTAATAATTTTTAAAGTAAAATATAAAAAAACTCCTGGTAACATTCTGTACTTTATCTGTACCTTACTGTGATGGCAAGTGCATGTGTGCACATCTATCAAACGTGTCTATGGCACTAGGTAGGGGTGAAGGTGGGCGGAGTAATTTTATTGCTGACCTTCTTTAGAACTGAAGGCACACAGTGATAATAAAAGGAAACCGGCTTGTATTTGGTTTCGTTATTGTTTTAACCTTCTCCAAAGAGAACGCACCATCTTAGACCTGTGCTCAGTGGGGACAACTGCACAACCCTGCCCCTGGTACTCCAGCGGTCGTAACACCGTATTTTTTTACGGGGACGCATTCTACTGTAGGTTAACCATCCTCAGTAGAACACTGTTTTCTAAAACCCTCTTTGGGCCGTTTGTAGACTTCTGTAGACTAACACAGAGAAGGCACAGGTGCAGAGCCTGGCCCACGGAAAGTACTGAATCAGTGTTAGCTGCTTTGGCTACAACTATGAAGTATGAGGCATCAGAATCCCAGATGCAGCCAGACTTCCATGGTCTAAATGCCGTCAGGCCTCTGAGACCCAGAGGATACACTTGCAACGTGTATCAAAACACGGACAACAGTTAATGCACAGAGATGTTCACCATAGCTTGCTCTGAATGGCTGAACACTTGAAACAACTCAAACTCCAAAAGTGGATTAATTAACTATGTTTTGGAACAGACTCTCCATTAATATTTACAAAGAGTCTGTAAAAACATGGGAAAGTGTTAGGTTATAAAGTGAAAAAACAGGGTTTGAATGATGTGCTTCACTGTTTATAAAACATACGCGAATGGAAAAAACACCAAGACTCCAGTGAGAGATGGTGGTTCCTATATATAGATTTAAGTGAACTCTTTCTCAAAATCTCACTAAAACAAGAGTAAACGTTTTCCTCTTTTTTTTCTGTACTTTGCACTTCCAAGAGGACAAAGAAAATAAAGGAAGGAACAACATCAAAAGACCTTTAGAAGCTGGAAAGCAGATGGAGGAGTGGTAAATAACCCAAAAAGCTAAATCCTGGGCTGGCAGTGGAAAAGCCAAGAAAATCCTACAGTCTCAGGAATGGGCACCACCAGTAGTCACTTCTGGAAACGGAGAGAGAGGGTAGGGCTCAAACTGGAAGATTGTTTGGAGGTGGGGTTTTTTTGTTTTGTTTTTAACTTTGTAGGAAATAATTACAGGAACTTGCAAAAAACGTACAAGGAGGACCATGAGCTCTTCACATAGTCTCCCTCAATGGTAACAACCAGAGCAAATACAGTTCAGTACCAAACCCAGGAAAGCTGACCCTGGTGCAGCCCGTGGAGGCTCCCACTTGCTAGCCCACATGAGAACCCACCGTACATGCAGATCTATGTAACCACCGAGGGCAAGACACAGAACTGGGTCAGCACAGAAGGCTGCTCACGCCACCCTCCTGGACACACACATGCTCCTTCCCCCCAAAACCCTGACAACCTCCTTTGTTTTCTGGAAGAGACTGCATAACACTGATATTACTCTTCAAGTGTTCAGAATTCTCCAGGGACACCATGTGGGCCTGGAAATATCTTTTGGGGAAGCATTTTAGTTATGAACTCAATTAGTTAATGCTTACAAGACTAAGCAGATGATCGATTTCATGTTGGTTGAGTTTGGGGAGTCTGTGGTTTTTGAGGAATTGGGCCGTTGCTCCTAAGGTAACAGATTTGTAAGCATAAACCGTCCGGAGAGGTCCCATTATACCCTTTAGACGGCCACGGGATCTAGGGACACGCCCATCTCGTTCCTCATACAGGTGACTGTCTTCTCTTTCCATGTGTGTCTGTTTTGCTAGACGTTTCTTGATTTTATTGCCCTTTTTCGAAGAATGTTTTGTTTCAATAATTTTTTCTACTGTTTCTCTCCTTCAATTTCATTATCGTTTGCTACTTACTCTTTCTTTGTTTCTGCTTGTTTGGGGCTTGAGGCTGGAACAAAAGTTTGAGACCTTCCCCCTTTGGGCGCTATCCACCTCCTTGGCGCTGACGGAGCCATGTCTCGTGGATTTAGGTCTGTGCCTTACCACGGCCACTAGCTGTGCTGACTTCTCCTTCGAGACTTCCTTCTTCACACACAGGCTATTGAGAGGTGCGCCGACTGACGTGCAAATGGGAAGAGATGGTCCCGCTGTCTTCCTGTTACCTCTAGCGGGAGGTTGGTACGACCAGCGAGCGTGCTCTGTAACTGTGATGCTTCCAAGTGTGTTTCATGACCCCAGACGTGGCCTGTCTTAGTGCTGCCCGGGTGCCCGTGGAAGGAGGGATCCACGCAGCGCTCCACAAACGCCGGCCGGACCCTGTGGTTGGCAGTGATGCTGAGTTCCTCCACGGCTTCACGAGGTCCCTTCCAGCGGTCCCGCCGTCTGAGCGGAGTGGAGGCCTCGACCGGGCACGTGGATCGGCCGTTCCTGCTGTCAGTCCTACCGCTTCCCGCTTCATGTCCTAAAGGTGTGCTGTTTGGTGTGAACACACTTGGGGTCATCATGTCTTCTTGCTGCACTGGTCTTCGTGTGATGCCCCTTTTTGTCTGCAGCAACCTTCTGTGCTCTCATGTATATTTTATCTGATATTAGTTAAGGTGGCCATGCCTCCGTGAAGAAATTAATGTGTGCGTGGTGGCCCATCTCTCACCCTTCCCTTTCACCCCACCTAGATGGCTGTGGCCCCAGGGAGCCTCATCAGGACAGGAGAGGTCTGTGCTTTTACCCACCTGCTCATCGCCATCTTTTAACTGGTGCATCTGGATCGTTTCCATTAAAAGTAGTTACTGATTTGCTCCTGCTTAAATCTGCCACGGTATTATTTGTTCTCTGACTATGCCTCTGTTTCTCCTTGGATGCTTTTAGGATTCCTTTGTATTTACTGACAGTGGTTTGGTGTGGAGCTGTCTTTGTGTTCCCTTGGCCGGCGGCATGACTGACTGGACACCGAGGTGAGGAGCGGAAGCAGAGCTGCCGCCGGGGCCCGGCCCCCCCACTCCCCACATGCACGCAGCGCCACCACTGTGTGCGGCCACGGGCCATGGACCACCGAGTGCCAGTCAGCGAACGCTGGGGGAAGACAGCCCACGCCACTGCCCTCCTGCCCTCTGTCAACCTGTCCTTCTATCGGGGACGCTCCCTTAGCCGCTCAGCACAGGGTCTCTGTTACTGGCACTCTGAGGACGTCTGGCTTCTCTGCTGGCCCTGAAGCTCACGGTCCCTGGCAGACAGCTTGTTTCAGAGCATGAAGGACGGCCTCCGCAGCCCCCGAGGCCAGCTCCATGCTGCTCCAAGTGGCGTCCCCGCACATAGGGCAGCGTTTCTCTGCAGCTTCTTTCAAGACTCTGTCTCTGAGTTCAGATTAATCAGGATGTGCCGTGTGTGAATTTCCCTGGCTGTACTTGGTGTGTGGTTCGCCTGGCTTCTTCAATCTGTATGTTTATGCCCTTCACCGTATCCGAGGGACTTTCAGGCATTGTTTCTTCAGATATTTTTCCAGCTCCAGTCTTTCTCTTGCCTCCAGGGCTCCAATTAATGCATGTTTATCTCTGGGGCCCCGATCCCAGCGGCTCCGCTCCCGTTTGTCTGCTGTCAGCCTGTTTCCTCCATCCTTCTGACTGATGCCATCTGTCCGTCTGCCTCTGAGGTCGCGACTCTTGTCCCCGGCCCACTGCTGAGTCTGCCCGGTGAAGTCTGCATTTCTGGTGGCTGGATTTTCCAGGTATACAAAAGTTTCTGTTAGGCTCTTCTTAATTTCTCCTTTGTTGAGGTTTTCCATTTTTTCATTTGTTTAAAGAAGATTGATAACTGTTTGCCGACGCATTTTTATAATTGCTGCTCCACGATCCTTGTCAGATAATTCTAGCGCCCATGCCACTGCCCCGCAGCCTGTCTTCTCTTGTTCACGTTATGACAGCCTGGGTCTGGGTAGGATCCGAGATGTTTTACCATATCCTGCAACCGAGTTCATCTGCGTTTGGCAGGTAGCCCCCGTGTAGACACAGTGCCGGTCCAGGAAGTAGGTGCAAGTCCTGCTACTCGTGGGCCCTGCTCATACAATGCTGGCAGAGGTGGACCTTGCCCACCACAGTGGAGTCCCATGGACACGAGGGACGGGAAAACAAGGGCCACCTTGCTGCTACAAGTCAGACTGCAGGCTTCCTGTTGAGCCTTCTGAGCCTGGGGCGGTGGGAGGCGGGAGCAGGCCCTGCCGTCTTGCTCCAGCTCTCGGATGCAGGGAAATCTGGGTGGCGGCGGCTCCTGCCCAGGGGGCCATGGAAGGCCAGCTCCCCTCGCCCTGCTGACACAGCCGGCACTGCCTGCTCTGGGGGGTGCAGAAGAAGGTGGGTCGCCACTGGCCCGGCTGACACGGGCTGTGAGGCCCAAGTGCCCCTGCTGTTTGTTGTGGGGCGGGGGTTGTCAGAAAGACTCTCCCTTGAGCCTCCTGGGTGTGTGTCTGCAGCTGGTCCAGGTCAGAGCCTCTGCAGCTCCAGGTCCAGGGGCTCGGGCAGGGGTGCGGGGAGCTCACCACCCCGCAGCTCAAGTCCCAGGGTCCCACGTGGGCCGCCTTCGCTCCCCTTCCAGGTCTTGCCCACCTGTGTGTCATGCCAGGTTTGGAGTCATAAGGGGAGGGCATGGCAGAACGGGATGACTGACCAGAAGGGGGCATGGAGATCTTTGGAAAAGCCAGCATCTCTGTGTTTTCCATCACCCTTTTCTCTCCCTGTCCTAGAAGAATACCAGAGGTTTATTTTCTTGAGAGAAAATAGCAGATCTCTGGGCCGAGGAACACCAGATAAGGTGCAAAGTCACCGCAGTGACCGGGGGCCTTTGGGAAGGTTTCCATAGTGATGCTGAGCTTCCCCTCAGTTTCCTGGCAGCACCTATGCCTCACAGACAGGATCTTCCCCAAAGACATGACCAGCCCTGAGGCCCCGTGAGGTGGCCCAGCAGAGCCCTCCAGGGCCCACCTGCCCTGTGAGCGGATGGCTGGGCCCACCACACTCTTGAGGACAGCATCCAGCACGAGAGCAAGGTCTGGTTTATACCCGCCACACTGACCTGACCACGGAAGCAGTCAAGAGAGACAGGCCTCCCGGAGAGAAGAAAGCTGCAGAGGGGACACAGTGTGCTCGTAAAGCCGCGACAAGGCATCTGAAGTATAAAAGAATATTCAAGGAACCACCACCAAACAACAAGAAATTTTAGGAAACATCACTGTAGAAATACAATAAGAACAGGCTGATAAATCTGAGAATACGTTACAGAAAGTAGAATAAAAAGATGAAAAATAAGATCAAAAATCTTTTTAAAGCAGAGCACGAATTCAGGAAGTTCAACACCCAAATGATACTAGGCTCAGAAAGAAGGACTAGAGAAACCGAGGAGAAGAAATAATCCAGGAATAACCCAAGAGAATCGCCAAGGACTGAAGGGCAAGGTCTCTGGAGGCTGCTGAGCGCCCGGCACAGTCCATGAGCACAGGCCCGAGCGGGTCTCTGCAGGTGGAACAGGCATCAAGGACAAGACGCTTAGGCCCCGAGAGAGACGGACAGAGGCACACACCTCCATCGCCGCACAAGTCAGTGCAGGGAGAGAGGCCGCATCACTCAGCAGCCCGGCACCTGGCACCCGGCCCTCGGGAGAGGCCACCAAGCTCCAGCCTACGGAGCAGGGGGTTGGCAGAGGGGCCCAGGCTTGGTGGTCCCGCCATTGCTCACAGGCGTGCCTGTGGCCCAGGAGAAGGAGTCCTGCTGACCAGAGGCTTCCCCGTCCGACCTCCCAACGGAGCTGCCAGTTGGCGGGGAGTGTGAGGTTGCAGAGGCTCCTGCAGGTTGGCCCTGGCCTCCCCGGCCGATCCTGAGACACCCGGTGCTGGCCCAGGAACTCATGGCCTGTGAGCATCAGGGCTGGAGGGCTGTCCCACGTGGTGGCACCACCTTTCCACCGGGACCACTCGCTGAGGGCCACGGCCCCAGGTCTGAAAGGAGGAGGCATCAGCAGGTCTGACATGCAGGGAGGCTAGTTTTGCCCTCAAGGCCTGGGCTGTGGGTGGGGGCTGGGCTGCCATGGCCCTGTCCAGCGGTGCCCTCGTCTCTGAGATTGCCCAACCGTTCTGGGAGCTCAGGGGGCAGGGCCTGTGTCCTCCTGATTGTAGACTCATGGGTGCACAGAAGACAGGGTGTTCAACAACGATTTGTTCAATACAAGATTTTTTTAAAAAATGAGGCAGGGTCTAGCACCTGGCCTTCTGGAAGGGGTGTGGGTGAGACCAGGGGGCACAGTGCCTGCCGTCCTCGAAGCAGGGGTCCTAGGCCGGTGGAGAGGGTCTGGGGCCAGGCCAAGAGCAGGGGGAGGGGCCGGCAGGTGCAGCAGAGCCACAAGCGACTCTGGGGGACTGAAGTCCACCTGGCCACTGAATGCAGAGACCACACTTAGGATCTGGCTGCCACGTGACAGCAGTAAAGAGAGCACCAGGATTTGTTCCGGGGGAAAGGCCCACAGCGTCTGCGTCCATCTCTGCGCAGGTTCCCCTGGTTTGCTGGTTAAAGAGCAGCGTTCCGTGTGTGCACACTTAACACATCACCTGCGTCTCACATCCTCGACCCCACACACTTCACAGGTAACACACCCATTTGCCCACGTCCGTCCCCGTCCCCGAGGACCACAGGCTCCCTGGTCACCAACAGCAGGCTACAAGTGGCCCACTCGTGGGGGGAACAAGAGATTAGGAAGGTGCCTGGGGGGCCTCTAGGGTCCCGTGCCCTCCCCTGCAGGAGACGCGGGAGCAAAGGGGCCAAGGTGCCTCTCACGGGGGGTGCGGGTGGCTGCTACCCTCCAGTGCCCTCCCCACCCGCCCCTCCCAGCTGAAGGGCCACCCTGAGTGGCCCCGTGCACTTCCCAGGAAAGCAAAGTGTGGCGTGTGACATGGGAAACTGGGGCATGGCACCACTTGGGAACATTTACCATGAAGGGGACGCTGGGAGGAGCAGAGGCAAGGGGTACGCAGGGTGAACGGGGTAGTGAACCAGGCGGTAAACCAGGAGGTGAACCATGGGGTTGAACTGGGTGGTGAACCGTGGGGTTGAACCGGGGAGTGAACCAGGGGGGTGAACCGTGGGGTTGAACCAGGGGATGAACTGGGGGGTGAACCGTGGGGTGAACCGTGGGGTGAACCATGGGGTTGAACCGGGGGGTGAACAGCGGGGTGAACCGGGGGGTGAACCATGGGGTGAACTGGGGGGTAAACCTGGGGGTGAATCGGGGGGTGAACAGTGGGGTGAATGGGGAGGTGAACTGGGGGATGAACCGGGGGGTGAACCGTGGGGTGAACCATGAGGTTGAACCGGGGGGTGAACCATGGGGTGAACTGGGGGTGAACTGGGGGGTAAACCTGGGGGTGAATCGGGGGGTGAACAGTGGGGTGAACGGGGAGGTGAACTGGGGGATGAACCGGGGGGTGAACAGCGGGGTGAACAGGGTGGTGAACCGGGGGGTGAACCGTGGGGTGAACTGTGGGGTGAACCGGGGGCTGAACCAGAGGGTGAATGGCAGGTTGAACCATGGGGTGAACCGGGGGGTGAACCATGGGGTGAACCGGGGGGTGAACCATGGGGTGAACCAGAGGGTGAATGGCGGGGTGAACTGTGGGGTGAACCAGGGGGTGAACCTGGGGTGAACGGTGTGGTGAACAGTGGGGTGAACGGCAGGGTGAACTGGGGGGGGTGAACGGCGGGTGAACCATGAGTGAACAGTAGGGTGAACGGTGGGGTGAACCGTGGGGTGAACAGGGAGGTGAACCTGGGGTGAACCAGGGGGTGAACCGGGGGGTCCACCCGCGCCATAGCAGCTGAGGGGCTGGCAGGGCCTCACAGACCTTGTTTCCTAGCCACTGGTCCTGGGAAAGGGCCGGGGTCGGGGGCTCCCTGTGGCTGTGCTCGGTGGACCCTGGAGCCTGCCCAGCAGGGGCCCTCACCACAGGGCTACGGGGGAAGCACGCGATGTGCTGTCACGCGTGGTTCCAGCCCTCCCTGGAGCGGCCAGAAACTCAGAGGGCAATGTGCACGTGTCCCGGCAAGTGGTCCACACAATTGTCGACCCAGTTTTGATTAATTAACCACAAAAGCTCGTCTCCCACAGTTGCTTTCACCAAACAAGACGGTGGGGGCGGGAAGCTCTGATCTTGATATATGAGATATCCCCGATAAAGCCTTTTATTTAGATGTTAAAGATAAATAAAAAGGAATCCACCCAAAGCGTGCCAGCCCATGCAAATGTGAGCGTAGCTGGCCTTGCTCGGCCAACAGCAGACCAGGGCCTGGACAGCACGCTCGCATCCCTCACATGCTGCTGCCTCCCTGCTGACCCCTGGGTCCCCATCCCCGCCTGGCCCACCGCCAAAGCCCCCCCCAGACACCAGTTCTCGCAGCACCTCTGCTGTGCTTTGGCAGCCCCATGCTGCTGACATGATTTTATGTGAATGACATCTCCTCTAACCCCCATTACTCTGTAACATTCAGGAAGACAGACAAGATGCGCCCCTGCTCACCCTGCTTCGTCCTCACACTCAGCCCGGGGGACACCCACAGCACATGCTCGCATCTGAACAAGTCAGAGGATAACAAAATGGCAACTGCAGAATCGGGGGGGGGGTCCCCAGGGACAGCTATTTATGAGGCCAAGGTCCTGACATGAGACAGGCTCCAGAAACGATGGGAGAAACCTGGAACCTAGAGGGGGGCCATCGCCTGCACCCACACACTTCCCGTGGGGAAGTCCACGGCCCACACATCATCTCGCACCCGGTCCTCACAACCCGCAAAGGAGGGCTGCCCACCCAGCGCAGATGAGCAAACAGCCCCGGGGGGCACACAGGGTCTGGACAGCTCACGCCCCAACCCCTGGCCATGTCACCAAGCAGCAGGGTGCTCACCCACCCCGTCTCTCCAACCCGCCGAAGCTCCTGAGGATGGGAAACTGGATGTCCCGTGCCTGGAGGCCGGCGGGGTGCTCAGAGCACCCCAGAGCCCAGGCTGCTTGGCCTGCACTCACTTTGCACCCAGAGGTTCTGGGGAGACGCCATCTATTTGCCCATCGGCCACTTTTCAGTAACAAACTGAAACAACAGGGCCAACTGGGGGAGCCAAGGGGAGTTGGCAGTAGGCCCTCAGAGCTCCACCGAGGTCTCCCTGAAAACCTCCTCCTTCAGGACCTGCTACCTCTCCTGGCCCAGGAGGTGGGTGGCGTGCTGCGTCAGGACAGGGTTGGGAGGATCGGGAAAGCCCCTGGGGAAACAGGCGTGTTCTGAGCTGGCCGGACACACGGACTGAAGGTGGCCTGGCTGACATTAGGGAAGCGCCCTGTGAGCGGCTCTCTTCTGAAACAGGGCCGTTCGTGCCCGGCTCCAGACAAGCCCCTCCTGCACCGACGGCAGAACCCGGCACACCCCTCAGTGCTGGGGGCACAGAGCCAAGTCTCCGTGCAGAGGACTCCGACCAGACGGAGCGCGATTCAGGAAGGCAGGCCCGGAGGCCGCAGGTGCTGACATACCTGAGCGAGCTTGCCTCCTCCCTGGACAGTGGGAAGCTCTGCTCGGCGGCACTGGACTGAGACTGTAGCATCTTCACTTCCATCTCCAGCTGCGAGAAAGCACAAGCGGGTCAGCGGGAGGTGCTGCGGCTGCCCTGCCCCCCCTCCTCCCACGGGCCCCGAGACCGGAGATCCTGCACCTGGCTCCCGGGGCCGGGGGGGGGGGGGGTGACGCTGCGGGCAGAGCCGCCGTCTCCTGGGCTACCCCTGTGTCCCGGGGACCCAGGACGGCCGGACCTCAGAGCCCGCCAGACACAACCTCCCTCTCAGCGCCCACCTCTGGGGCAGCAACAGACACACACTCTGGGGCATGCTGATGGGAAACATCAAAATCTGGGGAAAGGGGGTCACAGCAGCTGGAAAGAACAGTCCACGTTTACCAATGCTTTGATCTGCTTTAATAGTCATGGTACCTTATTTATTTGCTGCTGTGAATTCCCTTGCAGAATTATAGGTGACACAGATTGCCTGGGAGGGAACGAGGACTGGAGATGTACAGAAGCCGGAGAAGGAGCAGGGGCCTTCACAGGAGCAAGGCTGCAGTCTGTGTACAGCCCCCAGAACTCCTGCTCCCTGAAAAGCACGCCTCCTTCCCCGACTCCAGCTCCTTGGCTCAGGACACCCAAGGCTGTTCCTCAGAGTTAGGGTTAGGGTTAGGGTTAGGGTTAGGGTTAGCCCCGTCTGGCAGATGTGGCTCTGCACCCGTCATTCTGACCGGGGTCAGTCTTTCTGACCGCTGTCTGCCCAGTTCTTGGGTCAGAACGGATGCTCGGTGACTGACTGTGCAACAAGACAGGAAAGCAGGGGGGCGGTGGGCCCCTCACGTGCACCCAGGATGGTCTGCTCTGGCGCAGACATGGGTTTTGAGGCTCCTCTGTGGGAATCTCAGATGGTGGGGGGCTCTGCGTGCTCCCGAGTTCGCAGCATTCAGCCTGTGTCACGTGAGAGAACAGGAAGGCCGGCAGAGGTGGCAGGTGGGCCTTCGTCTTTCACAAGGCTTTCCCACAGGTGCAGCCCTGTGGGTGGCGGGCTCACCACCAAGAACGCAGACCTGTCAGCCTTCGCCACTCCTCATCAAACAAGACCCAGTCCACGGGGCAGATGTCCCCAAGGGGCTCTGACAAGTCAGTACTCGTTAGAAATGACCTTAGTCGGCTGCAGAAAGCAGCACGGGTGTGAGCTGACCAGTGTCTCAAGCTCCAGAGCCCCACGGAAGCCGCTGAATGGGACAATGACCATGACAGTCTGGTGAGCGCTGCAGGGGGAGCTGATGGGGTGGGGGTGCAGGGCAGACACGAGTCTCCCTACCTCATCGGGGGGTGGCCTGCACACAGCTCCCACGTGGCCCCTCCCCGCAGCGGCCTATCCTGATGCCCCAAAGGGAGGCCACTCGACCTCCCCACCCGACTGTGCACGCCAGGGGACAGGTAATTTCAGGAAGAGACTTCCCGCCAAGCCCACCCAAAGGTACAGGCTAGGAATGGTGTCCAGTCCGGGTCTGCGGACCCGCCTCACTACCCTCTGGGCCTCGCAGCTGAAACCCCTGCCCCTTCACCGGGGCGGCCGAGAGTTCCCAGTCCCGCACCAGCACGTGGACGATGCCGCTGTCCTGAGCTGGGCACCGACGGGGTCTGTGGGAACGGTGCTGACAGATCAGCATGGCCCGGGGCTGAGGGAACAGAGTGTGGCTCCACGTAGCTGCCTTCCTGGGCCTGAGGGAGCAGCCT
Organism: Eumetopias jubatus; assembly: GCF_037043125.1. Taxonomy (NCBI): domain Eukaryota; kingdom Metazoa; phylum Chordata; class Mammalia; order Carnivora; family Otariidae; genus Eumetopias; species Eumetopias jubatus. Next base: position 109,905,178 of record NW_028274818.1, on the reverse strand, counting down.
TCTCGAAAACGTCCTCTCTAGGCTGTTCCTGGAAAGGTCCTACTGGGGCAACTTATTTAGGAATTCTTGGGCCCGAGGCATCCAGTCTGTATGAAACCCTGATACTAACCATCGAGGTCCCAAGTGGGACCAGCACATACGTGGGTGACCCCAATCCTGCTGGTCGTGGAGAGCAAGCTCGAGTGGGAGTGGCCTCCCTGAAGTCCCCAGAGGAAAGGAGAGAGTCAGAGTCCCCACACATGCCCGCCCCAGTGCCCACTGGCCACAGGCCCCCTGCACAGGGCAGGGACGAAGTGACCCCGCCGTGGCACCACAACGTGGAACAAGGCCTGCTCATACTCAGAGAAGCGGTGTCCACCGTGTCCGGGGCCCTTCCTGCTCCTCCCACACATACACCTCCCTGAACTGGCCAGGCTCCTCACTCCTTTCTGATGCCGCCTGGATGCTTATGCAGGACCGGGTGGTCCCTGTGTCCTCTTCATGGCCACAGCCAAACAGGCCAGTGGACACACGGACCTCGCTGGACCAGGCCGGCTCTCCTGGAAGGACACAGAACCAGCCCGAGCGCAGTCTGGGCTGATCCCTCTCCGTCTCTTGAGCAGAGCAGGCTGCACACCTCACAGCTCCAAGTGCCCGTGCAGCAAAGCTGGTCTGCGGAGCTGCAAGACAGGACGCTCCGCAGGGACGTCACGGTCCCGGCCCAGGCCCGTACCCCTCCCCCCAGGTGCTGTGACCACTGTGCAGCCTCAGGATCCGAGGGTCAGACGTGGGACACAAGGCATACACACCCCAGAGGGCTCTGCAAAAGCACCCTGGTCACCCCGGTGCTAGCTGCAGCCACCTGGAGCCGTCGGGCTGTGTGGCTCCAGAAACAGTCTGTGCTTCCGCCCGCAAATAGGAATCGGCTCGTCGCCTAACTTATCTCTTCATTTACTGTTAGGAAAACGGTAAGACAGCCTCACCTTGTTTGGTACTCTGGTTTTCTCACCCAATCTACTTTGCAGAGATTTCCAAACCGGTGCAGACAGCCTCCCGGGTCACGTCTGTGGCCCCGTGGAACTCCCACCTCCTGCTGACCCGTTTCCAGGGACGAAGGTTTGCGCCGCTTCCCACCTGACAGCATGAAGTCATGCTGCGGCGAGGCCGCTCTCGCATGCGCTGGTCCCCCCGCCAGCCCCTGATGTCCCCATACGAGGATCCCGAGGCGTGACATCCCCACGCCGACGTCCGACTCCACGCTGTCACCAAGTTCTGCGTCTGCTTCTGACTTCCTCCTCCATCCGCCGTCTGTCCGCGACAGTTCCAGGGTCCTTCCTCTCTCCCACCCCATCCTTCCCCTCAAGCTCCTCAACAAAACAAAAACCGAAACCCTTTCAGAAGATACTGGGATTGGGTTAAATGCTCAGACCAGGGAGTCAGCGTGCGAGCAGGCGGCCGCCTGTCCGGCTCACGGGGGCGCCTCGGCCTCGCGCACTGGCCAGGGGCAGCCGGCGGGGACTGAGTACCCTGGTCTGCGGCTCTCAGCGGGCGGGCTCGGCACATAGTCACGTCCGCTGTGAGAGCGACGGCCCGGGGCTGCCCCCCACACCAGGAACCCCGGACGTCCCGAGCTGTCTGGGGCGTCCCTGGAGCGGAAGCTCGTATCGTCCTATTTACAGCACGTCAGTTTTGGGTCGAAAGAGATACACTCTATTATGCTGAGAAATTATCCATATGTTCACATTTTATTAAGACTAATGTTGGGTTTTTGTCAAACGCCTTTCAGCAAATATGGAGCACTTGCCCTAAAAACAATCCAGCAGTCCAGCACGGGGGAAACCGTGGGGCGCGGCCGGGGCCTGTGGGCTCCGCACCCGACCCGTGGGCAGCCTGAGCCCCTGCGCGCACGTTGCCCACACGGCACAGTCGTTGCTCACCTCCAAAGAGCCTCCCCCTCCATGCTCTGGTCAGCGTGCACGGCACGCATGGGGTCCATGTTCGGACGGCCTCGCAGATTGCCCCCTCAAACTGCCTCAACCTGAGGCGACTGGTTTCTGCTGCTTCTCTCTGGGGGAGGGCAGGGCGGCCATTGGGCAACACCTGTATATTTAATCTCTTTAACATTTCTATCACTTCTGGAGTCAAAGTATTCATTTCATTCAGATTTTTATTTAAGTTGAGCTGTGGTACAACTCACATCTATTCTTTTTAGATTTACTTACGTGTTTGCTCTATTTCCCCTACCGTTGAGGTACGGCTCGCACAAGGTCCAGTGCAGGAGCCCCAGCTCCATGACCATGTGCGTGTCCGCACCTGCGGGGTGCTGCTGAGCAAGACCCGCACGCCCTCCCCGCCAAAAACTCTGGTTCTTCTCAGTCCTCACGTGGGGGGGGGGTGCGTCTACTCAGTTTTCACTGGGACTGTGGGGGATTCATACATTGAACTGGCTTTATTTCGGGCACGGGCACTTGGATTTATTATTTCCACTGTTTTTCACTTTCTTATTAATTTCAGCTTTGATCTTTGCAAATTCCTACTTTTTGCTTGACTAGGGCTTATTTTGTTTTCCTTTCCTGAGTTCCTGTGCGGGGTCTTTAATCTATCTCTATTCACGCTTTCCTGCTCAATAATATAAATATTTAATCTGCAATTTTTCTTCTCAACCCCGCTCTGCTTCCCACAGGCTCTGAGACGTGTTTTCTGGATTCTGTGCATTTCTGGATACCCTTTCTTCTTCGACCCAAGAAACGCTGAGGACAGAGGTTTGGGTTCTGTTTCTTTCTTGTTTTGTTCATAAATCTCAAGTTCATCACGTGTCTGCATTAGTTCTACCTGAGCTCAGGAAGGTTTCCTGTATCACCAATATACGGTGAATTCTGGTGAGCGTTTCCTATGAGCACTTTATCAAAAGAGTCTTCTTTAGTTTTGGGCTTGAGGGCTTTATCTAAAATGGACTGTTCCTTCCATCACTTATTCTTGGCCCACTGAGAATATCATGGGTCACAAACTCTTCTACTGCTGGTGCCCTCAAGGACTCCCTGGTCCCCATCTCTGCTCTTTCTGAACATCGATGATCTATCTGTAGCCTGTTTATCTTGTTTACTTTTTTTGTGTGAAATGAGTTTGCATCTTTTTGTTCTAGTGGTTGCTTTTATAACTCTTCCCTTGACGTAATACCTGCACTTCTCTGTGTTTTTGACAGTCCCTGTTTGCCTCCTCTACCGATGTGTGACCCTTCTTACTGTTCACTTTCGACAGCTAAATGTGCTCTCGCTACACAACGTTCACTTCAAATGTTTTAACCTTCAGCTACCATGGCGGGAACACTGCCACTACCACGTCCGCTCCCGTCTGCTTCCTTCCGGAGAACTTCCATTAAACACATGGACTCCGTGTTTCCCGAACCCACAGCATCTGCCTGGTCCTGTTTCCTGACCGCCACGCTGGCTTTGGTCTTCCAGGCCTGTGGGTTCGGCTCTGGCCACCGCTCCTTGCAGACACGCACCCGGCCCTCAGGCCCACCAGCCCCAGCTCGCCTCTGCTCCAGCCTCACAGACACCCCAGATTCGCGGCAAAATGTTCACAATTTTCGTCTGCTCAAGGTCAGGTTTTTAATTTTTTTTGTGAAAATTTTTTGTTACTTGCTTTTCTACAAAATGTTTGGGTTTTACAAAATTGTGTGATCTTGCCTTTATCACTCATTGAAGATGATTTTCATTCAATCCAGCTTGTGCAAAAGGGCACACACTGCAGAAAGGACAGGCTGCCTTCTCCTCCAAACCTGACCAGGTGGCTCTGAGTTCCACGTACCTTCCCGACTTCTCTCTGCAAGAGGGCACGCCGCAAGCTCTCGTCTCCGTCTCCCCCTGCGGCCGTACCCCCGCCAGCAGAGCCGGTCCACGGAGCTGCTCCTTCCAGCGCTGTTCTCTCTGGGCAGCTTCACCTCTGGGCTCATCCTGCACACCCCTGCCACCGCCTCCGCTGAGAGCCAGCCCCCTCCCGTTTAGGGGCTTGAGTTCTGGCTGAAGTTCTGTTTGGCCCAAATTTAGGTTTGTCTTTTTTGGCTTTCATTCTTTTTGGTACTTTTGGACCATTTCCAGGAAAGAAGGAAGAAATGCTGACATGCTACAGTGTTCAAAGCCAAACAGGCTCTTTTAACTTGTAAGCTTGACTCGTAACAAATAGGCTTTCTACTTCACTCTCTCCCGCCCCGCCAGTGCCTGACATCCCGAGCCTCCGAGGGCTACAGCCCACACGTCCTGAGGCCCATGAGGGACTGCCTCAGCCTGCCCTCGGGGAGCCTGCACCCTCCCGGCTCCCCAGCCCGGGATGGTGGCCGGCACACAAGACACACGTCTCTGCCTGCCAGTCAGTCCCCAACCACCATTCAGATCCACCCCAAAGGCCGCCTTCACACCAGTCCTCCCGAGCCAGGAGTGCCAGCCCCCGTGCACTGTTCAACTGTGTGATTCCAGGACTCGTGTGTGTGACTTTTCTTCCCCACCGGCCTGGGAACTCCTGAAGGTGGGTACGCTCTGGTCACCTCTTTACCCAATTCCCAGCTCAGACATGGCACGCAGAAGGAGGTCCAGGCCCACAGGCAGGGGTCCAGAGCACGTGGATGACAAGCACAAGCCCAGGCCTGGCACGTCCCCTGCGTGTGTGGCCCAGTGCAGCACAGCCTTGGGAGTGGTGGACCGGCCAGGGCTAGGACCAGGACAGCCCGGGGCAGGGAGTGGGGCCGCGGTAAAGACACAAGAAAGCACGCCATCCAGGGAGGAAAAAGACCTGGAATTGGTTTACCCACCAGACACCCAATTTCACAAAGTACTTAAACGGATTTATACTTAAAAGGAGGAAAACCAGTCGGGCTTTGAAAGGGGCTATTGGGGGAGGACCGGGAGCAGTGTTGCTGTGGCTGCCTCAGGAACAGCTGGGCACGGGGTGCACGGTCGTCCACGGCCACAGCCTCTCCTCCAGGGCCCCTCTCCCGGGGGCATTCACACCATGCTGTCCGGGAGCCCCTGGGCTTGTTCACAAACAGGCTGACCCTCAATGTCCTCATCTGTAAAGTGGGGGCAATACCTTCTGTTCCTGAGGTCTGAGCAGGAAGTGAGAAGACAGAGAGGAAAATGCCCATCCGAGGGCCCGGCACACACCAGAGCCAGAGCCCCTTCCCTGCAGTGCCACACGGCCACCCCTCTGGAGGGTGCCCAGGGCCCACCCGTGGCATTGCCCTCCCCCACCCTGAGGCCTGGCCCTGGCTCGCCCGGAGAGACAGGTGAAGCCACACTGCTAGGAGCTGGCACTGGAAGAAGTGAAAATTGGAAATGCATTAATATTGCAGCCTACAACTACCTATTTCATACTTGACTGAGAAAAATCTGTATTTGGGGTTGCTATAAAGAAAAAAAAGAACAGAAAGCTAATTGGATTGCATCTTGAGAGACTTGCTAAATGACAAAACCATGAGGACGGTTCTAGGAGCCATTCTCAAACCACGGCCAGCCCGCAGGTAGGGCTCGGAGGGGATGCCTCTCGGAGGGGCTGTCTGCAGTCACGGGGCAGCGCCCGTGATGAGGACGAGGCCCACGCACCATGCACACCCTGGACGAGGTCCTGGGCCCACCCCGGCCAGTGGGAGCCACTCCACAGAGCTCCCTACTTCACCTCCACACGTTGTCTCCTGGAGAGACACCGCTCTGCCTCTCCAGCCTCTGAAGTTAACACACAAATTTATATTCCTTTCTTGGGCTCGCTCTCCAAATAAACAGGCGTAATTACCAGCAGTGCCTGCTCCAAATGAATCTAACGCCCATGGAGCCCGGGGCTGGCAGACTGCTCACATTCTGGGACAGGTGGGTGCCCCTGGGGACCCCCCGCCCCGGGGAAGCCAGACGTGCCAGCCCCGTCCACGGCCCCCTCGGAGGCTGCTTCTTGTTCACTAGGCAAGCAGGCTGAGGCCAAGGAGGTAAACGTTCCTCCAAAGCCAAGGGCCAGCTGACGCCCCCCTGCCATTTTCATGCTGAACCTGGAGCTGAACACTCGTGGGGACCAGGAAGCAGCCCCCGAGGGGACTTCGCCTCCAGCCTGGCCGAAGGTCCGTACGCCCCCAGCCCCCCTGCCTCTGACGCCAACAGAAACCGAGCCCGCCACTCACCGTTGATGCCAAGGACGTGAACTGCCCGAGCACCTGACTGCTCCACTCTGGGGTTGCACGAGGAGGGACCTCCCAGCCCACACAAGACACTGGGAGCCAGCAGGCTGCCGGGCAGGAAGATGGCGGAGCGCTACCATTTTGCCTTGTTTTTACGATCCCCACTTCACATCGCATGCACGTGTCGCTAACTCAAACAGTAAGAAAACACTAAAAATATCCATTTATTGGCTCAGAGCCCAGGCCAGCATCCACCAAAGGACAGGCCACCCAGTCGAGCCTTTATTCTCGATAACCAACCCCAGCAAGTGGCTCACGTGGCGGCACGTGCCCCGACCACCGGTCCTTAGCAGTCCCTCCGGCTTTCCGCCCCAGCACCGACCTCCAGGCCCTTGTGGGGGCTGGGCGCATGAGCCTGGTGTTCGCCCAATTGTTGACTGAACATAGGTGTTGCCTCTGTGCCACTCTGGGGTCCTGGCTCAAGATCGGGAGGGACAGAGCTCTGGACCCTGACTCCAGACCACAGGGAAGGCACTGGTTCAAGGGGCCACCAGGAAAATCCCGTACTTTGGCAGACACATGCCGACCGGAGAGAGCGCCAGGAACTGCTGCCCTCGGAGCTTCTGCTGGCCAACCCACAGCCAGGGTTCGGGCATACTGGGCTCCCTGGAAACCTCCCAGCTGCCTCCCAGGGGACTGTGCCTCCTCAGGGCCTGGTGCCCACACGTCAGGGCATCTTCACAAAGGCCCCTGGAAGCCAGGCCCCGACTGCAGCGTGGATCAAGCCCAGGAACTGGGGGTGACACAGCTTTAGGGATCCTCTCAACCAGGGGTCAGAACACTCGTAGCGGGAAGGCCCGGTGGAAGAACCGCACTGCCGCCTCAGGCAGCCACAGGTGACCCGCACACCAACGGGCACGTCACTTTAAGTGCATTTACTGAGAGATGGCAGTGGGCTGGACGCGCCGTGGGCTGGTCTGCTGCCCCCAAGCTGGCCCATCCCCTCCCTGCTGATGAGGGAACGAGTCAGCCGGGACAGAGGCCCAAGAGCTGAAGGGCGCACCGTCTGCAGGACGCCAGCCCAACAGCCCCGCAGCTGGCCCACCCACTCTCCCCATCAGGGTGGTGGTGGGCGGAAGGCATGCCGAGGCCTGGAAGCAGGGGGCTGCTCGCCCACCCCTGGTAGTGACAGGCTGCCGACTCCCTATCGCTAAGGACCTGGACTGCGACCCCCAGGCGGCGGGGCTCAGCCTGACCACACGCCCACCCCAGCGTGGTGCGTCCAGCACCCAGCACGGCTGGAGGGTCTGGAGGGGCTTCGGCGCCAGCTTCTCACTGGGGAGGGTGCCAGCCAGGCATGGTGCTGAGGGCGCCTCTCGCCCGCGCGGGGCCAGCAGCCCTTGGCGCTGAGCGTTACCTCGTGAGCCACAGGCAGCACATGCCGGGCCCTCCCGGGCACACGGCGCCCATCTCAAGTGTGCTGCTCAAGCTTGCACAGGTGCAAGAGCAGCCGACTGTGGTCTGAACCCGGACCCTCCCGCCTCCGACAAAGCAGCACAGATGCTTCCTGCACACTCTCAGCGGCAACGAATTCTGCAGGAAGTCACCTGCCACAGGAGAGGAAAGACAATCCTGCCTCTTGTTCACAACAGAAAACCGTGTGTCACGTGAGAAACATGCGTCGCTGTGGCATGCTCGCGGCCTCAGGGTCGCTGGGGTGAGGAATACCGTTCTCATCCACTACTGTCCTTCCGTTTCCCCTTGGTCTTAAAAGCTGCTCCTGACTATGGGGATTTCCAAAGCGGCCAGGAGAGGAAGGGCCGTGCAAGTCACCTGCTGTCAAGGGTGCCGGTGACAGACTCATGACAGACTGGTGACCAGCTCATGGCAGGGAGCAAAACCGTTGGAAGGCCCACAAACCAAGCCCGTGCCTGAATGTCCCGTCTGTCCCGTCTACGTCAACTCCATACCCGGAGACAGGGGCGGTGCCTGTGGAACCCCCACATGGGGTCGTGGGGGGTGCCCTGGACCCATGTCTGCACACCCCCAGCAACCTCACAGCCCCAGGTGGCCACTGAGAACCAAAGGGCCCAAGAGAAGGCTCTCGTCGAAGGGGCACTGGCTCGGCCCTAACACTCCCTCTCTGGCAGGCAGGTCAGGGGACGACGTCTGAGTCTGAACGTTAGCCAAGTCTACGAGGGCGGGGAGACACGCTGGCTGAGAAATCACACCACCCCCTCGGACGCAGCTGGACAGGGTCATGTGCAGCCTGTCCACTGCAGCGAAGACACAGGCTCAAGGAGAGGGAGTGTCCCAGGTGGAAAAGGGATGCCATGCAGCAGGAACAGTGCGGGCAAAGGCACGGAGGCGTCAAGAACACGGAAATGCGTGTGGGGGGGGGGGTCAACCACCGAGACCGTCCCATCAGAGACCCCACTCGCTGAAGTCAGGGAGGCAAGCAGGGGCTGCAGCCAACCCCAGACACCTGTGTGGACGCCATGCGGTCAGATCTCTGCACCACCAACTGGCCGCCAAACCCCAGCAGTCAGGTGTGGGAGGAAGGGGAGCAGCGGGGTGGGTGTGTGGTGGGGGCAGGACAGGAGGACCCAGGACAATGTCTCTGCAGCAGGTCACAGCTCAGGAGGCCGCACCACTTCTCAAAGGTACTGCTCTTCATCCCCTCAGTCTACAGAGATTAGTGGAATATATATACAGAAGTGAAAATCCCCTCCACAAGCCAGAGATTAATACAACAAAGGTTGGATAGCCTCCCAAAAGGGATCAGAAACCTACTATTTACCCAAACGTTCCAGACCAGGACTCACTTCCCAAATCCTGCAAGGGCAAATCTGCTTAGGTGGCCTCAGGCAAAGCACACACCAGCACTCCCCTGTCCCCACCCTGGAGGGCATTGTGGGCCGAGTCCACAGGATGCTCAGCACCCAGAAGCCAGGAGGAGATCTGGGGCCACAGTCTGGAGACTGAGGTCCCATCCATACAACCACGGGGGCAGGGAAGGAGCCCTGACCAGGCCGGAGAATATAAGTTGACCCCACCCCCGGACAATCAGACAAAGGCCCTGGTATCAGGAAGCGCTCAGTACATGAACTGTGATTTCCTACATTTATTCCTGCAAATCTTCGTGTCATGGAAGACTCTGAATCAACGACATACACCCCAGCACCTTCTGGAAGAAATGCCCAGTGCTCTAAGGGAGGCCAGGTGCACAAGAGGCTAGGGTGAAAAGCTGGGCCAGAGGCTCCCACGGCCAGGGCCACCTCTGGAGAACTGGAAGGCTGGAGAGCATGAGGCAGGCCTGCTGGGTGCCCCAGCTCGCCTTCCCTGCTGAGAAGGTAGAATCAGGAGGGTGGGGAGACCGTGGCAGCCAGACCTCACAGTGCAGGACGTGTGCAGGGACCCCAGAGTGTGCAGCACAACCCTGACTGGCAGATGCAGGACAGGAAAGACGCCCAGACCGAAGACTGAACCAGGAGAAGGGCCAAAAGGGAAAAGCACCTCCTCCGTCCAGCCAGACTCCAAAGCCCCTCACTCACAGGGCACCAGGCAGAGCACCCAGGGAGGCCGAGGCCCAGGGCTGGTGATAATTAGCCCCAGAAGTAATGCTGCCCCAGGGCAGCCCAGAATGTCAGCAAAATGCCACCCGGCAGATGGGACCATTTCTAAGGAGCTTCACTGCATACCTGAACGAAGCTCATGGGTCTTCACAGGAATACACAGGTCTCCTGCATCCGCCCAACACGCGTGCTAGGAGCACAAAATGACTTTGAAACAGTCACATAACTAAATTCCATACTTTCAAATATTAAGTATAAATGTGCGGGCAAAAAGGAAGACCGAGGCAAACTTTGTAGAAACGTAAACAGCAACACTGGAAATAAAAACATGCAGGTCATTCTGCTGGAAGATGAGGTCAGGGAGCCTGGAGACACAGCAACAGGAATTATGCACAATAGGAGAGGGAGAGAGAGAGAATTCTCAGAAATGAGAAGAGCACACGTGGGCTGGGGGACTATGCCAGCACCCAACTGTGGGTAACCGGACACTCACCAAGGACAAGGACAGCAAGTCCACGGAGCTAAGAAATGCAGAAACCCCAAGCACAGGAGACACAATGAAGTGCAACGAGGCGTATCATAATCATACCGCTCCACCCAGCGATCAAGAAACTGCTGGAAAAGCAGAGAAAACAGACCAGTTACACGAGAAGCTTGAGGGAAACAAGGCGAGTCAGAGTCAGTGGGAAAAGCATGGCCGCCGAGAAGTGAAGATGAACAAAGCCATCAAACATGAGCTAGACCAACGGAGGGAAGAGAGAAGGGGGCCCATCTGCTGACGGCAGAAGGGGGCGCAGAGGCACTGACCTTAGGAAGTAAGAAGGATGGTAAGAGAATCCCGGAGCAGCTGTTAGGCCACCTGGACGACTCAAACTCCCGGAAACACACAAACCCCCAAACTGACTCCAGAAGAAAGGGAAAATCTGGACAGACCCATGACAAGCGAGGAGGCTCAATCAGAAACAAAGGCGTGTCCAGGAGCGGATGGCTTCACTGGCGAATGCTCCCAATCACATAAAAGAATTAACACAGAATTCCCAAATTCTTACAAGAAGTCAAGGAGGAGGAATGCTTCTCAGCTTATTCCACGAGGCCAGCATAAAGCTGACGCCACGGCCAGAGAAGGCACCACATGAGAAGAAAACTAAGACCAAGAACCGTTAGGAATCCAGGCGTACACAACCTCGACAAGACAGTGGCGAGCCCCGCGGGCAGCCTCTGAAAGGGTCACACACTGCGACCAGGGGGGCTTTCTACCAGGAATGCAAGAATGGCTCGACATACAAAAATGCAATCTTGCCAGATGACCCACTCAATCTATAATTTATGAAGAAACCCTACAGAAGTCTTACAACTCAACAAAAAGACAACAGAAAATAAAATCAATTTAAAAATGGATAAAGAATCTGAAAGGAGATTCCTCCAAAGAAAACCTACAAATGGCCAACAAGTATGTGAGGAAATGCTCTATCCACATCACTAGCCATCAGGGAAATGCAAACCCAAACTACAATGAGATGCACCTACACCCAATAGGATGGTAACAAGCATTACTGCTCCCTCTCCTTCCTGATGCTGGTAATCTGTGTCTTCTCTCCCTTTCTTATTAGTCCGGCTGGAGATTCACCAGAGTGCAGTCTCCTGTACAGGACTCACCTCTGAGTGGAGACCCAGAAGGTGGGGGACCAATGAACACTCAGAGGTGGAGCTCTCTAGAGGGTCTGTGCCCTCAAGAGACGCAGATGAGAGCAGAGCGCAGGAGACACAGCTCCTCGGTGGAGCTGCCCAAGCACCGGGCACAGACCTCCGTGGCAGCAAGCCAGGATCAGCATGGACCAGCCTCTGAGCTGCCTGTTTCCTCTGGTGACAAGGTCGGTCCCTCCCTCCTGGCAAGGGGGCCGGGCCTGCCAGACTCACTCACAGCTCCAAAGCATCATGAAACTTTAATGCTAATGGTACTCGAGGCTGGCTCGCTAGTATAGCATAACCTTTAAATAGAGACCGTGTATTTCAGTTTAATTTGGGAGGATACACAGTTCGATCCCAAGGACCTTACCCAATTCCATGACGCCACAACCAGCAGGAGGAGCAGGGGAATATGCCTCTACCTCGACATGATTCTAATGAACCCAGCACTGCTGAGCACCAGAGGAAGGATGCTCAAACCCCTAGTCTGTTTCATTACTTGCTCCCGGGATGCACGAGGGTCCGCCTGGGCCAAGGACCACAGGTGGTACTGACGGAGCCAAGGCCCACTGTGTCCCAGGATTCAGGCCGCTGCCTCTCCAGAGCCCCGTCGGGGCAGGTGACTCAGGTGTCCCAGAAAAGAGACGATGCTGAGGTCACAGTGGGAATCCTGGTCAGAGGCCGCCTTTCTGCTCAGCTCTGGGCCCATCATGCATCTGGGAAGGGCCCTGTAGTGGCTGCTTCCTGGGGAGGGGTGAGAGGCCGAAACAGATCGCCCTCATCACGTTCCATCCCTTCTGGAGGGACACACCTGACGCAACAGGCCACAGGTAGCCACCGGTGGCTCTCCCGGGCATTTCCTAGTGAGCACAGCTGGTCCCGGAGCTGGGACATACCTGTCTGCACCTCAGAGCAAGAAGCCCAGGTGGAGAGCACGTGCAAGCAGAATTTTCACCCTACAGGAGCCGCTCTCCACGCCTGCGGAGCCATCCCCTACGCCAGCACATTTGCTAAGAAAGAGGACCCAGTGAGCAGGTTGAGACAGCGCCCCAGGGGCCATTAGCCTTAGGGCCAGAAACACTGGCCAGGGCAGCCCAGCAGCAGATGACAGGTACATGGTGAGAGAAGACAGGAAGGCCCAAGAGATAGACTTGGAGAAATCCAGTTTCTTAGCTGAAAAAAACAAAACCAAAACAGAAACGGAGCCAGAAGCTGCCCAGATGTGGAGGCCGTAGGGGCAGCTCACACCCACCTGGGTCCCTAGAGGAGCACGCAGCTATCCCAGCCGCGGTTTCTGGTGCCCCAGGCCCAGCTCCGCAGAGAGGAAAGCCCACCCCCAGGAACACATGGAAGGAGGTGTCCACGTGCTTCCACAGGGTTGGCTGAGGCAAGGAGGCCACCTCCTTCCAGGACAGCAACGGTTGACACCGGGGGGCGAGACTGTCAGAAAGTCTAGGAAAATCCCATGAGAATGGAAGCCCCCTCTCCAGAAAACGTGCACACAGTTCTAAGGACTCTGGACCCTCTGTGTCTCCACAGGTGACATTAGGGATGCTGCCCAAGGGGAAAAGGCGTCACTACAGAACACCTGAGGTCAGCTCTGCCTCATGGGGCTCACTGGGGGTGTCAGGACACCCACATTCCCACGTTTCCCAGTCGGGAAGGCTCGGGACAAGTCCGGCTGCAGAGGAGCAGGGCGGCCGCGGCCACCACGCGAGCTTCCCCCAGAGGCCGTGGGCCAAAGGAAGCAGCAGCGAGACCCTGGCAGGCAGAGTCCAGGCCAGCTGAGCCCCTGCAGAGGACCATGGGCGCCAAGGCCAGGACCACGTCCGACCCAGCTCCCCACCAACATACCCACAAGGCGTGCAGTGAACGCATGGGAGGGGAACCGCAGCAGCTAGTGAAGATGTGGCGGATTTAATAATACGGTAAGGAGCAAAATCACATAATGCGGACACAATAAGAACTGGCAGTTGAGAAGGAGCGCTGCGAGAGAGGGTCACTGCAGAGCGGGAGACATTTAAAGGACACGCAAACACCGTACTTAGGACTGGGACGAGCATGAGAAGGTCTCCCCAGCTAGAAGGAGCCCCATGGTTTTTAAAGATAAATTAACCAACTTTGATCTGTGGCTGTTAGAGATTCTCACTGCGCCTCGGCTTTGTGTGCTAGGGCCTGCTGGGGGGTCCCTTTCCCCGTCTGGAGTGCCCACCTTCTCTTGGCCCCCCGACCCTGTGAGGGGCCCTGGCAGGCTGGTGGTGAGCTTGGGGCTGCCAGCCAGGGCAGAGAGCAATGTGCGAGTAATGGAAATGATCAAACACCCAAGCAGAGACCTAACAAGAAGCGTGCAAGACTCACCGGAACAACGGACCAAACTCCAGCGAAGGCCACGAAGACCGAGAGGTCAGAGCTACGCCCCATATCGTGGACGGGAAGTCAGCAGTGCACAGAGTCCACGAGCACAAGGCAGCAGGATTCCTCCGTGAGACCTGACAAGCTAACTCCGAGCTTCACCCGGGACAGAAAACACTGAGAGGTGAAGCCTTGCCAGATACTCAACATGCTATGGCTCTGAGAACTTCGACAGCATGTTGCTCTGCTCCAGACAGGAACAAACCAAAGTGCTCCCGCCACACTGGGGAGTTTTCTTCTCCTTTTGTGCAGGGATCCAATTAAGAACCAGAAATTACACCATTAGACGTTTATTTCCTTGACTAAGAAGCCATCTTCTCAGGATAGTGTCCCCAGGATGCAGATGGATCTTTTTAAAGGTAATAAATCACCAACCTCTTGTTAGGTCTTTGCAAACCTGGCAAAACCAAAAAGGCCGGCCCCCACACTGGGAGAGAGGCCCAGGGGCACACGCTGCTTCCCTGTGTCCACGTCCGGTCGCTCAGTACTTTAAACCTGAGTCCGGGGCTCGGCCGCGTGGGACTGCACTGTCCACACGGGACAGCTGGCGTGAGCAAGCCCCGCAGTGCCCACCGGCCTGCCGCCTGCCCGCTCACTGCACCTGTCCCCTCATCTGAGTCATGGCCAGGTCCCCAGCACCCAGAGGGTCTGCAGTGAGGACTCAAAGACACGGTCTGAGCACAGCGGCAAGCGTGTGCCCAGCACATGGGAGCACCGGCACTCAGTGGCTGCGGCATGATATAAAGCAGGTCCATGGCGAGGACGGCCGTGGTGACAGTCATGTGCCCACCAGTGAACGTGGGATGTCTTTGCGGGACAGCAACAGGGGGAGGCAGAGGACGTTTAGCTCAATGCTGAGAGAGAACTGGGCCCCACGCGACGGAGACACATTCCAAGGGGTGGAAACGGCATGGGGGCGACATGGAAGGGTGCAGGAAGCCGTGCACAGAGCACGGCAGGGGCCTCAGTGAACACAGGCATGCATAAAGAGTCGGAACGGCGACCCGGAAGTGGGGTTCAGGACCCACTCGCTGAATCCGACAGATTTACTATCAGCACGCAGAGCCATGAAAGTTGTCCAGTCCCAGGTGCGTGACCTCTTCTCTCCCTTAGGAGCTACATCCTAAGACATGGTACCACCGTGGCCAAGAGCAGAGAGCCCCAAGCTGGCCTCTGCCAGGGCCCAGTGGGGAGTACCTTGAGGAGGGAAGGACCCAGGGCTGGACTCTGGACACCCACACGCTGGGGCTCGGGGGACAAACAAGCCAGTGCATTGTGGAGAGCAGGCGCCAAGCCCTCGTGAGCCCTGTCCCAGGGCGGCTGTCAAGCTGGAAACCAGCTCCATGTCCCTCAGGCACCCAGAGCCCTCCAGCCCTGAGGCACTTGCCGGGAACTCTGCTCTTGGGGGGCAGCCCTGTGCACCCCAGGTCAGCTCGACGCTAACTTCTAAATAACCTCATTGAGCCCTTCTCCCTCCATCCCTAAAAATGGCTTCCCAGCTCCCACGGAGCTGCCCCAGGCACTCATCCCCAGGAGCCAGCACTCAGCAGAGCCACTCTGGGGGCACACACAACTCCGGGCGTCTGGCACTTCACAGATGGGGGCAGTGAGCACGCAGCCTGTGCTCACACGGGTCAGGGCGGTCAGGAACACAAGGGACACTCCCACGTAGTCAGGAGTCCTGAAGGCCCAGGCAGAAGTGCATGCTGGCAACAAAGCCACGGGAGCTGGGACCCACTGGGACCCGGGCCTCTGCCTCCTGATGAGTAAGGGGGGTGACGACAGGGCCACCTAGCAGGGCTGCGAGAGCGGATGTCTCCAGAGCTCTTGGAACAGCACCCGGCTCACCGACAGGCCGGGTGAGTGCGCATTCATAACCCGTACTGTCACCATCGGTGTTCGCGGCACTCAAGAACCAACCCAGCCTGCAGGTGCCCACCCCAAGTCA
Source organism: Eumetopias jubatus (assembly GCF_037043125.1). Taxonomy (NCBI): domain Eukaryota; kingdom Metazoa; phylum Chordata; class Mammalia; order Carnivora; family Otariidae; genus Eumetopias; species Eumetopias jubatus. The sequence goes on along the minus strand of NW_028274818.1, from coordinate 109,889,421 downwards.
ACCCCACTACACTCGGAGTGCTCACTCTGTGCTGGACACCGCTTGGCCATGGAGGCGCTAGTGCTGCTGATTAAGGGCCGCCGGCCGGCCAGCAGCCCCACTTGCCTGCAGGGAAGGCCCGTCTCCCACACTGGCTCCCCGAGGAAGCAGGACAGCCAGGCACACGGCCAGACGCTGGTACAGAGGGACAGAAGCAGTGACCCCATGAGACGCTGGGGGTGAGTGCCTGCTCGGGGGCCGGCACAGGGACACACGCAGACTGGTCAGACCATCCAGGTCAGCCTGAGACGTGCAGCCGCAGCTCCGGGGGCCCAGCTCGTGGGGAACCCTGTCCCCGCCTGCCGCCTGGGGCCCTGACGCCTCACTGGATCATGCTGGGCTCCAGCAGCACGTAACAGAGTCAGACACCGTCCTGGGGGCACAGAACCCTGCAGGGGAAGAGGCTGCCACCAGCGTGGGTCCCTGCGTGGCATCCCCCATGAGCCTTTGTGACTCCCCCACCATAGACGAAGTTCTCCCGTCAAGGCGGGGGCGTCTTCCAACCCAGGCTTGGTCCCATGGCAGGATGGATCCAGGACGAGAAATGAGTCACTATCAGTCACAGAAACAGGAGGTTCTCCTAAGAACTTCCCCGAAGGCGGATGGCAACGCTGGCGGGCTGCGATCAGGCCAGGTTCTCGGGCAGCAGGCCGTATGGATGCCGGCTGCCAGCAATGAACAATGGCAGCTCACACGCCTCCTCCCGACACTTCCTGGCCCACGGCGCTGCTTTCACAGCGACAGAGGCATCAGCCAGGTGCACGCCGCTGTGCGGGACGCCTCGCAGGGCTTAAAATCGGGCTCACCAGCATCTCCGGTCATCTCGGACCGCAGCTAGGGAGAGGCCACGTGGAGGCCCTGCCCTGCTGGGATGCGGCCACAGCACACACACCCCGGGAGCACCTGCAGCCAGAACTTCTCCCGCCGGAGCCCTTCCCAGCCGGCCAGCCACAGGCCTGCAGGCTGGCAGCACAAGTCCACAGGAGCCCTAGGGGACACGGGACTCAAGGAGGAAGACTGCGTCATTACCCGGAGTCGTAAGGGGTGTCACTGCCCTTAAATCGGAAAATAAATCTTCACTTCTTGCTGCCTGGAGTACATAAAATATTAGAGGGATTTTTATAGTTATAATCAAAAAACGCGTTTCTCTAGCCACCGGTGGCTGTATCTAATTAGGGTGAGGGATGTTAATGACACAACTATGGCCCAGGACATTTGTCCTTGTGATATTAATTGCATTTAAAGAGAAAAGCCTGACTTGTGCCTTGCTTCCTAATTAGCATGCATCTGATAATTAATAACAGAAAGGCAAACTGTCTTTGTCTTGGCATCTGCAATTAGCTACAAATATTTACATTCTTTTTTCACTCTTTTCCTAAATAGTGGATCAGCTTAGGGCCCAGAGACAGCAGGCTGGCAGAGGGTGCACAGGAACCAGGCCGTCCCCAACACCTGGACAGAGGTGCCCCCCATCACACCCATTGCCACGACTGACCCCGAAACAGGGTGAGGGCCACAGAGCAAGACCCAGGGTGGCTCGGTCCCCATGTCACAGGGAGCTCTGGCCACTGTCCCCGCCTTCAAAAGCTCCCACAGCAAACTAGGGTTTACGCAAGGCCGGAGCTGCCTCCTCACCGGCTGGGGGCCCACCTGGCCCTCATTTCCTCAGGAGGCAGAAGGTGCGGCCCGGGGAGGATGGAGGGAGAGCAGAGGCTCACAGGCCTCTGAGTGAGCACCTGCTGCATTCCGCCGGGTGCTGCTAAGTGGGAAGGAGAGAGAGAAGAGAAACAAACAGGAAACGAGCTCAAGATCTGACAATCAGAAGGCAGAGATTAAACCTGTGTGAGGTGACAGCTACAGCCCAGATCTAAGGAAGCAAGGCACCCACAGCATCCCACTTGAGTGCACCAAGCACCTGCACCTCCAGGCACAGCTGGGAATGAGCTGGGGGACGAACCGGGTCCCCACCCACCTGCCTGGCTCTGCGGGGCTAGAGCCACAGGGCCGTTTCACCAAAGCTCCCCAAGGAGCATCTTCCCCGAAGGCCCGGCAGTGCCTAGGGAAGGGCCCCTGCACGGAGGTGGGTGCCAGCATCACCTGGGGAGAAGTGGGCTCCCCCACCCCCACGAGTTCCAGTCTAGGTGGTCTACAAGTGGAACGGGGCTTCGGTATGTTAGGGCTCAAGGGAGTTTTACACAATGAAAAGAAACTGTATGGGCAGAAAACAAGGAAAAACACAGGCGGGAAAGCCACCCTCCAGTCCCACGTCCCTCAGGCATCCCCACGAGGAGAAGCAGCGGCCCCTGCGGCCCCACCGCGGAAGCTTCTGTCCTTTCCAAACCCCCAGGAGCCAGGGCAAGAGGACTGGGCCTGTGCTCGGCACAACTCCATCCTCCCTCCTCCTGCCTGTATGCGCACAGCACGGACACGAGGCCCTCAGGCACATGTCCATTCAGGTCCAAGCCGAGGGAATGATGCATGTTGACCCACACGTCGGGGTCTCCCCCCGGGTTTCTTCACCTGCAGTCCCGTTATCACGCACGCGCACGCGAGCCAGGCCGCATGGTTTACAGAGCTCCCTACCCCAGGCTCACCGGAGGCAGGCACCCCATCAGGCCCTGCCTGGGTCCCAAGCCCCTTTCTCCGCCAGATGAGGGCAAAGGCTCTACATGGAGGCCCAGTGGCTCCCCCTCAGTCAACAATAGAATGCCCGCTGCAGAGAACTCAGACACTCAGGAACTGGATATGCCCTCAGGGGCCCCCGCAGGGGAAAGACCAGCGGGCTGACTTACAGATTGAAGAACATGTGCGTGACATCAGGACCGTGCTGCGGGCTGCCTCCCAGCTCCTGGGAGTGGGGCTGCCCTCCCCGGGCCACATGTCCAGGTGCTGGAGCAGCCCAACAGGGCTCGAACCCCAGGCTCTACCTTCTTAGCTACGTTCGCCAGCTCCAGAGGGCGGACACGTGCCAGGTGCTTGGAGGGCCTTGACGTGGGAGCTCACACCCCCTGGCCCAGGCACCCGACAGCCAACGGCATCTCAGACCCCCATGCTTCTCTCCTGGCTTGCCCTCCCCAATCTTCCCATCCCTCCTGGGACTCCCCCACACACTGCCCAGGCCATCCTGCCATCCTTGACCTCTGGACTCACACTCTACCTAACCTGTGTCTACCTTTGGCACAACCGGTCTGGCCAAGGCCAGATACCACATACCCCTGCAGCCCTCCCTCACCCCTGCCGGTCAGGGGCTCTGAGCACAGCCAGCCTGAGGCTCCCCAATGCTGGCACCTGGGCCTCATCCCATCCCATCCTCAGGCCCCTGCCTCACGAGTGGGCCCGTTTCGGGTCTCCCCAGCCCCGCCTCCACTACGGCTGACAGCGACAATGGCAGTAAGACACAGCTGGACAATCTGAGGCTGTGGGGACGGCTGTCGATGGATGAAACAAACCTAAGGACGTGGCATGCCAACTTGTGGGCCACTCCTACATTGCAGGTGAAGGCCAGATGACCCACTCAAGGTCAGGGGCTGACAAGCGACGACCGCACACCAGGAACCCTGACCTGTAATGTGAGTCCCTGAGCCCGTCCCAACCCCAACTGGCTGGCATGTGGCCTGGGGCAGAGCTGCCCCCACAACACCTGCAAACATGCCCTGTGGCCCTCCTGTGACCCTGGTGGCTGGGTCCCCACAGAGACCAGACCACGGGCTGGAGCAAGAGGAAGGGCCTACAGCTTGTGTGGGACAAAGACGCATTAAAAGCAAAGCTGTCTGACCCCAGACGGTGGTAAGGAAGCCTCTCAGTGCTGGGCGCCCAGGCCAGCAGCAGTGCCTGCGCACACCCCACCCAGGCCTGCAGGCTGCACGCTCGGGGGCAGGGGAGGGGGGGAGACGTGGTCCAAGAAGGTGGCACATGGCCACACGGCCAAGGAGTACACCTGATGCTCATCAGGGCAACGCAGGCTACAGAGCCTGATGGGCAGACATCTCGGTCCACACACCCTGTGCGGCAGGGCCACCATGGGCCCAGAGCTGGGGCACAACCAAAGGACGACCTGGCCGTGGGCTTCAAGCAGGGATCACGAGGGTTTTCACATCAGCTCCATGTCGGGCGGGTCATGACGTGAAGGAGAAAGGGCACTGGGGTCCCCATATCAGATTCTCTGGGGGGCCAGGCCCCAGCTCCCACGCCCCATGCCCTTCCCATCCCCACCTGCGTTTCTGACGAAGGGAAGTGCTGTGACCATCAGGGACCCGCAGGCTTGCGCCTGCGTGACAGGGACATGATTCCCTCCACTCCCAGGGTCTAAAGCACCCCACGCCCTGAGCTCCCTGTGGCCACAAAGACCCCCACCAAGAGACTCACCATGTCCGCTCTCTGCTTCTGGCCTCCCAGCTCCTCCAGGGCCTGTGACAGCTGAGCCTTCGAGACAAGACAGAAAGCAGAGTCAGAGGGCCTCCTGCGCCTGTCTCCACTGCCCCCACCGCCCCCACTCCCTACTGAGCACAGGGGCCTCAGGAGACGTGAGGCAGCCCGGCAGGCCCACTGCGGGCAGCAGGTGACCGGGCTAGGGCGGGTGCTGGGAAACACAGTGGCAAGTCCATCCCCAAACCTGCTGCCTGAAGCAGCAGAGCAGTTACGGGGGGCACAGATGTTCCCGATGGGGTTTTCACACCCCTGGCAAGAGGGGTGCAATGCACGTCCTCACGGCAAGCTCCCCTTCTGGAAGAAGCCCTGAGGGTGACTTTTCTGACAGGGCCAATATCTAGGAAAACCCCTGACGCCCCCCAACCATGGTCCCCTAAACGGGTCTCTAGGATCCTCCCCGGGGGCCTGGCCCACCCAGGACAGACATGCAAGGGAGGTTCCTGACTGTCAGGGCCAACGGCAGTGCCAGGCCAGGTCCCAGCGACCCAGTAGGAGCTCAGGGGTGGCCGCCCTCCAGCCTGGCCAGTCCAGCTGGCAAGTTACGTCCCGACAGATGCCAGCACGGAGCGGGCAGCAGACCGAAGTCCAGAGCAGCCCAGGGCCAAAGTCCACCAGACCCAAGCCCTCATTGCTCCCGTGTGCCCCAGGCCTGGATGCCATGAGCACGGTGTGTGCAGCCTGCCTGGGGTCCCGCACGGATGCTCCCAAGCAGCGTCAGGCCAGGACACGCCACCAGGGACAGAAATGGTCACACAACCTTTCCCAGAACCCAGTGAAAACAGATGCAGCAAACGAGTCGTGGGGCCTATTTTACGTGCCAGCAGCCACCACGGTGCAGAAGCGCCAGGGACACCGGTGCTGAGGTGGAAGTCACAGGGACTGTGCCACCCCGAGGAATGGCCTGACCCAGAGCAGGGACAAGAGCAGCCCACAGACAGAAAACCCTGGCCCTCCCGGAGTGACAGGCGGCGGACATGCAGAGGTCACACACTGCCTCCACACTCAGGGCACCCCGTGGGGTCCCAGCGTCCAGCTCCTGAGCATGCAGGGAGGAGGCTGGCGGTGCTGGGTCCTCGGGCTGTGGGAGACCTGCATCTCGTCGTGACAATGTCTGTGTGCACCCACCAAGCCTCCCCAGCACACCCACTTCCGACACGCGAACCCACCGACGAGGCCAGGACTCCTGCTGAAAGCTCATCAATACTTTGCAAGCCACGTGAGCAACATTGCCAGTAGCGGAACTGAAAACACGGCGAACACAGCAGGACAGCGATCACCCCCACAGGCCAGCTGACCTGGGGGTCTGCAAGTCAGTGGGGCTGGCTGGGAGCGCAGATGCGTGGAGACAGCACAGGAAGAGGCATCGGGCGCAGGGCCCAGGCACCCCACAGAAGGTGGCACACCCAGCAGCACGTATCGGGTAGACAAGGCGTGCAGAGAAGCCGGGTGCCCACAGAGCCATGTCAGGCCCAGCAGCTCCCACAGCCCCTCCTGGTCCAGGGACATGTCCTCCAGCCAGGCCCCCGGGTGACCAATGCACTCAGACACATGTCCCAGGCCCACGCGCCACTTGTGACAGGTGGAGGCTGCACCAAGACCTCATGTGGCTATTTTTATCCGGAGGTGAGAAGCTGCTACCGAAGATCCAGCAGTGTAGGAGCCCAGGCACGGCAGAAGGGCAGTCCCTGCAGGCCGGGACAGGCTGCCAGAAAGCTGGCCGGCCATGCCGGGGAAGATGCAAGGGCACCCAGCACACTCCCCACATGCCTTACAGAGAGGAGTGGGGAGGCGAGAGCCCAGGGAGGCTGGGGTGCGCCCAAAGTCACAGGTCACATAGAGGGAACAAGACAGAAGCTTCAGGCCTCCTGCCCTTTCTCTACTTCACACGTCAGTTTGTGACCAAGTGGAAGGAAAAAGGAGACACCAGCCAGTCATCAGGGCCCTACCAGGCGGCAGCACCCACACCCACTCATGGTTTTTGTCTGGCAGAGGCCCTGAGGGGTGGAGCCTGCCCAGCGTGGACAGCAGCCACAAGACTAGCTTGCTGCCACACAAGCAGGCAGGCTGCTCACGGGGTCGGGGGGTGGCCTGGAGCCTGGGTTCTGTCAGTCTTTCCAGAAGACTGGGAAGCGGGCATGATGCTCGCCCAGACCTGCGGAGGTGCAGAGCCTGCGGAGCCCGGGCCTAATATAGAGGTCGGGCACCTGCCACTCCCCGAGGCCGCTGGTCAGAGCCCATCCGCTGGGCCTTGGCTCGTCACTCCTTCCTGCGGTACTGTCCCTACAAGGGTCACCCCACCTGCATGGCCAAGGTGGCAGGTGGGCATGGGTCTGCCTGCCTGCGGAGTGGTGAAGTGTCTGCACCCATCTGCAGTGTCCTGGCGTGGGGCCCTCTCTGCCACCCAGACTGCCCCGGGGGTCACCGCTCCTTTTCTGCGTGCGACTGGGTTCTGTCAGGTGACCCTGGCTGAGTGCGGCCCATCAGAAGGAGACATCCACACCACTGAGGCCACGGCTGCTGTGACCCAAGCAGCCAACGCCTCTCCCACACCCAGAGCATGCCCGACCCTGTGAGGCTCTCCTCGGTGGAGCCTCGGACCCAGGGCAGGGCCCAGTCCCTCCCGTTCAGCGGACCAGGTGCTCACACTGGGGCAGGGCTTTCAGAATGTGGGTGGGGACCAGTGCTGTGCCATCACCTGGGAACTCGCCACAGATACAATGTTTCAGCCCAGCACCCATACCCCCAGGGTCACACCCTTCAGGCCATCTGGACATGAACCAAGTTTGAGAACACTGCCACAGAGGTTTAATTTGGAGCCGGACAACCAGAGGCCAGTCCCAAAGTCGCCACATTCCTGCACCAAGACAGGAAGCGAAGGGCTGGCCTGGGACGTCAGCAAGGTGGCGGGGCAGGAGTTTCCACCGTCACCCCGCAGAGCATGGGTTGAGAACACTATCTATGGGTAAGGACAGAAAAGAAGACAGAAACTAAGAGCTGCTGTGAGAAGATTAATAAAATGGATAAACCTCTCGCTAAACTCAGTAAATAAATACAACTGACATAAAATCGGAAACGAAAGAGAAGACATCACAACAGACAGCACAGAAACACGAAGGCGTGTAAGAAACTACTCGTGATGATTACCGACACATGGAACAACCCAAAAGAAACAAACCCCCAGAAACACGCAAACTCGTGAGAATAAACCACGAAGAGTGTCGCCTGGGTGGTTCAGCGGTTAAGCATCTGCCTTCAGCTCAGGTCATGATCCCGGGGTGCTGGGATTGAGCCCCACGTCGGGCTCCCTGCTCAGCGGGAAGCCTGCTTCTCCCTCTCCCTCTGCCTGCTGCTCCCCCTGCTTGTACTATCAAATAAATAAATAAAATCTTTAAAAATAAATAAATAAACCACGAAGAAACAGAAGATCCAAACAGACCAATAACAAGTAAGGAGGCTGAACTGGCAATAAAAATCTCCCAACAAAGAAAGGTCCAGGACCAGTTGGTTTCACCAGTGACTTCAACCAAACATTTAAAGAATTATTACCAATTCTTCTCAAACTCCTCCAAAAAAATCAGAGAGAAAGGATCACTTCCAAACTCCTCTTATGAGGCCAGCACTAGCCTGATGCCAAAGTCAGGCAAAGACCCTATAAGAAAACCAAACCACAGGCCAATATCCTGATGAACACAAATACAGAAATTCTCAACAAAGTACTAGAAAACCACATTCCACAGCATATTAAGAGGGTCACAATTGGGGCGCCTGCATGGCTTAGTCGGTTGAACGTCCACCTCTTGGTTTTGGCTCAGGTCATGATCTCAGGGTTGTGGGATCGAGCCCTGTGTCATGCTCCGTGCTCAGCCCAAAGTCTGCCTGGGATTCTCTCTCCCCCTCTCCCCCTGCCCCTTCTCTCCACATGTGCACACTGTCTCAAATAAATAAATTAGAAAAAAAAAAAAGAGGGTCACATACCATGACTGAGTGGGATTTATCCCCAGGATGCAAGGATGCTTCAATGTGCACAAATCAAGCAATGGGATGCACCACATTAACGGGAGGCAGAATAAAAATCACAAGATCATCTCAACGGATGCACAAATAGCACTTGGTAAAATTCAACATGCTTTAATGACAAAAATTAATCAGGTACCAAAGGAAAGTGCTTCACCATTATAAAGGCCACACAGGACAAGCCCACAGCTCACATCATACTCAGCAGTGAGAAGCTGAGTGCTCTCCCCGTGAGGTCAGAACAAGACAAGGATGCCCTCTCTCCACTCCTATTCAACATGGTACTGGAAGTCCTAGCCAGAGCAATCAGACAAGAAAAACAAGTAAGAGGCACCCAATTCTGCAGGGAACGAGTAAAACTGTCCCTGCAGATGACATGATTTAACATGTAGGAAATAAGACTCCACCAGAAAACTGTTAGAAATCACCAGTGAGGGCGCCTGGGTGGCTCAGATGTTGGGCATCTGCCTTCGGCTCAGGTCACGAACCCGAGGTCCTGGGATCGAGTCCTGCATCGGGTTCCCTGCTCAGCAGGGAGTCTGCTTCTCCCTCTGCCTCTCTCTCTCTCCCTGTCTCATGAATAAATAAATAAAATCTTTAAAAAAAAAAAAAAAGAAATCACCAGTGAATTCAGTAGAGTTGCAGGATACAGAATCGCCATGCAAAAGTCAGGTGCGTTTCTTTATGCTAACAATGAACAATCCAAAAAAGAAAACAATTCTATTGCAACAGCATCAAAAAAACAATACTTAGAAATAAATCTAAGCAAGGAGGTGAAAGACCTGTAGATCGAAAACTATAAGACACTGATGAAAGAAACGTTAACAAGACACAAATAAACAAAAAGACATTCCATGTTCATGGATTGGAAGACATAATAGGGTTAAGATGTCCTTATTACCCAAAGCAAAGTACAGATTCAATGCAACCCCTACCAAAATTCCAACGGCATTTCTCACAGAAACAGAAAAATTAATCCTAAAATTTGTATAGAACCACGAAAGACCCTGAGTAGCTAAAGAAATCTTGAGTAAGGAGAACAAAGCCGGAGTCATCACACTTCCTGATTTCAAACTACCACAAAACGGTTGTAATCAAACCAGCATAATACTGGCCTAACAGCAGACACGCACACCAGGAGGACAGAATACAGAGCCCAGAAGTAAATGCACACACATACGTTCAACTAATACTTGACAAAGAGGGCAAGGAATCGCAATGGGGAGAGGACAGGCTCTTCACCAAAGGTGTTGAAACAACTGGACATCCGCGTGGAGAACAACGGTAGTGGACCCCCAATCTCACACCGCACAGAAAATCAACACAAAACAAAGACCTGCAACCCTAAGAATTCTAGAGAAAACAGGGGAAAAGCTCATTGACGTTCATCTTGGTGATGATTTCTTTTTATTTGACACCCAAAGCATAGGCAACAAAAACGAAAATAAACCAGTGGGACTGCATCCAACTCAAACGCTTGTGCACAACACAAGAAACCGTCAACAAAATGCCAGGCGATGTGGGTGAAAACATGGAATGGGAAAAAATACTGGCCAACCATCTATCTGATAAATGGTTACCATCCAATACACGTAAGGAACTCTTGCAACTCGATGGCAAAGAAACAAACACCCAATTAAAAGTGGGAAAAGGATCAAAATAGAAACTTTCCTAAAGAACAACCAGTACATGAGAAGGTGCTCAGCACCGCTCATCATCAGGGAACCTCACGTGAGGACCACAGTGGGGCCTCACCTCACACCAGTGAGGTGGGGGTCCTCACTGGACACCAGACTGCCGGTGCCGGTGGGGATGCGAACTGGCACAGCCACCACGGCGTCCTCAAAAACTTAAAAATAGAAGTATGACCCGTATGATCTAGTATTCCAACTTTGGGACTATGACAACAGGAAATAAAATCACTAGCTCAAAGAAGTGCCTGCACCCCTGGGTTCAGCCAAGACATGGAAGCAACTGAAACGCCTGTCAGCAGACGACGGATAGGAGAAACGTGCTACATCTACACGATGGAAGATGCTTTAGCTTTAAAAAAGAATCAGCCTCCAACATTTGTGACAAGATGAACAAACCTGGAGGACATTACGCTAACTGAAAAATACTTAAGACGGACACAGAAAATACGGCAAAACCTCACTTACATGCAGAATCCGAAAACGCTGAACTCACAGCAAGAGCAGAAATGTGGCTGCCAGGGGCAGGGTGGGAGGGACAGGGAGGTGTGGGTGCACGCATGTACACTGCCGGTAAAAGGTGAACAAGACCTGGAGACCTCAGGCACACAGCCCACTGACAGGCTCACGGCCAATTACACTGCACCACGTGCCTGAAATGTGCTAATAAGACAGCAGATCTTCAGTGTTCTCACCACAGAAAAAAACAAGCCGGGCTAGGCCAGGCGACGCAGGGGTGACCAACTGGACCGTGGTGGTCACTGCACTGCGTGCACGGACACCCCAACACCACACTGTACCCCTGGATGTATGGAATCTGTATCGGCCAATCACACCTCGTGCAGCTGGGGTGCTGGCTCTGCAAGCCTAGTGTCCGCCCTTCCCCCAGGGTCCAGTGGGGCCAATGCTCAACCCCAGAGGCCAGGGTTCTGCTGAGGTGTCCCGCACAGAGCCCGCCACCAGCCCTGCGCCACCTCCTGCCTCAGTCCTGAGCATGGGAGCCAGAGCCTCCACCCGACATCGGTCTCCCATGTCCTGCCCGCGCACTCAGGGAGCGTTCCCCACGGAGGGGTCCCTGAGCCCGGCTCGTCTCCCCTTGTCTATAATACAGTGCCCGTTTTTTAACACTGTCTGCAGACTTTTCACTGTTTTCACTCTGTGCTTTTTCACAGGACAGTCACCCCGAGTTCTTCGTGCAAGGAGGACAAGCAGATACTTTCCCAAGTAAGAAAAGCAGGCCCTGGACCTGCTGAACTACCCGGGGCGCCTCCGGAGGCCAAACCACCCCCAGCCCGGACAGGAGGGTGCGAGCACTGTCATCACAGAAGTAATCGGAAATTGGGATTTTCCGCATGTCTTCGTGAAGCAAGCAGCGCCATAATCTGTTTTAATTAAATAAACTAGGAAAACAAATCAGGCTGACAGGTGGAATCGAGGTGGTATGAGCTGCATATTTATAGCTCTGTCGACAGAGGAAGGTTCGTGACATATGCTACCAACTTCTGCAGCCGCTTTATTAAGTGGAATAAATAAAATCCATGCAAAACGGCACAAACTTCACCAGAGACAGGCTACTGGGATTCTCCCAATCTCAACACTTCCAATTTGTTTCACTGAAACGTGTCTGCCGGACTCGAAACGTGCTCCACATGAGAACTACCCGATTAAGCTGAAGGAGCGAAATGCAGCAGCTCAGAAGGAGCTCCCTCCTGCCCCCTGCTCCCCATTAGTGAACAGACAGGTCCCCCGGAGCAGCTCCCTCCCTGCACCTGCCTGAGGGCACCTGCCAACCTGGTTCAGGGGCCCCCCACCGTCACGGTGCCTTCACACAAGCATCAGCATGCTGGGGGGGGTCCCAGGAAGAGTGGGGCTAGAATAGGCGTCCGGTAACTACAGCCGGCACCCAAATCCAGGCCCCCCACCTGTTTTGTCAATAAAGTTTTATTGCCACACGGCAATGCCCACCATTCACAGATGGCCCAAAGCTGCTTTCCAGCGGCCACAAGCACAGAGCTGAGCATGTGGCCGCACAGCCCACAGAATGTACTGTCTGGCCCTTTATGGGCAAGGCCCACCTGCCAACCCAAGCGAGAAGACACAGGGGTTCGTGGTGAGGGACGAGGTGGCGGGGAGAGGGAAGCCATGGCAGAGGAGGAGGAGGGAAGGAGAAGACATACAGAGCAGACATGAAGGCAGAACACAAAACAAGGAAGGAAACGAAAGGAAGCAGCACCGGATTGGGGGGGAGGGGGGAGGCAGAGAGACGTGCACACCCCACAGCCGTTAGGCATATCCTGAGTTCCAGCCTGGTAATGTTCTCTCCCTCTGTCCCCCTGGACCCTGCCTTCTAGACAGGCAATCCATCAGGCAGGCGGGGGAGCTGCGGAGAGTTAATCCGCCTCTGTAATCAGACCCCGAGGGCTGTGGGGGTGTTCTCCCTGCATGCACTTCATGGCTCCCCACGGCTCCTTAAGGCAGTTGAACCAAACAGGCAACTCTGGGGGCTCGCCAGGGAGCGGAGCACAGCTGCTCGTCCAGGGCCTGCGTGCGCCCCCCGAGCAGTGGGTGCATCCGTGCAGTGACAGAGGTCTTGTCTGGGACACACTAAGGAACCTTAATAACCAGGTTCTACAAACTGACATAACTTCGTACTGTGGGTCAGTATGTGATGCTCAATGAATAAACTTCTGGCAGGCCCTTCGGAGCAGCGTTTAAAGCTCTCCGAGTTCCTAATATATAGAACGTTACTATTTAACGAGCAAGAAGAGGGAAACCCGCCCCGAGTCCTAGAGAGCAGTGCCCCGCGGCCTGCAGGGGGGCCGCTGTGACCTGGAGGGTCCAAGCTGGGGTGCCTGCACCTGCTGCCTGGACCAGCAAGCTGCTCCTGCCCAAGCTGGATGAACGGGTCTGCTCACTGAGCTACAGGTCTCTCCTAGGACTGCCTGCCCACCGCGGGTCAGGAAGCAGGCCAGCAGAGCCGAGGCCACAGCGCCTGGCCTGGCAGGCCTGAGCAGCAGTTGACGAGGACCCAGGGCCCAGGGACCTCAGGGCCTCAGCACGGAGGGGCTCGGGGCTCCTGTCTGGAGTGCAGCCCCACAGCTGAGAGAAGGGGTAAAATGGGCTTCAGAGACCCCGGCTTCAGAGCTGCCCTGCAGTAGATGGTCTGGACCCCTAGAGGCCCGTCCCCCAGAAAGGGCAAGCTGGAGAGGGGAGGGCGGAAAGTAGGGCTGGGTCCCCCGGGCTGCCACAAAACCAGGGGCTCCGTGAGCCTGTGTGAACAGAGCGAAGCCACCGCACCCTCACATGCCTGCCCACCCTCTGTCACCAACAGGGACACCTGCGTCTGGAGGAGTCTCAGCTCTGCCAGGCCCACGTCTGGGTTTTGGTGTCCATGAGGCTCCCGGACCTGAGAGACCCCAACTCACAGCCCACAGCCACCACTTGGGCCCAGCAGGACGGCACCGCATTCCTTCTCTCCTGGCCCCACCAGCTCCCAAGGAAGCTGTGCATCAAAACCCCTGTTCGCTGACTCGTGGCGGGGGAGGGGAGGTAGGGGGAGGGCTGTGTCTCCAGCCTGAGCCCCTGTGCCCCCGCCGCCGGCCCCCTCACCTGAACCAAGCATGCCACAATGCCTCCGGGTGCTCTCCTCCCCCTGTTCTGCAGAGAGCGTCGGCACAGTGGCCGGGGCGGCGGGGCAGGACACCCACCCGTCGGGACACTGAGGCCCATCGCAGAAGGCGACCGCGGGAGGGGCAGAGCTGTCCAGCGCCTACTGCCGCACAGCCCCGCACCTCTCACCACTGGTGTCACTGGGGGCGCTGATCTTGGTGTTGCTGCTCTGGGCACAGCGGACACGGCCACCTTCACGTCCACCTCATCTGCGAGCTCGCCCCAACTCTTTCCTGAACCCGAGACCCACCTGGGACCCCCTCTGAATCCCTTCCTTCTCACTGTGACAGGCTTACTCCCTAAAGCCGGGGCCCCCTTCTCCCTGCCTCGGACCTCCTCCTGGATGGCAAGCGGCTCCCGGGGCGCCTGCAGGCAGCGGCCTCCCACAGGGGAACGGGTGGTCCCGGTGCCGCAGGAGGGCCTACGTGGTGCGGGCAAGACAAGGTCTTGACAGAAAGTGGGCCCTTCCCGTTAAGGGCTGCACACTCTCCAAGATGCTGATGGAGCCACCCCAGGGCCCACGTGAGAATGGCCACCCGTGGGGCAGCCTGATGGCTTCGCGGGGCACACGGAGGGAGCCTCTCTGCACCCCTGACGGGACTGTGGCTGTACCACAGGGGAGCAAGGGGAGTACTTCGTGCATGCCCACCTTTTCTACCTCTACACCATCCTTCCGTCTAAAACGCTGTCACCCTCCACACATTCCAGAAGGAGGCCATTTGCTATGTGCGTGCTTCCCGGAGCACTTCTGTGACCTCATCGAGTTAGGGCTGCCCCTGCTCAGGCTGCCGGAGAACCAGCGAGACTAGATCAGACGGCGCGGGACAGCAGCAGCGATGCGGCCTCTCTGCGAGGATGGACGTCCCCGGAAGCGGACGAGGCAGGGCTCCCCACAGGTCCCCTCCCCCTGCACGCCGCGTCCTAATCCCACGGACAACCCTGAGAGCGGAGGTGCCTCGGCTCTAGCAGCAGCTGGCACGGAACTGAGCGTGGCAGGCACGTGGTCCCCTGGTAGAAGGAGCTCTGTGGACCTCGCACGTGGCAGGCCCCGCCTTGCTGCCCCACCCAGGACCCCTCGTCTTCACCGCACCCTGCACCGCCCCCATGGCATGTGCCAGATGGCCACCTCCCTGCCTCCCAGGGAGGACAACCTCCTCTCAGCAACGAGAGAAAGAACAGAGGCTGAGGAGACCCCTCCTGTCCCCACCCGAGGCCTGGACACAGGAGCAGGACCCGTGGCTTCGTCTGCTGCCACCTGGTGGGGGCCGGGAGGCACACAGCTCTTGACAGGGGTGGACGCAGGCCTCTGAGCGGGACTGGACAGGGTCCAGGTCTGACCACCCCCAGGGTGCACTGACCCAACCACTGCCTCTACCCACCAAAGGCTGTGGGGGGCGGGGAGCTGCTGATCGCTAACACCTGCTTCAGTAAGCTTCATTTCATCGGCTTGCTGATGTTCCAGAAAGGCCAGGGGACAGTGACCGGTGGACCTGACCCAGGAACGCCTGGCTTCCAGTCTCCCCATGCTTGCTCCTCCCTTGCAGGCAGCAGCTTGGGCCCGGGTGGGCTCTCGTGGAGGCTAACAGAGCCCATTGTGTGTGACAAGGCGTGGAGGGCACGCATGGAAGGACCGGACGGCCAGAATACTTTGCAGGGAGGACCAGGACCTCTGCTGCAGCAATCAGGATGGCGAGCAGAGCCAGTGTCCCGGGCTCCGAGGCTGTGTCTCAAGGTTAGCACTCAGCCTCAAAGACAGGGGGTCCCAGGGAGCAGGGGTTATGCACTGAGGAGTCTCTCTCCCAGTACAGATCTGGGTCAGTCTGGCCTGGGAGTAGGGCAGGAGACTAGCAAGCGGCTGGCCTGCTTCTGGAGGGGCCCATCCGTGCCCACATCCAGGAGGAAAAGGACAGTGACCAGGACAGAGAGGAACAGATGGTCGTGTTGGTGACGCTGGCTGAGCCTGGGCCTCTTCCACCGTTTGGACTCGCGCAGGACTCCAGGGTGGTGGACGGGAAGGCGGGCTGATGCCCCACTACACTGCTGAGCACAGAAAGGGGTGCAGGGGGTTAGGGACTTTCTCGGCTGGAACTGGGTCGGTCCTGAACAAGCAGGCAGGACTCCAAGAGAGGAAGACAGGCGGTGACTGGGAGCCCGTGGCAGAGAGCTGAGACAAAGCTGGTGCCTGTGTGTCCGCCCAAAGCCTCTGCAGTTCGTGTTGCCTAAAAGCCGTCGGGGGAGGGGTGAGCCCGTGCTGGGGGCCAGAGGTGCAGGCCCAGTGAAGTAAGACGTGGTGACCCCGCCCCTCATCACCCCGACGTACAAAACCCAAACAGATGGCACCGGGGGTGCTAGGTCTGTCAGCCTTGTCATTAACTGATGAGGGCACACAGGGTGCACACAGAGGAGGAATCGCTCAATGTAAAAAATCCCAGGGACGACTGAGGGTCTCAGGGAAGCTGCCCCGCAAATCTCTCTTCATTAATGTTTCATGTGGAGCCCAATGTATCATAATAAAACGGCTATTAATGCACTTATATTTATGATGACGCGCTCGGTGCGGCCGGAGCTAACCTTCCCAATCAGACTGGAAGTCTGCCTTGGATGACAGAACCAGCAGCAGCCCCTTGGCGGGTCCTCCTCTCCCAGGCCACCAGGTGAGAGCATGGAGCCAGCACACGGAAGACAAGCGGATGGCTGGCCCTGTGCCCGCCCGCACACTCACCTCCATCTCTGAGCTGTGCGCGTGCACCTTCTGGACCATGTCCTCGGCCTCACGCATGCGACGCGTCAGCTGGGGCGAGTACTCGGCCGCAGTAAGCTCGCTGTCGTAGGAACCCAGGATGGCGCGCATTCCGTCCCGCTCCTGTGGGCACAGAGGGCAGGTGGTCAGGCTGGGGTGGCCTCCCGGGGCTCCTCAAAGAGCTCAGTAGTGTTTGGATTCACAATGGCCCGACAGAGCCCAGCCAGCCCACGGCAGGGTCCCAAGCTGCTCTGAATCAGCAGCCTGAGTACGACCAGGGTCTTGCCTTCATACAGGCACTCCCCACAACCGCCTGGCCTTGAGCTGCAGGGTCTGTGGAGACCTGCGGTGGCCAGAAACCCCTCCCTGGAGCCTGCTGACTCCCCCATTCCGGCCAGTCCCAGACTCTACCAAACTCCAGGAATGGTCCCAGGAACACACCGACAGGGCCAGGCCCAAAAGGAGGTTTGAATACCCTGCCTCCCGCGACTTCTGACCTGGCCTCTAAGCTACACAGCAGTCTGGAGAGATTCATCCAAGCAGCAGGCGCCTGGGTGGAAGAACCGAAGCGAGCCTTCCATCCGCCCAGACTCTGAAATGCCCCAGACTCCCTGCTGAACAAACAGCTCTGGCCTCGGCGAGCTCCATCTCCCCACAGAGCTCATGGGATGCCTGGGGCCACAACCCCAGGCTACAGATGCATCACTGTGCACCAGCCATGCAAAGGCACACCCACGTTTCATGGGAGGATGTACCAATCACACAGCGACAGGACTAAGCCACAGAGAAGTCACTGCTCAGGGGTGCCCTGCTAGAAACACATAATAAGGCTGAGTGTGAGCCAGAGTCAGGGGCCCCGGGAAAGGTGGACGGCTTCTGCTGCCCAGGACTGGAAGATCCCTTCTTTAGATGTTCGTGGAGGGAGACAACCTTCTGGAGGCCAACCAGGAAAGGCTGCAGGGACCCAAGGTCCCTGGGTCCAGCAACCAAGCGGCTCTAAAGGGCCTGCACAAAGGACACCCGCGCCAGGAAAGGAGTTGCTATCTCCCCTGGAGGCTGCCCACCGCCCTTTCTCACTCCCTGTAGGCCTGGATTCTTCCTCAGCCTCAACAGACCCGCAGCCTGAGCTGGGGGCTGGCACCTGCCCTCCTGCCCCACATTTTGCCTACGTGCTGTCACCAGGGAAGGCCGTATGGAGAAAATCAAGTCATTGTGCAGGGCACCCAGGTGCTCTGAGCATGCTTCTCATTCCCTCATGCACACAAACATCCTGGGGGGCTTGTGCAATGTCAGCTCAATCTCAGCAGGCCTGGTGGGGCCTGAGAGGCTGGTTCACAAACAGACGCCCAGAGAGGTTGATGCTGCTGGAGTGTGGGACACAGAGCTCCACGGCCTCTGCCTGGGGCAGGTTTGTCCCACCTGCGCCCCGGGCTAGCTGGGCACCTGAGGCCAGAACACTCACCCCCATCCTCAGTTCCTGGATTAGTGGGGTAATCTGCCGGTCTCAAAGGATGGATGTGAGGATTGACGCCGTCACAGATGCTGTGTCGGCACGCTGCCCCGTAAGTGAGGCCCCATGATCTCATCCATGTCGGCAAACAGACCTCCTCGGGTTCACGGGCGCATCATGCACCAGCCCTGGCACTGCCTTCCCACCCTCGCGGCCCCTGACCCTCCAGGGCTGGGCTTCCAGACACGCGACAGGGACAGTCCGTACCAGCACGGGCTCAAAGGCACATTCACGGACCCAAAACAGCCCCCCATGTCACGTTCTCAGGTGGGGAGGCCGAGCTCAGAGCTCACAACCCGGTCATCACTCGGCGTGGACTCCACAATTAGCCGATGACAAGAAATTCAATAAGTGAGAAAGTAAAGGCACAAATCCACTTGAACTGGTTGCACGTCTGTGGGAAATCTGTTTCCACAGGAAGGTTTATCGAGTGTCCTCATTTTATTGGAATCCTCTATCTTGGTATTGACTTTTACAGCTGGAGCTACTCTGAAGAGCGCCGCTGCCCCAAGGGGCGGGGTAGGGGGCTTCCCTTCCAGAACAAGCTGCAACTGTCGCCTCCACTGACCCATCTGTCCCCAGAGTGCGGCCTTTCCGCGCAGAGCTCTTCGACCACGTCCCCAGGAGAGCCGAGGCTGACGAGGAGGAGCGCGTGAACCAGCAAGTTTGCTGTTCGTACCTGTTCAAGAAATTGTTCTGTCATCACTAGTAAAAGTCCAAGAAATATGCCGGTTTGTTTGATAATGACTTTTTAATGAGTGATTCCACTTATGGGGAAGTTTGCTTCATTTCCACTTGAGCAAATGCCGGCGATTAATCCCTGAGCAAGCAGGCGTCCAGTGCAGGCCGCAGAAGCCTCAGAGATGCGCCCCGAGTACAAAGCAGTAGGCTGCTTCCTGCCGAGCCGCTCTCCTCGGCACGGAGCGGTACAGGCAAGTTCATCCACACAGACGTGAAGCGGGGGCTGTGGGCTGCCACCCAGGGAGCCACAGAGCCACAGCAGTGCCCGAGGCCCGCTCCACCTGCACCAGCCCCGGCTGTCTGTGAACCAGCGTGGGCCCCGACAACCTCATGTCTGGGATGACCTTCACCGGCCCTCCTGCCCCGGGCCTCGAGGAGCCCGACTACTGGGAATACCCCTCCGCCCTGTAGACGGAGCCTCCCGGCCGATGGCGGACAAACACGGGACAGACAGCTCACGACCCTGCCCACCTCCCTGACCGGCGCTGAGCTCTGCAGGCAGGTCAGTACCAGGGACAGGACGGGTCTTCTGGAAGCTCTGAAATATGCCCCATAACGGCCCAAGAGCCCGGGGATGGCAGAGATGAGGGGTTCTGGACAAACCGTGCTTCCTTCTGAAGCTGGGAAGGAATGACCATCCAGTCCAGCCCGTGCTCTCCCAGGAAGGAAGCTGAGGCACGGAGGTGCCTAGTTGTTCGTCCTAAGCCCCACAGGGAGGATGGGCGCTGGCCCAGTTCGGGGGGCCGGCAGGTGCTGGGAGCCTCAGCAGGGACAAGGCTGGACTCGGGGCACAGGTGGGCTCGTGCGACAGCCCTGCAAAGGCTGTGTGCTGGGGGCGGTAAGCAAACCAGGCAGCAGCTGCAGGCACGACAAAGCCTGGCTCACAGGGTCAGAGACTCTGTCTCCTCAGGTGTGGCCAAGCCACGGCAGGGACAGAGGCCAAAGGTGACGTCCCACTCTCACACCCGGAAAGATCACCCTGACTGGTGCCCAGATGAGCTGCACACCCCCGAGTTCCAAAAGAACAGGGCCGCCCTACTCCCCCACACAAAAGTACCCTGGCATGTGGTCCTAACAAATGGGGTCCCTCATGTGCCCCCCTCATGGAAACGGACCCCAAACACACCCCTGGGCTCCTCCTGAGTCCAGAGGGGGCGGCCAGCCCTGGAGCCTGGAGCAGGACCCTCCCTGGGGTGGAATGGAGTCAGCCCCTCATGCAAGGGAGAAGCAAAAAATGCGGTGCCCGAACAGGGTGGAAGATCAGAGCAGAGAATCTGGACCAAAAAAGTGAGTATGCGCAGTGCGCAATCTTTAGAACAAAACAGACAGTGGTACACGTTCATACACACACCAGCACTGAATTTGGGCCGACTGACTACAAAGCAGCCCAAGACCGCAGGTGCACAGAGGCATCTGGCAGGAACAAGCAGAGATCCCGGCGAGAACAGCAGAACCTCGCTCTAGGAGTCAAACAAGTTCCAGAGAGAAACTTCTGAGGACCAAAGATCTAAGGTCATAGTAAAAATCAATCAATCAATCAATCGATCACAGAATACAAATGAAAACAGACCTGCAAACACAAGAATTAGGAGAATGAAACCCACGGTATCAGGTAATAGAATAATCAGAAGTGGAATAGAAAGTATGCATGCTGTGTTTAAAACAGTGAGAAAAGGGGGAGCCTGGGTGGCTCAGTCGTTAAGTGCCTGCCTTCGGCTCAGGTCATGATCCCAGGGTCCTGGGATCGAGCCCCACGTTGGGCTCCCTCCTCGGAGGGAAGCCTCCTTCTCCCTCTCCCACTCCCCCTGCTTGTGTGCCCTCTCTCGCTGTGTTTCCCTGTCAAATAAATAAATAAACAAAATTTATAAAAAAGTAAAAACCCGTGAAGAAAGGGATTTAAATTATCAGCGAGAAACAATACATCAAAGAAACAAGCAAATTTAAAACAAAACAACAACAAAAAAAGCAGACTAAATAAAGCCCAACAAGGTAAAAGTACAATTTAAAAGCTTAAGTAAGTAAAACAGCAATTCAGCTGTGGCTGAAGAGAGACTCGGTGCTCTGGAAGAGAAATCAAAGGAACAAGCCAGAAAGAACAACAAAGGACAAAGAGAAAATGGGAGCCGGCAGCTGATGGCCAAGGCAGAACAGGGGAGGGAAGGGTTTCTATCAAAATTAGGGAGAAAGAACAGAAAGAACAGGAAGGCAACAATCAAGGACGGACACAATGGTTGAGAAACTTCCAGAAGTGATTAAAAGCACCCACCTCAGAGGCAGGAACCCACAGACCTTCCAGAGTGCATGCACACAGTCGCGGCCCCCGCAGGCTGGCCACAGGAAGGCGGTACACTGCGTGCGTCTGGGGCAACAGTGAGGCGGGGGAGGGGGGACCGTTCCCCAGCAACGACTTCCCCAGAGGACGACACACAGGACGTATTCCAGGACTAAGGCAAGGGATCACAGAAGCAAAACTGAGAAACAGGAAAGGAAAACAGGCCACAGACTCGACCATGTCCCAACACAGGCAACCGTGACTGTGTGAGGTCACAAGATGCCTGACTCACGGGGCAGGACGGGGAGGATAAGCGCAGCTCCTGGCCCGCCAACAGGGAATGCGTGGCAACAGGCACCAGATACTTAAAACACCTACCAGACGCCCAAGGCCGCAGAGCAGGTGGGGAAGGAGACGCACGCAACGCACACCTCCGCGGGCACGGGGAAGGAGATGCACGCGCACGCACACCTGCGCGGGCACGGGGAAGGAGATGATGCACACGCACACCTGCACGGGCACGGGGAAGGAGACGCACGCACACCTCTGCAGGCACGGGGAAGGAGACGCAAGCACACCGGCATGGGGAAGGAGACGCACGCGCACGCACACCTGCGCGGGCACGGGGAAGGAGACGATGCACACACACACCTGCGCGAGCATGGGGAAGGGGACGCACGCACACACACACCTGTGCGAGCATGGGGAAGGGGACGCACGCACACACACACCTGCATGGGCACGGGGAAGGAGATGCAAGCACACCAGCATGGGGAAGGAGACACACGCACACGCACACCTCCGCAGGCACTGGGAAGGAGACGCACGCACACCTGCGCGGGCACGGGGAAGGAGACCCACGCACACGCACACCTCCGCGGGCACGGGGAAGGAGACGCTCACGCACGCACACCTGCGCGGGCACGGGGAAGGAGACGCACGCACACGCACACCTGCACGCACACGCTCTCCAGAAGCTCAACCAGATCCCCGGCTGCCTCCAGGTGGATGAGTAGGGCAGGGCAGGTAGAGGTGTGTTTCTCACTGTGCACCTGTTCATAACTTCTCAACTTTGTGATGTGGAGGTACCATCCACCGATGTACAAATTAGAAACAGAAATTCAGGAAAAAATGAACAAATATGAAATATAATAAAAGCATTTAAGGGAGGCCTGGGGCCTTAAATTGTTCCAGAAGGGATAAAGATATCATTAAGCACCCACTACGTTAAATACGCACGGGAACCTCTAAAAGAGGAGAAACAGAGAAAAATATAAAAGAGAGAAAAACGATGTAAGAAAAAAGAATCCAGCAGGAAGCCCGTAACTTTAGCGTCTGTATTAGCAACGCTGAAAACTGAAAGCTACTGAGCCAGCCAATCGACACAAAAATAAGAAAAAGAGTAAAACAACACAGGTACAGGGCCATAAAAGAGGCAGAAGAAACAAAGACACAGCGATGTGGCGATAGAAACGTCCCAGACTGAAATGCACGGAGAGAAATAAAAAGAACAGTAGAGCATCTCAGAAATAAGGGGCAGTAGGAGCCGCGCTGAGACACCAGGGGCAGAGCAAAGACTTGGCTATTGGGTGAGATTTTTCCAAACCCCAGATCCCGGGAGCTCAGAGAACCTCAAAAGCAAGATTAATACCAAAGAATCTACACCCTGGCATCTCCTTGTTCAAACCTCGGGAAACCAAAGACACAGAAGTCCCAGTGAAGTGAGACAGCACGTGAGAGCAAGAGGGAGCGAAATGTCTAAGTGCTGAGAGAAAAACCCGCCAGCCTGGGGCTCTGCATCGGGTGAGAGTAGCCTTCAGAAGTGAAGGGGAAACACAGACATCCTCAGGTGAAAACACCACGCGGGATCTGTGGGGTACACGTGCCCACAAGAGATACTACAAGGCGCAGTGGTCAGAAGTCAGACCTACAGAAAGAAAGCGTGAGATTCAGGGAAGGGGCAAGTGACAGCCAACTGCAGTCTGTCACTTCCTCAGTCTGCACTGACCTAACAGGTAACACTCACAGGGATGGGGCCGCCATGCCTCGGGGGGTGGGGGGGTGAGTGGCAGTGTGGTCATAAGGGACAGAGGGAGGGCCTGGGGACACTGGAGTCAGGCAACTGCACGATCTGTGAAGAGGGACAGCACTATTTCAAAGTGGACACGGACTAGGGTACAACCGCACACTCTAGGGCGATCGTTGAGGATGCGTTACTGAAGAAGTATAATTCATGAGTTAATAGAGAAAAAGAAAGAAACGCAGTCCTATAAAATGCTCACTGAAACCAACCAAGGCAGATCAATAGGGAAGAGTGAACAAGAGCCAAAGAACAAGTGTCCACACAGAAAATGCTAACAAACATCACAGATGGCAAACAACAAGATCGGTATATTGTGAATGATCAAAACATGCCAACTGAAAGATACTGTCAACAGGGAGTTAAAAAAAGATCCAATTTTATGTCTCTAAAAAGCCTACTTTACAAATACAAATACCAAGAGATGTAGAAGTTAAGGGGTGGAGAAAGAGACATCATGCTAACCTCAATCAAACGACAACAAAGCAGACGGAGTAGCTTTATTAATCTCAGGCAAAGCAGACCTCTTATCTCTCTCTATCAGAGATAAGAGGGGTATGACATAATGATAAAGGGGTCAATATTCCCAAGAAGACATACCAATCCTAAACACATATGCACCTCCCAAGAGAGGGTCAAAATACGTGAGGCAAAACTGACAAAGCTGCAAGGAGCAACAGACCTATCTCCTAGTGGAGACTTCCACACCCTCGATCAGTAATTGACAGATCCAGCAGGGAGAAAATCAGTAAGGATATAGTTGCACCAAACAGCACCATCAATCAACTGGATCTAATTGACGTTGATAGAATACTTCATCCGCCAACAGCAGGACATACATTCTTCTCCGGCTCCCACAGAACACTCACCTAGACAGACCACACTCTGGGCCATAAAACACACGTGAACACACTTAAAAGGACAGAAATCATATTGAGTAAGCTTTCAGAGCACTCCAGAATTAAAAGGGAAGTCAGTAACAGAAAGATAGCTGGAAAGTCCCAAACTACTTAGAGATTAAACAACCCTTCTAAAAAAACACGTGGGTCACAGAACTCTTAAGAGAAACAACAGTATTTTTAATTGAAATGAAATGAAACTGAACACAATATGCAGCACTGAATGCATATTTTAGGAAGGAAATCTAAAATCAACCATCTAAGCTCCCATCTTAGAAAACTGAAGAAAGAAGAGCAATGTAAGCCTAAAGCAAGCAAAAGAAGTAATAAAAATTAGAACAGAAATCAATGAAATTGGAAATAGGGAATCGAGAAAAATCAACAAAACCAAAAGCTGGTTCCTTGAAAAGATCAATGACATTGATGAATGTCTAGCAGGCTGACCCAGATTAAACAACAGAGAGAAGCCAGAAAACACTAGTGTCAGATGTGATAGAAGGGTCATCACTACTAATTGCGGGGACACGATAAAGAAGAGGAGTATTATGAACAGATCCATGCCCAGAAACTTGATAACTTATATGAAATGGACCAATTCCTTGAAAGGCACAAACCATCACAATTTGCAGGAAGAGAAAGAGAAAATCTGAGTCAGCTTCTATCTCCTGAAAGAAGCTGAATTAATAATAACCCTCTTAAAAACAAGGCACCAGACTCAGGTGCTTTCACTGGGGAATTCCACCAACTATTTAAGCAGGAAATTGTACCAATTCCCTAAAATCTTTTACAGAAAACAGAAGCAGTCATACATACATGTTTGCGTATGGTATTGTAACGGTACACACGTGACATGTATTTGTCAAAATCCACAGACCCACACAAAAGCAGACCTTACCCCATGGACGTTAGCAGCAATAATGGGCCCGTTAGTGGTGCACTCGTCGTGATGGACATGCCCACGGATAACGCGGGACATGTTAGGTCAAACTGTGGGGTGCGGGAAATAATACAGGGGGGCTCTAGACCATCTCCTCTGTTTTTCTGTAAACCAAAACTGTTCCAAAAGCAAGTTTATATAGCAGATTATTTACATCCCTTCTCAAAACAAAAACAAAAAACCCCGCAAAGAGCTGGAGAGGAGACAGTGGTCCAGAGACTGACCCCAGGACGGAGGTGGCCTGCTCCTATCCTCACTCGGTGCGAGGCAAAAGACAGCACAAGTCCAGCCTCAGCGGGCACACTGCAAGGCAGCCAACCGAGAACTCTACTTCAGCAAAAATGTTCTTCAGAAGTCAAAGCGTAATGAATACACTTTCAAACTGGGAAAAACTGAAGTATTTCCTCAGCATCGGGTCCATACCAAAGGGCATTCTGCAAGCAGAAGAAAAATGATCCCAGGTGGTTGCCTAGAGATGCAGGTGGTAATGAAGAGGAATAAAAAGGACGACAAACGAACACAGAAAAGCAACAGTAACTAACTGGACAGCCACATGCGAAACAATGAAACCAGACCACTTTCTTACAGCATTCACAAAAATACACTCAAAATGGATTAAGGACCAAAATGTGAGACCTGAAACTATTAAAATCCTAGAAGAGAACAGCGGCAGTAACTTCTTTGACACGGGCCATAGCAACGTCTTACTAGATACATCTCCTGAGGCAAGGGAAACAAAGGCAAAAATAAACTATTGGGACTACATCAAAATAGAAAGCAAGCTTCTGCACAGCCAAGGAAACAGTCAACACAACTAAAAGGTAACCTACTGAATGGGGGAAGATATTTGCAAATCACATCTCTGATAAAGGGTTAGTATCCAAAATATAAAGAACTGATAAAACTCAACACCCCAAAAAAACAAATAATCCAGTTAAAAAGGGGCAGAAGACATGAATAGTCATTCTTCAAGGAAGACAACCAGATGGCCAATATACACAGGGAAAGATGCTCATCATCACTTGGCATCAGGGAAATGCAAATCAAAACCACGATGAGGTACCACCTCACACCTGTCAGAATGGCTAAAATCAACAACACAGGAAACAACAGGTGTCATCAAGGATGCAGAGAAAAAGGAACCCCCATGCATTGTTGCTGGGAATGCAGACTGGTGCAGCCACTCTGGAAACAGTATGGAGGTTCCTCAGAAAGTTAAAAGTAGAACTATCCTATGATCTAGAAATTGCACTAGTAGGTATTTACCAAAAAAATATGAAAACACTAATTAGAAAAGATACATGCACCCCCGTTTACTGCAGCATTATGTACAATAGCTCCACTGGTTGATACATGGAATAAGCAGCTGTGGGGTGTGTGTGTGTGTATATTCCACACTGTGGAGTATCACTCAGCCATGAAAAGAAAGAAATCATGCCATTTACAATGACATGGATGGAGCTAGAGAGCACAATGCTAAGTGAAATAAGTCAAAGAAAGACAAATACATGATTTCACTCATATGTGGAATTTAAGAAATAAATGAGCAAAGGAAAAAAGAGACAGACAAAAAAGCAGACTCTCAACTATAGAGAACTAAAGAGAACACACACACTGATGGTCAGCAGAGGGGAGGGCTGGGGGAGCGGGGAACAGGGGGTGGGACTAAGAACCCGGGGTGTTGTATGGAAGTGATGACTCACTCTGTTGAACACCTGAGACTAACGTTACACTGTATGTGTACTAACTGGAATTGGAATTTTTTTTTTTAAAAATAATGATATCTTTTCAGCTACAAACTGTGTGTGTATAAAGTACTCAACAGTAATAGTGGAGCAAAAGGTCAATAGATGCCATGTTTTAAGGTCCCTTGAATCATCTAGAAGAGAAGTATTTGTTTTTATGAGACTCTGACAGTCTGTTATAATCACAATAGGCACTAAAAAATTGCATTAAAGCATACGTAACTACAAGATAATGAGGAGAAAATGGTTTAGTCTACAAAAAGTATTAAAAAAAACAAAAAAGAACACAAGCAAAAGGCAAGTAGTGAGATGGTTAATCTAAAAGCAAATTTATCAGCGCACCTGGGTGGCTCAGTCGGTTGAGCCTCCAACTTTTGATTTTGGCTCAGGTTGTGATTTCAGGGTTGGGAGACCAAGGCCTGGTTCCTCACCCAC
Source organism: Eumetopias jubatus (assembly GCF_037043125.1). NCBI lineage: Eukaryota > Metazoa > Chordata > Mammalia > Carnivora > Otariidae > Eumetopias > Eumetopias jubatus. The sequence continues at coordinate 109,862,221 of NW_028274818.1, read as the reverse complement.
TGGGGAGTCGGCTTGGGGTTCTCTCTCCCCCTCTGCCCCTCCCCCAGCCCCCCCCCCGCTCACTTGTCCACATGCACTCTAAAATACATAAATGTTTAAAAAAATAAAAGCAAATTTATCATTAATTGCAACTAAATTAAATATTTCAACTAAAAAAACAAATATTTTCAGACTGAATAAAAATACAAAATCTATCTGTTATCTGTGTAGGAGCAACATAATAAAATAATGAAGAAATGATCAAAATAAAACTTGAGAAAGTAAAAGGCACAAAGGTGATATAACAAGGAAGCTGACACATCTGTATTAATATCACACAAAGGAGATTCAAAGATCAAAAGAACCTATAAAGCCTATTTCATGATAATAAAAGGCTAAATGGACCAGGAAGATAATTATTTTCAGTCTATATGGGCCTAATAAAGATATGCTGCCATAACTGACAAAATTAAAAGGAGAAATAGGCAAACTTAGAGTGAAGCTGGGAAATTCCAACAGAGGTCTCTCAGATTCAGAGAAAATGGGAGAAACCTCACCAAGGACATGGAAAATCTGAACAGTATGATTAACAACTGATAGGCAGATATTTATAAGACACCACCTCCAACAATGCAGACCACACATGATTTTGAAGTGTGCATGGGCCATTTACAAACACCGGCTCCCTAGGGGTCATACAACACGTCCCAGAGTATGGTCTTTGAATACAATGAAACTAAGCTATAAATAAATAATTCGGTGATCACAAAATGTTGGAAATTAAATTTATTTCTAAAAAAACCTGGTAGTCAAAATAAAAATCACAATTAAAATTGATAAATATTTTGAAATGAATGGTAAGAAAAATACAATGTATCAGAACTACAGTATGCCATCATCAAATAGCTCAAAAGTTAGAACAAATTAAAAAGGAAAAAGTATAAAAATAGAAACTAATGAAGCAGATACATATGGTACAGAATCAAGAATGCTAGAAATCGGTTCATTCAAGTGACTAGTAAGATCGATAAACTCTTCATGAGACAGCTCGAGAGAGACCACACATAACCAAACAACCAGATTGAAAAAGAAGACACAACCACAGATCATGAAGATGAATGAGCATCCATAAAGAAAATCTGACTGACTTTGAAGTTACTAAAAGAAATCAAAGCCCCAATTTAAAATCTTCCCAACATGAAAACTCCACAGGCCCAGATGACTTCACTGGTGAAATCTATCTAACCCTTAAGGAAGAAATACCCTGATCTCACAAAGCTATTACAGAGAAGAGAAAAAAAGAATCCCTGACTCATTTTATAACGCCAGAATAACCAGGACATCAAAAGCTGATAAGGACATTAGGAGAAATGAAAATTGTCAGAATTTCTCATAAAGACAGAGGCAAAATCCCTATGCAACTTATCAGCAAATCAAACTAGACATTACCTAGGAAGGAAAACCATACACAAGTTTGCTTATTTCTGAAATGCAAGTTTGGTGTAACATTTGAAAATCAATTAATTTGATTTTCCACATTAACGGAGTAAAGTAAAACCATATGATCATTTCAGTACGTGCAGAAAAAGCATTTGGTTAAAATTCAACATCTATTCATGGTGAAGACAATAAACAAAAGCCCTCTTAGCAAATGAGGACCAGAAGAGAACATGGTCTGCAATAGGAAGTGTGAACATTTTCCTTCTGATGCACCAGCTACCACAGCACTTCTGTTAAGAACAGTGCTGGAGATCCTGAGCAGCAGAAGAAGGCAAGAACAGCCATAAAGGTACAAAAAATTAAAAGCTATTATGCGTAGGTGACACATTGTGAACCCAGAAAATCCAATGGAATCCACAAATAACTTATTAAAATTAATTTAGAATGTTGCTGGATCAAAATCAATGATCAAAGTTTAATTATATTTCTATATAATAGCAAAAAATTGTTAAAAAAATAAACTTGAAAAAAGATGCTATTTATAATGCCACATAAAAACAAAAACACAAAAAAACAAATCTATGAGATGTCTACCTAGAAAGCCCTATAAAACACTGACAGGGGAAAAAAAAGATGACCTAAAAGCACAGAAGTGTATACCATGTTCATGAATCAGATGAACACTTACCAAGATGGTGCTTAATCACTACACTCCCAACAGAGATCTCGGGGGACTTACTGGTGAAATGGACAGGCCAGCTTCTCAACTCCACATGAAAATGTAAGGGGTCATCACCAGCCAAGGCGGTCAGGGAGGGAGGGCTGGCTCCATCAGGTAGGGAACAGGGCTGAGCAGAGTCCCAGTGACGAAGGCAGTGTGGTCTGGGTAAAAAGAGAGAGAAACAGACCAGTGCAGAGGGGGACTCTGGCTTTACCACACAAGCAGCCCAGCGGGGCAGTGAGAAAGGAAGCGTGTCAATAAATGGCATCGAGCTGACTGGACATCGTTGGGGGGGGGGGTGGGTGAGGGGGAGTATGCCATGGCACAGTCAAGCTTCGTGCTCTGAGTCTTAAGGGAGGAAAGACCACCAAGAGGAAAATACTGACACATACATCAGTGACCATGGGGCAGGTGAGGGTTTCCTAAAGAGGACATGGGAAATGACAAGCAACAAGGAATGTTCACAGGATAAATTAGATTGCATTACAGTTTAGATCTTACGGGTAGAAGGCATCTGCAGTGCAAACACCTGACTAAAGGCCAGTGTGCAGAAAACAGGACAGTTCTTACTAATCATAAAGACAACAGCAGAGGAGAGAAAACTAGGCAGTGAATGTGCCGGGCGCCTCACCCGAGTGGCCTCCACATGCCAGGAAGCACATGACGAGGTGTCCGTCCCTGTCCACACTCTGGGAAATGCCAACTGGAGACACAAGGCCATCCCGCCACCCACCCTGGAATGCACCTGCCTAAATGAACGACACCCCCAGGTGAGGGCAGGCTCCGGAGCAACAGGAACGCTTGTTGGCTGCCAGCAGGCGTGCACACCGTCACATGTGCAGAAGTGGACCCCTCCCGTGGCCCATGTCACGTGCCCACGGTGCAGGGCACTCCTGGGTGCTCAGACACCAGCTCAGATCTAGGTGCACCCAAACACAAGAGACGTTCATACCAACGTTGTTCGCACTCGCCCAGAAATAAAGAAACGCAAAATTATACACAAACGCATGCATGAAAAAGCATAATGTGGTCCACTCGTAAAACAAATGAACTGCCCACAGAAACCTGACTTTGAGGAAGAGAAAGCAAATACAAAAGATTATGCGTTGTAGGATTCCATTTACATAAAACTTAAAAACAGGGAAGGCGGGTACGTGGTGTTAGAAAGGCATCGCCTTGCGGGGCAGTGACGGCACTAGTCTCCACCAGGGAGCTCAGCACGAGTGGCTCTGCTGTAACTCGCTGGCCTGTCCTCTTAGGACACTTGATGTATGTGTGCTGCAGGCCAATGCAGAGCTGAAAAAAATACGTATTAAACAAAAAGATTCTGTAGTTTTAGAAGCATGGCCATGGCCGTACAGTCACACGGACAAACCCTTATCAGAAAGAAACATCGAGACCAACACCAACTCCCCGTGGCTGCCGACCCTCGATCCTCAGCTCCAGAGCCCAGGAGGGGCCCGCATGAGACAGGAGGGGTAGCATCCAGGCCAGTGGGGAACCCACGGGCAGGGTCCACCGTGGGGCACCATCTAGCGGAGCCGGGGGTGGTGGTGCGGCGGGGCTGCCCCAGGGAGTTCCGAACATCACACTGCACGGTCTGGAAAGGGGGCATCCAGGGGCTTCTGAGCAAGGAGTGCCAAGGGTAAAGACTTGAGAGGGCTGGCCCAGAGCGTGGATGACAGTGGAGCAACGGGGTAAGGACAGGTGAAGCATGAAGGAGTCAGACGCCCACGGATCGGGAGCCAGGTCCTCCAGGACCGGATGCCAGCGCGGGGGAGGCAGCAAACCCTGCCAAGAGGCCCAGGCTGTGCTCCTGAGAAGTCAGCCTGGGGTCTCGCAGACAGCGCTTTTCCCCAAGTTCTCCCAGGGATACTGGGGGAGCTGAGGGAGTAGATGCGCCTCCCCCAGAGAGGCCCACGCAATCCTGGTGGGCACGGGGCCCCGCAGCCGGCTCAGGCAGGCGCTGGGCGCGGCCAGGCTTCCACAACAGGCAGCGGAAGGCTCGCAGAAGTGGCAGAAACTTTGTCTGGGCTAGGTGAGATGCTTCCAAACACACCGGTGTCGCCCTGGTCTGTCAGCTGGAAGAGCCAGCCCATGGTCCCACATGCCACTGTCCCTGTCTCAGCACAGAGGAGCAGTCAGGCCCTGGGCCCCGCTCCTAGCGGCTCTCTGGGGGCCTCGGGGTCTCCCGTGTCCACGGCCACCACAGTACCCTCCTGGGGCTGACCGGCAAACACCTGATGACACCCCATTCCCGCCTCTGGGTCCTATTGCCTTCTCTCTGCTGCCTTCAGTCCTCACAGTCTCGAGCGGCTCAGAGCAGGCCTGACACAGGGAGGCGGGTCCACCAGCAGCATCGGGCGTCCCCCCAACGGCAGCAGGAGGCCAGGCACCGGCCCCCAGCACAGATAACAGCCCTCCCCAGCTCGTCTGCAGCCAGCAGCACATGTGGCCAGGCAGGGAAGGGGGACCTGCTGCTCGTGTCCTCACCAGCCGGCCATGCTCTTGCAATTTCAACCTCCTGATGAAAAGCTCTACAACACCTCTTGTGGGAAGGAGAAGGAATCAGCTGAGATTTCCCAAAGCAATCTTACTGAGATTTCACACTCTCTATTACAAATTCCATTTCATTTATGGCGGGTGTAGGACGCGTCCACGGCACCTGCCCTGAATCGGCAGGCTCTCCCCACCAGTGGCGATGCGAGCAGGGAGCCATGTGTCCACGCCGCAGATGTGCGGGCCACACGGGGAGAGCGCAAGCTGCCATGGCCTGGCTCTGGGTCAAGCGTTGTTTACCGGACAGGACAGAGAGCTGGGTGACGGAGGCACAGCCTGATGACTGGGGTCCCGGACCGCTTGCCATAGTCACAGCAGCCGCTCCGTCTCCGAGCCCAGCTCCCCAACTGCAAAGCAGAAGCTGAGTGAGATGGGCCAGGCTTTCTTCACTGGAAGGTATTGGCAGAGGCAGCGGAGCCCGGGTGGACTCACCGAGGGCGAGGTGCCCAGCGAGGCAATCTCCACACCACGGTTCACTGGGCCCTCCCTCACTGTGGGGTACCCAGCGCCCAGCACAATGCCCAGAACCTAACAGGCATACAGTAAATATTCGCTCAACCGGAAGTGCGAGTCGGTGAAAGGGTCGATCGCTCCACCTTCAGAACCACCATGGGAGGCAGGGGCTCATCCTCTCAGAGGAGGAAACTGGCTTACTGGGTTCCCTAACTTGCTCACGGTCCTCAGATGCTTTGACCGAGCTGAGATCAGAACCCAGGTCTGCAGGAAGCAGGAGCCTGAGGCTCAGCTGTCGTGCTGAAGGCAGCATGGACACCACAATAGAGACGCATTTTATAAAGCAAGGCTCCACAACAGCTCCTGAACCAAGTCCCTGGGATCACAGAGCGCAAGAAGATCACGGGCAACAGTGACCCCAAGGTCTTCATCACTCGCTAAAGCACCCAAACCCCAGGTCTCCAGGACACAGGACATGACCCAAATAGCTCTAATTGTAAAAGTCCTTCCTCAAATGAGAAGGTCAGGCACTGGACGGGCTTCATCCCTCCACCCGGGCCCTCCCCAGGGAGCTGACTGCAGAGCTCAAGGAGGGGCCCCTGTGCCAGACCCTCCTTCGGAGCACTGCTCTGCTGACCGGACAGAAATCCAGATGACTAGGGCTCCAAGCAAGATGACCGATCACTGGGAAGCATCCCTAACAAGGCCAAGGGAGGTCATGCTGCTCTGCGTCCTCAACTGAAAGTTCATGTCCAGGGGCGCCTGGGTGGCTCAGTCGGTTAGGCGTCTGCGTTCGGCTCAGGTCATGATCCCAGGGTCCTAGGATTGAGCCCCACATCGGGCTCCCTGCTCAGTGAAGAGCCTGCTTCCTCCTTTCCTCCCAGCTCGTGCTCTCTCTCACTATCTCTGTCTCTCTCAAATAAATAAATAAAATCTTAAAGAAAGAGAGAGAGAAGAAGAAGGGGAGGGGAGGGGGAGGAAGGGAGGGAGGGAGGGAGGGAGGAAGGAAGGAAGTTCATGTCCAGTGGCAGGGGCACCCATCTGGGGTTAGACCAGCTCTGTTGGAAGCCCTGCTCTCCCAGACGCCAGCCCAGGAGGGAGTCAGAGGTCAATGCCAAAAAAGCAAAAAGGATGCAGAAAGAGAAACCGTGGGGGAGGTGGGGGTGGGCAGGCTCCCAGCTAGGAGCCCAGGGTGCCACCCCAGGAGCAGGGGCAGCACGGAGGGTGGGGTGCATAAGGCGCCTCTCCAGAAGGACAGTGAACAGGCTCAGAGGACTTTCCAAGCCCCACCTTCTACCTTGTCACACCACTTGTGCGTGTGGGTGTGCCCCCACACCTGGGCCCACAGGCATCCCCTGTCCACTGCTCCCTCAGCTCAGCCGCATGGCCTCACACGCCTCAGGGTCTCAGCACACACTTGCTGACACCTCCGCAGGGCCCAGGACACCAGACAGCTCACACCCAGATCCACCACCTTCACTCGTTCCATAAACATCACCCGCTACCGACCACTGGGCCCACGGGACAGAGCAACAGACAAAAAGGCCTGCTTTCAGTTCTTCACGCCACCCCATCTACGCAGACCCTGGACCCCAGACCCCACGTGGCACCAGGGCAGGCGTGAGCAAGTGGCTCTGCTGGAGCCTCAGTTCTGTCAACCGTGAAAAACAAGAAATCTCCTTTCATCGGCTCACGTTTAGGACCAAGTAAAGATCATTTATGTAAAACCCATGGTATCAATTTTTAAATTTCAGTTCTTGTTGATTATTACTCTTAACCCACCTTCTTGGAATGTCTTCCCCCATTAAACAGCAGAATACAAACCTGGTTATTCCCACCGAACCACTGGACTGGGGCCCACTCACTCGGGTGGAGGGCGGGAGGAGACGGGGTGCCCCAGAACGGGGGACCCACCACAGTGGGTGTCTCAGGACAGGGGCCCGCTCGGGTGGGGGAAGGTGGTCCGAGGATGGGGACCCGCTGTGGGGTGAGGGGACCTTCAACACACTCTGTGGCCCACCATCCGGCCATCATCACAACTTCCTATCTAGGTCAGGCCTCTCCCTGCCTCCCTGACCGCATGGAGAGCTCCACGGGGTAGGTGAGACATTCTTTGTCTTTCAAGCTGAATTTTCAACACCCAAGACAATACTCAGCAAAGAAAAAATGTTAGAAATGTAACTGCTGAATGACTCACAGTACTCGGCAGAAGGGCTCTATCGGTGCCTGGTCCCCCAGTTCGTGACTCTTGGGGTCAAGAGAGCAGGGGCCACCTGCCTCGATGCCCCTGCAGCAGCTCTGAGTGAGGTTCACAGGCTAGGAGGGCTGGGAAGCCACTCCCTCCACCCTCAAGTCTCCAGGCCCCTCCCAGCCTCTGGGGGAAGGAGGGAGCTGCAGCTGTGCCCCCGCTGCCCGTGCGCCCCCACCCATGCCCCCTCTGCTGGAGCGCCCCCTCCACCCATGCCCCCGCTGCCCATGCGCCCCCACCTGTGCCCCCTCCGCCCATGCCCCCCCCCACCCGTGCCCTCTGCCCGTGTCCCCTCTGCCCGTGCTGCAGTCACGGGCTCCCTTCCAGGGTCCCGCAGGCCCCAACTGGGACCCGGGATGGAGGGAGCAGTCAGGCCCTGCAGGGCGCTCTGACCCCTGACTTTTCTAAATCACACGTGATGGCTTCTGGCCATGGGCCTGGAGCAGAGCCGAGTGAGAGGCTCCATCTCCACACTGAGTAGCCCCTGATCCAGGTGCTCACAAAGCCGACCCGGCTCCCAGCTGCAGGCCTATCCTTCCACTGGCCCGGCAGGCACCACGTGGTGCTGGTTCCCGAGGGGACGGCTGTGCCGAGGCCCCTGTGAGCGACTGCCCTTCCAGGCCCGCCGGACAGCAAACGGGGCGGCAGGGCTGGAGGACTCAGGGACAAAGCTGCTCTCACCCCAACTAGGCTGAGGCCTGACGAACAGAGGAGTCCTGCCTGGAGGAGGAAAATGGGCTCCCGCTTCCCTCAGCGAGGAAAACAGCGGCGCTCTGCGCGATTGGGGACACAAGCCCCAGGCACTCACCAAGCCACAGGCGGGAGGGAGAAGCGAAGCCGAGGTGGCTGCTCACACCAGCGGCAGCCTCCCGGCACCTTCGGCACAGGGCAGAGAAGCCCCTGGCTGACGGTCGCCCTGCACAGCAGGCCACAGCACTCCTGCCGGCGCCCCCTGCTCTCCTCTTGCTGAAGACGGGCAGTGGGACAAGCAGGAGGGTGGCCCGCACGGCTGAGTCACAGCCCAGCAAGGGGGCAGCTTGCCTCCCGGGTGCTTGCGGGGTGACCACGACGGGGTCTGAGTAAGGCCCCCCCTCGCCTATGACCTGCGCCACCGGGCACGGGCTCTTCCAGCACCAAAGGCCTCAAACAGCCGTGGATGTTGGACAGGGCGCAGACATTTCGAGGCCAGCTGACTCTGCAGAGCACAGGGAAGCAGCTATAGGGCAACTACTGCCCAAATCTGACTTCAAAAACCCTTAATTTGCTTAACCTTCCCTGCTTCTCAGCTGCACTCCCTCTGCAGAGGGACTGGACTGGAGCTGCAAATCCGGCTCTCCCACTTCCTGGCCATGCTTTCTGGCAAGCTACTGAATCCCCGGAAACCTCCTCCCTGCTCTGGAAAACAGTGCTAAGATGGCAGTGGACTGAATGCAGAGTCTTGGGCAAGTGCCACATAAATCCAGTAAGATCCATTTCTCACCCAAAGCAATATGAAACGAGCCACGGATGATAGTGCCAACGGGGCTCGCCTGCCGGGAGGGACGTGCACTGAGCCACCAACACCGACCGAGCGTCCTCACGGTGCTTCTACCCTGTCACCAGGAATCCCGGGCTCTGATGCACATCTTAAGAAATGAGTCAGAGATATGGCCAAGAGCTGCATCCAAGGATGCCGCTCCCGCCAGCAAAGCTAATGAAAAATTAAAAACGATCTACATTTCCAATAAGGAGTTCAATTCTGATATATCCGTATAAAGGAACATTATACAGCCACTAAGGGTTTTATTTTCAAAACCTGTTAAAACTATACTTTCACGGATCATTTCTATAGTTTGTTATTTTCAAAAACTGCTTAATGACCCAAGCATTTGTCACAATAAATGTTAAGTGACAAACACAGGACACAAACAGGTCTTGTCTGCTCTGTTCTTGCCAATTTTCCTAATACCTGGAATATAGCTACAAGACCACAGCTGATCCCACAGCACCTGGCCCTATGTCATTAGCCAGTGACGGGTGGACGGGTGGGCGGGTGGACGGGTGGACGGGTGGACGGATGGATGGACGGGTGGACGGATGGATGGACGGATGGATGGACGGGTGGATGGACGGGTGGATGGATGGATGGATGGGTGGGTGGATGGGTGGATGGGTGGATGGGTGGATGGATGGATGGATGGGTGGATGGACGGATGGACGGGTGGACGGGTGGACGGGTGGACGGGTGGATGGACGGGTGGACGGGTGGACGGGTGGACGGGTGGATGGACGGGTGGACGGGTGGACGGGTGGATGGACGGATGGATGGACGGGTGGATGGATGGGTGGACGGGTGGACGGGTGGACGGATGGACGGATGGACGGGTGGACGGGTGGATGGACGGGTGGACGGGTGGACGGGTGGACGGGTGGATGGACGGATGGACGGGTGGACGGGTGGACGGGTGGACGGATGGATGGATGGATGGATGGACGGGTGGATGGATGGACGGATGGATGGGTGGATGGATGGATGGATGGACGGATGGACGGGTGGATGGGTGGATAGATGGATGGACGGATGGACGGGTGGACGGGTGGACGGGTGGATGGATGGGTGGATGGACGGATGGACGGGTGGACGGGTGGATGGGTGGATAGATGGATGGACGGGATGGACGGGTGGACGGGTGGATGGACGGGATGGACGGGTGGACGGGATGGACGGGTGGACGGGTGGATGGACGGATGGACGGATGGACGGGTGGACGGGTGGACGGGATGGACGGGTGGACGGGTGGATGGATGGATGGATGGATGGATGGACGGGTGGACGGGTGGACGGGTGGATGGATGGATGGATGGATGGATGGGTGGATGGGTGGATGGACGGGATGGACGGGATGGACGGGTGGACGGGTGGACGGGTGGATGGACGGATGGACGGATGGACGGGTGGATGGACGGGTGGACGGGTGGACGGGTGGATGGATGGATGGACGGGTGGATGGGTGGATAACAGACAGACAGAAGGGTGGGTGGGTGGACGCACGGATGGACTGACAGACAGATGGACAGAAGCATAGGTGGGTGGATGACGGATGGATAAACATGCATGGATGGAAGGATGAAGGGAGAAGAAGGGAGAAAGGAAGATATGAAGGAAACATACAAACATGATTTCAATGCCACCTCTGGGTAAAGGAATTAAGGTCTTTTAAAACGTCTTCTTTATACTCTTTAGCAGTTTCCAAACGCTCCATGATGTACAGTATTACAATCGAGAAAAACAAGAGGTGCTCTAGGTTTAAAGGGGCTAGGGGTTCCCGGCACCTCCAGACACATCAGCCTGGAGCCCAGCGAGCTAAGGGGACACTTCCTCGATTCACCCTCAACGCTGTGGCCACACCACAAGGAGTCAGAGCCCTGGGAGGGGAAAGGCCACAGCCCACGGCAGCCTCTGAGGGTGGACATGCACCAGGACAGAGGAGGAGAGGAGGAGCCACGGCAGCTTGGCGGAGCTGGAGGGAGAACGCCAGCAGGGCCAACCGACCCCAGACCAACAGCTGTGCCACATGTGCAACCGCCCACCACTGGAGGACACCGGCGTTCTCTCCCCTCTGGACTATCCCCCATAAAGCTGCAAGGAGCAGTCCTGCACATACGTTCTATTTTTCAGGATAAATGCCCAGGGTGCAACTGCTGGGCCATCTGGTCACTGCAGTTCAGCTTTTAACAAATGGGAGACATTATAACCCAGAGGGCTTGGGCCAGTTTACATTCCCGCCAGGATAGTTAGAGATCCAGTTTCTCCGCATCCTTGCTAGCACTTGGTGTTGTCACCATTTTTTATTTTAACCGTTCTGAGGTGTGCAGTGATCTCTCACTGTGGTTTTACTTGCATCTCCCTGCTGGCTAATGATGCCGAGCATCTTTTCCTGTGCTCACCTGCCATCTGTGCGTGCCGGTTTTCTAATTAGACTTTCTCTGCTGTTGAGTGTTCCGGGTTCTTTATAGAGTCCGGCTAACAGTCTTTGTCGGACACACGGCTTGCAAACACGCTCTCTGTCTGCACGCATCTCTGCAGCTCAGATCAGGATCTCTCACAGGGCAGAGTGTTCAGTTGTTACAAAGTCCGATTTATCACTTTTCCTTTTATGCATCCTGTCTTTGATGGCCCAGTCGAAGAACTCTTTGCCTAGACCCTGAAGATTTTCTTTCTCTTTTTTTAAAATAAAAGTTATGTACTTTTATGTTCTACGTTTATTTTTGTGGTTACTTTTTGTATAAAGTGTGAGGTTCACTTTTTTTGCTTATGGGTGCCTCAGCACTCCAGCGTGACCTGCTGAAAAAGGCCATCTTTCTTTCACCGAACTGCTTCTGCATCTTCCTCAAATATCAGCTGATCCAAAGCAAGCCGAAGAGAGGAAATAATAAAGATGAGAGCAGAAATAAACAAAAAAGAGTGCAGAAAACAATAAAGAAATCAGCTGAGCCAAAAGTTGATGCTCTAAAAAGATCAATAAAATCGATAAAACTTTAGCTAGGCCAACCCAGGAAAAAATAGAAAAGATTAGATAACTGAAATTGGAAATGACAGAGGCAGTATCACTGACCTTACAGAAATAAAAAGAATTATAAAGGAATACTATCAACAACGAGACGCCAAAACTCAAACAACCTAGCGAAATGGACAAATTCCCACAGACACAAACTACCAAAACTGACTCAAGAAGAAATAAAAAACCTGAACAGACGTGTCATACCTAAGGAGAAGAACGAGCCACCAGAAGCTCCCTGTCATCCCGGGGAGGACCATGAGCCCTGCTTCTCCCCTCCTGGGCGTGCAGAGGACGTCCGTGTGAGTGTGAGCTTCTGTTCAGACCCCAGGGGTCCCGCAGGCTCCGCCGTGTTGCCCCAGACACACTGCTCAGTGCCGCCCACACTGGGTGGTTCCCACCGCTCTGTCTCCAGGTTCAGGGATGCCTCCCACTGTTCCCCGAGTTCCACTACTGGACTCAGCCACTATGTGACCGTTTAGGTCTCTGTACTACCAACTACGGTCTAACTCGTCCAGCCTCACAGGCACTCGGGGCCCCTGACGCTTCTGGGCTGGTGACTTCTCCAGCTCCAACTGTGGAATGAGAGGAAAAAGCAAAACCCAGGAAACTCAGCACACGGTGTGTCCTGGGTCCTAAAGTCCCTAGCCACCACCTTTCTGTGTGTTTTATGTTTGTTTTACACATAATGTCCAGGGTTGTCACTTGCCCTTAGCAGAAGGAGAAGAAAATACGCCTTCTCCATCTTCCTAGACATAGAAACGTTGTCTGCTCTTTGAAAGCGTTCAGCAAGCCTAGGTGCTGGGCACGGCAGCTAATGCTGCCCTCAGAAGCTCACTTTAGTAACCAGACGGGTATCTAGCGCTGCTCTGGCCTCACAGGTGATATTCCTAATGTGTGAATTAAACCAGATGAGGAAGGGCTCTGAAGACATCTAATTCAGTGACAGACCACTCACTAAAGCCCCTCTGCCTGAGGAAGGTAGGACTCCATCAAAATGGTATTACTTCCCTGCTGCGAAGATGCCACCAACCACCGAGGCCGCCAAGGAGGAGGGGGAAGCCAGAGGGGAGACTCACTCTGGTGCCGGCCCTCCCCTGACCGACCTGCCACCAAAGCTCCCCACATGCACCCGGCTCTGTTCTAGCGAGGCACACGGACAAAGGTCAGGGAGAACGACCCCCCGGTAAAAGGTGCTAGTACGGAGAAAGACAAAGACACACATGCCCCATCCACAGGCGCAAACCCGGGGCCTCTGGGCCACTGCGGCCCAAGCACACCCCGCGACAGCAGCCGCATTCCCTCATCTAGCCCCCCCCACACGTAGCCCTGCGCGGTTCCCTCTTCTGGAGAGCAGTACTAAGAGCCAGAGGACACGGCCACCAGCTGACCCTCTGGGCGGAAAGCCCCTCACCAAGGAAGCCGGGCTGCCGGCAAGAACAGCGCTGCACCAAGTTTGGTCCCCACTTTCTGCACCCTCTTTCTTTATAAAACTGCTTATGCAAAGAGACTACCATGCATAATGCATTCAATTATGCGGCGTAAGATGTGGCCTTAATGGAGAAAATTCAAGTCAGCCTTGTAGACACTTCAGGAAATATTAAAAAAAAAAAAAAAAAAGACGGTATGCCACTGACTTTCAAATGTGTTTGAATCCGCACACCTCTCACTACCCATAGGGACACAATATAAATATATAAACGAGTGCTCATCTCATTTCCCACTGTTTTCCGGCGTGATGAGGTGCCTGGAGCTGACACCTTCCTCATTTTGGGCGGCAGGGCCTGCATTAGCATGTAAATAGCTGGCAGATACAAGGAAATGAAAGCAAGGAAGAGCTCTTTAATTAACTTGAATCCTCTGAAACGCCTCGCAGCAATCTGCTCTGACAGGAGGCCCTCCCCGGCCTGGAGGGGTCCTGCCGGGCCAGCACTGGGAGTGTCTGGAAGGACCGGCCTGCGGAAGGGACACTTGGGTATGTGGCCACAAAAAGGCCGAGCTGCTGTCCCCTGAAATCTGAGCTACTCCACCGAGCCACGCCTGCCAAGTGGCAGGGTTCTGGGCCCTGAGCCCTCTCCCACCACTGTGCGTGGGGAGGTCCCAAGGTGAGGAGTGAGCACTGTCCCAGGCCGCGGACCAGGCCATCTGTCGCGCCCACACCCAGCCCGCCCACACAGAGACAGTGCTGTGTCCACAGCTGTGGGAGCTGAGAGCCAACGGGCCCCGGAGAACCCCCCACTGGACAGACCCACACTCGTCCTTCTGCAGGCAACAGGGAGGTGGCGGTGGCTTTGGGGCTGTGAAGTGACCGGGTCCAGCCAGGCTGGCAGTATGTGGCTCTGCGATTACGCGGGACCCTGGGTCACCGCTGACCACGGTCTGGCAGCGGGAGTACAGGGCCGTGCGGAAGTACACAGGACGACAAGGGGCCCAAAGTGGACAGATGCCATGGGCTGAGCCAAAAACGCACGTGGGGGCAGGCCCGAGAGGATTCGAGCCAGAGCAAAGGCTCAGGGCCATCAGTGTACAGAGGCCTGCATGGTTCTGAGGAGGCAGCTGCCGAGCCCGGACGCAGAGGCGCCACGACCACTGGGTTCTCTGGGGCAGCAGAGACTGTGGGCCCAGTGAGAGCACTGGCTAGGCACAGGCAGCAGGCCCGCTGAGCTGGACTCAAACGTCCACACTCTGGGGAGTCATGCCACCATGCCAGAGCTGCAGGTCTGGCCACGGGACACCAGAGAGAAGCCATATGCCCGGAAACGGCTCCTTAAAAGCGCAAGCACCAGGCCCCAAAGAGACTGGTGTGCGATCTGGATTTTACTCCCAAGGATTTACAAATACGGTCTAGCGGCGGAGGCAGCCAGGCGAGCAGCCTGGAGATCGGGGCTAACGTGGGCCATTTGTCCCTGTGATCCAGCCACCACCGTCCTTGGTGCCCCGCAGCCTGCATGGTGCCCACTTCCGCTCAACTTCGCCGGGTTCTGCCAGGAAGAAAAGGTGGTGTGTGCGTGGAAGCCACCTGCTTGAGTGACAAGCACAGCAGGGAAGGAGGCCGACGAGCATCTCCTCCTGTGTCAAAGGCACGCGGGTCACCTCCATGTCCCCAACACAGAGGAGGGAAGTTAAGGGAAGGAGCGGCACCATGTTGGGTCCGTGCCCCGCACCCCTACCTCCCACAGAGGAAGCAGCAGCTCAGCTGGGAGGTCCCTCGGAGGTCCCCAACCCGCACAGAACCTGAGCCCGGGCCTCTGAGCCTGCCCTGTAGCATCGTGGCCTCCAGGGCAGAGCCACCAGGAGCCAGTGGTGACGGGGAAGGTCGCCAAGCCCCTGACCTAAGCCCTGCAGGCTGCACTGCTCTCCACGCCAGGAACCCCGTCCCGGCACGCGGGTCCCGCGTCTGCACGGGAGGCTGAGGGATGAGCACAGCAGGAGGCATGGGCGGGGCCCAGCGCTCCACCCACGGGCGGGAGACAGCTCTCCCCGCTCTTCTCCCCACTTACTTCATGCGGAAGTCCCTTCAAAAGACGATCCACAGCCCCTCCAGCCACCAAGCCCTCTCCTTACATATGCTTCTCATTACCGCCCAGCACTTTGCGTTTATGCGGTGCCGTTCCTCCCAGGGGCTTACAGGTGGCTAAACGAGGCTGGCTTAAGACAGGAATAAATCACGCTTCTGTAACCAGCAATATTTCTTTAACCGGAGCTTAATAAAAACCACTGGCAAAGGCTAACCAATGGATCTAATTTATTTAGAGGCTTTCATAAAGCTGGGGATAAAGCCCTTTGTAAAAACTTACTGGAGAGCCCCAAGGGAGCCCCAGAAAAGAAGACACCCCGACTGGGAACTGCAGGTCCCAGAGCAAGGGAAAAGGCCACCCGAGTCCCTCAAAGGAAGGGGAGGGGAGAGCAAAGTGGGAGCAGACGTGTCGCCCCAAGGGCACCGTCCTTGGCCACACAGATGCCCACACACAGGTCTTCAGGCCAGTGTGTGTGGCCGAGCACTCAGCCCTGGGGAGTACACAATGCACACAGTAGGAGTAAAATCCACACCACTCTCCTGGGTGACCCAAAGGAGGCCAAAACAGCCCCCCAGAAGAACACTGCCTGCAGCCTGCAGCCCACCCAGACCATGTGCACGAGCCTCCCCAGACCACACGGGGTGGGTGGGTCCTGCATCACAGAAAGGAGCGGCAGGGACAGCTGGCGGCGGGCAGGCTCAGGGCTGGAGCCGCTTCCCAGTGACACACAGCCCCCAGCCAGAGAATCCGCATCTCTGAACACCCCCAAGGCCCTTGGAGGTGGGCGGTCCACTGGCAGGCAGAGTTTGTGCTGAAATCCCCCCTTGCCCACCTGCTGGCGCCTTCAGAATGGGGGCACCCCTCTCGAGGACAGCACTTTGCGATGACGCAGCTTCTCAAGGGTGTTCCCCAGCTGACCGGAACCACAAGGCTACCTGGGCCCCAGAGCTTGTCCCCCACTGCGCTGCTAGCAGAGGGCTGGCCAGCCTCGGCCACCCCAGACTGGACTCTGCAAGCGCAGGACCAGCAGGAGACCCTGTCCTCTCCTCCTCGGGGCACCGGTCACACCGGCTACTCTGTGGGGGCACCACCCCGCTCCCTGGCCGGAGGCTTCAGGGGGACAGGAAAAAAGCCCTTAAACACAGTAAAACGAGGGGCGCCTGGGTGGCTCAGTCAGTGAAGCGTCTACCTTCAGCTCAGGTCATGATCCCAGGGTCCTGGGATCGAGCCCCGCATCGGGCTCCCTGCTCCGCGGGAAGCCTGCTTCTCCCTCTCCCACTCCCCCTGCTTGTGTTCCCTCTCTCGCTGTGTCTCTCTCTGTCAAATAAATAAATAAAATCTTAAAAAAAAAAAAAAAAACCCACAGTAAAACTTACTTGAAACTTCTAGAGAAAACAAACACTTTAGAAGGAGCAAATTCAGGAACTATGCAAATTTTCTCGCATTCTTCCAGAAACCAGGCCCTGTACCTGAAAGGTGTGTCTGTACAAACTTTATGAACACCTTCCGGGGCTGACATCCCCTTATGCGGACTTCGGCACGGCAGACATGACACAGACCCCTGCTCACACCCTGGCCTCACACTAGCCTCTGGCTTCCCCTCAAGTCTACTTACCGCACCTAGTCAGGCAAGGGGCAGCCACTGTCCCTCGGCCGGGGAGCCAGCCCTGAGCCCCAGGCCAAAGAGATAGAGAGAGAGAGAGAGAGAGAGAGAGAGAGAGAGAGAGCGCGCGAGCCTTGTGGAGTCCACGGTTGCTCCCTCTCAAAGTCCATACTGGACCACCTCCACCTGAGCTCCCGGGGACGAAGCCATGTACCGGGCACACCATATGGTCACACGTGTGAACGTGACCCTCACACACACCCATCCTGCACGTGCAGAGGAGATGCACAGACTCGATTAAGGAGGGGGCCGCCGGCGAGAGGGTCCAGGATCCACGGCAGACCCAAGGGCACCGTCAGCTTCTCCTTACCAAAACCACCCTCCTGGGCAGACAGCCTGCAGCCAGCATGCTCCCTCCCCAGCCCCAGGCACTGCCCGAAAACGTGACTGCGACGTTCTCCCTGTGCTCCAGACACAGTGCAAGCTGGGAATGACCTACGGCAGAAGTAAACAAACGGACTTCTGGGAAGGGACCAAGAGACGCCTCTGTCCTGGCCCACAGCATGAGGCCAGAGTGGACACCCAGTCACCTCGGAGCGATGCGGCCAGCCCAGAGACGTGGCACACGGTGGGCCTGACTCCGGGGCAGTGCTGGGAGCGCTGTGGTCTGCAAGAACTCCCTCCCTTTTATTTATTTTTTATAAATAAATAAATAAAATAAAATATATTTATTAGAAGCAGTTTGGATCTTTATGGGCGAAGTTAACCAAAAGATTATTGACTCTGAACCACTCTCCCTGCATTTGACTGTTTTCCATTTGATGATGGATGATATTTAATACCTTCCAGTCTAAGTGCACTCTGGGTCTGTAAAGACAGATCCCACTTCACTGCTACTTAATATCTATTACAACAGCGAGGGCTGGTCCTCGCCTCCGCCTTCTCGCGGGTCTCCTGGGAAAAGTAGCCAACCACAGCCAACAGCCGCTTTCCAGACTGAAAACACACATGCTCACTCACACGCGTATATGAGCATCCGTACGTGTACACAGTGTACACGCATGCAGGCTCTCCGTGAACGCTCACATACAAAGTCAGAGAGTCACAGACATGGGCACAGTGACACGCTCTTACGCGTTGGCACACACATGTACGCGGGCACACGCACTGACGCGAGGAGGCAGCGACAGGGACAGACGGGAAGGAGCTCGGCTCAGAGTGAGACACACCCGAGCTGGACACGCACAGAGCGGTCTCCTACGTCTCCCCTGGGCGCACTCAGCCTCCCCCAGCCCCAGACTCCTCACCCATAAAATGGGATTCTGTGAATCCCAGCTCACAGCATTTTCAAAACAGCTCCGTTCATGAAAGTATGTTAGCGTGACAGGTGTCAGCAGTCACTACTGTTCGTTCGGGTCCCACACCAGGTGCCTCACGTTCGCTTACTACAACACAAGATACCCGCGCACCCCCGCAAACCTGGAGCACACAGCACGAGGCCCCGCACGGGGGGCATGGACGAGCGGCCCCACCTACCGCACCCCGAAGCAGCAGCCCTGTTCCCACACCAGTGACAAAGTGCGAGTGGCCGGCCTGGGGGACGCCGACGGACGGCGACGTCGCCCCCGGCAGAGGAACGCGCACTCCGCCGCCGACCGCGGCTCGGCCCCAGGGCGGGAGCTGTGCGAGCTACCGCACTTGCAGGTACCGCCACGCCACCCGTCGCTGGATTCCCTTGTCTCTCACGTGTCACCTAGCACGCTCTCGCGTGATTCTCTGCGGCAGGGCGATTTTGAGGAACACACGTGTCATGGCAGAGCAGAACTGACGATGAGCATACGGGAGTACCCGCTCAGGATCACAAATCCTTCCCAAGCACACGGATGGGTCCTGCCCGGCGCTGGGGCAGGGCACATGCACGTCCCGCCCAGGAGAGGGGGTGAGGGCTCAGAGGCCGGGTGTCCTGAGGCAGAGGCCCCAGGCACAAAGCGAAAGAGTTCAGTTCCAGCTGGGGTTCTCCAAGTCTCAGTCCCAGGCTCTTCCCCCAGAATGGAGACATCGGGAGCCGAGCTGCCGGCCCCCAGCCCAGGTGCTGACTCCCTCCCTGACACAGCCAGGGCTGCGACCTTTGGGCGCCCACCCACCCGGGGTGGCCAGGGGCCAGAGTCGCGCACAGACCCAGAGGGCCTCCAGCTGCTGGAGAGAGGAGGAGGAGAAAGGAGCAGCCCAGCCGGCCAGGAAGGAGTCCCAGTGCAGCGTCCGGGACCCGGGCGCCACAGGCTCTCCTTCAGGACAAGTCACTGCCGCCAAGTCACTCCTGCCTCACTGAACACCCCAAATGCTGCTGCAGTCTTTGACTTTGCTACAGCCTGTGGTAAACTCAGTAAGCCCGGAACTACCTGTGCTGGGAGACAGTCTCCAGGAATGCTGAGTGCCTGGCCTCCCTGGGGCCCCTGGAGGCCGCCTGCACTGGGAAAGGGAAGAGCGGAGCTGAGGGTGGGAAAGGCCCCGCCCCCGCGGAAGGCACAGGCCCCCTCCCCCACACCGAGGGCAGAGGCACCTTCCAAGACGCCCTCTCTGGGCAGGGACACGGAGGACAAGTCGGGGCAAAGGCCAGCAACAGGAAGCTGCCTGGGAGCACCCAGAACGCAGACGCGGCCTCAGCAGGCCTACTGCCAAGCAGCCCCCAGCCAAGGGCAGCCAGCGGAGGTCAAGGGCATCCAGGCGCCCCAGAACCCCTCAGCAGGAGCGGCCTGGAGACACGCAGACACTGTAGCAGCAGCAGCCGCGAGGTGCCTGGCGGGGAACCATGGCTCTGAGCCACGGCCACCGTCACCCGCAGCTCTGTCTCCACTCAGGGTCAGGTTACGCAAAGACTGGGGTCTCTTCAAAACTGACTTAAAAGGACAGCGGGCCTTCACAGGATGGGAGGGGATTGTAAAGTGTGAAAGAAGACGCGGGAGTCCTCCCGGCCCCTCTGGCCACCACGGCTAGGTGGGCAGGCCTGCCCCCTTCCCCTGCTCCCCGCGCCAGCCAGGCCTGCCCCGGGGGACTGCAGCCTGTTTCCCGGTGAGGACAATCGGGTTTCTCCGCCAGAAGCCCCGCTGGGCTGCAAGTGCCTGGGGTCCTGGCAGCCTGGATGCTGGTGAGGGGAGAGAGGCACTCACCCCAGGACCCCAGGAAGCAAGACAGAGAACACGTTAATCCTGCAGTTTGGAAATTCAATATTCAAGCAAAAATGCCCCACAAACAAAATATTAAATGTGCCAATGAAGACAGCACTGGTCCCTAGTCCCCATGCTGTGGGACTGCTCAGAGCCTGAGCAAGCGGGTGGGCATGATGACGCGGCCAGGAGAGCATGCAGGGCTCACAAGGAAGCGGGACCGGAGAAACCCTCCATCAGGACGGCGTCGATGGACCCGGGGGGCTGAGGTTTCACCTGCGGGCACAGAGGCATCTAAGAAATCAAGCCAAGGGTGGTGAACACACCATCTCTGCCCCGCCAGCCCTGAGCGCTGTCCGTGCCGGCACGTGCCCGAGCAGGTGGCCAGCAGGCTGTGACCCCGAATGGGCCAACCTCAGAGGAGGAAGGGTCACAGTGAGGATATGCGGAGACGGACAGCATGCAGGGGACACTGGAGGGGACGCTGTCTGCTTCCCTTTGGAGAACAACATAAGTGATGGCAGTAGCCAGGCAGCCGCCAGGCCTGAGGGCTGAGGCCCATCTCCTCCGCCACAGTCAGGGACCCCTCAGGTGGGGCCCCATGGTCACCTCTGTGCAGGGAACCGTGACCCAGGGTGTGCACAGGACAATCCAGGGGTGTGGGGAAAATGGGAGATCCTACTCACACTAAGTTTTATAAATAATTTTTTTAAAGCTTCCCAAGTAAATGTACTCAGATTCAATTACTTAGTATTTCATCACTGACCCTGGGTCACATGCACGCTTTTCAAGTGAACATGCACGTGCTGGCAAAGCTTTTTCAAAGGGCACACAGTCTGAAAGTCTAGAAAACAGGGAAGAGCCCCAGGTGGCCTGGGGGCCTCAGGCTCGTGCTGGTGGGGGAGACGGGGGGGGGGGGGGGGGGACAGCGCCTGGCCTGCGGGTGTGCTCCAGAGGACGGGGTGGGCCAGCGAGGACCAGGCTAAAACCAAGGTGCCCCACGTGGGCCAGCCCCAGGGCCTGGAGGGAAAGGGTGCGTGTCCAAGCCCCACCCTCCTGGGGCACAGCCCCCACCCCCCCGGGAATCGGCTCCTGTTACTGCTCATCTTCTTGTCCCCTGCCGCTGGCGGCTGCCGTTCTTTTAACTTTCACCGTTAGCGGGAAAGACACCATTTTCCAAGTTGCTAAGTTTAAGTCCTAACGCTCAAGACAGACACGTCTGTATCCACGATCTCGCTGCAAGTGCTTCTGACGGCCCCGAACACCCACCCGGTGGCGGGCAGACGGGGTGGCACAGGGGCTGCCTGTCTCGGGAGCCCTCCAGCCGAGGCAGCAAGCCCTGGCTCACACGGGGCACAGCACCAGTGCCCGAGGAAAGGTGGGAGGAGGCCACGCATGGGAAAGGCAGCGAGCGGGGACAGGAGATGGGGACAGAGGCGGGACGCTGCCCCTTACCTACCACGGGCTCCTAACAGCAAACTGCTGGCGAACAAGGCAGAAAAGGCCCTTCCCTCTCAGGAGGGACAAAGAAGACAAGCGAGCCAAGCAGCTGGGGAGGTGGAGAGCCAGAGAACCAGGGCAGAAGCACCGGCACAGACCCCGAGGCCTGCGGATGGATGGAGGGGGGCCCAGTGGGAGCTACTGAAGTGTTCCATGGAGAGAACGGGCTGGGCATCGGGACAGAGAAGGAGGAAGACAGAGAAGACCAGGGTGCCCCAGGAAGGGTGGGCAGAACAGCCCCCAGCCTGGTCACGGTCAAGCTCCTCAGCCTCCTCATCTCAAGTCACAGGGACAGAGGGCTCTGATCCAATTCGGCCTGGCATACCCTGGCAAGCCCCCCCCCAAACCACATGCCAGGTCCATGGGCCCCAAGACATCACTAAGGGCTTATGTGTGGACAGGAAGCCCTGACAACGCAGGTCCCAGAGTAGGACAGTGTGGACATGCTGTGGCTTAGTGACCCTTACTACTGAGAAACGGCCGCGACTCCCACAGCAGCTTCAGTCCAACAAGGTCAGCTGGAAGCCCCCAGACAGAAGACTGAAAACAGACCGCACCTAAAGGCACTACCCACCTGCTCACACCAGGTGTGTCCCTGCCCATGTCCACGGCCTCCACAAGACAGCTGCAGACTTTTAAACACACGGCCAAGAGAAACCACGCTCACCATCTCCGCATGGAGCACAGATCACCGTGCAGAGTGAAGCTTGTGTGGGAGCCGGCTTTGCGGGGGGGGGGGGAGCGGTGCGCAGAGGGAGCGCACCTGAGAGAGCATCCGGAGACAGACGCAAGCCAGGCGCTTTCGACGGCCGGCTGCTTCTCAGAAGACTGAGCAGGTGTGGGGCACTTTCAGCCCTGCTTTCTATGCTACCTAAGCCCAGGAATTTTCAGCATTAAAAAGGAAGGCATACAAGAAAAATCCTTCTAATAAGATTAGGAAACTCGTGGACTCTCAAGAAGGACACAGGAAAAAGATGAAGACGCGGATCAAAAGCAGCTGCTGTTTACGATCTTTTGGGAGACAAACGGACATAATTTGCTTTCTTGCGGAGGTGAGAGGGCAGGATGTTGAGCTGTCAGCAACCCGCCCGAGCTCAGGCGCCAGGACCGAGGAGCCTGTGACCAGGGACAGGGCGGCTGGAGTGACACCCGAGGAGCACAGTCAGAATCTGCTCCCCACCCAGGGCTCCTCCCCTCATGACCCTAGTCCCCACAGGTGCCCCCTCGTTTAACCCTCATAGTCACCTGGGAAAAGCAGACAAGTGCCCTGAAGGCTTATACGCACCCAGTTACACGCTCATTCAGAGGAGAAATGACTGGAGAGACCTGTCCTAGGGCAGAGGTCACCAGCAGGAGGCTGGCGGCAGGGTGCCAGACCCTGCCCACACGGCGCCAGCCTCAAGGTCACTGCTCCCTGTGCTGCACGTCCTATGTGCCCATCAGGAACACAGCAGCACCCCACCCCACAGAGCTCCTACAAATAGGGAAGAAAACACTGTGTGAAAAGGTTCAGGAGGAGAAGGCCCAGCTTCCTCGAGGAAGCGCGGGCATTAAAAGCATTCAAAGCAAAACATACTCTTACTGTGCAATGCAGACATTTAAGCTGAAATTGTGCATCCACACAAAAACCTGCACACAAGTGTGTACGGCAGCTTCCTTCAAAATTGTCCAGACCTGGAAGCACCAAGAGGCCCCTCGCTAAGTGAGCGCGCAGGTCAACGGTTATGTCCAGTGCTAAAGTGAAGCGTGCCATCAAGCCATGAGAAGACACGGCAGAACCACAGCAGCCCGTCTGGAAAGGCCACACACTGCAGGACTCCAACCCCATGACGTTCTGTACAGGGCACAACTACGGGGACAGGGAAACACCAGTGTCTGCCGGGCTTAGGGGGAGGGAGGAAGGGGAGCATGTGGGGCACAGGGACCTGAGGGCAGGGACTGCATTCTGGGAGGTGACACTGCAGGGCTGCACACGTGACATCAGGCATTTGTTAAACCACACAATGCACAACACGGAGAGCCAGCCCTAAGGTGAGGATGGACTCTAGGTAACAGCCGTGGAGCCATAACCGGTCCGCGGATTGTACCAGACGTGCCCAACTGAGGAGAGTGTTCGTAGAACTATCACTGAGGCAGGGAAAGAGGCACACGAGCAGTCTGTACCTGCCCCTAATTTTTCTATAAACATAAAACAGCTCTAAAATACAGTCTATTAAATTAAAAACGTAAAAATTTTAATATGTCACATATTGTATCATTCCCCATTTATATAATATGCTTGACATGCCAAAATGAGCAGAGATGGAAAACAGAGCAGGGGACAATGGGGTGGCCGTGCCTTTGGGGCAGCACGTGGGAAGGTCTGTGCGGCGGTGCTTCCGTGAATCTACACACGTGCTAGCGCAACACCCCCCACCCCCACCCCCACCCGAGCGCACACATGCACAGCTAACGCCAAATGCCTGGTTTGGATACTGCGCCACGATCGTGGGAGAGGTCTCCAGGGCAGAAGCCGGGGGAAAGCTATGTGGGACCTGTCCCACTATCTCCACAACTTCCGACGGATCTATAGTTACTCAACACGCACACACAGACCCAAACCCAGCAACCAGGCTGCAGCAGCGGAGGTTCCCCGGGGCTCCTCCCCCAGAGGACTCCAGGTTCAGCAAAGTTAGCACAGCAGCGGTCCCAGCTCCCACTAGTCCACTCTGTCCCCCAGAGGGAGGCGCCCTTGAGTTTGGAGCTCAGGCCTGCGCAGTGGCCCTGCCCAGAAGTGCCCGGCGCAGAGCCCGGCCTGCAGGCCTCGCTCCAGCAGGACCAGTGCGACGAGACAGCAAAGGAGCGGGAGAGTGAGTATGGGGTCTTTCTACCCCTTCCCAGCATCCCATCTGCCTGCCCTGTGGCTGAGCATGGGGCACCTTGCTTGAAGGCCAGCTCTTACAAATCCAGACAGAATATGAGAGAACACTCGGAACAGAACAATAATAAAAATAACCCCCATGGTACGCATTTTAGAAAACGACACATAGGGGCGCCCAGCTGGCTCAGTCGGTGGAGCGTGCAGCCCTTGATCTTAGGGTTGTGAGTTCAAGCCCCACGTTGAGTATAGGGATTACTTAAAAATCTTAAAAAAAAAAACCCAAAAAACAAACAGGAGAGTCCTTTAATCCAATAAACGGTATCTACAAGAAACAAACAGCACACGTCACCCTCGGCGGTGCGGTACTGAAGCCTCCCCAGCCGCGTGAGGCAAGGACACGGCCTGCGTCACTTGGCCTGACAGTCGACTGGCGGTCCCGGCAAGAAGAGGGGAAAGGAAAGGCGTGAGGGCCGGAGGGGGAGAGGCCAGGCGCGGCTCTGCCGGAGCTGCTTTCCGAGCAGCGAGTTCTGCAAGGCTCCCGTGCACGGGGGCAGGGGCCAAAACCCGACTGCATTTCCACACAGCAGTCACACACACACGCACACGAGGTGAGAGTCCTCACGGAGGCCGTTACCACCACCCTGGAAACAGAAAATACTTGGGAAAGTGTCTAATAAAATGCATCTAACTAACAGGTGATGTTCTCGTTCAGAAGACAATGGGCAAATGTCACGTCTTCCCAAACTGATTTACAAAGTCACTGTAATCCTTACCATATTCCAGCAGAGTTTTTCGTGTAAATGGACAAATGGATTCTGAAACGTATGAGGATATATATGCAAAGGACCAAAATGAGCCAAAGAATCTTAACGAAGAACCAACGTGAAGGCTGGCTGCGAGTGGACGCGTCATAAGGCTGTAACACTGAAGACAAGGTGGCAGGGTAAAAAGACAGACAACAGGAGGCAACGGAACCGACCGGAGAGCCCAGGCGCTGGACTGCCCGGAGCAGCCCGTGGCAGGTGGCAAGGGCCCCGGGACACTCCCCGGGAAAGGGCTGATCTCTCAATAGATGGTGCTGGGCCAACTACATGTTCAACAGAGAAACAAATAATCTTTCTGAGAATTTCAAGTGAGGTGTAACTGACACGTAGCATTAGTTTGAGGCATACAACGTAACGACTGGGCGTTTGCCCATGTGGCAAGATGACCACCAGTGCAAATCCAGGTGACATCTGGGGGAAACGAACCTGACACCTACCACCTGTCACACCCGAACATCAATCCGTAAAAGGCGAGACAATAAAGCAGTCAGAGGAGAGCCGCTAACTGTCTCCATGACTTTGGTAGCAACAACTGTGCCCACCCGGGTCACGAAGGCTCAGACAGCGCTGACACAATGGTAAGAGCATCTGTAAGCCGCTCTGCACTCACTAGGAGCTGCTGCTCATCAACAGACACGAGATGGAAGAAGCAAACTGCAGACCAGAGCGCACACGTCTCCAGCTAGAGATTCGTGGTCGGAATACGGACAGAGCCCCAGGAGAGAAGGGCAAGCTGCCTGTAAACCCCCGCACGGGGAGGGCCCACCTTGCTGAGCACTAGCGGACCCAAACAGCAGTGTGGCACGCCTGCAGCCCACCGCGGCACAACTGAAGCCAGAGCCACGAGGTTCTGGCACAGACCCAGGGGCACCCACGGGGCGGGTGTCCGCAAAACAGCCTGCAGTCCCACTGATGCTGGGCGGGGTGCACATCCTCTGCCGGCCAGCAACCACACCCTGGCATGCCCGACGCAAAGGAAGCCACCTGCCCGCCCCCCAACCGGGACCTCCACCCACCCGCCCCCCCCCCCCCCATGAGGACCACCATCCCACCAGGGATCTTTCAAGGGAGGAACATCACCACTATCAAACCACGCGCTCCGATCCCCAAGGTGGTCAGTAAGACACCCGTGACCTGCGTCCTCCTCCCAGACACCACTGCATTCTGGAATTTGGGGTGGGGAACAGTTAGGATATAGAAAGAAGAGTTAAGGGAAGCTTTTACTTTCATTTGTTTTTTTAATCGCTTGCTAAAAGTTAGCTTTCACTGCTGAGGTTCTATAAATAACAAAATTCTATAACCGTACTGTGGAATATCAGGGGCACACTGCAAATAGCTCATTTCAAATAGGAAAATGGTTTGTGTTCACCCAGTTCTGGAAGCCAATTTTCAATTGCTTAAAATAGTCATGGTATTTTACCAAGGTGATTACACTCTCAGCTATCAGTAACAATTAAACCCTTAGACTAGAGCCGCTTAATAAGGTCTCAAAATAAAACCGCACACTCCAAGCACTGAACGTGGAAATGTCAAGCACACAAACAGGGCCCTCGACGGGACACAGGCGCCCAGAGCCCAGCCAGCAGGCCTGCGGTCGGCCTGGCGCAGAGCCGCGGCGGGGGCGGGGGCGCTGTACACACGGCTCTGCCCCACAGAGGTGGGTCTCTCCTCAGCAAGGAGAGGGGAAGACCAGCGACCAAACTCCCTTGAGCCCCAAGAACAGCCACCTTGGAGGTGCCCTGAGGAGGAAGCACCTGAACAGGAGCAGGCCCGGCTGGTGTCTGACCAACAGGCCTCGGAGCTCGCGGGATCACCACGAGCGTGGACACACAGTGGGCGTGCACCTGGCACCCCCGCACGCACAGACAGGCCTGATGAACGGCTTCATCACCCCACTGGCTGGTGAGCCGGGCCCCTGCGAGCCGGACCCAGGGCGGCGCGGGAGACTGCTATCGACCCAACAGGAAAGTGCCTTCGAGCAACAGTCAACGCATCAGTCAGGGCCAGGCAATCAATACCCACTCTCTCCCGAACTCAGCAAGGCCCATGAGCGCCGCGGGTCAGCGTGGGGACGGAATGAGGCCGGGAAGGGCCATCGGCTTCCAACCTGCTGAGACACGGAGAATGGGAATTTCCTGCCTCGGGACCCAGACAGTCACCTTGTGGGGCAGAAAATGCCCAACAAGGCAGCCAGGCCAAAACCTCACACAGGTGGGGTGCAGTCTGGGCACGGAGGGCCACGAGGTCCGCAGGTGGGGGGGTCACACCCACTAGCTCCCGTCGCGAGGCGCGGGTTCGACAGGGATCTCCCACAGGGATTCTAACCACTAGAACCCAAGTGACCTTGGCCAACAGAGAAGGCTCGCAGCGGCCGGCCCCCCGGTGTGGTGCTCGCTCACACACCCACTGAAATGCAGGCTGTGCTGTGCTGACAGGAAGGTTCTTCTCATACCTGCTGACAGCCAACAGGCAGATCTTCCCAGAGGGACTCACTCAGCGTGAACATAGGACCCACTGGCCCCGTGCGCAGTAGCTGCTTCTCTGCGCTCGAATCCCTCCCCTGCCACACGGTGAGCACACCTGCGTGACCCACAGGAGATCTGAGACGGGGAACACTTCGTGTAAGGGACTCAGAGGGTTCCTGCGGCACACGGCGCTGTCACCGAGTCGCGGCACGGGGTGACCCAGAGCCTCCCAGGAGTGGCGGGCACGCACCACATCTGTGGCTGGTATTTTTCCTTCTATGATGTATCTTACAAGTGAAGTCTGTCCCTTCTGACCACGCCCACCGATTTTGCCCACCCCAGCCCCTGCCCCAGAACCACCAATCCAGCATCCGTGACTTCAGCGTTTTCAGATTCCACATGGGAAACCATGCAGTATGTGTGCTTCTGACTTCTTGCACTTGGCACAATGCCCTCCAGGTCCCCCCCGGTTGTGACAAATGGCAGGATTTCCTTCTTTTTCTTAGCTGAGCGATATCCCACTGTGCGCCTACGCCCCGTCTTCTCTGCCCGCCCCCCTGCCGCCGGGCCCTTGGGCTGCTGTGAACAATGCTGCCTGAACGTGGGACACCTGTTCCACACACGGATTCCGTCTCCTGCGGGTAAATGCCCAAGGTGGGCTTGCCGGATGGTGTGGTGATCCCAGGTTTCAGTTCCTCGGGGACCTCCATCCTGTCTCCTCCTTCCATGGCTTTCACATGCCCCGTGAGCACTGTCCACACGGGAGCCACTCAGGCTGGCCCACGAGGCTGCTTCAGTGCACGACACCCCTGCTTGTTCTGAAACGGGGACCCAGAGGCACTGAGCGCCTTCCCCAAGGTCACAGAGGAAGGTTCCCCCACTCGTCTCCGCAGGAGAGCCTGAGCTCCCCCCGTCAGGGACTGCAGCCTGGCCTGACCCCCACCTACAGACGTCCCATGCCCCGGCCACACGCAGTCCCTCTGTCCAAGCCATGGACGTGCACCCTGGGGCAGGCGTGCCGTCTGCCTCCTATTCCCGCTGCATGCCCCCCCCCGCCCCCACATGCAGTCTGGACCCACGCCAGCAGCACTGGCAGCACCTTCGTGCCCACTCCCCCAAATCCTGCACGCGACTTTCACAAACTAAGCCCTCAGGCCCCAGCTCAGCCATGGGGGTGGCGCATGAGGGCATTTCGCATGACTCCCCTGCAGGGACCACCCACAGAGCCAGGAGGCCAGAGGCAACACCAGGGGCCTGTGTGCAGAGGTCGGCCAAGCCTGACGTGGAAGCCCCTGGACCCAGGGCCCTGAGTGATGCCAAGGCTCTTAAGCGACAACATGGCAAGGAATGTGCTGGAGAAGCCATGAAATGACAGGCTTTTCGTAGGTGAAATATAACCTGTCCCCTCAAAGCTTCATAAGCAGGAGGTCCCAGAGGCCAAGAGCATGAGGCACAACTCCTGGCATCCCCCAGACGGACCCTCAGTCCCTGGGATGGGCCCACTCGGCCCACAGTGTCGGGTTCAGGGCAGATGAGAGATGTCTTTGCCCAGCAAGCTAGACACCCCACAACTGCCTGGAGAGCATTTAGGGACAGAATCAGCCTCTCTTCCTGTCTTCTGAAACTTCAGCACTCAAGGGAATGTTTAAGTAACACGCTCCCACAGAAAACCTTAATTTGTGCTCCAGCGGACTCTGTCGAGCCAGACATCGGAAACTCGTCAGGCACAGGACGATTAGAGAGAGCCTGGCCCCACCCACGAGGCTGGGAACAAGAACATTCTGCCCAGGGCATCTGTATCCCAGAGACAGTTCTCGTTCCAAACCACGGGTCACAGACCCACCACCGTTTACCCTGCGCTTGCAGGTCACTGAAGGAAGGGAAGGCCGCCCCCGCCCATAACCCAGGGCGGGACAGACCCTG
This sequence comes from Eumetopias jubatus, assembly GCF_037043125.1. NCBI lineage: Eukaryota > Metazoa > Chordata > Mammalia > Carnivora > Otariidae > Eumetopias > Eumetopias jubatus. The sequence goes on along the minus strand of NW_028274818.1, from coordinate 109,832,426 downwards.
ACTGCAAGAGGGAGCTCAGGTCAGCACAGCCCCCAGCCCTGCCCCTTGCCAGGAGCACTGGGTCACTGGACAGCCATCCGGAAGGGCCCACACCTGGGCCCTCTGAGTCCCAAAGGGACCACGGGGGTTTGGGGAAGTCTTTGTTGTGATTCAAGAACCCCGCGAGCATCCCAGGATAAAAGCGCAGCCTGAGAAAGCTGCCACGACTCCGCTTTTGATGCAGGGAAGCGGACGCTCTTCCGTGGCGGGGAGGGGGTTGGGGGTGGGGACACCAGGCAACTCCACACAAGCCTGACTGGTCAACCACATAAACCACTGTGGTTAAGTGCCCTTCGTTTGGAAGCGATCTTCACAACCATGGGTGCCTGGGAACCAGACACTCCAGCTGGACGTGGCAGGGATGGGCTGGTGGCTGCTGGCCGGGACGGCAGGCCTCCTGAGCAGGGCCAGCCTGGGCGCCCCCGCCATGCCCCGTACCTTCGTCAGCAGCAGGACCCGCTTCTGGAGTCTCCGCGCCAGGGCCTCCTGCGTCTCCCGCTTCTTCCTCTCCTCCAGCAGCTGGCTGCTGACCTGGCGGACCTCCTCCTGAAGCTGCTGCCGGGCCTTCTCCAGCCCACGGGCACTGCACAAGAAAGGCGAAAGGGCAGAGCGGTGAGGCCAGGCCCGCGGACGCCACCCCAGCCGTGGCCCCCAGGACCAGGACACGCTCGTCATGCAGGTCCCGAAATAGAGCCGCACGTGCAAGCGGCACGCTGCCATTTCCTCACTGGTGAATAGCTACTTAGAGCTTTTCAGGAGTGTCTGGATTTCAAAGAGACACCCAGGGTGATCCCAGAACACGGCAGGCAGCGGGGAAGGGGGAGCTCAACCCCACACACAATGGGAAAAATTGTCAGCAACACAGCACTTCGGGAGAAAGCACTTCTGAATGGGCTAAATTACCAGCGAGCACTTCCATCCGGATCACACCAGCCAGATGTGCAGTTGGGCTGGGGGAGCCCCCACCGCCCCGAGCTGGAGCCCATGCCCCCCGCACGGCCCGGCCAGCCTCCAGCAGGAACTCTGGCACCCCGGTGGGCCGGGGCACCCCTCGGTGGCCGCTCACGACAGGCCACAGCCCCCGCACACCAACCTTCCCTGTGGGTCCTGCTTGGGCCAGCCCCCTCCGGGTCGACCCTTCAGACGGCCGACCCCGTCCTCCTGACCGCTCAGGGACTAACACCCAACTCCCTAGCATGGCCGTGAGCAGCTTCAGAGCCTGGTCTTTGCCTCGCTTTCCCCCCAGATGCCCTTAGTCCCTCAGTCCTGTCTGGGGCCGCCCTCTGCTTCTGACGTGCTCCCGAACAGCCAACGGCAGCCAGTACCCGGCACGAGTGGGAAGAGCCTCTGACTCCCAAGACCACGTGGCCTCATGATTCTACACGCGGGGTGGCCGTCCCCAGGGCCTGATGGAGGGGACGATGACCGGGGGAGCCCCCCCGGGAAGGGAGTTCTGCCAAAAGGGAGGCATCCTAGGAAAGGACCCTCAGTAAGGAACTAACCCCTAAGGGCGGGGAAGGAGCCTCTTTCCAAAGGAAATCCGTACAATCTCAAAAGCCCCGGGAAGCGGAGTATCATTTGGACTGTGCCATCAGGGGACTGTGGAGCGCTCACAGAGGCGGGAGGCGGGACCGCGTCAGGCTCGGACCGAGGGCCGCGGAGGGCGCCCAGGGGCTCAGCCACACCTGGCCTCTGACCGCAGCCTTTCAGTTTCGACCACTCGATCTGGAGAAAACCTTCATCTGCAGGGACGGCGGACAATGTTCATTTCTTCTCTCCCACACCTGAGCATGGGGTCTTGTTATTTAATTTACAAGTGAAGGTGAATCACACGCTGAGAGAGCGGATGACAGGCTGGGCCCCTGGCCCTCACTTGCTTTTGGCCGTCCGAGAGTCTCACACCGAGGTGTGACCCAGCTGCACACCTGACCAACCACACCTGCCCCTCCAGGTGCTCCACGACCAGTCATGTAAAAACAGGCACGCATGTTCACTTGTAACAGGGCCATTAAGAGGTTATTTTGAGTTTTAATTCCATCTAAACTCTTCATTGAGCAACCTGATAATCAAGCACTGTGACAGCGACCCCAGAATCACTGAACTCAGGTGGGCAGCTCACAAGGGCTTAGAATTCGTGCTCCGACACGGGAGGCGAATGCGAATGGCCCCGTTCCCTCGTTTGTGCACGCCGTCCAAGCAAGCTGCTCCGAAGCTGCCCTGAGCACTGGCTTGGTGGGGACAGCCTTGGGGGAGTCTGCCAAGCCCCCCACCCCGCCGTGTGGCAGCATGATGCCCTCATAGCCATGTGGGGGTCGGATGGGAGACCACCCCCCGAGAGCAGGTGGCAGCCGAGGGGCAAGCGGGACACAGGACGCCTGCATCTTGTCTGCTGGCTGCCAGCTCACCGAACAGGCCCTTAAAGCACCAGCGGGCCTCAGCCCCCAGTGTCCTACCAGAGCCCACAGCCCAGGCCTGACGTGTCCTAGAAACAAGACTGTCAACTCAGAGGCAGCACCCCCGTGCGTCTGGCGGCCCCCATGGGAAAGTGACTGGACCTTTCATGGCTCTGGAGCTAAGCCCAGGTTAGCAAAGCCCTCGGGCCCAGATAGAAAGAACACCTGCTTCTCCCAGTGGTAAGAGGCTTTCCAGGAAAGCAGGAAGGGAAGGAGTAACACCAGAGGACAGGTGACCCTACAGGGCCAGCTCGGGGCGGGCAGCCCTGCCCACAGCCGTGAGATGAGCTCCACCCTCAGGGTTGTCAGCCCTGTGCCCCAAGGCCTGCCCTGAGGCCTGACACTTGGTCTGTGCTCAACTGTTCCAAAGAGGAATGAAGGTAAAATCCTCCCGAGGGTACAACAGGGGACACCACCGAACGCTCCTTGGAGGCTTGCCCAGCACCATCAGCGGCCAGAGGCTCCCCCAGCGACAAGCTCTGTGGGCCCAGCACAAACCCAGGGAACGAGAGACACCGGCCAACCTTGTGGGGCTGCAGGCCGACAGGGCAAGAGAAGGTGACACAAAAGGTTGTTGTCACCGCCTGTCAAGCCGTAGCCGAGCCAGAATGACAAAGCCCTGACGTCACGGAACAGCCGCCGCAGGGGCTGTCCCCCGGGCTGTGGGCGCCGCTGAACCAGCGAGTCAGACCTCCGCAGGGGCCCTGCCGGTGTAGCCTCCCCCCAGCGCCCCCACCGCAAAGCAGAGCGTGGGGAACGGGACTCGGGTCCGCGCACACAACTCAGCCACTGCCATGGGCACAGGACGGCCGGGAAGCAAACACACACAGGCATGACCGGCACGGGAGGGAACGTCCAGGCACAGGCATGCAGGGCAGGGCGCGGGGGCCAAGGGTACGGCTCCGTCACACAGCAAGGGAGCCGGGGGGAGGGACCCCAACGTGGGCAAGGAGGGGGCTCGAGGCAAAGGGTGTCTGAGCAGATGAGCAAATGGGAGACAGGAAGTGCAGACCACCCTCCCCATTTAGCCACCCACCCAGCTGCAAAGGAAAGTAAAGCATGGGCCGGGGAGCAGGCGCCAGGAGGGGCTCACTTCTGGATACAAATTCCACGGGGACAGAGAAACGGCTGGTGGCACACTCAGGGGGCCAGCCCCATGGCGGGGATCCTGGCCTCGCAGGACAGAGGGCGAGGAACGGCGAGGCCCTCAGGCACCAAGAAGGCCCAGCCCCCCACAGGAGCATGGTTTTCTGACGTTTCCACAAATCCAGACCAAAGTGCCCCAAAAGAGTTGTTCAAACCACCAGCCAACAGATGGCCCTGCCCGCTTCCCCACATGCCGAGGGGCAGAAAGGGACCCTATGTGCCTGCCGAGCCCAGGGCCCTGACCCATGACACCAGCGCCTGGACGGCCAACTCTTCCCGCCGGGATGTCTTCTCCGGTGAACCTCAGCCTTTCTGGGGAAGCAAAGAAGAAAAAACTCATAAAACATTAAACTGCTAGTTCCAAGCGTAAGCTGAACTCTGGGGTCACTGGCATTTCCGCAAGCCTTTGGGAGTCCAAAACAAAGTGCTTAGTGCTCGAAGGAGAAGTCGGCATGCCCATCGATCAATGCCTTTTTGAGCTGACGTCTGATGAAGGAGACGCAGTCTGAGCTTCTGAGAACCATCTTGTCCTGCGGCCCCTTAACGTCATCCTCGCAGAAAAGTCCCTGCCTGAGAACATCTAGTTTCAAGGAACAGAGGACACAGCTCACTCTTAAGAGGCAGGAGACATTTTAATGACCATCTTGGAGACACGGCAGATACAGGCTCTAGCCCCACATAACCTCTGCGCAACCACCCCGCCCCGCCTCCGGCTGTCTGTGTTCTCCCAGGGAAGAGCATCGGCCACCCCCCCCCACCCCCCCGTGCAGAAGACCCAAGGACCGGTCACCGCCTCTGGGAAGGACCCGGACAGGGCAGTACTGTGATGAAGGAAGGACAGTCATCCCCCGGAGCTCCACACCTGGTGTGGGACCAGGGCCTGGCGCCATGTCCTGCCTGCCTCGTAAACACGGAGTGCGCAAATGCCGACAGCCATTGCCAGACTCGAGCTCAAAACAACGACCCCGAGCCGGGCAAACCTTTAACCAGTGCACTCAGACAAGGTGCTGGCACGTAACACGGGATTATGCTGACCACTGCCCAAGAACGTTAACTGCACGGCGCAAGCTAAGCCACCAGGATCTCCAACAGGGCAAGGGACAAATAGGGCAACACGTGCACACTGACTTCTAGCAAGTACAATTTTGTGCAAAACTAAAAAAACATTAACAGAATTTTATTGACACTTTTGCAAAATCCCTCAAACATTTTCCTTAGGATTCTCAAAAATGTAGCTCAAACTGCTAACTTCTCCAATTTAACACACAGGAAAAATCTGGGCCCCAGGGGCTCACTCACTCACAGGAAGGCCTGTGCACCCCACAAGGCCCCTGCCCAGGCCAAACCACCCTCAAGCAGGTGACCCCGTTCTCTGTCTAGGGTATTCGGGCTCCCAGGCTGAGTCAGGATGGATGGACACACACAGGTCCAGCCCCAGGCAGCACAGGCAAGCTCTTGGCTCCATCGAGGCTCAGCAGGGAACGCTGAAAGGCTGAACATTCTAGAAGTCTGTCTGTCCAGCAGAAAGAAGGGGCAAGCCGTAGAATGGACAGGTCAGGGCTGAGGGCCAAGGAGTGGACAGCAGGTCAGAACTAGCTGATCCGACACAGGGAGGTGTAACTCGTGCAGGTCAGGTGCTGCTCCTGGGCACAGGACACCCGCCCTGTGTGACACTAGGCTTGGAGGACACGGCCAGACTCTCAGCTGATATGGGGTCACCAGCAGCTGGATGGCTCGGGGCTGCCAGGATGCAGGGCAGGAGGACACCCAGCCAGAGGGAACCCAAGGAATAGGGAAGGGTGCACAGAGCCCTGGAGGGGCCGAACTCCAGCCAACCCAGAGCACAGCGAGGGGGCAGCGTGGGGGCAAAGGCCGGGGGAGACCCCACCGCCTGGGTGAGGAGGGCCCGCTGGGGCCCAGACACAGAGAAGGGGGCAAGGCGGCTGGCCTCCAGGATCAAGGGGCCGTGCAGGCTTCAGGGGGTCTTAGTGACAGGGAAGGCTTCTCAGAGGCATCCCCAGGTAGAGGGCTGCTTGGTGAGGGTCAGCCTCCAGCCAGAGGGGCTGCATCACTGGCTGCCGGGTCTTGCACCACATGGATTCCCCCGTGGACTTTGGGTTTCCTTCTGGAAGGTGCAGCCGGGGAGGTAAAAGGGATCAGCACGTGTTCAACAGAACACAGACAAGCAACAGGTCACATGCTAAGTGGGCTGACCAGGGCCCCACGCCTCAGCCCCTTCCCGCTCCTACCAGTCCTCTGCCTCTGCCACCCGGGCTGCAGCGCATGGCGGGCACACGGCCTGGAACGCCCTCCCACCTCCTGTGACCGTATCACGGCCTCGATGTGACACCCATCAGATCACCAGCTTCCCTCCCACCGTCCTACTTTAGATCTTTATCGTTTGTGCTCATGTCACAATTTCTATACTTACGTGTTTTCCGCTTAGCACCTCCGTCCCCGACCGTGTTCCTCCAGGCCGGGGAGGCATGTACTCACCACCCCACACCCAAGTGCGAGCATGAGGTCTTCAAATGCCTGCCTTGCAGTGCCGAAGGACAGCAAGCCTCTGTGCCCGGTCTGGCCCCTAGAGGTCGCCGACGGCCCCGGGGCTCCTGGACTGGCCACGAATGAGAGAAGAACAGGTATCTGGGCCTCAGGAAAGGATGGGAACGGCCCAGCTGGTGGGGCTCAGGCAAGTGTGCAGCGAGGGCCCCCAGGAGTGAAAAGCAGAGGGACACAAATGGGTTTGGAGAGACCTGACCGCTAGGAGGGGAGGGCAGGAGGTGCGGGAGGACCCTGCTCAAGGCCAGGCTGAGGAGAGCTCGCCCTGCCCCGGTCTGGAGGAATCGACCAGCGGCACGCACCACACGCATTCTGAAATGGAATGCCTTCTTGAGTAACCCCGGCAGAACCGTCCAACGGGACAGCATCCCCAAGCCCGGCGCACACATCCTGCAGCCACAAGAAAAGCGTGCCCAGCCATGTTTCCGGGAACGTGGCAGGTGGCCACGCAGCAGCTCGGGAAGGCGGGGATGCAGAAACTCTCTCCCAGAGGCAGCCCTGTGCCGTAGGCGACTTCTACTCCCAATTCCCTGCCAAGTGAGGCTCTGGCCACCACAGGGGACCGGAGCGCCTGCCCGGAAGCCATTACAGCCCACTGCCAATCCCAGAGCACTCACGAGAGCGGGACGCTACCCGTGGCTCTCCAGAGAGCCCTGGATTCCCCTGCTGGAGAGATCCAAGAAAGCTGGTGGGAGCCCGCTCAGCATCTGACTGGTCAGGTGCTCCCAGGAGGCCTGACCTTCCATTTCCTCGCCAGTCAAAAGGAAGCCACTGATCTCTGCCCTGCTCTGCCTAACAGGCAGAGTCTAAGGAGACAGGTACCAAGTGCGAGTGTGAACTCCCCTGCCATGCGCCTGCCTTCACAGGGAGTGGGGGGCGCTCGGGCAGGTCTCCCTCCTGCTGAATATTCAGCTGGGGTGGAGGGCCGTGGTGCGGCCTTGTCCAGGGCTAGGAAAGGCCTCTCTGACAGGCCCCCGGCTGAGACTCGCACCACGACACGCTTCCCGAAGCGGCATGCGGAGCACAAGGAGAAAGCGGAACAGGTCAGCAGCCAGGGTCTCCACGGAGGCCGGAGCGCAGAGAGGCTGCCCGGCCCGTGGCGGGCCGTGTGAGCACAGGACACCCCTGCACGCCCGGCCCTGCCGACTCAGGAATCAGAGGACAGGGCCCTAGCCCCCTGGCGAGGGAGTGCACCAGCCCGCAGCCCCGTGTGCACGGGGCGCCCCCCCACCGCGGGGCCAGCCTTGCCCGCACAGGGAGGGCAGGTCTCGGGGACGGCCGTGTGGCCACGGGCTCCGTCAGCCTTGCCGCGTCCTAGCTGTGCCATGATGTGTGCCACGGGTGGGGGAAGGACGGAAGAGGACAGAGGTGGGCGGCGCCTCCTCCGGGGGTCCGGCTCAGGCTCACCGGCGGGGCTGCTGGGCAAGCGAGCAGTGAGCCTCACCCCGGCGCCCCTCCACGCCTGGGCCAGGTGGCGCGTGGCTGTCTTTATGCGTGCCACCCGATTCCCATCCTAAATGTCTCCAAGTGTCATCATACATTTCTCTGAAAAATAAAAATGCAAACCCAAATAACGGAAACAAACCAAAGGTGGAGGAATGGGAAGAACCCGCTCAGAGGAGGGGCAGGTGGTGCGGGCCAGGCATCCGCAGCCCGGCCCCTGGCCGCGTGCCCCGGCACCGCCTCGGATGAGTCTGCTGCCCCAGCATCTCCAGTCGCATGGCCCGGTCCGCACCATACACACTCCTGACTGACCTTGAGATGTGGAAGGAGAATTACCCTGGAGGTTTCAATTCAATCCCACCATGATGAGTAATCTGATTTAGCTGATCCGTTCCCAGCCTGCAAACACACAGGTGGGGCTGCCTCCAAATCGCAGGCGTGGGGATCCCACATGAGGTGAGCCCTGCGTCCCCCTGTGCTGGTGCACCAGGCACAGAGAAGAATGAGCTCGCCACCCACCCACCCAGGCCACCGAGACTCAGCAGGTGAGGACTCGGCAGAGGCAGAGGGCACTCGGACCCTCACGTCCTCCAGGGCCACGGCCACACCCCCCGGAGCTGCCGACTGCATACCTGAGGGTGAGGGTCTGTGCAGAGTCCCAGTCATAACACAGGGAGTCACACAAGGAGCAGAGAGCAGGGCCGGGCGGGGAGCCCGTCCAAAGGTGCCGTGCTCCTGCTCTCCCCCCTGTGCTCAGCTTACCGTCCATCAACTGCTTTTGGAAAGTGTGGCTGGGATACAGCCACACCTGCTCATTCATGTGACGTCTGTGGCCACTTTCATATAACCGATTCTGTGGCCTGAAAGGGCAAAAGCCATTGATTACCTGACTCTCAGTGGACACCAGTTCCCTGCCCCCCACCACAGGTGCTGGACTGAAGGTTTGGAAAGGCCCGAGGAAGGGAGGCAGACAGACCCAGCCAAGGCGCTCCCCACCAGCGTGCTGAGGGCCATGGGCACAACTGCCAGCCTGGAGGGCCTGGGGCCGTGTGCATGTGGCATCCGTTCCTTTCCAAAGAGATGACCCCTGAATGCACCGTTCCGTCATGACTGGCACCTGCTTGCTCACTTCCACACCTTCCTGTAAGACCCCCAGATTCTCTCAGCTGCAAAGGACCAGAGCAGCTCCAGTCTGAGGCCACAGCCACCACGCCCCACGTGACGGCAACCACTGGAGATCTGTCCGGGGCAGCTCCGAAGGCAGGCTGCACGAGCACTGGGGCTCCGTGGAGGAGCGGACCTGGGTGTCCTCCTACCTCCCACGGACCGAACGTTTGGGGCGGGGATGCAGCCACCCTAGAAGGGGCTCCCACCCAGCCTCTCCCAAATTTCCAAGGGAGGGCAGGAGGCCAACAGAGGCCCGGCCAAGGCGAGAGGCATCGAGGTGGGAGAGGAGGTGGCAGATGAGCCGGCAGAATCTCCCCCACGTCTCTGTCTGGCATCAGCCACTCGCCCATTAGCAGCTCCGCAGCTGAGGCACCCGACGCGCCGACAATCGATGGACCGCCGCGGTTCCGCAGCAGAGCTGCGGCCTCACACGGCACAGCCTGCGATCAGCACCTGTGCACCAGCAGTGTCCTTCCAGATGTCCGGCGGTGCCTGATTAATAAAGCCCATCCTGCCTGTTCACTTTCCCATCGATTTTGCTGTCCTCGACCCAAAGCACAAGTCAATACCCATATAGGTGTGGCCCCTTTGTGGGGACAGCCGCTATCTTCCCCAACGCCGGGGAGGAGCCCCCATCAGGGGTGCAGGACACGGGGGCCGCGGGGGGCATGCTGGGGAGGACCGCTCCCTCCCCGGGGGTGACATCCTGCTGCCCGTGGCTGACAAGCTGTCTAAGGGCTGGCACCCCACTAACAAACATCTCTAAAGCATTTCCCATGCTGAACAACAGAAACGAAAGGAGGAAATCATTAGTTTCTCTTCTACGATTTTTTCAGTGAAGCTGAGATGGGAGAAGCGTCTGCTCACCCATCACCGTGTCAACACAGCACCTCACTTATTAACCCCACTTCCTGCTCAGCCCAAGGATCGGGGGCCTGGAGAGCTGACGCTCCAAGCAGTTTATTTCCTCTTGAACTTTAACAACCGACTGAGACAGAAATGACCTTTAGAAGGAAGGGCTAACGCTTGTCGAGACTGCGGGGGCACGGCTCTGCTCCGCAGCAGGAGGGGTGCTGGGCAGGCTCCACGTGTGGAAGCCACTGCCACGGGACCACACTTCTGCGGAGGACCGGGTGCCCAGGCAGAAGGGCTCCCAGCTCCCCCGCTGAGGCAGTGCAGGCTAGCATGGGGGCTCCAGACACACCCAGACGACCGCCTGCATCGTGTTCCCTGGGGCCAACAGGCACGTGGGACATAGCCAGCTTCAGACCTGGCCGAGGACACAAAGACTCCCTGACGCACTGCAGGCACCGCCTCTCCCATCTTCCGGGTGAGCCCTGCACATCACCTTGCAACCTGTGCGCCTGAGGCGGGTTTGAACAAACAGTGCCAGCGGGGGGGGGGGGGGGGGGGGGGGGTCATGGAGTGGTGGTGGACATTCAGCTTTATTCCCCAGACGGGACAAGACGGTTCCAAGTTTGGAAGTGTCTGAATCGATAGTGTAGAAAAATAAAGGCCTGGTATAATTACAAATACTTTGCTAATTATCTGAAATCCCTGGAGGAGAAAAGCAGCCTGGCCAACAGAGAGGACAGTCACGGCATGCCATGTGGCCCCACTGCCACGCTCAGGAGAGGAACCAGTGACCTGCAGGTGGTGGGAGCGGCTGCAGGTGGTGAGCGCCCACAACACCCACCGGGCAGGGGCGGCACAGGGACACCCAGCAGCCCATCCACCAGAGCAGATCCCAGAGGTGAGCACCAAGAACAGCCAGCCTCCCGGACCATCCCTGCCATGCCCCCGAACCTCCCCGAGGCTTCCACGGCCCAGACCCAGGAAGCGCCGTCAGGCAGGAAGGAAGAAGGCGGCAGACAGGACAGAGGCAAGGGTGTGATCTCAACAAGGGGACCGGCCTGTTGCGGCCCACCTCTCTTCCCACCGGAGACAGGGCCATAGCCCTGAGCCTGCAGGAGGCACGACCACTGGCCCCAAGACAGCCACGGACTCACTGTTCACGAAGCCAACAAATCAGTGCAAGCTGAGTGTCAGGCACCAGCCCAGGGAGAGCAGACGTGGGGGGACAGCCCTCAGGGAGCTCACGGGCAAGACAGACGGCCTGACGACTCTGAGGAGAGACGTCTTACCCCAGAGGCCAAGAGGACAGGCAAAAGGCCTTAAAAACCCATAAAATGCTCCAAGGTCCAGCCTTGCTTTTTCGCACAGACACTAAGGCTCCAGCAACCACCTGTACACAGAAACCAATGACCAGACGATCCCCACACTGTGTCCTGTGGCCCCAAGTTCATCGTGGCCATGCTCCCACACATCAGGCACGAACACCTGGTGACTAGAAGCCCGTGTCCCCCGAAGTGACCCCTTCACGGCCAATCACACAACCGGCAAACTCCAGGGAGCAATGGTGAGTGGGTGCCCCCACTGAAGCACCCCATTCCGACACAAGGGGATGCCACCCCAGGAGCCTGAGTCATGGCCCTGTCCCCACCAAGGAGTGATGAGCACCGAGTGCAGACTGCCCCGAGGTCCCAGGGAGCTCTCGTCTACTCCAGCACTGAGCCCACTCCAGGAGCGCCCTCCACACGCCTGCCCCTCGTCCTCAAACCGCCAGGGGCCAAGGACCTGCCCCGCGCTGTGCATCTGTGCTGTGCATCCCCCCGACCCCACTTACACAGAAGCGGGGGGCATCTGCTCAACGAGCCTCTCGGTCACTAACACTACAAAACCATTTGTTAAATAACCGACTTGCTTTTTGAGATAAAAATCTACACAAAATGAAGTTCACCATTTTAACCGTGTTAAAGTGAACAATCCAGAAGTTTTTAGTATATTCGCAATGCTATGCAAACATAACATGAATTCAAGAAGACTTCTTCACCCCCACCCCCAGATGAAGACTTCTTCATCACCAGCAGCCCCTCCCCAGCCCCGGCGCCCGTAACCTCCTGTCTGTACCTGTGCATTCACCCGGTGTGGACGTTCCACCCCCGTGGAATCGTGCACACGGGGCCCCTCTCACTGAACACCACGGGTTAGGTCCGTCCTTACAGTACCTCCACGGGACAGGTGCACCACGCCTGGTTTCGGGGCACGTCACTCGGCGGACATTTGGGTTCTGTCCGCCTTCCGGCTCCTGTGAGCAACACCACTCTGAGCACTCCAGGGCAGGTTTTCAGGTGAACATTCAATCCCCTTGGAAACAGCCCTACATGGACACGCGGGACATGCCTGAGGACCCGTCAGACTGGTTCCCACAGCAGCCGCACCACCTAGCATCCCGCCCATGGTCTGTGAGGCTCCACTTTCCCCACAGCCTCAACCGACCCTGGTTACTTCCATTTTCTTACGTTCATATTCTAGAGACAGTACGTGTCAGGACGCACGATTAGAGAAGTTCACTGTGCCAGGAGCTACGCCACCCTCCCCCCACCGCCGGCCGTCCCAGCAGATGTGAAGTGGCATCTCACAGTCGTTTCAACGCTCTTCATGGGACTGTTGTACATCTGTAGAAACGTCTACTTAAGTCCTTTGCCCCTTGTGTTTGCAGTAAAATATACATAGCATACATTTTAACCACTGCTAAGTATATACTCCCGGGGCACTGAGCACTAACACTTGTGCACCCGCCACCACCTGTCTCCAGAATGTTCCATCTTCCCACACTTAGACTCTGTCCCCATGGAACACTGACCCCCTCCCCTCCCCCAGTCCCACCATCTACTGTCTCTCTGAGTTTGAAGACATGACTCCAGGGACCTCATACAAATGGGATCCTACAGCGTTTGTCTTGTGTCCGGCTTCTTCCACTGAGCACCATGTCCTCAAGGCCCATCCACGCCGGAGCAGGTACCAGAATTCCCTTCCTTTTAAAGGCTGAGTGATAACCACATTGTCTGGACACATCCCTTTCTTTAAACTAGTTAATTAATTCACCTGCTGATGGGCCGTGGGCTGCTTCCCACTGTGGACTACCGCGAACACTGCGCCTACCGGCGTGGCTGTGCAAGCATCTGCTCGAGCCACCGCGTCTTCCGCGGTTCCTGCACCGCGTTACTTGGAACGGTTGCGATTTCTCTACTTCCTCGCCAACTCTTGTTGTTTTCTGGTGTTTTGATAGTTGCCACCCTAACCACATCGCATACGCGCCGTCTCCATGTCATCTGCGGAGGGATGTCTGTTCAGGCCCCTTGTCCATTTTTAAATTCAGTTTTTAGTCTTTTTGACATTGAGCTGTGAGAATTCTTTATATGTTCCGGATATGCTAAATCCTCATCAAATACACGATGTGCGAGTCTCTTCTTCCATTCTGTGGGCTGACTTTTCACTTCCCTAACAGTGTCCTTTCACCCATTTAAGTGTTTAATTTCAATGACACACTCTGTGCTTCTGGCGTAGTATTTAAGAAGCCACTCCCTAGTCCAAGGTCACAAAGCCTTAGGACACGAATGTTTCTTCCAAGAGTCCGAAGCGTGAAGCTCTTGCATTCAGCTCTACGACCCACCTGAGTCACTGCGTGCCCACTAAGGCAGGGGCCCAAGTGTGTGCTTCTGCAATTGCGCACCATAAGATGAGGTAGAAAGGGACTCCTCCCCTTCCGTCTTCTGGAATAGTTTGAGAGAGATTAGTGTAAGTTCCTTCTTTAGACGTAAGGTACAATTCTCCAGTGAGGCCATCTGGTCCTGGGACTTTCTTTGCTGGAAATACTCTGGCTGCAGATTACTAATCACGCAGGTCCATTTGTAGTTCTCATGTCTTCGATCCGTTCTGGCGCTGTGTTCCACCGAGACACTCTAACTTGTGGGCGCACGACCCTCCACGATGCTCTCACAGGCCTTTCTTCCTCCGTGGAGCCCACACCGACGTCCCCACTCCCACTCCGGCTTTGCTGACACTTCTCTCCCATTTGCTCTGTCACTCCAGCTAAAGGTTTGTCCATTTTATTAGGTTTTTTTCAAATAAATAACTTCCTATTTGTTCTTTTCTTCTGTCCTCTCTTCTGTTCATTTCTAATTTTTATTATTTCCCTCCTGCTTCCTGTAGATTTAGCTTGCTCATCTTCTTCCAGCTTGCTAAGGTGGAAAGCTATCGATTTGAGATCTTCCTTGAACGCAGGCCTTTAAAACTGTAAGTTTCCCTGTGAGCACTATGTGTGCTGCATGTGCGTCCCACTCACCCCATGGTCGTTTCTAATTTCCCGTGTTTCTCCTTCAACTCATAGGTACTAGGGAGTGTGTGGTTTCGTGTCCACCTGTATGTGGATTTTTCTAAATTTCCTTCTGTCGCTGACTTCTAACATTCATCCCTTTGTGGTAGGAGAACATACTTTGTGTGACTCTGAACGTTTTAAACGAGGCGCACTTGGTGGTGTAACTCGCAGGCTACCCCGCAGAACACCCCGCAGAAGCCAGACAGCATGCGGGTTCTGCTGTCAGAGGGTGCACCAGAGACGCTGCCACACCTCAACCTCCTCACCCACAAATGGGACAAAAACCCCTACCTCATGAGCTTCTTACACCAATTCAAGGAGAGGAGGCCCATCAGGTAAGTCTGAATACCAGCCATGGGCACAGAAGCAAGGCAACATTCAAGGTAAGCTCACAGGACACCAGGGCCAAGTCCTCCCTCATTAGGTACGCTGGCTCGCCGTGCTGATGCCAGGGTGACACTGTGATTTACCATGAAGTCTAACACAGAACCTCAGTAGCAGGTGGGGAGCAGCAGACCCACAGCACAGGCACGGGCAGAGGCTCAGGGGCCTGCCTCCCCGCGGTCGGACTAGGCCCCGAGGCCAGAGGGGGCAGCACTTCCGGTGCTTCTGGGAGGACGCGGCAGGCTCGGTCCTCGCTCCCCCAGGCAGCCCGCAAACACGGACCAGGCAGCCCGCAAACACGGACCAGGGCAGCCCACAAACACGGACCAGGGCAGCCCGCAAACACGGACCAGGGCAGCCCGCAAACACGGACCAGGCAGCCCACAAACACGGACCAGGAGCCACGCATTGAAGGCCGGAGGGCTTGTCTCAGTGAGTCATCCTGCCTCCAGAAGAGCGCCCTTCCTGTGTGCGCATCACCAGCGCCTTTCAGGATAAGAACCCCACTCAGTCCCACAGCAAGAGGAGGAAGCTGGCTGGTGACAAAGAAAAGTGCTTCCCTTCACACAATCTCTTCACAGGAAATGGATTTCAAAGTGGCCATCTGTCTACGAGATTAGCATCCCAAAGCTACACAACCACACAGGCAAGGAGCCGGCTCTGGCTGAGCCCAAACTTCATCACCATAGTAGAAAAAGTCCCATTTAAATGATAATAGTGTGAGGTGCTTATGGAGCATTTTTCTGGAAAGAAGATCCCAACTGCACCTCACTGCTTCCTGGCAGAGCAAGGACTAAGGGGCGGGCCCAGGGGGCTGGAACCCGCCTGCTCCTCTCCCTGCAGGCCCCTGTCCTGTACCTAGCCAGGCTGAGTCAGAGAACAGGACAGCAAGCTGGGGCACCCTCAGGAGGTGACAGCTTGCTCAGGCTCGGCCCCAGTCCGCTCTGGGCACACCCGCCTGGGGGAGACCTCACCTGCCTGCAGCCTCTCTTCCACGGCCTCTCCCTCCCCCAGCCGCCGCCACAGCCATCCACTCCTTTAGACGCCCCTTTCCTTCCCACTGCTCGCCTCTCCCACTGTGTCTGCCACAGGCCCAGCCCCTGCCAGGCCCAGCTACACCCAGATCCCTAGTTCCCACAGCGTCTCAGCACAGCACGCAGTGGGCCCCCTCCTCCATCCCCACCAGACAGTGAGTTGCAGGAGGGAAACGCCATGCACGGCACCCAACACCTAGGAGTGGTCAGCAAAACATCTTGAACGAATGAAGGGCAGACAAGGAGTCCAGTGCACCCCAGGGCTGGGCGATGGGGGGGGGGGGGTGCAGCAGGAGAGTGCCGCGTGCCTGCTGCGCATCTGCCAGCACAGGCCCAGGAACGCTGCAGGCAGACGCCGCACGTGGCCACGGGAACCAAAGCCAGGCGCATCCTCATGCTCAAAACAAGGAAACGGGACCGAAAACTCCTAAACCAGAGGCGCCCGGCGTCAAGAAAACACTTGCTGTCCACAGAATCTTATTAGGACAACCAGAGTCTCTGGAACACCCAGTGAGAGCCCACTGCTCCGATCACAAGACGGCCTCGGCGGTCAGGGGTTCTACACACAAGAACCAGAGCCGTGAGAGAACGCACCGCGGGAGACGGTTAAAGACAGAGGAGAGCGGACGTCCTCTCTGCACTCATCCAGAAACAGAAACAAAACAGAAACGCTGAAAGAAAAGGCTCATGGACTCAACTAGACAACAATTAAAAATTAATGTCTACAGGAAAATACGAGCAAACAGATGGAAATGTGTAAGTGGGAAACCATATTTCCAGACAAAGGGCTAATTTCCTCAAGCTATTAAAAGCTCCTCTAAAAATTAATTTTTAAGAAGACAGAAAAACAGGACAAAGGTTGCGAGCAAATAAGGTGAAAAATACGTAAGTCACGTCTCTGCTGAGAGCACTTGACGAAGGAAGACAGCCGACGGGTCGCCAAGCGCTCGAGAAGGGGCGGGGCGTGCGGGGTGACGAGGAAAAGGCGCGGGAGCAGCCCGGGCAGCCACCCCGGCCTCCGCGGCACCGACACGACCCAGCACGGCAGCCGATGCGTGGGTGCGTGAGAGGCACGGCAGCAGCTTCCCCTGAGCGGAGCGCACGCAGGCACACGCCACATTCTGTGCTGAGGATGCGCTCAGACAGACCTGCACAGAAACACTGCCCACGTATGTTCCAAGCACACAGGGACCAACAGGCCATGGGGACCCCACCAGAATCTCGCCGGGCAGCAAGGGGGACCGAACCCACCCAGCAGCCAGGGGCAGGGCAGGCACTGGTGGGGAGGGCGTGCGGGGAACCCGACTTCCGGAGACGTGTGTGCTCGAGGGCAAGTGTCGGGTCCTACGTGGGGTGTCAGCATTTGACTGTATGTCAGGACACCTTGAAAAGGTGCTATTCAAGAGGAAATGCCGACACACCGTGTTCCCCTAACGTCGGACATCAGACAGCTGTGACCAGGCCGCAGGAAGGGGGTGTCCTCATTGCACGGGAGGGCCCTTCCCTGTAGCCTGGCCTGAGACATGGGCAGCTCGAGCTCCATGGGAGTCCGACACCCATGCTGGAGGGCGCAGCCAGAGGCCAGCTTCCTGAGACTCCGCCAGGGGTGTGGAAAGTAAACTCCCAAGGCCTGCCCCACAGGCCTGTATCCAGCCAGGACACCTGACAGGGAGGGAGTCCTGGAATGCACCAAACCCAAAGGCAGCAGGAAGGGGACGAAGCCGGCCCTCGGGAAAGGATTCCAAGCAGTAATGACAAAGCTTCACCTGGGCCTCAGCCTCAGAACTAACCAAGTCTCAGTCACACGGGAACTAAAGACAAAAGCTGCCAGAGTCGCTCCAATGAGAGACTCCAGACGAATCACTCGGTCGGTAACAAGGAGCAGGACAAAGACAGAACGGGAGATGGCCAGAGACGAATGCACACACCACCGCACCGCCTGCCCCCCGGCTCCCGCGGGCCCGGGAGATGACTCAAAGGGGACGGACTGTGCCCCCCAACCATGGCTTCAGCCAAACCAGGCTGAAAGCGAAGGTGGCAGAGGAACGGGGTGCCCTAAGCCAGGGCAAGGAGCAGCCAGGAGCACTGAGGCCACAGATGAGCTAAAGCATGGAGCCTTAGAGGAAACAAGACTGCCAGGAATTTGAGATGAGTGGGGCCAAGATGGTGACCACGCATCTGGAAACAGGACTTCCAAGTTCACCCCAGTTCCTCCCTCTGCAAGTCTACACACGGGGCTGGGGCACACAGGAGCTGGGACCATTCCATGCCGCGGCCACGAGGGCGGAGGCTCCACGGTCTGCCTTGGCCCACAGCACTGGACGTGAGCAGAACAGCAGGACGCGGGGACCCAAGTAAAGTAGCAGCACCGCGCACGGAGTCCGGCCCACGCTGAGCACAGGGTTCTGTCCCACAGGCCTGGAGCGGGGTTAGCAAGAGTGTGCCCCTCAAGAAGAAGGGTCTGATGAAAACCGTTTAAGCATGCCTTGGCGTCCGACCAGCACGGCACAAACAAAACGACTGGGGTCAGAAACCTGGCTGCCGCGGGAAGGGAGGTGCGGGACGCCCAGCAGGTGCTGACAGAGAACGTCCTGCCATGCACAGGGACCTCCTCGGCCGTGCTGACGCGGGTCATTCCTATTCCTGTTTCCCACGTGAACCTCTGAGAGCACGAGTTCCTGGCCAAGTCACACGGTGCATGAGGGACGGAGCCGGACCTGTGCCCACCCAGGGCTGCAGGTTCCCATCGGTCTCCCGTCACCGCTGAACAAGCACCAGGACTCCCACATGCTAAAATGGCACAGACGTGTTGTCTTACGGGACACCGTGCGATCTTTCCCAACAACCATTCCCCTGCTAAGGACCCCTCCCGGGGAAATGGTCAGTGACGCAAACAGAGGTTTGGAGACGTGCGTATCAACCAGAGTGTTGTTTAGAAAAATGGAAAAAATGAAAAAAGTATCTAACAAGTTTGGGTCAATAAAGCATTCGTAAAGAAAGTTTACAGCCAAAAGTTAGGTTTTAAAAGAATATTTACCATGGAAGATGCTCACGAGGGGCGCCTGGGTGGCTCAGTCAGTTAAGCGTCTGCCTTCGGCTCAGGTCATGATCCCGGGGTCCTGGGATCAAGCCCTACGTCGGGCTCCCTGCTCAGCGGGAAGTCTGCTTCTCCCTCTCCCACTCCCCCTGCTTGTGTTCCCTCTCTGGCTTTGTCAAATAAATAAAAGAAAAAAAGAAAAAGGAAAAGAAAATGCTCACGAGATCAAACAAAATAAGAAAACCCAAACCACGCACCTCACAGGGTATTACATTTTCCTAAAAACAACATCAGGAAAACAGCTATTCTATGTGAGGAAGGGTCTCAGCCAGCACGTTCACCGTGGTTTTCACTGGGCAGAGGACTGTGGGAAATCTTTATTCTCAGCTGTCCTCGTTTTGTTTGGCTTTGTTTTTGTCAAATGCTGTAAATGAAAATAGAATTCCTTTTGTAATCACAATCCAAAAAAGTTAGTCAAATGAAGGGCTGACATCGCTCTGGCCTCCCTCCCTCCCTCCCAGCACGTGGGCAAGGCAGACCCATCACACCTGGGGGAGAGCCGGCCCCACCGCCGGCACGTCTACAACCAACGGCACACCAGACGCCGCAGACGCCGGGCTCCGGCCAGCCAGGGGCGCCGGGACGAGGTGGCCGGAGAACGCAGGAGTGCTGACCGGGGCCGGCGGGGTGGGGAGGCGCTCCCCCGAGAAGCACGCAGCAAGCTGGGAAGGCGTGCGATGGCATGTCAGGCCGCTGTCTGAACGCACCGAAACTCCTAAGGACAGGAAAACGACTGGAGAGGCGAGCGGTACAAAGGAAACCGTCACAGAAGGGGAGGAGCCACCCCAGAAAGGATGACCCCTAACATGGGGGCTCGGGGGGCGGCGGCAAGCAGGGAGACCGCGAAGACGCGGAGGAAGTCACAGGTAGGGCTGGGGAACCACGGCGGGCTCCGGGGGCCGCTACACAGACCGTTCAGCTCCCCGCAGACAGGAAGGCGTTCCAGGGTTCCAGCAGAGTGCCCGCCGTGACCTACATCTTCACTGCCACGTGAACACTGCTGGCGTGCGGGCGAGGGCGAGGCGTCCTCGGGCCATAGCCAGGGGCATCACAAGGAGGCCAGCGGTCAGCGTGACAGTGACAGCAGCAGAGGGCTTCAGTCCCAGACACTCTGAGAGCCGGCAGGATCTGGCCTTGCTGCCATTCCCCACAGCACGCCTCCCTGGCAGCCGGGCTGGTCCCACCATGTGCCTTTTCGGTTCTTGCCCTGCCCTCCCAGCGCCTGACGCACTGACCTCGGCAGCCCCCACAGTGGGGCCTGACCGTGCCCCGGCTCAGTCCCTGCCGCCCACAGACCACAGACGCCACTCCCCTCGCCTCCTCCTCGGCCCAGTACAAACTCCAGCATCAGTGGCAAGAACCACTCCTCGCACTCGGCTGCACCTCTGCCCCAGCCCGACTGCACGGCAGGAGCTGACGATGCCCAAGGCCGCACCTCCACACCTGCCGCACCCCTGCAGCAGCACCGACGAGTATCGCTCAGGGGAACGCTGGGCCTTGCTGGCTGGAGCACCCCCACCCCCGCCCCGGGCCACGACCCTGGCCCACGGTCTCTCACGGCCATCTCAGCTCCCCATCTCCACCAACCTCAGGTTCAGCTGCAGGGTCCTGCTTTGCATTCCGTTGAGAAAACGGACCAAACCACACCTTCCTTCCCCTGGGTCCACTCTCTGCCTCCCCTCCTGCTGGCCCGGGCAGCTGTCCATGTCCCAGGCAAGGCAGACCCTGATGCCACCCCCTCTCATCAGTGACATGCTCATCTCCAGCAAGGCCCGCTGTCCGGGCCATCCCCGTTAACACGTATCCTAAACAAAGCCTGTCTCGTCGGCACATATGCCCTGAAGACCCCGGCCCGACTGGCCCATTCCCTTTGCAAAAACCAACCAAGCCACCTCGCTCGGGCTCTGGCCATGCTCGCTCACTCGCACCCCCACAGAACCCACTACTGTCAAGGCCACCACGAACTCCACGCTGCAACTCCCAAAGGATCGTCTTACTGGGTCGGTCTGAGTCAGCCACACGTTGGTCAGCCCTGCTCCGTGACACACCCTTATCAGTGGCTCCCAGAGACCCCTCAATCCAGCCTCCTCCAGAACTCAGCCTCCCAGCCTCAGCCTCCTCTGTCTACGCTCATCAGAAGGAAGCGGGTGGACAGACGGACTAAGAAACTAAGGGAACAGTGGCAAACATGTGCGGTGATCACAACAGTCCAGCAGGGATACGTGGTCTCTTCCCGAACTGACCAGGCTGACTGGCTGTCCACCCGGAAGAGTAGGGTTCTGAAACCCTGCACCTCACACGAGGCCACACACGGCAGGTGGACAGGGGATCCAGACGTGAAGAGCAAGACGAGAAAGCTTTCTGAAACAAACACAGAACGTGTTTCCAGGTAACCAAAGATTTCGTTAAAGACACAAAGAGAGATCACTGCACAAAAAAGACTGAACAAGTCTACTGCGGATACACACACACAGGTTACCGGAGGACCTCAGAGATCAGTGCGTAAGACGCAAACGGCACGACGGGAGAAACCGCACACACGCACAAGCAGACACGCGGGGGCCTACCGCGGGAACGGTGCGGGGAGACGGTGCGAGCCGGGCTCCCCGCACAGCGCAGGGACCCCAGGCTGCCGTCCGCGCCCCCGGGGGCCCCGCCCTCCACCAGCGCAGCACGGGCTCACCAGCAGCCCAAGCCGAGAACCACTCCAACGCCCGCCAACAGCAGGGCGGTTTAAATCCAAGGGAGCGGGGACAAAGGGCACACGGCGGCACACGGCACAGGACCCTTGTACCGCATGTCCGCGCAGGACGTTCTGCAGGCAGGATACCACGTTGACTCCGCCGAGGCAGCGCTCCCAACAGGCCGGACCCGGCTCCGCCACTGACAGCCAGGCTGCGGTCTCCAGGAGCAGGTGAGGTGACGGGAAAGGGCAATACGCCGCTTCGGGGCCTGGGGACCATCTGTTTCTTGACCTGGGAGCTGGTTACACTGTTTGTGGGTAATCTGTGCTTTTCTTAAATATGCTAGTGTTTTCCTTAAGCTAGGACAACAGTTAATGCCTCAAACTGAAAAATAATTAAAAAACTCATTAGAGAAATTTTTGTAAAATAAAACATCTCGACTTTTTTTTAAAGGAATTTTTTCTGCCTTTTTCACCCCCACCCTTCCTTTAACTGCAAACCACATGGTCCACATGCTCCTGCAGACAGAGGGGGACTGGTCACTCGTGAAAGCAAAGCAACACAATGAGCACTGACTGGGGAGATGTGAGTGGCACCAGTCGTCACTAAAACAAGACAACACGATGCATGGCGGGCAGGCCTGACAGGGTGAGGACACAGGTCCCGGGGCTCAGGGAGGCACACACGTGCACAAGCCAGCCCAGCAGGGGAGGGGAGCAAGGAGGAGGGCGCCTGCAGAGGCCACAGCGTCCGTGGACACACAAGCAGGCGGACAGGGGCACGTACAGCACATGCGGGGAAGCACCCAGCATGGTGCGGAGTGCATGCTCTTCCCCGGGGAAGGCTGTGCTTCCCTGAGGAGGGGGAGAGAGCGTGTGGTGACATCGCCTTGGAGGGCACAGAAACGAGGAAGCAGGTGCCACTCATGACAAGCGTGTGGTCCCCACCTGAACAAGGAGGACAGCCTCCAAGAGAACGGCCCATCAAAAGGCTGTTCTAGTCGGCCACAACCAAGCTTCCCAGGAGGAAAATGAAGCATCTCCCTTGTGTGGTGGGTCAGGTGCAAACCCAGTCCCTCTTGAGCATGTGGGCTGTGGCCGTCCACCCCACAGTGTCCCCACCTGGGGGCTAATGCAGGAGATCCGGTTCCCAGGCACTTGCAACCCCATGGCTGAACATGAACCTGGCCTCTGGTCTTCACTCCCCAGAGCCCATGTCTTTTCCTGCACTGCTCTGCACCAGGTTTTGCATTTTTCTGCTGCCCTCCTGGGATGCCTACTTCTGCTCTGCTCACCACGTGCAGGAGGCAAGGGGGCCGAGGCGACACCATGGAGTTCCTCAGCAAACGACACAAGGGCCAAGGCCAGGGTCACCAAGATGCAGTCTCCGTGGCAGAAGAGTGTGGTGCCGGGAAAACCTTCTCGTGCCTGATTCAGGCAGACCGGTCAACTCAAGCCCCTCCAAGGAACCAAACAATGGACCCCAGGGCACAGGCTGGCTCAGGCTGCACCCGCCCAACACCACTGAACCCAAGGCTGGGCTGAGGGCACAGAGCAGTGGCAACTCGTGTGGGTCAGAACGTGGGCTCCAGCCCCAGCTCCCACCCCTGCCCACCCCTGAGTGGCTGAGCGACTCAAGACAAGGGTCTTTACTCCCCCGCTCGGTCTCCTTAGCCCTGCTACGGGGTCCCTCGGTTATGCTGGAAGTAAGACCAGCGATGTGAATGAGGGTCGGGCACAGAGGTGCAACCAGTCACAGAAGTCATCACTGGTGCAGAGATACCCACTCTCTGACCCGCACGTGGGCTAGCACTCAATCCCAGGCAGCTGCCCCCGTGCCTCAGTTTCCTCCCTCCTACACATGCCGTGTCAGCTGCCACACGCACGCAGCAGCACAAGACCACGCCCAGCACGTAGCGCCTCTGGGGATGAAGGGAGGCCCGAGTGACAAGGGGTCAAGTGACAGTTGAGTCCCTGGTAGAGCAGGCCCCGGGCTGCACAGCTCTGCCTTCTCGGGGTCACCCCTAGTCCAAAGACACACCTCACTCAGCTTCAACTCAGAAGACTCCAGGACAACCTCAGGGTCTGGGGTGATGTGGGCGGCAGGCCTCCGCAAGAAGCCCCACAGCGTGGACCCATCAGTCAGGCTCCACCCACAGAAGGTGCTCAGTCAACACTGGTCTAGTCCTTGCAGAAGGCAGGGACGGTGCTCGCGTCCACCTAGTGAGAAGACACCAGCTTGGAGCAGGCGGAAGATGGGGCTGCAGGGAGGGAGACCAAGCCCACAGCGGGGAGGAACGCAAGGGTCGCCCGACGGAAGCCGGCTGCATACAGCAGCTGGGACCCCAGCCCGGGAGGAGGCCGGGCACACGGCAGCACGCCCTTGTGGGTGCACGCAGTCCTGCCTGGTTTGCAGGCCAGGGGCGTGAGCGACGCTGAGGAACACACAGCAGCAGTGCGGACGGTACGTGCCCGCAGGGCTTCAGGCCGCTGAGGAGACACACGGGCCAAGGGAACCCTGTGCCTTACCAGTGGCTACACGAGCAGGGAGAGAGCAACAGAGGGAGACAGCAGGTGCTGCAGGCCTGGAGGCCACACAGGAGACGGGGGAGGTGGGGGGACGACGCGATCCGGGGCCGGGCAGGACTCCGGAAACAAGGCACCTGGAGTTTAGCACGTTCCAGCCGGAGCCAGGGCGACTTTCCCACCCCGGCCTGAGACGCCCGCCTGCCCACAGCACAGCTGGGAACGCTGGCCCCGTCCCCACGGAGCTCGTCAGCAAGGGCGGCTGTCCCCACGGCGGCTCGCCTGCCTCGGCTTCATCAGTATTCAGCAGCACTCCGCTCCCCTTCTTTTGTGCTGCAGAGATAAGCAGCGTTTCTAATCTCTGCCATCTCCCAGCTGCAAATATTCAAGCGTTCCTTTCTTTTTATTTAAAAAGTAAAATCTCATTTTAGATTTGCAAGACAGACAGCTACCCGTCTCCACTGTACTAACAACCTGCCGCCCAGAGGCCAGGTAGGAGTGGAGAGTGGAGAGCATGTGTCAGGGTGGGAGGAATCAAAGCCCCAGGAACCTGAACCAGAAGATCCACCTCTTCAAAACCCTCCAAACACGTTCAGGGCCTCCCTGCCTCGAGCTGGGAACCAGCTCAGCCATCACTTCCCGTTGGCAGTCCTGAGGACCAGGCCACAGGTCCCGCGGGGTACACACTCCGCGAACAACCCTCCCAGAGGGCCCACCCGGCCGCCAGGCCAAGACACAGGCGGTCCCGGTGCCCGCGGAGCTCAGGAGGAGGGCTGGGTCCTCTTGGGCTCATGACTACCGCTGGCTGGGGGCTTCCCCTCCGACCACACACAGCCTAGAACCCTGGGGCAGGGGTGGGCACGGGTGTGCAATAACCACCTGTCAACAGCCTGGGATGAAGAGAAGGCAAATGCCAGGCACAGGCTGAGGTTCCAGGCCCACAGCCAGTGGCCCAGTGTGCCCCTGACAGAGACTGGCTGGGAAACAGGGAGCAGGCCAACAAAGCCCACCTGAGTGCTGTCTAAGTTCTTGTTTACTCCCGAAAGCCCGTGCGAGAAAGCAGCAGCTTTGTGGATTCCGGCATTTTGGCAGGAACGAGACTGAAAAGAACGTTTCAGCTGCGCACGTCTGAGAACAAAGAGCCTGCTTCCTGAGGGCGACAAATGCGCTCAGGGTCCTGCTCTGAGCCCCGCCGACCCGGGACTGCCAGCTCCCAAGACCCCCACGCACGGGCACCCACAGGTGGCCAGAGCCTGGCGCCGGCGCTCCTGCACTCAGGAAGCAGGGGAGAAGCATGGCGAGCCAAGCCTGGACCCCAGGCAATGACCACTAACCTCATCCTGGCAACTCGTCCTGCCACCTTCATCTTCAGTAGCTGCGAGGCATGGACCAGCTGGAGGATGGGAATGGGGTGCCCCCCCACCCCTGCCCGCAGCAAGCCCCCGGGGTTTACAGAGGAGCCCGCGAGGCGTAAGAGCCTTCGAGCATGTCTCCCTCAAGCTCACCTCCACTCTGCAGACGTGCCTGACAAGCTGACACGAGTGTTAAAATTTTACCACTTACGTAACGGCTCAGTTATTAACAGAGTCTCATTTGCACGTGTCAGAGGAAGAGAAAAATCACCTAATTAACCACTTTCCCCATCAGCAAAAGGAAGGGAGTCGTGCTGCCAATTTGTTTCCAACTCCTCTCTCCCACCCTCTGAATCCGCTCCCTTTAATCAGAGAAGATTTACAATCCTCTGCCATGCGGGACGGGGAAGGCTCCCCTTCCAATTATGGGCGTCTTAAGTAGCCAACTTGAACGGTGTCATTCTAGGCTCAGAGCCTGCCAACAAGGGGAGACCCATGTCCACGGCGCCCAGCAGATGCAGACGGCTCTGCTCCCGAAGGACACTCGGCCCTGGAGGCCATCGGAGGCCGAGAGCACAGGGCCGGAGTGAGACCAGGAACAATGAGGACACTCTGTCCCATCAGCTGACCCGAGCGAGCAGCTGTTGCTGGGCTGTGCGCTCCGCGAACAGGCCCACGCAGCCCCGAGCCAGCACAGTGCCTCACACACGCTCCGTAAACACTCGGATGGCACGAGGAAACGCAGCGCGCTCGGTGGCGCGGTGCAGGCAGCAGAGGGAGCCGCAAAGGCCTCGCTCACCCAAAGCCTTGCATCTGTGGTGTGGGCCTCTCAGAGCCTCTGAGCCCTCTTCCGTGGCACACGAGTTAAGAGTCCGCTGCCACAAACGGGCTGCGGTGAGGGCACGGGAGAGAACCAAGCCCTGAGGCTGCACCTGCCACCACCAGCCAGTGCACTGTGTATCTAGACCACCCCGAGGCCTACCACCCAAAGACGGTGTGGCGCTCTCTCCTCCTCCCTCGAGAAGGTATGCTGCAGAAAAGGCTGCGTGGATGGGGTGCTGCCCCTTCTCAGGACATCAGCCCTACATCCTAAGGAGAGCAAGGACAAGACGCTGGGGTCACACTCCAGCCCCCATGCACACAGCCATCCAGGACCCCATCGTGCAAGCGTGCCCTTGGCCTCGTGCTCTCCTGCCCACGTGCTCCCTCGGCCAGAGACCCCCCCCAACCAATGGGGAACTCCTATTTGTGCCCCAGGCCTCAACATCAGGGTCACCCACTTCTGCGGGGTGCCATCCCCGACAACCCCCAGCCAGCTGAGGCAGGTCTTCCTTTTCCCTTGCGTCATGTTCTGGGCTAGCCCCCCACAGCCATGCTGGTGCATGTGCTCCTTGCCAGATGACCCAGTCCATGGGGCCTGCTCCTGGGACGGCACACAGCGCCCGACAACGCTCCATAACGGTGTTCCCATCCCGGAGAATGCATGCAGGAGCAAGGGAGTGGGGGGTGGAAGGGAGAGATAAAGCTCCCAGGAATGCCACCCTCCCTGGATCCATCTGACAGGGGGGGCCCTTGGGAATCAGGCACAGCCCACCACCCAGCGCGTGTGGAAGGTGCAGACCGAGCTTAGGGGCTCCGGGACTCCACAGGCAGCAGAAAACTCCCCCTAGGTCCCAGGGGGACTGCTGGTTGGAGAAAGGGAGGGCAGGGGCCCACCCAGAGCAGCCTGCTGCACGGCACAGCAGACCCAACCGTGGAACAGGAGTCCCTTGGCGGCACCCTAAGGCAGACTCCAGTCCCAGACAGTGTGCTGGACTCTGGGAACATGGGGGAGAGAGCATGAGACGGGGGAGCCACCAGGCACTCGAGTCCTGATCACAAGCTGCAAAACAGCCCCCCAGGCCTCGGAAAAAAGGCCCCCAAGAACCCAGCAGAAAATGAAATACTTGGCCCGTGTCTGAAAACCACCCATGAAGAGAAGACGTGTCACTTCAGCTGCCTTGAGCAGAAGCATCTCCAGTCAGATGAGTAATGACCAGAGCCCCCTCTGTCATGAACCCGCCCCACGCCCACACGGGCCAGGCCCAGGGCAGAGAAGGTGACAGCAGGCCCCGCCCGGGCCTCTCGGAGGGGAGCCATGACAAGCGACTGGAGGACAGCCCATGGACGCTGTGGCCCTCAGAGACCACGGCTTTCCATTCTGGATCCACACGTCAAACACACCACCGCCTGCAGGAGGCGGCTCTCCCAGGAGAGGGGTTGGAGAGCACACAAGGCAGGACGGAATGTCGGCAGCAAGGAGAGCCATACAACATGCTTTTATGGACGAAGTTCCCCTGAAGCCAGCCCTTCCGTTTAAATGAATTTACTCCTCACTAAATTCTTAACCTGCAAACATAACTGATACTTACGTGCTTCATCCTGACACCCCAAATGCCTTCTCTGTGGACGACAGCACCACCAAATCCCACTGTAATCACCCCAACCCAGGTGAGCCTGCTTTGCATGGCACATCAATCACCCAGCCCCACTCCGGGGCCTTGTGTGGCGTGGGGGGTTGGCCTGCCTCCACTGCCCAGCTGTGATGCAAATGTCCACATCAGATGCCCCCAAGCCTGGGGGCTGGGTAGTCATAAAATCCCAGCCAGAGGACTGTTCCTGGAGTCCGGTAAGGGACACGCCCCTGCCAAACACTAAAATACAGCGAGATTTACACTCAGCGCGTTTGGAGCCCGAGATGGGGCCCCGCCCAAGCCACCCAAGGAGAGTCCCTGCCTGTCCAGGGCCAGATGCAGGAGCAAGGGACTGGCAGCCTTCCCACAGCCGTCTGATGGGGAGATGTGCTTTGCCACCACGGCCCAGGACAGCCTTCTCCCTAAGACGACAACACAGGCACGTCTCCCTTGGGGAACGTCCCCAGCAAACAAGGAGGGGTGGTCCCTGATGCCGGGCAGCAAGTGATGTGAAGACAACAAAAGTACAAGGGCCAATCTAGCTAAGGGGCAGGGAAGGCAGTGCCAAAGGGCTGGCCCAGCACTGGGAGAGCACAGGGTGTCCTGAAGGGCAGAGGATCTGGGTGACCTCAGGGAGCAGCCCGAGAGAGAGGAGCCCAGCCGCCAGGGGCCAGCAGGTGGGCCCCACGGGTCAGAGCAGGGTTCCGATGTCACAGAGACTAAGGGGCTGCCGGAGCGTACACAGGGCTCCCTCTGGAGAAGGGGTGTGGGGACAGGAGCAGCAGCAGCGGAGGGGGGAGGGGGCTATCCAGGTGACAGGACGAGGTTTAGACCAAGCTGAGGGGCGGGGGGGGGGGGGGGGATGCAGGGAAACCTATGCTGCCCTGAGGCCCATGCACCGGCCACAAACCAGGAAGGGGGGCAGAGCAGCTACACCCTAAAGAGGACTGAGGACAAGATGAAGCCCTTCCTCTCTCCCCACGACCGCCTGGCCCCCCCCGCAGGCAGCGGCCTGTCAGTCTCACAAAGGCAGGACTGGACCTCCCAGCCATGCGCCAGAAAGGAACCACCCTCCAGACCGGGTCTCAAAAAAAGTCTCGTCCGGCAGCGAGGGCGCCCGGCCCGCATCACTGCCGAACCCCACGCTCCTGTCCGGTCGCACTGGCCCCAGCTCAGCCCGCCTCGGGGTCAGAGGCCAGCCATGCAGCGGGTGGCGGCTGGCTGGCCCTTCTCTCTTCCTGCCCCGCTCCCCCTTCCCCAGCTCCCTCCCAGTGCTCCAGAACACGAGAGAGGGCAGTGGACCCCGGCGCGGACCCTCGCCCTGCACAGGGGCCACCACGTAGGTCTGCCGACATGCCAACCACTTCCCCTCTGCCTGGCGGTGGCGACTGCACCCTTAGCTCTTAAGCAACTGGCAGTTCGCTTCTCTGCTGGATCAGTACGCTTGGGGGGATACAAGACAAGCTCGGCCCTCTCCCTCTACAGGGTCGACGATAGGCTCCCAGGAAAAACGCGTCACACTGCCACCCAGCACGTGTCCACCTGTCCATTTCATTCCATTCCCAGAGCTCCTGGCTCACGTGGCCACTCCCCCACCCAACGCCTCAGGGCGCTGTCCACCCAGCCTCACACCCCTGCCCCCGGGGACACCTGCCCAGCTCTCTGTGGTTCTCTGGAGGCCATGGCTCCGACCTAGTTTAAGCACTGGGGACCAAACACTCCATTCCTCTACTGGGGAGGGAGAGGCACAGGCAGACGCACAGCACAGGACACACTGTCCCGAGAAAACTCCTCCTCCTCAGCCTGCCACAGTCCCTGACCCTAAGAACCCTGAGGACAGCAAGGCTAGGGTGCGGGGCGGGCACGGCAGGTCTGCCAGGTTGTCTGGGATGTGGAAGCCTTTGTTTGCATCCTGTAGGGCCTCGGCCTAAAAGAGAAAGCCTCGACCAAACCTCTTTTTTGAGGTAACGAAGCACTATGGGTGACCCCACGCCACCGGATGGGTGTGGACCACGGGTCCCCTAAGCCAAGGCCTGGCTCGGATCCAGCCAGACCCCAGCAGGGTGCTACTATGGCACAGGTTCTCGGTGGAGACCCTTAGGCCTAACCTGCACCGGCTGTGGGTCAGACCCTGGGGGTGCGTGGGGACGCCAGGATGGATCTGCCCCGTCTGTGGACTAAAGTGAGCCAGCCGAGGGCTGCCGCGGCGAGTTCTCAAAGGAGTCTGCACAGCGACCCTTGTGGAGGGCAGGCACTCCGCGCCCTCCATCAGCACTCAGCACCCAATAGCCCTGGCGGCCCCACCCCAACGGCCAGGAAGGTACGGTGAAGCAGGGCACCAGGAGCCCGGCGCTGTACCCAAGCTGCGGGCCCGTCCCGTCCCCAGGGAGGCTCCCACAGGCCCTGAGCAGTGGAGAACGGTCAGACCACTTCTCGGGGTGTGTGAGGGCGGGAGAGCCAGGTCAGAGGCCAGGAGTCCCAGACAGACAGGAGGCCTAGGGGCAGTGTGGGCTGACTCCTGAGGCTCCCTGCTCACCACAGGGGCCTCCACTATTCCCCATCCCAAGAAATTGCGCCTCTGCAGACCGATTTTCACACAGAAACTAATCACGGCATTCTGCACTTTTGATTTTTAAATGGCTGCCCTTCACTGTGGCCAACAAGGCGCTGGGCTAAGGCGATGCCCCCCCTGCAACCTGCCACTTCCCCCTCCTGTGGCCACCTATCTTCTCCTTCCCACCTTCTGGGCTCTGCCCACCCTGCGGGGGACCCTCCACTGAGCAGTGCTGAAGGAAGGGAGCACTGCTTTCTTCTTTCCCAGCAAAGGGTCGGCACCCGGACCTGTCCCGCTCACTGGCAACACCCACCCACGAGTGATGGGCCCTGCCCAAGACAAGCCGAACGACTCTCGTCGTCGGCACAGAGTTCAACAGCATCTCGGGATGAGACTCAGGAAGGCAGCTTCAGGAGGCGCAGATGCCAGCATCGGCAAATGCACCAGCATCGAGTCCCCCGCACTTCCGCTCGAAACTGCCAGAGAGGGCTCGGCTGCCACAGACGGGGACACCACGGTGCAGAGCGGCAGGCAGCTCCTCCACGGGCACCGACACGCTGGGACCCGAGGATCTGCCCGACACCCCAGCGCTCTGCCGCCCAAGGCTCTCAACCCCAGACACACATCAAAGCTGCCACCCCAGACGTGGACACAGCGCCTGGGTGCCTATCGCTGGTCACTGTTGCCCCTGGGCTGACTTCGCGGGACAACACCCAGAGCCCTGCAGCACAGAGCACCCAGGCCCATGGCGAGCAGCGAGCACAGTGGCCTTCAAGACGCCCTGTCCAGCCACCTACAGCAGAGAGGACAAGGCTCCCCCCAGGGGTTCAGAATATACCTATTTTGAAATGTGATGATCAAAAACCCCAAAATAGGTCACTTTTAAATAACACTGAATGGAGAGTTCCATTACATACGGTTACGTTTCCGTTAAAACAGAACAAACTCAGGGGTCCTACCAAATCCGTTCCGGTGGGATTCGTGTCCGCTGTACTCGGGCATTCGAGCTCCAACTCATTAACATAGCAGGCTTAATTGGCATTTCACGCAGGCATTGTGCCTCTGAAATGAGCAGGTGTAATTATGGTAAAAAGAACTCTCTGCCGGTTAGCTGTGCATTCATGTCTTTCCCGGCCTCCACAGAAGCACAGATGTTCCATTGGAGGACAGAGAGGAAGATGAGCGGCTTTCAAATGACTCCTTTTTAGTCTAAAACTTTATTTAAAATAAAAAGTTATTTAAGTGAAATTTACGACACAGTGTCTCCTCCCTTTGTCGCTTGCTGTAGGGCATTAACTTCCAAAAGCTGGTTCCGCATAATTTGATTTTTCATTTTCACCAAATGAACATCTGTGTTTAGGTCCAAGAAGCTCTTTGTTTAAACATACAGAGCCTAGGAAGGGTCTGAACAAAGCCTTCCTCTGTCAACACTTGATTACCAGGAAGGCCTGCTTTTCAGAGAGACCCAGGGGTTGGCACGTTGGGGGAGGCTTGCGCTGGCTCGCGTTCTTTCGAGTTGGTAGGAAACTTCCCTCTTTTCAGAGCAGGGACAACACAGGCGCTCCAGTCGCTTGGGCTTGGGCTTGGTGCTTCCTCCCACGGTGCAGGCCACGCAGCAGGAGGAGGGCCGCCAGGGGGGACCCTCAGTCTCCAGGCAGAAGCAGACTCTGCGAAGGCAGCCCAATCGAATCCCTCTCCTCCTTCAGGGGCTTGCGTCCCCCCGGAGAGGGGGGCCTCCACAGGGCCATCCCTGGATCCCCACACCCACAGCGCCACCCCGTACCCACCCCTCAGCTCAGAGCCCCCACAACGATGGGCCTGCCTCTGGAGACCCCAGACAGAGCCCTTGAAGGCGGGACCCCAGCTCTGTTCTGAACTGGAGCAGGCCCTCAAATGTGGTTTCCTTCTCTGTCAACATGGACAGGACCTGAGCTAGGCTGCCACGAGACCACTGGAGGCACCCCCAGAATCAGGTGCAGGAAACGGATTTTACAGGCATCAACATGAGTAAAGTGTTCACTGGGCCCCACGTTGAGCCCCACGTGAGTCAAGGCCCACCAAGACACTCAGAAGTGGGGGGTCCCAGCAGCTGCGTGGGAACTCAAGAGCCCGCGCGACATGGGGCCGACGGACCCGCAGTGCTGTTCCTCACCGTCCATGCACAGGAGTATACCGCATCCTTCTGGACACTGACACCCCACGTCCTGGTGAACGTGGGAGTTTAGCACAGAGCGCACTGCGGCAGTGTGGGTGTAAATAGTTTGCAACACTTCCGTGTTTTTATACCGCTATATTTAGAAACCTCTAAATAAAACCCACGGAGAGTGTTGCAATAATATACATTTTTTAAACTCACTAATTGAATGTTGCCATTACAAGTGCTATTTTGGACCATCTGCTAAATATGTAATTTAGGAATTAAGATTCATATCTTACAGGATACGCTAATTATTCATCTGAACGCATCCGGGTACTTTCTGAACACACACGAGAAGTCCCGAGTGAGCAACAGCAGTGCCCTGTGCTCTGCTGCACGGGGTCAGGACCACAGCAGCGTCCACACAGGGGCCCAGCACGGCCACAGAGCCACTGGCGCCCAGGGACAGAAGGGCAGTGAGCGTCACGGGCAGCACCTTCCAGTCCCAGAAATGCCCTGTTCTGGGACGTCCCCATGTTAAACCAAAGCCTTTCTCGTAAGGCTTCTTGACTGGGCCCAGTGTGTAAAACGCCCACCTCCATCCACAAAAAATAGTGTTTCAAACAACCCTAAAACCTCCTCTGGCTGCCAGACCACATATTAGTGGCCGTGTCACACCCGGGGCTCCAGCACACAGCAGGTGCGCCCACGGTAAGTGACGCACGCTGTCCCCACCCCGGGGTGCAGTGTCCTGCCGGCCCACCCAAACATGAGGCAGACCACACAGCGGCTTTGTGAGACCGGGAGCATCAGAACTGTCACCTCCTTTCATGCGACGCTCTACTTCTAGTAACACGGTCCAAGAAAGAGTTTACTTCTGACATCACAACACCTCATGAATCGCTCCTCATTACGTAGACCATGGTGCAGCAGTTGAGGCTCCCTCCTCCATTCTCACCGTGGACAGCGGTATGGTCTCAAAGGTCGCTCTTTTGTCCCAAATAAAATTCACCGTGCTGAAGGATGCCCTGTTTCAGACTACTCTGACACTTCAGGGTTCCTCCACAGCTGTCACGGACCCATAACTACTGTGGATCAAGACCTCCACGTCACCAGCCCGGGCAAAGACGTCCAAGGACACGCCCGCAAGAGAGATGCTCGGTGCACCTCACACAGTCCCCAGAAGGCTCAGCAAGTCCCTGAGATCCTTCTCTCTCCCACTCCCTGGCACCCTGTGCACAACTGAGGAATAAAAACCCAATTGGGAAACAGTGAAGTATAAAAAGCAGAGAAAATTTTCATACGAAGTCCCTATGGCACAAGGAGGCTAAGTCGCTGCAGGGAAAGTAAGTGAAAAACAAGAGGAGCCGAGTAGAGACAGCACCAGGGAGGGACCTCAGCCCGAGTGGCCACCGCACACCACATGCACCACAGCCACGCGGCAAGGCTGGGGTGGCCATCCCAAAGGGGAAGGTCCAGCCAACGCCCACGAGCAAGCCAGCCAGCCAGAGGGAGAGCCGGAGGGTGCCGGCAGGTGCACCCAGATGCAACGATGCACTCTCGAGCCTGGGATGCTTGGAGCCTGGTGTAGGCTCCAGCAAGGAGCCATGCCCCGGAAGAGAGGGGTACAGCAGCCCCTCCAGGCCGCAGAGAACTGAAATAAATGGCGCTGCAGGCGGAGACAGGGGAAGATCAATGAGCATGGAACCTCTGGAGCGATTATAAGAAGAGGAAACACAGTCAAACGGTGTGGGAAGTCGGAGCAGGAGACAGCTCCACTGAACGCTCAGGAAGGCCGTCCCAGCCTCTTCCCCAGGAACAGAAGGACCTACATGGGAAGCCGGCGCCGGCAGGGCTGGAAGGGGAGGTGTCTGAGCCAGGTGGGGGCTGGGGGGGGTCGCAGACTGTGAACCCCCCGTGCACCACCCACACCCCAACAACAGCGGCTGGGATCAAACAAGCGTCAAGACCAAGGGCAGGCAGGACGCGCGCGGCTGCATGCTCACACACCGCCAGGAAACGCAGACCAGGGGGGCGGTTACTTGAGTTAAACGTACGATGCGAGCCAGCCATCCTACTGCACATATCCAGTCCCGAGAAATGACTAGTGTTTATATAGCCGCTTCTTTCCATTTCACCAAAAACCAAGGCAACGGGGATGCCTGGGTGGCTCAGTTAAGCATCCGACTCTTGATTTCGGCTCAGGTCACGATCTTGGGGTCCTGGGATCCAGCCCCACATCGGGCTCCCTGCTCACCGGAGAGCCTGCTTCTCCCTCTCCCTCTGCTGATGTTCTGCCTACCTGTGCTCTCTCTCTGTCAAATAAATAAATAAAATCTTAAAAAAAAAAAAAACACAAGACCCCAAAGGCATCCTCCAACCGACGGAGAGGAACAAACTACGGCCTAAGCGCACAACAAACCACCGCTCAGCCCCAAGGACCAGCCACGGCACCAGCGATTCTACACACATCCTGAGAAGTGAAAGCAGCCAGGCCCAAAAGACCACGCCCGGTTCCATTCCGTTCATACAGCACACAGGGAACAGCAAAGCTAGAGGGGCAGAACACGGGCATCTGTTCTTCATCAAAAGGAGCCAGAGCTCCTTGGGAAAGTGGCTGATGCCCAAAAAGGCCAGTACGTACGCACACCAGGGAGCCAGCCTCAGCTCGGCCTACCCCCGTCCCTGAATGACCTGGACCCTAGCCAGAGGACAGAGCCAGGCCCCATCCCAGAACCTGACCTGCAGCCAACACACAGGGCGCAGTCGTGGCCCCTGCTCTGACCTGCACACACTGAGAGCCAGGCCTCCTCACTGCCTCTCTCCCTCCTCACATGCACGGCTCTCACCGTGTACACTCCGGGACTGGAGGCCCCCCTCACTGCTCTGTCATGTGCCTTTCTCCCAGGCCAGTGCTGCAGAAACCATCCCTGCTACCAGACCCTGTAGTCCAGGCTTCCAGGGCCACATGACGGACGTGTCCCTCTCAGCCCCACTCACATTCCCCCTTCCCTCAAAGGGTTTGTGCCTCCAGCCACCCCGCCACTCCCCAGTCTCCAGCCTCGATGTCGTCAGTGGACCGCGAGGGCGTGGGCACTGCCCAGAACCATCCTTCTGGAGGCCACACCGTCCCAGATTGGGCACCTCCCTTCCAAAATCACCGTCAGACCCAACAGGCTAAAGAAGCCCCCGCCACACGCCGTCTGGCAGTCCACTGCCATGTGCACTGCAGCATCTTTCTACAAGACGACGCTTCCCTTTCACACATGCTCCTTGTCTCCCCTCCACACTCCATGCAGACCAGGGCAGACAAGTCCCGGCTCAAGACCCCAGGCTCCCCACATGAGCAGCCGGCCACTAAGGCTGCTCTCTAAACCCCGGCCCCCATGAGCAGAGGTCGGCACGGAAGAGCCCGCGCCTGCGGGGCTGCGCGGGGCACTGGGTTCCCAGGACCCCCAACAGGTGCTGTGCCCAAAGGGCAGGGGTGCCCACCGGCGGTGCACGCAGCTTCTGCTGTGCTTCACATGTCTAATGTTTCCCCTGCCCACCTCTCCCTGCTTCCCCTCCCCATCGTCCCCCTACGTGAAAGTCAGAACAAGTGTCCCCCCTCCCCTTCTCTGAGAGGAGAAGCTCCCAGCCCAGAAGCTGTGTGCCCCTGCAGCACTGGGCCCACCTCCGGCCCGTCCTGACAGAAGTCCTCGTGACGCCCGGGTATGAGGCCAGGGATACCCCCTCCCCCGGGACACTGCAGGCAGGGGGTCACAGACCACACACTCGTATCAACTGGGGCAGAACTGGAAGATGCCACCCAAAGTGACTCTTTGATTCACGAGCCCGGGCTCTGTCATGATCGGCCCCAGCCAACAGCTCCCTTGGGTGCTCGGATCTCGTGGGAAGGGCACAAACCCAAGCTCCAGCCCATACACAGAAGTCAGCTGCAGATGGTCAAGGGAAGGACGAGGGATTGCAGATTTGGGAGGTGCTCTCAGTGGAGAGACAATGTACCCCAAAACCCAGGGTGCAGCATGGGGAGGGGAGACCTGCGCCAGACACTGGAGACCGTGGCCTCCCCCCGGGAACACCCAGAGCTGTGCCCCGCTCTCCTGCCGAGAGCCCTGTGTCCCTGCAAAAGGGCTGTCCCCGAGAGCTGCACTCAGCACGCCTCTCCTCACCCCACCTCCTCCCGGGAGGGCCCTGGGTGTCCCCATCAACGTCCTGGGCAGAGGAGCCCCAAATAACTCTCCATCCCTAGGCTAATGCCAACCCGGCGCCTCCCATTCCCACTGGGCCTCACTCCTGAAAGGCCACAGGGGCACCTCCAATTTGCACACACCCAGATTAAGCCCTAAGCCTTTGGACCCCTGTTCCTCCTCCCACGTTCTCCAGGTTAGCGGCTCTAACCCCATGAGCTCAAAGCCAGACGTGCAAGAGCCTCCCCTGCTCTCTCTGCCTTCTCCCCCAGCACCGCATTCCTGGCCTGGCCCTGTCCGTCACTGAACCTCTGGGACTACTTCCTTAAAGCCCTTCTGCTCCTCAAACAGCCACCCCAACAACCCACCCTGTGTGTTATGCCAAATAATACCTTGCAATAAAGTAGAGTTCAGATCACATCATTTCTCTCCCCCCACCACCGCCCAAAACCCTCTCCATGACTTCCTCCTAGGCCGAAAATAAAGTCAGCACTCCCAGGGGCAGCCCTCCCTATGCTGGCCACAAATCACATCCCCACGGGTGCTATACATGGACAAAACTCGAAAAGCCCCAGGAGGACCGGAGGGGGCGCCACCGGTGTCTGCACCACCCCTGACATGCGGACAGGCCGCCCATAGGGCCCTCGTGCCCGAGCCTGGGGGGAGATGCCTGCAGGACAGGCAGAGCTTCTGGACCCCAAGGCAACGCCCCCCCTGCGCACGCCCCAGCTCGGCGCTCCACGCCCGATGAGACCAGCTCTCACAAGCTGCCTCAAGCGCCAGGAGCTGTGTCTGCCCTCCCTTTGTTTCCCCAACAACACAAAGCCAAGGCTTTTTAAAACATAAAACATTATAATTATCTTGGCACATCATTCCAGGAGATTTGTAAACATGAGCATGTGCCGGAGACGGCAAAGGGAGGGGAGGGACAAAGGTGGAGAAGAACGGCACCTCGAAACCATGTGGCATGGAAGCACCCAGAGCAGAAGCTACGGGCCACGGAGACGCCGCCTGCCAACTTCTCCCAGGCCAGAGAGCAGACGGCATGGCCCTGATGTGGGTGGCCTCTGAGGACAGAGCAAGGACGGACGGGTCTTCCTTCCCTCGCCCAACACCACCCACAGTGACCGTGCACACAGACGGGTGATGGAGCCCAGCAAGGGGGACCGAGTGGCTTCTGGCACAGAGCTCACGATCGACGGAGACGGCCATGGAGCGCAGACCCGCACTGGACGCGCTCACAGGAGCGTGCAGCCACACAACACGGCCCTGACACAGGCGCCAACAGCCCGGCCCCGGCGCATCATGGGGAGAATGGACACGTGCTGACCACGGGGCTCCTGGCCAAGTGGGACGCTCCAGGCCGCAGGCTCCCGGAGAGCAGGGATCCGACGGTGCAGAGAGAGGACGGCCAGCTCGTCCCTGTGACTTCATCAGCAACCTGGGCTTTCACATTTAGTGCAGGCGCTGGGAACAGCTGAGGATGGGCCCAGGGGCCCAAGAGGGCTGCGTTTGCTCCCGGCCAGCCAGGGCGAAGGGCCCCACGGGCAGCCGCGAGATCCGTGAAGAGCCACACGCCGGCATTCCGTCCGGCACGGCCAAGGAGCACTTACCCTCCTGCCCAGGCTCCCGACCTGCAGGCTGGCATAGGCTCACGGCGCCACGCAGGAAGCCCATTAGCAGATTCATTTATCTTCCTGCTTTTCGGGCAAGCCCTGTGAGTGCGGCATGGGAGGGCCAGGCGCTGTAGTCAGGGCAGTCCTGGAACCGCGCCTACAGGAGGCCGGGGGGGGCGCCGGCAACAGCCGCCGCACCAGAGCCCGCCCGCGGCCTGTCACACAACCCTGCCCACCTCCCTGGCCGCCCGTGAGCTCCGTGAAGCCCTAGCCCCGTCAGGAGCCGACTGCCTGGCACTGGCCCATGCTGCAGGGACACACGGACCTGTGCAGACACACAGAGCAGACAGAGCAGAGACAGGGAGGGACACAGATACATACACAGATAAAAATGGACAGAAAACTGCAGAAAAACATCCGAAGTTGTTAACAGTGACTGCCCTAGGGGGTGAGCCTGGCGGGTAGATGGCCAGAGGCCTATGGGGGATGAGGAGTCATTTCTACAGTTCCAGTCTCTCGTTAAGGAACTCACGAGAAACAGCAACATACAAATGTCTCACTGCAGCCCAGTCCTGGGGGCGGCGGACGGAATGGGCGCGTTTCCAGGCCCCGCCTCATGTGACTGCGGGCGGTCTCTCTGCAGACCCGAGCCTTCAGGACGAGGTCAGAGCTCCAGCGGGCACAGGGCCCCCTCCATGCTCCCCGCCCACACGGCCGCAGGGACCGAGAGAAGGCAGAGCGGCAGGAGGGAAGCTGTGCGGCTGGGCCTCAACCTTGACGGGGGCAGGGCACATCGCATACACCTACCTACAAATTCAGAGCTGCCCCCAGACGACCCGTCCAC
The DNA here is from genome assembly GCF_037043125.1 of Eumetopias jubatus. NCBI lineage: Eukaryota > Metazoa > Chordata > Mammalia > Carnivora > Otariidae > Eumetopias > Eumetopias jubatus. Next base: position 109,793,525 of record NW_028274818.1, on the reverse strand, counting down.
TCCCTAGTTTTCATTCCTCCGAGTGTAAGTAGTATCACACTTACAAATCCACCCACCCCATCCCGAACCACAAACCAGGCACAGACGGACTCACGCCCACTCCCATCAGCCGAGAGCGGGCAGAGATACAGCCTGAGCGTCCAGAGGAGGCAGCACGTCCCTGGGGCACTGGCAGCAACACCCCGTCCGCGAGCCCCCAGCGGGGTGGCGGTCCGGGCAGGCAGCGGGGGGCCTACGTGCACCGCAGTCACAGCTGGTAAAGGACAGACGGAACCTACATGCAGACACACAGACTCCAGAGCCTCGCATCTGACCCCCAAGAGGCTGCCACAGGGGACAGCCACTGTTTTGTCCCCAGCACTTCCTGCTCCCTCCTGTCCCCATGGGACTGTCTGTCCATCACGCCCTGGCCACAGGGATAAGCTACACGGACGCCCCATCCCCGTGTGCTGAAGCTGGCCCAGGGGCAGCGAGGGACTGCGTCAGCTCAGGGTCAAAACGAAGGCTCGTAACAAACCCTAGGACAGAGGCTCCAGGCCAGCAGCGACCAAGTGGCCAGGCCAAGAGAATGCCTGACAGCAGGCGGCACTGGGCAGCAGACTGGGTGGAGAAGCACTGGTTCTGTGACTGAGGCCAACACCCATCTTCCGGCCACTCTTGGAGGTGACATGCATGTGTTTACCTAGGCTGGTCCACAGGTGGGGCTTCCTTCCCTTAGGAATAACTAACCAACCCGGTGGTCCTGGGACTCTGGGCCTGAGACAGAGTTGCAGCCTGGCTCCTTCAAGGACACACACCGGGGATAGACATCCGACCCAGGGGAGGCAGCAGCCTGAGCAGGGCGACAAATCCAAGTGAAGATTATGGGGACACTTGGTGCTGGGAAGCTGGTCTTGAGGTAATTAAGCCTATTTCAGAGTGGGTTTAGCAAGAGGTGCTAAATCAATAGATCCCCTCCAGCCGCGTGTCCCTGCAGGTAAAGAATCAATCAGGCAAACGCTCCCAATCTGTTCCCGCTGAGCCAAGAAGCAAAGCTGTTTACCATTCATGCCCAGAAATGAATAAATAAAGCCACCAGCATTAGTCAGCACCCTCTGTTTCTCTGGCAAAAGCTTTTTAGTTACTTCGAGAAAGGCAGCGTCCCTGCGTGGTCCTCCATTAAAGCACAGACAGACTCAGGCAGTCATGCGCATGATGGGGGGCGGGGGAGGGGGGCAGAGGCTCAGTCGGCCGTGGCCACTGCCCGACCCTGTTTCCCACAACTTCTCCGCCGGGGAGACAGGAGAGAGCTCGCGGGTGGCTGTGTGGCTCAGGCACCGTCAGCGGCCCCGCCTCGACCCTGCACTCACACAAGAGTCACGTCTTCTCTCGGTGCTGGGCAGGCCCCCCTGGCACACAGGCAAGCATGGGGGGCCCTGAGTCCAGGAACCCCAGTCTGGAGGGAAGCAGCCTTCCTTTGTTCAAGGCAGTGACGCTGAAGAGCAGCAGTGGCCCCCAGGAGGAGCGACGGCAGGACTGTGTCTGGGGCAGCAGGGGCTTTCCCTGCGGGGGGTGTTTCAGCCGGGACCCCGGGGTGTGGGAGGGGCTGGAGCTGGGGGGAGCGAGCAGGAGTGCCACCTGCCCCAGACCGCAGGCCACACACACCAGGGCCAGGCTGGTGGCGATGGGGACGGCCGTAGTGGAGGCCCCAGCACGGCACTGAGACCAGGTCACGACAGTGACTGGACCGGGAAAAGAAACCAGCCAGGCACCCGGCTACATACCTTATGTGAATTAGCACCCCAACCGTCCAACAGCCCCAAGAGGTGCCAGAGGTGCCCGCCTCTCACAGGTGAGGGACCCACAGGCCAAGCCCAGCACTGGGCACTCGCGGGCGGCAGGTGGTGGGCTCGGTCCCCAGACCCAGATCTCGGACCACAGAAGCTGCTCTAACTCCTGGGGGGGTCAGCCCGAGAGCGGGAGCAGAAGCAACCGCACCTTCAGAAGTCCGCCCCCCACCCCTGGGAGGGCTGTTTGGAGGGTCAGGGGAGGCCAGGCCCCCAGGGTGAGGCCTGAAGGCGGGAGCGCACAAGGGGAAGGGAGAGGTGGGCGGCTGAGAGGGGACAGGTGGGGACAGGCACATGCCAGCTGCTGGCGCCCCCCCCCCCCGAAGGACTCACAGCGCACAGGGCAGAGACCGGCTGGGGAGAAGCCCGGCCATGCCCAGGTCGCCCCCCGGGGCCCTCCTCTCCATCCCCCACCCCGGGTATCCACCCGGCAGCACTTCAGCAATGCAGGTGATGACGCCTTCCCCGGGCCAGTTCAACAAGACACCCTGCGTTGTCAGGACGGGATTTCCAACATGCAGCTTAAACCACCCTGCACTCATCTGTCCCGGCCAGAGGCGGCGGCCGTCTGGCTCCCTCGGCTCCTGACTGGCGAGCGGCAGGTGAGAGGCCCCTCCAAGCCTCCACACGGGACAGGGCGACGCACCCCCAGCCCTCTCACCCGGACGGGAGGCTGCAAGTCCTGCAGATGTCGTTTCAAGGCTGGGCACGGTTCCTGCCTCGGTTTCCATCCACTGGTTTCCTGGGGTCTTTCACTGGCAGCTCTTACAATATACCAAGGAGACGATATCAAGAAGGAGTCCTGACAGTTGTCCAGCTTGAAAATCTCGGGAAGACACTCCCAAACGAGTCAGCTCAAAGCATCTGTTTGAAAGTGAGCCAGCACTCAGCTTCTAGGAGGTGGCCAATTAGTACCCACTGCTGTCCATCCACCTGCTGACATTCGTGGTTCTATAGATGAGAAAGGCCAGTGGCAGCCCGCCAACCCTTTTAAGGGGACGATGCTCCTGTGCTGTTCCCAACTGGGTGGGAGGAGAGGGACCGGGGCCTCCCGTGTGGACCGCACAGGGTCCTGCACTCGGGCTCCTCCACTGTGAAGGGGCACGGCCTCCCCTGCCCTGGCCCAGAGTGCATGCAAGTAAGGGCTTGAAGTGTGACCCACTGGCCAAAAACTCCCACAAAGCAACTCACAGAGACTCCCAGTTCACTGAACCAAAAATAAAAGACCGGACCTAAAAGCAACCATGACACGGGAAGCTTCAAATTTCAATTTCGAATAAATGAAAACCCAGGCCCTCCCAGACACACAAAGGGGAGCAGAGTCCCCTCCCACTGAGCACACAAATGAGGACACCCTTCTCGCAAGGCAGGGCGAGGGCAGGCGCGGGGGGCGGCAGTTCTCACACAGCAGGCCCCAGTAAACATGCTCTGAACAGTCACTCAGAATGAGGACGGAGAGCCGCCACGGGCCACTGCCCCCTGGGTGGACCGTTCGCGGCTCTGTCGTGCGAGGCACACGGCCGCACAGCCCTGCTCTGAAAAGCCAGGCGTGAGGACTGACTGCCATGGTCACTCCCAGGGTTTGCAAACAGCACGCTGAGTAGGTTCCCTCGGCACGAAGTTGTGACACGCTCACTCGCCAGCCCCACAGGGAACCCCGGGCCCCGTCAAGGCAGGCATCCAGCAATGGTGTCAGAGGCCATGGAGATGGGGCTGCCCACCTCTGGTTCAGGCTTCATTAGAAACCACAGACCTCGCAATAAATAACCCAACTTCACATTGCCAGGCGACCTGGCTGATAAATCGTGTTCCTGTGCATCTAACAGGGCGTTTCAGACCAACGGCGAATTAAAACTGGGGTTGTGTAATAAAGCAGTCCATCTGAGTAATGATGCACGTGTCACAAAGGCAAGCCCGGGGGAAGAACAAACGTTAAGTGGGACCAGGGCGGCTGCAGCCCGGCTCAAGGGTCTCTCGCCGGCACCCCCATGGGAGCGGCCACTCCTGGCGCTGCCCTCAATGTTGGCCACGCGTGGGTCCTCTGCCCCAGCGGGTATCTGCTCCGTGCTGACGTGAGTGGGCCCTTGGCCCCGGGTCCCGTGCAGGAATACCTAGAAGACGTGCCCACAACTCGGCGTCACAGGCCATAGAGATGGGGCTTCCGGGAGCGTGGAGGGGAGGCCCCCGTCCGGCCACATGCAGAGGCAGAGACCCGCGTGGAGGGCAGCAGGAAGATGAGGCCAGGGGCAGGGAGGAAGGCCTGGGGGCAGACCAACGGGACGCAGCCGGGCTCTGCCGGGTAGCACGGCACAGAGGCCAGCAAGCTGTGCCTGGGCGCCGACCCAGGACACCTAGGTAGGCAGGCCCCATGGGCCGCGAGGTGAGCAGAGAGGAGGCTGAGCCAGGGCGGTTCCCAGGCAGCAAGCACAGGCCCAGGACCGTGTCTAGCTGAGGGGACATGGCAGCACCAATGCGCCAGAGAGGAGCTGGGGAAGGAGGAGGAGCCCTGCAGCCCTCCATGAGAGAGGTCAGAGGCCCGGGACGGACACCCCCTGTCCGCGGCAGTGCATCTGCCAAGCCTGCGGGACCCTGGGGAGATACCTGGACAACAGGCTGCCCAACGTGCTTCTCAGTGCCAGACTCCCACGGTGCTGGGCCAGAGGGGCAGCAAAGTCTGGGGTGCTGGGTCACCATGAATCCCCCTGCCCTCACGCACCCTGCTGGTACAGAGGACGGCGGTCCAGAGGACAGCACACAGCAAGAGCGGCCAGCCTGGGACCCGGAATGGATGGGCTCCAAGCCCTGGCTCTGTGACCTTGAGCCCTTAGCTCTGCGGCACCATGAGGAGGGTTCCAACCAATACCGGCCAAACTCCTAACACAGAACGGGCCAACGATAAATAAATGCATTTTAATCACAGTCACCGGTTACAAGAATGCACTGAGGCCGCTTCAAGTCACGGGATTCAGTATCTGGTCTGGGCCACAGCGCAGTGGCTGAGCATTCCCCAGATTGTTTCCAAATCAATTTGGTCTTCGTGAAGCCAGATGATTATTCCGTTCTGCACATATTCTTTAGACATCTCTGGTCCCAGACTAATTATTTTGCATTTCTGTCACTGAACTGCGTTTGTCAGCAGCTAGCTCAACCACGTCCTGCAGCCGAGGGTCCTGCTCATCGCATCGAATGGCTCTGCTTAAAAACTGGCGGCGTGCTCAGCTGTGGAGTCCCAGGGCCAGGCTCCTGTCTGGAATGCGGCACCAGTCACTCTCAGGGCCAGGGGCTGGGAAGCAGAGAAGCTCGCGCCGTAATCAAGGACCAAGACGGTTCAAGTCCCATAAAACAATCCGCCCGTCAAGAGAGGATTCGCGGAAAGCAAAAACCATGAAGCCTGTTTCGAGGAAACGACTGCTGAAAGCAGCTCAGGATAACTTGCTTCAGTGGGTACGGAAACCTCTCTGATGGGGGCATCAGGTCAAGAGTCCCGGCCTCACGGGTCGCGTCTGGGGCACAGTCAAGCTGGGAACAATAAGGAGCGGTTAAACTCTGTGTGAGGGCATGCTGGGAGTCTGGCCTGCAGCCTGGACCCACACGGGTTCGGGGCCCCCAGCCTCCCTGGCACTAAAGCCCCTCTGTCCCCCAAACTCCGGGGCAGCACAGGCAGCTGCTAGGATCAACCCCCCACGGGACAGCAAGCTCCTTCTGGGCCTTCCCACGCCCTGCTGCGCCTGTCTGGCCACAGCCTGCTCTCCGGGCCAGAGCAGGAGGACCATCCACTGAGGTCCCTGGAGGCAGCAACCACTCTGCCCTCATGCGTGCTGGAATGCACCCTCCCTTCTCCACCCGCACCCCCCAAACGGCCAGCTAGGGGTAAATCTGTGCAAGTGAGGGCAGAATCCAGAAGGTGCCAGTGGGAGAGGGACAAGCAGTCTCAGGGCCTCAGCTCCAAAAGGTGTGTCATTCAGAGGTGTCTCGGGTCATAAGGAGAGCACCAACTGCTGTCAGAGTGGCCAGGCCAGAGCAGAGGTGAACAGTACCCCCACCCAGCAGCATTTGGGGGAGGCCGACACAAGAGGCCGCCACAGAGGGTGAAACTGGATTTGTGGGCAGGCAGCACTCTGGTCCTCTCTCTAGGCCGACAGCCAGTGGGGACTGGGCTCAACAGCTGCCGAGAGCAGGGAGTGAGTGGGATCGTCTCTGTGACAGGCCTGGCAGGACCCCTGCAGAAGCAGCAGACGGAGGACGGAGCTTCCAGTCGGGGCCTGCTCAGCCTCTGCGGAAGCCTGGGTGCACTGGAACAGCTAGAGAAGCGCAGAAGACTGATCTCCGCGGGACACTGTGCGTTCTGCCTCCAAGGGGTCCGTGGGGCTCCGGTCCACAGCACCCCTTCTGCAGCCACTTGACTGGCCGCCTGCCAATGACAAGGCCACTGACTGATAAACAAGACTCCAGGGCGGGAAGCCCGAAGGGCTTCCTCTCGCGTGGAGAACAAAGCATCCATGGCCATCCGTGCCTCCGGAAGCAGCTACTGGTCTGCAGAGGCAGCCAGGCCGCCACACTCGTCTCCCTGACAGAGGAAGACAAGCAAAGCAGACACAGCATGGGGCTGGCGGCTCGCTCTGCTCACAATCGGAGACACAGACGGAGTGTCTCTGCACACACGAACAAGCTGGTCCACGGAAAGGCTGCCGGGGCAACGGGGGTGTGACACTCAGCCCACCGCACAGCTGACAGTCACCCCCAGGGTCCTGTCGGTGGCACCACCATGACTGGGGCAGACAGACGGGGCCGGCAGGCACAGGGGGCCCACAGCGCGGTCCCCGCAGAGAATCAGGGCCTGGCAGAGGAGTGGGCGAGCCCGGGGCCGTGAGACAGAAGAGCAGGTGCCCGAGGGCAAAAGACACTGCCGCTACACTCCCACTGAATTGAAGCAGCCCGAGTCAACAGGCGGGCCTCCATGGGCACGGCACTCTCTGCCAAGGCCAGGGACAGTGTGTGTGTCAGTCCTGCGACCCTCTCCCCTGGAACTGAACGGCCCCATCACTGAAACCCCAGGAGCGGCCCAGCCCACCCGACCAGACACACTGGCCCTCTCCTGCCCCGCACTGTTGCTGGGAGCTCGGACTACACCACAGCTCCCCAGGGCGGACCCTGTGGATGGCCTGCCGGTGTCCACACGGCCAGCAGAGGCGGGCAACAGGACGGGGTGCAGCAGAGAGTGACAGACAAAGAAGTACCAGGGACCATTGGCCGTGGCTACTTCTACTCACCGCTGCCTGCAGAGCCCAGGACCTTCCCAGAGGGCGCAGACACATGGTGACAACCGCTGAGGGGTCAGGGCAAGGGGAAAATCAAGAACACCCGGAGGCGTGACCCGCGGGGCGGCTCTCCCAGCTGACATGCCCAGCCCTCTGGAACGGGCAGCAGCCGGTGCAGCCTGGGTCGCCCCTGCGGAGGGGTCCAGGCAGCCCTGAACCAGCCGCACAGGCAGCATCCAGGCACCTCCCCGCAGCGGGGGCTCAGGGCTCACAGGGACAAGCCGCGATCTGGGCCACTGCCCAGCGGGAGCACCCTGCTGTCTCCTCCAGCCCCCCAAACACAGTCCATCCACAGGCGATTGTGCAAACACTCTTGTCTGACCGAGGTGCATCCAGACTAAGAAGCAAGTCTCTGCCCATGGACAGGACACAGGGAGAACAGCCTAGGAAGCCCATCACCCTGAGCCACAAGGGGTGACACAGAGTGAGCCACCCCCTTCCCCAGGACTCCCCATTTTCCCAAAGAGGAGCTTGCACAGGTCTTTTCTCTCGCACTGCACTGTGAGCTTCTGAAAGGGAAGACCCCCCCAGCCAGCCAGGTGCATGCACACAGCAGAGCCTGTGCTGGGGCCAGCGCGTGACAGCATTTCGGGAGGGCTCCAAGACAGTCCTGGCCCAAAGGCTTAAAAATGCAAGGGACCAGCGCTCTGAGGGCTGGCAACACGTAATCCCCCTCACTGCTCTGGCTTTTTATGAAAGGCTATATTAAAAGTGGCTTAAACATAATAAAATCTGTTACATTTATGGCAAGAAAATATGGAAAGATAATAAAATTAGCAGAGCATAGAAATGAGAGAATACTAAAAAACATCCTTGGCTCTCCAATAGAAACAGACAAGGAATTCCAGTGAAGACTGTTCAACTGAAAGGAATTTAAAGCAATTTAAAATGCAAAGCTCCGTGTCTCCCTCCCTGCTGAGCCCTGTCCCTGGGCTCAGGTCTCCCAGCTCACTCTCCCAAACAGTGGCCTGGAACGTTCTGGCTGGGACCCCTACTTTGATCTGGGGTGACTACAGAGCACCCTGGTGCGCCTCCTCCCACACGTCCCAGCCCTCTAGGGGCTCCCTTTACCCAGCCCCCCGCGCCCCCACCTTCATCACCCCCCACCCACCCGGCTCCCAGAGCTGCGGTCACAGTGGGGCCGAGAAGCACAGAGGTCCTCACCGACCGAGAAACAGACCTGCTTCCCCCAGAACAGTCCCTGGCAGTCACAACAGCCCTCCCACCTCCGCCGGAAGCCCCACTTGGAACCAGGGCCCGGGACTCCAGGGCTGCCAGGTGCTTCCAAGAGGCTGGTGAAGGGGTGCACCTTCACGAACACAGACCTGGACTCGCACCTCCTGACACAGCGCAACCCTCTCGGCTCCACGCCGCCACAAAGTTAGGCTGGGCAGGGAGGACACGTCCATCCACGTCTGTCCCAGGACGCTGACCACTGGGACAGCTCTTTCTCCAGGCCCATCTTACGCGGTCTGTGTTCTGTTCTAGATCCAGGGACATTATTTTTTAGGGCAGTTTTAGATTTACAGACAGCTGAGCGGAGATCAGAGCGTTCCCATGTGTCTCCCACCGGGCTCCCCCCAGTGTGCTGCACTTGATCCAACTGACGAACCAATACTGACACGTTATTAGAGTGCACAGTTTACAGTTCACTTTTGTAAAAATTCTGACAAATGTAAAATGTTACATACACACCTGTGTCAAAAAGAACAATTTCACTGCCCCAGACACCCCTGTTCAGTCGCCCCCCCATCCTTAGCCCCCGGCACCCGCCCACCGTTTACCGCCCCCGCAGTCCTGCCTTTTCGGGAGCGCCCCACGGCTGGAATCCCACAGTCCGGAGCCGGCTCGGGAACACACGTGTCGGGTTCCTCCACGGCTTCAGAGCTCACTCCTCTGTAGAACTCGAGTCACAGTCCACCGTCTGCACGGCCCACGGCGTGTGCGTCCATCCCCGACTCCAGGGCACCCTGGTCGCTTCCCAGTTTGGGCAGCTGTGGATAAAGCTGCCGTAAAATCCGCGCGCAGGTGTCACGGGGACCTACGTTCTCACGTCCTGGGGGTAAATGCCGAGGAGCACGTCCGCTGGACTGCATGGCAAGAGCGTGGCTGGTTTTGTAGGAAACCACAGGCCCCTCCTGACGTGGCCGCGCCATTCCCTGCTGCTCCGAGGGGCCCCGCTGCTCCACATCCCGCCAGCATCTGGTGCTGACCGTGTTCTGGCCCGCGGCCGTTCCAACGGGGGGCGGTGGCGTCTCCTCAGTTTTCCTCTGCGTGTCCCCGAGGACGCATGATGTGGAGCATCTTCCCGAGTGGGTGTTCCCTGTGGGCAGATGCTCTGTGTTGGGTGTCTGTTCAGGTGTCTGCCCATTTTGTAATCAGGCTTTCTTACTGTTGAATATTAAGAGTTCTTTGTAGATTTTGGATCACAGTCCCCTGTCAAGATACATATTCTCCCAGACTACCGTTTATTTTTTCATTCCATTAACAATAGACCAGAAGTCTATAATTTTAACGAACTTCAGCTTATTAAGATTTTCTTTCGTAGATTAAGCTTTTGATCTCTTACCTAAAAAGTCACCGCCAAAACTAAGGTCAGCCAGATCTGCTCCTGTTACCTTCAAGGATTTGTGTAAAAGTTCTGCATTTTACTCTTTGGTCTATGATGCATTGTGAGTTAATTTGGGGGGCGAGGTCTGCGTGGAAATGCATTTTCCGCACAGTCCCAGTACCGTGTGTTGAGGAGCCTGCCTTTGCCCCTCCGTCAAAGCTCGTCGGACTGTATTCATGGGCTCTGTTTCTGGGCTCTCGGTTCTGTTCCACTGACCCACTTCTTTCACCAACACCGCACTGTCTCCGTCGATGTAGGTTCGTGGTATTAAAGATGAGTGGTTCTCAGACGTCTTGTCCACATTCGTCAGACTCATCCGTAAGTCAGCCTGCCTGCCTGTCTTCTTCGGTGCTCATGTAAATGGCAGGTTTTCAACTTCACATTCCAGTCACTCTTTGCTGGCATACAGGAGCGTGCGGGACGTCGTCCTGTTAACCTTGCGTCCTACAACCCTGCTACAATGGCGGGGAGTCCTAAGAGTCCTTTGGCTGATTCTCCGGAATTTTCTGTGTAGACAATCACGTCATCTGCCAACAGTGTTCTTTCCTCCCTCCCACCGTACACATTTCCTTTCCTTGTCTTATTGCATCGGCCAGGACTTCCAGCATGAAGTCAAAGTGGACATCCTTGACCTGTTCCCAATCTTGGTGAGAAAACAACTAGCTTCTTATTTGAAAGAAAGCTAGAAATATCTGACTACAGGTCAGCTCTCCAGCACAATGAGAAGAAAAACCTGCCCATTTAAACGGCATCAGTCACCAAAGAGCTCAAGTGAGTTCAGCAGTTATAACTGTGTCTGAGGAGGCCCCATCCTCTCACTGAGGACTGTTCTTGGCCCAGAAGCCTCAGCCCCCTCAGCCACACAGCCGTCCCACTGCACTCCAGAGAGCGCCTTAAGGCGGCCACCGTCGTAACTTCACCAGAAACCCAGTGGGAGCCATCTCAAGCCCAGCCAGCCCTCCACAGGAACCATCTAGACAAAGACCCCTGCAAGGAAAATCCACTCTGCTACAGAAAAACAGAGGTCTCCTCCTTCAAACACCCCAATGTGTGGCAAAACAGGCCTCTTTGGGGTATGCAGGAATAACACCTTCCCGAGAAAAACCAATCCAGGGAAGTCTTCCCAGATGTTCAATGACTGGTACTCCTGAATTTCAGATGGAGAAACATCACAAAATGCCCTCTAAACTCACAGAAACACCACACGGAAAGGCAAGACTGGCTACAGAAAGTGTCAGACAACAGTCTGCACCACTTCCTCCAAACCTCCCCCCACCGACCACAATGAGTTCTGAGCACCAAGATGCTGTGGGGACCTTCCAGGTCCTCCTCCTTCCAACTACAGACCTGTATGAGGCCAGATTTTTTTTTTCATATATTCCAGCTGGAATAGTCCAGGACAACAGACTGAGCACAGAAGCAGATACGAGAATCCAGTAACAGACATTAAAAAGATGTGCAAAAATGTAAAACAATGTTGTTCTTCTCACTACACCTTACTGTTCCAGAAAATACATTTGTTAAGACGTGATGAGTTTCTTTTAATGAAATTATAAGCATGTTGCCAGTAATTTTTATAAAACTTAGTTTCCAAAAACAGTGACTATTGAAAAACAGAACCCCTACAAACAAAAGCTCCTTGCTTTCAAGAATTTTTTTAGCATAAAGGAATCTTAAGACGACAAAGCAAGAGCATTGCTGGAGTGGGGGCTAGGACCTCTGATATGTGTGCGTGGGCAGGAGTCCGGCCTCGGCCAGACAACATCTGGACTCTCACCCCCCAATGCACAATCACAACGTGCGCACGCTTATGGTCAACACGAGGGAACAGTGTGCTAATTCAGACAAAATGTGTAGTTAGCAAAGAGTCCTAACTAGGAACCTCTGGAGGGGACATCCCAAGAATCTACATCTTCAGGATATTTCCCTGCACATAATTCTTAAGCAGCCAAGTGGGAATCTGTGCGATCCTGGCATTTGGGAATTACGGACAAGATCGGGACCGCCTTCCCGGTTCTCTCATGCCTCGCTGTTGTCTTCTCTTCCAAGGCAGGAGGAAAGCTCCTCCCTCGCAGGGCTTACTCCTCACTTCATCCAGAAGGTCTGTGGCACCAGCCACAGCAATCAGGTAGCAACAGGTGTCCACGCCCGACAACGGACTGACCGTCACTGGCCACGCATGACGAAATCACTGCTGTTCTTCCTCCTGAGTCTGCTAAACTACTTCTTTGCCTCAGTATCAGACAAGGGTCAGGAAGAAGGGTCTCGTGACCCTGAGGAGCGATCTACAGTTAACCCAGCATGAAAGGTCAGTGCCCGACGAGAGGCAAACTGATGAGCACACACAGGTTCTGCACCCAGACGCACCTGAGCTCACAGCCAAACTCCGACCTGGAGGAGGCACGTGACGGTGAGACGGACCCAATGCGGGGACTGGGTCTAGTGTCCGGGCGCCGGCGGTGGAGGGAGCGAAGACGATGATGTATGTGAAGTCTCTGGTGCCCTCGTGGTGCATCATCGGTGTATGCTTCTCTGCCCGCCCCCCATCTTATCCAGTTTCTAGCAGGATCTAGCGAGACCGCTCAGAGGCACAAGCAGATGGGCGTGCTGAACGATGCCTTCCACAGGCCACTGCTCCTGAACAAGCCGGCCTGAGCTAAGTGTGCACAGCAGACCCCGAGGCCCCCCAGGCCGTGTCCTGCACCGTCTCAGCTCCGTCCCATCTCTCTATACCTCCTCCGGGCTAGGCTACCAGGCTGAGCAGGTTTTAATGCGTCGCCAAACAAAGCACAAAAGTGCACTGACATCACCTTTTGGCATCGGAGAACTGCTCTCCTGCGCTTATACCCGAGAATCTAAAGGTGTGTTCCTGGGCTTGCTCCTTAAAATGAGCCAGCAGCAGGCGGGCTCCACGGCTCACCGAGTTCGTACAAAGTCATCGGGAGCCCCCACTCTTCCGCCCAGACGGCGGCCCTGGGCTCAGGAAGTGGGAGCCCCCTTCAGCCCCACCAGATGGCGAGTCAAGGAGGCCTGACCACCTGCTCTGGTTCTTGCTGCAGGGGTGGTGGGCAGGGGTGGCGGGCAGGGGTGGAGGCTGCGTCTACATGAATCCTTCCAAAGAGACAAGGAACAAGTTTCAAGGCTCCATAAGATTCTCTCACTATCTGCTTTTCACCAACAATAAACAACATTCAGGTATCACTGGCTTCTAGTTTTGTCCCACCGTAGGGACATCTCCGTTCTAATACCACCTTGGAGGGGTGGGAGGCAATAAAGAAGATCTGTCTGCTTTCAAAGGGCAGAGATCACCCAGGCACGCCCTTTGACCTAAATGGCCTTGCAAATGGTCATTTCTTTGCATTTCTTATTGGGAGTGAGGAGACGGGGCGACCCTTTGCTCCAGCAGCAATACCACGTGGCAGAATTAAGGGCTTACAGAACGCTGCATGCCTCCTTCTCCTTCCCTTTTTGCAACTTGTAAAGCATCTCTGACCCCAGCCCCCACCGCAGAAACCAGAGCACCAGGACCCCACCCACACCGCCTCTCCCCAGCTGAGGGGGGGACATGGAAACACCTACAAACCTCAGCCAGGAAAAGTCCAGCCTTCCTGGGGTCCCAGGTGTGCTCCGAGTGCCCTCGCAGGCCCCAACACAAAAGGCTGACTCCCGGCCCTGAACCTGGAAACAGGAGCATGCTCCTGAGCTAGGGTTTCCGAACTGCACCCCAGGGGCCTGGCGCGTCCACTGAGGGAACGCAAGCAGGCCTGGAGCTGGGGCGGCGGGCGGTCCCAGTGCAGCCACAGCCCTGGCAGCCGCCATCGGTGCTGAGACGGGCACGTGCATCCTTGTCCGGGACCACACGCGCTGCCCTCGCCCCACTGACGAGGTGAGGGCCGGGACTAGACCAGGCCTGTGCCCCCTCTGCTCTGGCCCTGCGCCACACTGCCCCCCAAAGCAGCTCTGAGGGATCAACATCACCTAAGAGTTTCTGGAGGGCAGGAGGGAAACACGTCACAGCCTCTGGTTTTAAAAAGCCCCCGCCGTGGAGCTGAGAGGACGTGGGCAGTTGAACCAGGCTTCTGGAAGGAGGAAAGGGCTGAGACAGGCTGTCCCCCCCGAGGGAAGCTCCCCACAGTGGTCCTGCTGGCCATCTCTGTGCAGGCTGGCCACCCAGCTCACAGCACTCCCAGTGGACGGGAGGCGGATGGGGTCCCCGCAGGTGCATGCGTGTCCCAGGCCCCTGCGGCTGTGACCAAGCAGCCGTGGGGGGAAGCACTGCAGCAAGCAGAGGTTAAAACAAAGACTTACTGACAAAAGGGAGGAAAAACTACACTGAGAGGCGAGGGCCTGGGACATAAACGGCCAAGTCACATTTCCCACTTCTGAAGATAAAGTCAAATCCCAGGCGAGGAAGCCCCTGGGGGCCGGCCCACTGGGCCTCACCAACGATGTCCATGTCCCCTCGCTCCGTCTCCACCCCCCCCATCCCAACATCGCGGAGCCCTGGGGCTGAGTCAGCGCTGCGAGGACCACAGTGGGCCTCAAAGACACCACAGGAAAGCCGAAACCAAGCCTCTGCCACGGATGGGGCAGAGCCAGCATACGGCCGGAGACCACAAACCCCGCTTGGGACAGCCATGGAGGCTGCCCACGAAGCACCGGCACAGGCTCGACGATCCCCACCATTTCCAGTTCTCCAATGAACTTGCAAAGCAGGGAGCATCAACCTGACTGTCCAGACAGAGAATGTGATGGAGAACCTGATGGAATGAAAGCACATAGAGTCTTGAGTTCAGTGTTCAGTAAGAGGCCCCAGAGCCTGGCCCCAGGTGAGACAGCCAGGTTCCCCTATCACCAAGGCACCGTTCCAGCACGAGGACAGACAGCGAGTGCCTCAGCCCCATCTTCCCACATGCACGGTCAGACCCCTGTAGACTAGGAGAGGACTGTGAGTGACGATCATGCTGCTCGGTGCCCTGCCAGCACCCTACACGGTGGCTGTGAGCCTAAGCTGGGGCCGTGGGGAGTGCACACCAGGAGCTGGTTCCACTGCCGGGTAGCATGACTTATAACGACCCCCTGGTGTGAGCTCAGGGCTGTCACCCAACACCCTCAGCAAGTGGGGCCACTGTAGGAATGTGTGAGGTGCTGGCCTGAGGCTGGTCAAAGACCTGCTGGTAACCCACCAGCCCACAGATCAGCCCTTCCACCCCAAGGTCACAGGTCTGTAGACATGGCTGGCCCACAAAGGTGTGCGCTGGGGTCCCCTGTGCCCTCAGCCAATGCAGTCCTTGGCCACAGGGTTTGTGGCCCTGGGAGTCTACCCGGCCCCATCTCTGTGCCTGCCCTGAGCACATGGAAGCCATCAGAAAAGCGCCACGAAAGACCATCATTCAAATACTGCCAGAGGCTGGCGGGATGAAGGACACACCCTGCGAGCACCCACCAGCCACAGGGAGAAACTGCATGAGGTCCCTTCAGCCAGAGACCCCAGCCCAAGCATGTTCCAGTACGGGACAGGGTGAGGGTCTCGGTGTGGGGAGATCCAACACCCGTACCTTCTGTCGCTGTATCCACGAGTCCTGGTTACGTGGGGATGGCCACCCGGACAAAAGCAGCCGGCGCTCACTGCACTCCCCATGACAGGAGGGTGGCCACCGTCCTCAGCAGCCCAGCCTCACTGAAACAGAGCCGTGCAGGCAACCCTGTGCGCAGAGATTGCCTGGTCCCAGGTTCATGCTCAGCAATACTCAGAGACGAAAACGACACACGGTAAGACCTCATTTCTGGCTTTGCTGAGTTTCTGCCCTGTGCGTCTGACTATACCAACACTTGTAAAGTGTATCGTTGTGCATTCTAGGCCTGTGTGCTACTTACCAAGGCCTGAGACAAAAAAAAGTCATGTTAAAACAATCAAAAGTCCAATGAGCAGGAAGCTCTGCGCTCCGGGCTGGTTCCATCAGCAACCCAGGTCGGAGCTGAACAAAGCCTCCCTGCTCCAGTTCAGTCTTCCCCGGCTGCTCCAAGGACCTTCCAAGATTGCGGCTCTATTACTTGGACTCCAAAAAGCCCTTGTTTGGCTCCTCCACAACACACCGAACCACAGGGGAGGCCACTGCGGCCACATTTCTGTGGGTTCTGAAGCCCTCAACGGCCCCAAAGCACCCACTCCTCTCCAGGAGCCAAGCTTGGCTTCCACGCAAGACCCCAAAGCCAAGGGCATCCCGGGTGCCCCACTGCTTACCGGCGCTCGGGGTCTCCACTCAGCTCCCCCCAACACAAACGTCCCGGAAGCTTGGCCCAAACACAGAGACATGAAAATACCCGCAGATCTTCGACCAGCCCCAGGCCAGCACCTCACACATCCCTGCCATAACGCCTCCCCGCAGAGGGGACGACGGGGAGAGCAGCCAGCTCTGTCCCCATCCCAGGCTGGCAGCCGTGCACAGGGCACGTCGCTGCTGCCTCCCCCGGGCCCCACCCCTGGCCCCGCGTCCACAGCTGACACAAGGCCTCCGTGACGGGACACCTCCGCCACGCGCAGTGAGAGGGTGCCTGGCCCAGGGGGGTGAGGCTGCCAGGTCCACAGGGAAGGGCTCAGTCCCTTCCGGAACCCAGAGCCTTGTCTACCCGATGTTCTGCCTCCACTGGGACACAAGTGACCTCGTCCCGGCTCCCGGAGGAAGGCAAGGTCCCAGCTGGGAGAGACCTGAGGGGAGAGGGCAGGTGCCTGTCCCTCGCCACACCCCACCGGGGGCGGGGGGAGGGGGGGACAACGCCTGGGCCTGGCTGCAGACTGGGGAACAGGCCAGGGCCCCACCCCGCCCAGTTTCCGCCCAGGGCACAGCCACCTGAACCCGGGACATTCTCGCTTCCAGGGTAATTTTCCTACAGCGACAGCTATAGAACTAACCGCCCAGAAACGGATTTCATTTGGGGGATGAAAATTCCTTCCAGCGCTTGAATAAAAGGAGGAGTTTCACATTTTATCCACTTCCACATCCCTGAACAATAAAAACTTATTTAAAAGACCATGAATATGCAAATTCCATTTTAAATATGGAAATGCAAAACACGTAAGAAAACAGTCTGGGCGTGAAGTATTAATGGCATCTCCTCTTGCTGACGAGAAACAAGGCGAGCCCGCTGCCACAGCAGAGATCACGGGATGGCTCAGCCCAGAGGAGCAGCAGAGCCCTGCCCCGTGCCCACGCCCTGCCTACCCCATCCCATGCGCTGCCCACCCCACCCCACGTCCTGCCCACACCCTGCCCTGCGCCCACGCCCTGCCCACCCCATAGCATGCCCTGCCCACCCTACCCCATGCCCTGCCCTGATGCCCTGCCCACCCCATCCCATGCCCTGCCCACCCCACCCCACGCCCTGCCCACACCCTGCCCTGCGCCACGCCCTGCCCACACCTCACCCTGCCCTGCCCACCCCACACCATGCCCACGCTCTGCCCACACTGTCCTACCCTGCCCTGTGCCCACACCCTGCCCTCCCCATGCCATGAACACCCCATGCCCTGCCCTGCCCACCTCAGCCCTGCCCACCCCACCCCCCGCCCGGCCTACACTCTGCCCTGCCCACACTCTGCCTGCCCTGCCCGCACCCAGCACTCTATCACTCCCTCCCCTGCAGCGCCACGGACACAAACCTCGTGTCCCTGCCTGCACAACCTCAAGTTGCACACGCCCCAGGGCCACCCTCTGTCCCTGGAGCTCACAGGACTTCGGGGACCTTCTCAAAACCATCAGATGGTTCTCAGTGCACGGCGCACTGAAGGGGCCTGGAGAGGGGGTGGAGTTCTCCCTCAGCTGGGACAGCCCAGTGAGGACAGGCTCTGTCTCCCAAGGACAGAGCAGGTAAGCCTCGGATTCGGGAGCACCAAGCACCTGCCAGCCCAGAAGCAGGGGATGCAAGTACACACCAGCTGGGGAGGGACGCGCCTAGCAGAGTCCATCCGGAGGCTCAGAACCATCAGGTCTGCATGTGGAGCAAAGGGCCTGGAGGTCGGCCACAGACCTCAGCTGGCAGGGCCTGCGGTCACACACACACACACACGCACGCCACCTCCAGGCAGCACACCTGAGTGCATCCACAACGGAGGGCCCCAGAAGCACAATGCTGATGACTCCCAACACAACAAAGCCAGTGGTCCTACTGCAAACCCTGCCGCTCTCTGTCCCTGAAGCTCACAGGACTTCAGGGACCTTCTGATGAGGCCCTGAGCAGAGAGCAGGGACCAGGCCTCTCTCTGCTGACAGAACGAGGAACTGAGGCAGAGTGGGAGTTCTGGCTACTCCACGACTGTGGTCCTGGCAGCTGGTTGCAGGTGCGGCTCCTGCTAGCCCAGAACCTGCATTTAAATGTCACGGGTGATTCTGATTCTATACGCTTACGGAGCCAGGTGATGACTCAGGAGGTCACACCACGGAGGCCACACGGCAGAGGAGCCAGCAAGGTCTCCAGCCCCCAGAGGGCGCTGACCATGGCTCTGCCCACGCTCTGCCCTACACTCTGCCCACCCCACACCTGCACGCACACAACCTGTGAGAACTACTGTTCTCTTACAACAAAGCACGGGCCAGCCGTCCAGCTTGTCAGAAGCCTTAGTCTTTAAACAGCACGGTCCACGGCCCAGGAGCTAGACTCGCCCGCCCGAAGCCACTCTCCTAGACCTGCCCTTTTGCCTGCAGCTGCCCTGTGCCAGGCTGGCACCGCCAGGAAACCCAGCGATGTCTGCCAACGAGCCCAGACTTCCCTCGGGGCCCCGGACAGAATGGGCTCTCTCCTAGGGGAGAGGGGGGCTTGGTCTCAGAGACAGAAGCCAGACGGCTACAGTCCAGATGACGAGGGCGGCTCCCACACATCCCAGGCCGAGCTGGAGAGGCGTCAGCGGAAGGCCTGTGCCCACCCACGAGGTCTCGAGGTGCCCGCCCCGTGGGTCTCACCAACGCCGGTCAGGAGACGACCAGAAGACCCAGAAACTGCTGCTCAAGAAGCAGCGAGCAGAAGCCGGCAGCCAGCTCAGCTCCAGCGCTGAGCCCTCGCGCTCTCACCCCCCTTCCCTCACCCTCCCTAAGTGGCCACAGAACTTACAGGCCTGGTAGCAGCACTCCCGCTGGGGAGGCCACAGAGGAGGCTCGGAGGACTGCGCGGGAGGAAGGCTGCCAGTGCCGCGGGCACCACCTCACGTCCGAACACGGGCACTGCAGGCAGGTGCCAGTGCCCTTCGGGCCCAGACGGCGGGAAGGCCCGGGGTCCCTCCACTCAGCCGTGACAGTCACAGGGGTTCCCGGGTTCTCTCTGCTGCTAGAGGAGCCAAGCAAGAAGGGAAGGGGTCTGAGCAGCAAAGTGAGGCGCAGCCAAGCGGCTGGCCGGGAGCCACCAGGCTGACCCCGCGCAATAGGAGGGCAGCTGTCCCACGCGGACATCCCGCTCCGCCCCAACTGCCTCGAGGGCCCCGTCCCAACGCCCCCTCCGGTGACAGAGCACTGGGTCGCGGCCACGGCTCCGCCCACATGGCACAGCTGAGGGAAGAAGGCAGGCCCGTGTTAGCATGCCCGTGCCGGACACGAGACCGTCCTGAGCGGACAGCCGGCCGGGTGCCGTGCTCGGTGCGTGCATGAGCCCCACCGCTTTAGGAAGTAGCCACTGTCATGACCCCGCTCGGGATAGAAAGAAAATGAAGCCTGTGCAGAAAGCCCTGACCCATGAGGGCCGAGACTCAGGTCCTACCTCCCCCGTCGTCAATCTGGCTTGGGCACCAAGGCTCCCCGACCCTAGCGGACACACATCCAGCTAGGGTCAGCCCGCGGGTGACTGTGGGGATGGTCGGGGACAGAAGCAAGACACAGAAACCACAGGCAGGGTCCCCAGAGCCAGAAGCCCCTCAGCTGCACACGCAGGACTCGGCACCCGACTACAGTCTGTGGGCCAGGGGCTGGAGGAGACTCCAGCCAAGGTCTTCCTGGGACAGAAGTGAGGGGCCCATGCAGCAGGCCGGGCAGGCAGCCACCCTCAGCCCTCACGTATGCTGTTCTCAGGTAATTGTTTTTGTTGTTTTTCACAGTTCTGGCCAGATCTGACTCAAAAACTACTTGCCCCTAGAAACGATCCCTATCCGCCTCGTGGCCGGGAACCAACTATGTCTCTCTCCAAACAACACCTTTTTCCTTCTCAGAGCCTCTACATCAGCACGAGAACAGGTGCGCCTGGACACACGCGTACAGATGCGTACACACTCCCCCCGGCCCCGCCCTCCATCGTGTTCTCTTGCTCAAGGCCGGCGCTCGTGGAGTCTCATGTAGCCCAGGGTAAAGCACGTGATGCTTTGCAGAGCCGTGATCTCGGTGATGACACCCACCTGCACAGAAGGACACCACGGGTCACAGCTGCACCGAGGACACCAGCCATAAACCTGGAGCACGAAGAGCCTTCCCAGCTGCCATGAAACGGATTATAAAACCCACCACTCAGTATAAAACAAAGCAGCAACGCGTACTCTCCCATGGATGGTGCGTGAATGGCTGTAAGCTGTCCACCTGCCGCAATGGGAGGCAGAGCAGACTGCACTGAGGACTGGCAACACCACCGCCAAGATGGGGTGCCAGCAGCCAGGGGACCAACGCCAGGCCAGTTGTGGGCAGGCCCGGGGCCAACTCATCCCCCTCCATGGCTGCGGCATCTGGACAACAGGCCGTGGATTCGGAGAGGGTGGGGTCAATGAGGGAATGGCAGGAAGTGGAGGCCCCAGTCCATGCTCCTGCATCACCAGTGAGTGAGGCCCCATCTGCCCCCTATTCCCGGCAAGAACAAGGACAGGGGGACTGCCAGGGGGTATCCCGCCGACCCCCCAGGCCTCGCCAGGCAGGGATGAGGACATGAGAACCCACGGAGACACCGCGGCTCAGGGAATTGACGGCGTGTCGTAGGGAGAGAGGAAAAGACACTTATTTTTCACTCAAAAAACATATGCTGGGCACGGGTCCTGTGCTCACAGCCCCTGCGCTCGCGTGCACTTTACACTCCGACGAAGAAATGCACCATAAACACATCAAGCAGTCCCTCGACGCATCAGATCGGGGCCCGGCAGAGCCCGGAAACAAGACCCGGAGGCAGGGGAAGGGTGGCAGCCGGGGGGACGGCCTCTCCCACAGGAGGAGGTGAGGGTGGACACACGCAGATGCCGTCACGAAGACCAGAAGCAGCAGACCTCTGGCAGGGAGCACAGCTGGAATGTTCTAGAACAGAGAGGAGCCACGCGGCCTCCCGACACAGGTGAGAAGCATGAGGAAAGGGAGGCCCGGGGCACAGGGAGGGGTGACACGACAGTGACAAGGGCAGGTGAGAGCGGCAAGGCCCCGAGGGCAGCAACAGAGCACGGCCCTTCTGGAGAGTGACGCAGAACGCCCCAGAAGGTCCCGTACCCCCGCGGCCGCCCGAGGGGCGGTCTGACACCCATCTCAAGAGGCCCCTCTGCAGACAGACCCCACGGGGCAGGGAGTGCTGCTGGGGCCATCCTCACAGCAAGGCGGCGGTGATGCAGCTAGTGCCCGCAGGGCCACCACTTACATTCTGGGTGCGCTCTGCAGGCAGAACCAAGATAACCACCTGTCGTGAGGGCCACGGACAGATGAATGTGTGAGACCTGCGCGCTCCAGGCCGTTCTGGCCAGAACCACAGCGGTGGCCCCAACCACCAGACACGGTCCCCGCGCCAGGGACAAGTTAAACTGTTCCAGAACCTGGACTGGATCGCCCGACGGAAGAACCAAGCGGCACCCGGAGATCTTGGAGGACAGGAGGTTCATTTAACGCCGGCGGGCTCGGAGGAGAGTGGTCTCCAAAAGTCTGAGCCCCGAGCACACAGGCGGCAATGTATGCGCTTGTACTTCCGCATACTTGGCACTCCTGGCGCGTGCGTGAAGCGGGGCGGGGAGAAGGACCCGGATTGGTGCGAGCCGGAAGCAGGGAGCCGGAAGCAGGGCGGGGAGAAGGACCGGAAGAGCCCCGGGGCAAGGCCTGGGACTCGCGCTGGCTCCGGCGGCCATCTCAGGACACAGATTTTCCTTATCAAAACTAGCAAGCGCATGACTCAGACACACTGACGTGACACACAATCTAACGGGAAGCCTCCCTGAGGTGGGAGTCAGTCGAAGCCACAGAGAAATTCAAATTCAGCCAAGACCTGAGCACGGTGCCGGGGCCAGCGGGGACAGCGGTGGGGACAGCGCGTCCTGCTGCTGGAGGAGGCCCGTGCGGCAGAGGCGGTGGAAACGGGCGGTGGGGGTCAGCAGGGGCCAGACGCCAAGGGAGGGCTATATGGATGGATGGCAAAGGCAGAGAGAGTGGGAAATGCTGCCGCGAATCCTCGTCAGCTGAAGGAAATGGTGGCCAGTGGCGGGAGAGCCTTGGGTTCACAAACACGGGGGGCGTAAGGAGCTCCGCGGAGTGCAAGAGGGGAGCACACACTGCCAGTCATGGCGGCCGACAGAGGGGCCCCCGCCCTGGGCCGCACACGCAGACTTGAGGCACGGCAGCTGGACACCGTGCAGCGCCCACGAGTGCGGCGCCCAGTCTGACTCCTGGCCCGTGGAACCCTTGCCGAGCCAGGGGCAGCCCGTGCTGGAACGAAGCACAATCGTGAATGCACAGGGTCTGGAGCTCAGGCTGCTCCCAGTGCAGCTGGGGGAGGGACCAGGGCGTGGGGGCCACGGGAGAAGGGCAGCCAGCATCAGAAGGGGCTGGGGGCTTCGCACAGAATGGCGTCCTTCCAACTGCAGCCCGGCCAGCCCGAAGCGTTCCCTTGGCCCCCTCCCCCACACAGGTGGAAATGGGAGCAGACGCAGGGGCACGGCCCAGTAACAGGGGAGCCAGACCACACCCTGAAGGCTGACGGGGGCTGGACGTGGCCAGACCCAGAGCGACCATCCACAGCACAGAGGAAGGGCCCTGTGGAACGGAACACCCAGAAGGTCATGAGTTCTTATGTGCCAGGACTGTCATCATCGCAACAGGATGACAGGGTTGCCGGTGACGCTGGGAGCACACGGTAACAGCACCGGCCATGTACTGACCGCGGCCTCATCGGCGAGGACCCGAAATAGGGACTTAGGTATATTATCTCAGCTAATGCTCATACCGACCCCACAAGGTGCCAAACCGTCTACTGCACCTACTACAGTCCCCATGTAACAGACGACAGAGACCCTCAAGAACTGGTCCCTGTGGTAGGTGGCAGAACTGAACCTTGGACACTGGACTAAGGCCACACAGCCACATACAGAAGCCATTAACCAAACTTAATGTTACATTACACACGCAGTTCTTCATCCACACTGGCCACAGTTCAAGGGCTCAATGGCTACACACGGCCAGGGCCTATGGGACTCAACCGCACAGACGGAGGACAGCACTGCAGGAAGTCCTGCCAGATGGCTGCCCTAAGCCATACAAAGGGCCCGTCTACACCAGAGAGATGGCACGGTCTACCTGACACAGACGGCTGACCCAAGCCAGACAGATGGCCCGCTACCCCACATGGTGCGGTCTACACCAGACAGATGGCGCGGTCTACCTGACACAGACGGCTGACCCAAGCCAGACAGATGGCCTGCTACCGCACATGGTGCGGTCTACACCAGACAGATGGCGCGGTCTACGGGACACAGACGGCTGACCCAAGCCAGACGGATGGTCCGCTACCCCACATGGTGCGGTCTACACCAGACAGATGGCGCGGTCTACCTGACACAGACGGCTGACCCAAGCCAGACGGAGGGCCCGCTACCCCACACGGTGCAGTCTACACCAGACAGACAGTGCGGTCTGACACAGACGGCTGACCCAAGCCAGACGGAGGGCCCGCTACCCCACATGGTGCGGTCTACACCAGACAGAAGGCGCGGTCTACGCCAGACAGATGGCCCACCTACCCTAGACTGATGGTGTCTGCCCAGACCGACAGCATGGTCTACAGCAGAAAACTGGGCTCTGACCTCTGCACAGAAGTAAACAACTGAGCAAGATGGCCACAAGCACTAACTCCCTCACAGATTCCCAAGGGCCCCAGGAGACAGTCAGCACAAGAACAAATGTCACTGTGACTAATTCGCAGGCTCCAGAAAGGTTGGAGCTTCCCCAAGATCTCATTACTCCCTCCAATAAAGGGGGTAAGGGGCAGGGACAAAGCGCCAAGTGTGAGCCCCTGACAGTGCACCTCACCCACTGGGCAACCCCCATCTCCAGAGAGACAGCGACATGGGTCTCGCTGCCCCCACGGCCAAGACAGCATGCTCACAGCATGCTCACAGCACGACTCTGGGCCTCACGCCATGTGAGCAGCGTGACCAGGAGAAGCTGATGGAGCTTGGCCCGGCCTGGGGAAGGGGTGCTGGTCTGTGGAGTCACCGAGCTCACAGCCACATGCCTGTGTCTCTGGAACAGAAGCCCCATCACGGACTGCCACCAAGAAATGCATGAAGACAAGCCCTCAGACACAGGCTGGCTCAACACCTCCCACCGGAGCCCGCTCACACTGAGCAGCCCCGGGAGCTGGCCAGACTGGCAGGGCCCCGGTCCACGTTGCTGAAAAGCCCTGGGACCCGCTCCTGCAGACAATAACAGCTAAGACCAGCGTGAGACCTGGAAAGGGGGACACAGCTGTGGGTGATCAGCCAGGTGATCATGGAGCCCCCGGGAGCCCACGAAATTGGGAGCCCGGCACAGGGTGGACGGAGCACAGATGCACGAGGCGAAGCCGGGCCCGCCTCGTGAGAGGAAGCGCTCCAGCCAGCCCAGCAGGTGGCACCCAGAGCCCAGCTGGCGGCCCTGTGACTGGCCCGGCACAGACGCCCGTCCCACAAGGCTCACCCGGTCAGCAGTCCATCACTGTGCCTCTGCAGTCGGTGCTTCGTTCATTCCTTCAGCCAACACACACATGCTGAGCAGCCTCTCACCTGCGTCCTCCACCGTCCTGGCGCTTGGGCGCGAGAGCAGGGGCACGCGAGGAACACAGCAGGCACACGCCAGGGCCACCTCGCTGACCAGCATGTATCAGAGCAGAAGCCCCAAGCAGAGAGCTCAGGCCTCGCGGGACAGATGCTGAAGTTCTGAGTGGGAGCGCCAACAGGAGTCGAGCTGGCTCCAGGCCATGCGGGACCTTGGCACTGCTCGGGCGCCCACAGGCCCAGGACTGAGTCCGCAGGAGACACCGTGAGCGCCTACGTCTCTGACCGTCCACAACCTCTCCAACCTCTCTCTGGCCTCATGGGCTCCTCAACACACCATGTCCGAAGTAATTTCCCGGTCGCCCTCCATCGACACACAGAGAAGATCATGCCATTGCTCATGCTCTCACGGTTGTCCCCCACCCCACCAACCCCCGGCTTGTTCTCCCACCTGACATCACTGTCCTGCACACCAACCCCACGTCCAGCCGCTTCCAGGCCTTCTCTGGCCACACACAGGAGATGCTCACACCACCGTGCCCTCAACTATCCCAGAGGCCGCTCCTGCCCTGTTCCCTCGCCAGGCACGGGTACCCGATGCTGACAGAGCCTCCTTCCTTAGCGCTCAACGGTGCCAGGACAGTTATCACCATCTTCATCCTGACAAGCCAGGCAGAGGCTGATTCTTCTGTCCAAGGACATACGACGACCCGGTGGCAGGCCAGCCTGAGCTAGAGCCAGAGACCTGCCGGCGCTCCAAGCACAGCGTGAGCTCCACCCCGATGCACAGAGAACAGGTCCTCGGTCATCATGAATCTTCTGTGGCCATCACTGGCCTTGCTGGCCTCAGGACAGCTTGAGAGCACCGTAACTCACACAGACACGGTGACAAAGGTGACAAGGCCTAATCATACTCCAGACGGTTTGGGAGGACGGCCTAAATGCTGCGGACAAACAGCAGGAAAAGAGCCACATGAAGACTTATGACCGGTACACTGATCCTAACTCCCCCTCGGGGATGACAGAGAACCCATCAACCAGCCAGCTGCCGGGAAGACGCACAGCCAAGGGCACCACCTCTCGGAGACGGGGATGGGCGGCATGGGCGAGGACTGCCCTCCCACCACTCATTCAAGTCCCCTTCGCCAAGCAGCGGCCTCCTCCAAAGGCCGCCCAGGGGCCCCAGGCATCCCTAGTCACGGCCCAGGACGCTCGCCACGGCGGCAGCAAGGGAAGACCCGTGGGCAGTCCACGGCCAGACTGGGACCTCAGGCATGTCAGGGCTCGTGACCCCCGACCCCGGAGACCAAGGGCTCTTGTGAGGAAGCTCTCACCCAGAAGAGGCAAATGCGAGCTTCAGCCTGAAGCGGAGCTGGGATGCGCTTCTGGGTGCAGCCCGGAGCCCCGGGGACTCATCCGCCCGAAGCCACGGGCCCACCAGCAGCAGCGTGCAGAGCAGCGGGTGCGGGGCCGGTTCTCGAGGGCCAGGGGCAGCCAGAGATGCCAAGAGCTCCCCCGGACCTGCTTTTCTCCCCACTCACCTATACGGCAGGTTCTCCCTTAAGTCCTCACCAAGGACGGCGGGCCAGCCCTGCGCCGCACGGAGGGCCCACGAGCCACGTCTCCACCGCAGCAGAGAAATGAGCAAGAAGCGGCCCCTCTGCAGCCACGTCAAGCACTTGGCAGGGGTGCGGGCTCCACACTCAGGTAAGCCACATGGCGCTGCCACAGCTGTCTCCCAGGGACTCAGGCGTCTCTGCCGCGCGGGAGACATGGCCACACCCACCGCGGGCTTTCGGAGGAGACCCTGTGTGCGAGGCGCTGAGCACGGAGACATTCTTGCCGCCACGGCCACCGTCGCCATGCGTACGGGAGGGGAACCCGCACCCCAGAGCCTGGCTCCGCTCTGTCACGTGCTCTCCAGCGTGAGGCCTCGTTTCTGGCAAAGCACAGCAACCCCGGATGGTGCAGCCCCACAAGGTGCTGCCCCTCATCTCCTGCTTCTCGTTCAAGATGCCCTCAGAGCACGTCGCAGTCTGACAGACGCCCGCCTGCCAGGGTCCGGGCCTCGAAGGAGAGCAGCCTCCCGTCCACGGCCTGGCTCCAGAAGCCGGCTGCGAGCAGCGAGCAGGATGCGGATGGAGTGCTGGGCCCTGGGGACCGTGCAACGCTCACCGAGGCCCGGCGAGGACCAAGGCGGCGCACGGGGACAGAGGACGCACCCAGATGCTCCACAGTCACCACATCCCCAGCACGCATCCGGGGGGCGGAAGCGTATGAGCCTCCAGGCTCCGAGAACGAAAACCGAATCCGTGGCCACAATGACAAAAGACAAAGGTCCCTGGCTGTAATCAAGCTCCTGTCTGAACACGCTGCCAAACCCGCCGCAGCAGCGGCCGAGGAAGCCCTGGAGTGTCCAAGCACGACCGTGCAAGGGACGAGGCAGGCAGCCTGGCCTGAGGGCTCCCAACACCCCCGTGGGGGAAAGGACGCCCCACGGCCGCCCCGTGCTGCCAAAGAGACCTGCGCCCGCCTCCTGGCCCCACAGCACAGATGGTTCTCGGAAAGACCCCCTCCTGCCACCAGCGTCTCCGGGGCGCTACCGACCATGGGGCACAGAATCACATCTCGCTGCACCCTCAGAACGATCCTCATGACAGACACGAGCCCCACTCCGACCGGGGGAAATCAGAGCTTGGAACTCAGGTAAATGTGCACAAAGCTAACACGGAGGTTCATCCCCACCCTCTGAAAGAAGAACACACCTCCACCCCCCTGCTACCTGGAAGGCTCCGGAAGGTTCCCACCTGACAGCCCCCGCCACCACTGGCCTTGCAGCCTCCAGAAGTTTCTGGGCACAAATATCTAGAAAGGTACAAATCCCACTCGGGCGGATGGCAGTGCGGAACCAGGGGCACCAGCAGCGAGGCGTGGGGACGCTCAGCTCAGCTCCGCTCCAGGGGGCGGCCGGCCAGTAGCTCAAGTCTGCTCTCTCCCCTCACCTTCCCCAAGGCGAGGCGCAGCACAGATCCTTCCCTGAATGAGCTAGAGTGCCTGAGCGGAGGCCACCACGGAAGGACCCGGCAAGGGACAGACCAGAAGAAATGCCTGGAGACCAAACCCATGAGACCTACTCTCCCGCCTTGGGCCACGGCTTCGGGGCGCTGGGTTCCCTGCTCTGTGTGAGCGGGAGCGCCCTCCTTGTGCCAGGGCCTGCCCGGACCCCTCGTGCTCGCCCTCTAGCCAACTGCTTCTTCCCAGCTGCCCTCAATTCCTGCTCACCCGCCTGTGAAGATGTGCAGGAATGAAGGCGGCTCCTGGCCCTCCACACAGAAGGCCATGGCTAACGGCCACATCACTTTCTGGCCCACGGGACCCGCAGCTGCCCAACAGCTGGCCAGTGTGAAGGACGCCGGACACGCAAGCCCTCTCCGTGCTGGTCAGGAAGGGCCTCGCGTCACAGGGTCCCTGCCACCTCCTCAGGGGCTGCCCAGCCATCTGTCCCACGTGAGCACAGCAGGAGCTGCCTGGTCTCCCTTCTCACCTGAGCCCTCCGGCCCTCTGAACCCAAGCTCTCCTCTGCAGGATGGGGTGACGGCTCCGGCCCCTCCCCCGGGGCCACGCCGCGCTGCGAAAGGCCAGTCGCCCCAGTGGAGGCATGTGGGCCAGCGCACTTCACCTCCTGCACAAGAGCCGCGGCACACAGCTCGCCCTCGGGGGTGCCAGAGCCACACCCTCACTCCCAGAGGGGCCCCAAGGGTCCAGGGAGATGGGACAGGGTGCCACCGCAGGGGGCTGCTGCTGCCAGAACAGAGATGGGAAGGTCGGCTCCGCGCACAGGCGCTAGCCAGAGGGCTGCTGGGGCCCTGCGGACGGAGCCGCTCTTGCCGCCGCCCCCCCGCACACAGAAGCCGGCCTCCCGCCCCCTCACGGTTTGGCCTGAGAAAAACGAAGGCAAGTTTCCTTCCCTCTAACGGTTCGTTCTGCTTCAAATGCAAAGTAAAGTGAAGAAGATCGTCTGGAAAAATGTAAAAGCTTTAATTTCAAATCACTTTTAATACCCGTTTCATCTGACAGTAGCTTTGAAAGCAAAAGACAATTTTATCGTCTGAGGTTTTTGAGCTAAATTGATGTGATTATGTCCAACATAACCAGATGCTTCTAAAAGCCCATTTTCAAAGTGACATCAAGCCCCAAAATAAGAAATCCTTCCCTCTGGCTACTAATGAGTCCTTAAGACACTATGTCCGCAGAAGGCAGAGGCCGGCTGCTCACAGAGCCCCTCAGCTGTGCGCCCCTCGGAGAGCCCAGCGCGAAGCGGGCCGGCCGCAGCCTCAGGGCAAGCCCATCCTGCCTGGAGCTGCCCCTGGCCAACGAGGCTGGTCGGGGGTCTGCCGGCAGTGGGGTCCCAGGAAAGGCTTCCTTGTTCCAAAGAGGAGACTCAAGAAAAAGGCCTCTGCTCTGGCCTGCGGATGTGTCGCCCACAGCCTGGGCAGCCACCTACTCGGCCCTGGAGAAAGGAGGCAGACCACCCGGGAGAGCCCAGGGGCAGCCTAAAGGAGAAGCACTTGCTCTCTGTTCCCTTTCCTGGCAACGGGCTCCTAAGACCCCTGGGGTTTCTGAGGTGAGCGGGGCAATGTGTGACTCCTAACAAGCCCCTGTCACCCGCCGTCCTTTTGAGCTAAAGAGGCAACTGCAGGCAGGGCCGGAGCAATAAACCACCTCCAGGTCAACGCCCCCGTGGGTGTGGGGGACTGGGGGGAGCCTGAGCTCTTCCCCCAGCAGCTAACAACTTAATCAACCATGGAAACTCCCTAAAATCCCCCAGAGCAGGGCTCAGACAGCTTCCGAGTCGCGGAACACACCTAGGTGCTGCGAGCGGGGGTGCACCGGGGGGACAGGGAAGCTCTCACCCCCAGCCCTCCCACCAGGCATCTCCTCCATCTGGCTGCTCTGATTGCAACCCTGGCCGTAAACCGGTGATTGCACATAAAGCATTTTCCTGAACTGTGAGTCATTCCAGCAAATCTGCAAACGCGTGTGGGGTGTGGAGGGACAACCAGGGCCAAAGCACAGGGAGCCTGGGGAGCCAGGACCTCATGACTGAGGTGTGGAATGGGGGCAGCTTGTGGGACCAAGCGCTTCCCCTGCGCGGTCGTGTCAGGAATGAGCGAGACGACAGAGCACCGCTATCTCACGGGGTTGGGAGGAAAGACCTAACACCGAGCGGGCAAGAAGGCACACAGCTGCTGGCCTCCGGGCCTCCCGCCAGGGAAGGGGACTCCTCCCTCAGTGTGCAGCCCAGGCGAGGTCTTCCCGATCTCTGTTCCTCTGTGGGGACCTTCCTGAGTACACGGACATGCACACGCTGCCCCCTGGGTGCTGGGTTCCACACCATCAGGGGGTCACTGGTAGCCCACGCCACAGCAAAGACAGGGTTCCCCAATCCAGGCCCATGTCCTCCTCGTGGCCCCCAAGCACCAGAGGTGGCCTGGCACGTGGCAGGGATGACCGCACCATGCCGCCTCAGCAGTCACTGTCACGGGGCTGAAAGCTGGGGCACCCTGCACCCTCCAGACTGACCTCTCCCGTTCACTCAGGCCGAGGCCCAGGGACAGTGAAGCGGAGCCGCTCCTGAGCCACGCCCAGGGGACACACACGCTCTGGGCTCCTTTCCAAAGCAGACGCATCCCGCACACACCCGGGCCGCCAGGCCTACCTGCTGGTGACGGTGTTGTTCCGGTCCTGCAAGGCCACCTCTCGCTGCTGCAGGTCAACAATGAACCTAGAAAGGTCTTCCGGGGTCCTGTGGGATCAAGAACACATGTCAGTGGCAGCCACTCCCTGGGGGGGACCTCATTCTGCACCCGGACGGCCGCCAAGACCACGCCAGCCACCCATGAGTCACAGACCCGGGACGGGTCGCATCCCCCGCGCCGTGCACGCACTGCGACCTGGTTCGAACTGGAGCCCGCCTCTGGCTACGTGGTTATCAGGTACATTATGTTTACTTGACACAAGTTTGTTTCAGCTGTAAGAACAGGTCAACAGCTAGCGGCCGGTGTCGGCCCGCAGGGAAGGGGAAGTGAGGTAGAGGGTACCCATCTCCCTGGAGCCGGCAATGGGAAAAGAAGCCACAGCAGACGCCCCCACGGACGCTGCTCTGTTGTGTTCACACCCCTCCACACTGCCCACCTCGGCTCGCGTCCCTGCTGCCACTGTCATCACCTCACAGGAGTAAACAAGAGGCTCCAGGTGTCCACAGCAGATCACGATGCACCCCTGAGCAGCGCTGACCTCGTCTGACCCCTGGGAACCCGACACTGGGATGCAGCAGAACATGCGCCAACAACACCCGCGACAGACTACGACACCCGGGGCAGCGGCACGGGCCCCACACAGCTCATGGCATGCAAGCTAAGGGGCTCCCAGGCCTGCAGGCGGCAGCCGAGCTCGAGGCCTAGGGACCAAGCACAGGGCCACACGGGGCCGCGTGTGGGAGGCGCCACAGCCTCCTCCATCACTGAAGGAGCCATGGGGGCCGTGACAAAGCTACACCCTCAAGACACGTCCTCGGTGGAATGAGAGTCTGTCGCAAAGCCACAGGAGTGGCTACGGTCACCACAGGGTCCGAAGGCCCTCTCCCCGGCCTCCAACGGCACCACAGTGCCCGGCTTCCAGGAGCATCCGCCACAGGACCAGGCCCCAGGGGCTCCGCCTCCTGCAGCCTTGCCTCCGGACACAGACAGGTCACCGCAGTGCCCCCGAGCTCTGCGCGAGTTCACCCTGTGCTCGCAGTGCTCTTCCTCAAGAGGTCTCAGGACAATCCGCACTCCCTGGAAGAGGGAACCTCCCATCATGCCCCCAGGCCACTCCCCATCCTGCCTGCCCAACTCTGCATTCGCCACGGGGTCTCTCTGTGTCCGTCGTCACTTGAACAGGAGCTCCCAGCACCTGTGACTCGTCCGCAGTCCATCTGAAACTCCGCACGCCCCAAATCTCACACACCTGGGCCTCTACAGTCCACACCCTTCCCGTAGGTGCTCCCTGCAGGTGCTCCCCCTCGCAGATGCCCTCACAAACACCCCTCCCGGCCACCTGAGCAACAGCTCCTCACTGGGCCTACAGGAACCACTGGGCACAGAAGAGGTTTCTCCCCGCGCTCCTCCCCAGACCAGATGAGCATCTCTAAGGACCCTGTGCAAGACTGAAATCCAGCAACAGAAGGGCTTGAGCCAGCTTTGAATGCCAGGTCCCATTCTTCCTGGAGCTTCCTCAAGCTTCCCAACCTCGGGGAGTTAAACATATGGGCATAAAAACAAAGAAATCTTTTCAAGCCAAGAAGTATTTTTTTCTGAAACATTCTAGAGATCCTCAAGTTGTTGTTCCTCTGTGTTACTCAAAGGGGTACCCAAACGGTTACTAAGTCCGTGGGACCAGTCTAATGAAAACAAATCACCAGACAGCCCGCACATCCACATCTGCCCCGCCCCGGACCTCGCTTCGTTGGGGAGGCAGGTGGGGTGCCGCCCAGCTGCATCTGCTCGGGCCCGAGCGGAGGGAAGGGCCCATGGAGAGGACCCATCAGCAGGTGGCCACTAAGTCTCTCGGGGTTCTCAGGGACCGAGGCGGCAGCTGTCACCAAGGGCAGGTGACCTGCAGTTCCCCCCAAGTAGAAGCCTCCAGAAATCCGGAGGCCAATCGGCAGAGTCAGGAGCACGCAACGCCAATTCGGAAACAAGCTTCGTGCCCTGAGGTCCAAATTAGCCCCCAAAAGCTAGCAGTCAGACGCAGTGCACAGGCAGACTCACTTTCACCCAGACTCTCCAATCTCCTCTGAAGTGAAGATAATTTGAAATGGGAACAATTTCATAATGAGGGAAAATTGGAACGTTTCAAATCAGGAGCAAAGCAAACTTAATACGCACTGTGAGATACTCCATCCCACGGACGGCGGGGCACCCGCACCCCCTGGGACCCCCCACCCAGGCCAGTGCACGTGAGGCCGCGCCCGCACACGCACGTGCACGCTCAGGGCCGTGCCCAGGACTCGGACCTGGCCGTCCGCTCCTTCAGCGTGAACGCTCAGACAGAAGCCGTCGGGAAGACAAGCGCGCTGCGACTTCCGGGCGGCCGTCGCGGGGCCTGGCTCCACATTCGGATGAGCCGAGCAGCAAACCAACTTCCCACCCCTCCCCCAGAGAGAGCCCCGGCCACGCAAACACGGCCCACTCGCCTGAGGGGCGGGACGTCGGCAGCCCAGGTCCCAGAGTTCGTGCTGCCCCTCCCGGAGCGGCCGAGAGGGCGGGGCGTCCCCCGCACAAACCACAGCGCACAGCCCCACGGATCGGGCTGACACGCCTCGGCAGGCCCTCCAGCGGGCTGGTCCTTGGCCGCGGTCCCAGCTCCCGAATCCCAGGTGCCACCATTCAGATGAGCCACCCCCTCCGCGCAGAGCAGGGACGTGGGCTGCAGGGCCTGCCTCCCCCACGTGCCCAATTCCAGAAGAGGAGACTGCGTGGCACGGCGCCCACGCCCGCCCCGCCTCAGCCGGCCCGCAGCTGCCGCGGGCGCAGCACCACGGCACAGCCCTGCCCTCGGTGGCCTGCGGCGCCCAACACCTGCGGCCCTGACCGGCCACTCCCGCCAGCACTAGGGCTCCGCTTCCCCCGAACAGCTCGAAGCACAGAAAACCAGCGGGCCACACTCGGGGCTCTCCCACCCCCCAGCTCATTGTCCCCTCAGAGACGGAGAAAAGGTGGGACATCTTTCAAGGAAAGAGACGGCGCGGGTTCGGTCACCATCCAGACAAGCGGCCTCGCCAGCTCGACGGGGCTCCTCCGGCTTTATTTCCAAACCCCGGGGACCCGGGCCTGCCGCAGCGCGGCCGCCCGACCCCCGGGCACACTCCCCAAGCGCACGCAGGCACAGGAGGGGACGGGAGCCTTTGCAGCCGGTGTGTAAGCTGCACGAGCCGACCCCCGTAGCTCGACAGGGGCAACAAGGGCAGGTGACAGAGACCGCGGTTGTGCGTCTCCGTATAACGAGGGCTACGAGTCCAGCTCGAAGTAAGTAATCAGTACGTTAAACCACCTGGGATTCTGCACACCCTCAGTTCCGTGGGGCTGATCAAAAAGAAAACACATTCTGTTGGGGACTGACGTGTTTGAGAATTTAGTTAGAGCACATTTAGGGCAATGGTTCTGGAATGTTCTGTGTAAGAAAAAGGAGAGAGAGGTGGGTGGTGCAGGGTGTGGACACTCCAAAGCCAGGAGAAGGGGCACCTGGGTGGGTCAAGTCGGTTAAGTGCCCAACTCTTGATTTCGGCTCAGGTCATGCTCTCAGCTGCAGAGTCTGCTTGAGAGTCTCTCCCCCCCCGCCCCTGCTCCCGCCCACATGGGTGTGCTCACGCGCACTCTCTCTCTCTCTCTCAAATACATCTTTAAAAAAATAAACAAATAAAGCCAGAAAAGGGGAGAGCCAGGAGGAAGGGTCCTAGCTATGCACAGTGACCTGTCAGGAAGCAGCAGTTTACGTGAAAACAGGCCCTAAGGATGGCACGTGGGCAGTAATCAGATGCTGAAGGACTCAAACGTTAACCAGGTCCCCCGGGGCGCGGCTGAGGTGCATCAGGGAGGCGTCTGGGGGCAGCAGAGACAGCAGCGTGCGTGACTCGCACGTCCCGAGGTCCCCGCCAATCAGCTCCTCAGGGAGGAAAGCCAGGACAGCTTCCTGGTCTGGTGTGGTAGCTCCCGTGGCCTGGCTGTCCTGCCCCCACGGCCCCAAGGAGGCCCTGGCCACCAGACAAGCTAAGACAAGTAACCAAGAGGGGAGTCCGCACCCGCCAAAGGGCAACTGCTCTTCCAGGAACGCATCTCAAGGAAGCAACCACGTGGGGCGCCAGGTGGCTCAGTCAGCGAAGCGTCTGCCTTCGGCTCAGGTCATGATCCCAGGGTCCTGGGATTGAGCCCATCATCGGGCTCCCTGCTCCACAGGAAATCTGCTTCTCCCTCTCCCTCTGTCCTTCCCCTGCTTCGTGCGTGCTCTCTCTCTCAAATAAATAAAATCTTAAAAAAAAAAAAAAACAGGAAACAACCACATGTGGCTAATATGTGCAAATAGGTATTTGCGTCTCTGCTTTCGACTCTTCGATATATACCCAGAAGCAGAACTGACAGATCATCCCACTCTCAGTGTTCCGAGGAACAGCGCCACTGTTGTTAATGTTGGGAAAAAAAAAAAAAAAAAAGCTCAATAACAGAAAATAAGTAGGTTCTCACAGCCCAACATGGGTACTATC
This sequence comes from Eumetopias jubatus, assembly GCF_037043125.1. Classification (NCBI taxonomy): domain Eukaryota; kingdom Metazoa; phylum Chordata; class Mammalia; order Carnivora; family Otariidae; genus Eumetopias; species Eumetopias jubatus. Next base: position 109,758,514 of record NW_028274818.1, on the reverse strand, counting down.
TACCCAGGACACCTGAGGCTGAGCACAAGAGGTGAGCAGGTGGGTGCCACAGCAGCAAAAGGCACGGGAGAACACGGGGCACACGCAGTGGACAGGGCAACAGGACACATGTGGTGCCATCACAGGGCGGGGTAGTCTAGAATGGGAAGAGCGGCCCATGTCATCGGCAGTCACTCGGGTCCACCCACCGTCACCTCTCGGTCCGCAGAATCGAAACCCCTCCAGGTGGGCCCAGGATCCGTAAACCAATTCCCCAGTGTTTCTTAGGCACAACTCAGAACCACTGGTCATTTACAGAAAAAGCGGGGCAACCTAAGCGGTAAGACAGTCCTACAGACGCTGTAGGACAAGTCACCAAACAGGTTATACCATCAAGAAAACCACCCACTGTACACTTGACAAAGAAAACATTCTCTGAGGTTCTCTGTCAATTTAACGGATAAACATTAGATTCCAGAATTTGATCCAAATGTAAAAGAATCCCAGAAAACAAGGCCATGAATTCCCACGACCCTGGCTTTGTGCCGTCACACGGCCAGCAGCCAGGCCCCTGTGCCGTCATCCACACTCAGGCTTTCGTACCCCGGGGCACACACATGATGCCACGAGAACAGGAGGGGGCGGTGACGGGAGCAGTATTTTGAAATGCCAACATATGTGGGTCTGCTGACAACAAAAATACACACACTAAGAAAAGCAAAAGCAGAAAGGCAGATTGACTAGACTAATAATGCACCCGTGTGGACAGCAGGGGAACACGTGTGGGAAGAAGCCAGATCCCCGTCACGGAGCCCTGTTATTGTTCACCTTCCAAAGTTTCTAACACTTCTTGTGAGAACATCTGTCAAGTTTTTCTTAAACTCCTTTTGAGCGGTGGAACCTGGGAGCCACAGTGACCAGCGCTGACCTGGTGAGACCGCACATCTGGCAGGATGGCTCAGGGCAGCCTGTGGGCTAAGCCCAAGGGCCCTCCGCCCTCCCAGCCTGGCGGCCGCAGGAACACCACCATGAGGTCCTAGGACCCACGCTCTCACGCTGGCGTCCAGGCTGCCCGCGAAGGCTGGGCTAGGCGTGGGAGGCCACTCAGGCCTCCCCGGCTTCATAGCAGAGGTCAGGGCCCCCGGGCTGGCTCTGCACAGCGCGTGGGGGCCCGGAGAGATGACCCGCCGTTCTGGAGGCCCAGGCCCCTCTCCCCTGTGGCCAGGCCGATGGCAGCAAAGGAGGCAGATGCCTGCGTGTGTGCACAGTGTCATACGTCACGTCTGTGTGCATTTCCCCACCCGCGCTCTCCCAACTTACGCAGGTCTGGGGACTGAGAACAGAGGAGAGAAGACAAGGGCCCCCCGGAAGGCAGGGCCGAGATGCCTGGTGTGCCTCAGGGAAAGGGGGGTGCAGGCGGCACTGCGGGGGGCACAGGTGACGCACACACCAGGCAAGGAGGCCCGCAAGAAGGGGACGCGGGACCCCCTGGCCTACAGGCAGCACCCCAGCCCTTCCTCCAGAAGCACCCCCTCTTCCGCCCAAAGGGCCAGGTGAGTCTGGCAGGTAGTCAGGGAAAGAGCTCGAGGGCCACATCCCCAAAACCGCACCAACAACTTCCCAAGTCCAGGCTCAAAGAAAACATGCCAACGGCACAGGCGTGTATTTACAGAGCATGCTATGAAAAGATTCACTGCAAATGGAGGCCCGGAGTGGGGGGGGTCGGGGGGCACCTCCAGGTCAGAGCCGAGACCAGTGGTGGCAATTAAAGGGATCTGTAACTTCTGATAAGAAGTGTGTTACGTGCCGGAGTACGAACAAAAACTAGCAACAGCCCCATGCAGCGTGCTAACTGTGTGCAAAGAGCCACTGGAAAAGCCCAGCTGGAGAGAAGCAGTGAGGCTGACAGTAAACGGGGCTCGCCCGCGTGTGTTCAACAGGGGAAGGGCATCTGGAAGAGGCAGCGGCAGGAGGCCCGGCGGGAGGCGGCCTGGGGTCCAGCCACCCGTGGTGAGTGCCCAGTGTGAACACGGGCAGCAGGTGGGGGAGCTGGGCCATCAGGAGGGATCACCAAACACCGCAGGCTTCGCCGGCATCAGATCAGAGAGCAGAGGCCACAGCATGTCGGACTGTGGGACTGTGGGACTGGCAGGGCGCACGTTTGCTCTTCAGAAACCTCCCGGCCTGCTGTGCAGAGACGTTTACCAGGGGTGCTCTGGGCCTAGCTCGGCGCTCTCGGCGAGCAGGACGCGCAGCCCAGAAGCAGCACGGGAGCATCAATCCACCCCCAAACTTCCACTTCACACACGACGAGGTGGAAGGCCTTCAGAGGGCCTCTGATTCCTCGACTCGGAGATGACAGGAGTGACAGTTCCCAGCTGCTGCTAAAACCCTGGCTTCAACGCGAAGACTTTTAACTCTGACTGTGGGCTTTCAAGGGGGAAACGTCTTTTTGTTCGATCTGCAGCTGAATTTTGACTCCGACTCAGTTGCGTGCGGCCCAGCGAGGGCCGGGGGGGGGGGGTCACCCTGCGGGGTGACGCTCAAGGAAAGACAGTCCAGCCCGGCAGCAGCTATTCCGAGGCTCATACGAACAGGTGCCAGGGCTCCTGCCGAAGCCCAAAGGGCCGGTTCCGTGAGATCCAGAGGACTCCAATTTCTCTGATGAAGCTCAAGCTCGCTTCCAGGGAGCCATTCTCCCCGAGAACAAAGCCCACGGGGCCCAGGCTCCCGGGAGTGGCTTCGGCCAGGCAGGGGGACCTACAACAAGGGGACAAACCCCCCTGAAGAAAGTATGCAGAACCAGGACTGGAAAACGCTACACAGCAACACCTGGCTTAAACCCAAAACGAGGACAGACATTCACGACTGCAAGCCACAGGGCCAATGGGATGTCCGTTAAATCAGGTTTTTCTTGATGACGGGGCACAGCTATGGGGGGAGGTAGGGCTGGGGTCAGGTAGGATGTCACCAAGCACTGAGTTAAGACAAAGCCTGGTATCTCTCCCAGGACGGGGAAAGCAGCTACTGTTTTCCTCAAGAAAAGGATGAATTCCCTGTGACATGGACGTGGCCCAGGTTCTGATGGGGTCACCCTCAGGGGCCGCTCCTGCCGTACCCAGCCCTGCAGCTACGGAGCTGGAGATCAGACACTCCAGAGAAAGGGACCACGGTTGGTCCCAAGGACACAGGCACCCAGGAAGGCCACCTGCCCCTCTCCCCACGTGATATGATGGCCACGTGGCAGACAGCGGCCATCCATACATCTTCTAAAGCTGCCTGTTTTCCCAGAGAAACAGAGAACAAGTGGTCCTTTCCCCACACCCACAGGCCCACAGGGCAGCCCACGACCCAGCTGCCGCTGCGCCCCCAAGCAATCAACGACGGTCGCACACGGAAACACAGTCACACTGCCTGACAAAGTACTGTCCCTAGGCAACCCACCCTCAGGCCCCCCTGCCCAAGGGGCACGCCCTGGAGGGGTCTGCACGTCCCGCCCCCCCCCCCCCGCCCGCCCGCCGCGGCCTCAGCCCCCCCCCCTCACTGCCTCTGCACAGTATTCTTGCTCCCCGTCCCCACATCCGCCGCACCCGTGCTCTCCCACCCCTCCAGGCCAGAGCTGGCTGCAAACCTCTGCACCGACAACCCTCGGCCTTCCCCGTCCTCCCAGGACAGCCCGCTCCTTCTCCAGCTCCCTCGTTGGCCTCTTCCTGCTGGATGCCTCTCGCACCCCCCTTAACCCACCTCGTGTTCCCCACCCCTCACCCCGGGCCGGACCCCCAACAAGAGACCATGGGTCCTGAGTTCCAGGGTTGCCCACCTGCCTCCTGGACGGCTCCTGGCTGGAGAGCACCTTCCTGGCTCTCCCCACCCCGTTCCTCTCTGGTTTCTCCATCCTGCCAGCCACCATGACAAGCCCCGGGGTCCCGGGGGCCTTTCTCTAGGTCACTTTCACGCAGCCGCTGTGGCTTCAGCACAGCCCCAGACACAGCCGCCCATCCCGGCTCTACTGCGACCACCCCGGGGGGGCCTCCTGGCTGGTCCCCTGCATCTCGTACTTGCCTCCAAGCATCAACTTGCAAGCCGGCAACCACAGCAAGCACTTTAAAATCTAAGTGAGGTCCCACACCTCGTGTCCAGCTATGCAGCGCATTCCCATGACGCCAGGGTGATGCCAAAGTTGCCACCAGAGATCAGGAAGCCGGCACGGCCCAGCATCCCACGTGCTGGAGCAGAAGGCGAGCGCTAGGCCACCTTCCGTATGAAAGCAACAAGACATAATCAAGCACGGCTGAGCTGGTTTACAGATGCATAAGAAATGTCTAGAAGGACGAACAAGACAAAAACAGTGGCTTCCTGCCGGACAGGATGAAAACTGGGAAACTTTATACTATTCCGAAAACAATCGTGAAGCTTAGTGCTGTAGACTTACTAGTCATGGCCGTTTATAACGAAACCACTGCGGGCCGTCCACCAACGGTGTTCGGCGATGGGTACCAGGAAGACTGACCTGCATGCCAAGCACGGCCGACACATGCCAGCAGGAGGCTCCCCACATAAAACCACCAAGACCGTCACTGACCCCACACAGTGGTGGCGGGCTAAAGCGAGGAGACTGGGCCTCACACACGGGCCTCGCAAACACGGTAACTGGCACGAATGCACAAGCCCGCCCCCTTCTAAGCTGCAGACTTCTTCAAAGGTGGGTCTCCTAATTTGAGTTCCACCTTACATTCGTCATCCACAATTTTGGCTTTGTTTCCTCAACACAGATGCCCGCAACCTTCCTAAATCTTCCGACGCCCCCCACCCCCGTTGATCTCTCCATCAGTCGCTGTGTTCAGCAGCCATGTGCTACCAGTTCTCCTGGGAGGCTTTCCAAATGTTCAACGGTGTTTTCACGGAATCACGGCTTCCCTCACACATTTATACGTCATCAGCCCCCACGACACTGAACGAAGGAATCAGCGGTGTATGCACCGGCGGAGACAGGAGCATCTCGGGCCCAGCAAGCACCCCACGGGGGCCAGGCTCACAGAGGCCAACAAGTTCCAGAAGGACAGCCACGAAGCACAGGGGCAGCGGCGCAGGCTCCAACGGGGCTCCCTCCGGGCTTTGGAGTAACCGCTGTTCTTTGTGACTCGAGGGTGGAGACACAGGGGACCACACGTGTTCCTTAAAGACATGCTTTTCCATGTATAAAACATTTCAAACATTTACAAAATGAAAACGAGCCCGTGTCTCAAGCACCCGCTGTGTTTCAGAGACAGACGGAGGCCATACAGCAGCTCGGCGGGTGGTGGCAGGAAGGGAAGGGATGAGGGGCGGGGGCGGGGGGGCAACGTTGAGGAGGCCAGGGCCCGCCGGAAGAGGCCGTGGCTTGCCGGTGGCACACGTGCCCACAGGTCCCTCCACAGGAACGAGCCTGTGGCTGGAATTCCGGCAGCTGCAGTCCGACTTCCCCTCCGTGGGGCCTGCAGCAGGAGACTCGGTCAGTGAGGTCAGGACTGTCGGGAGGTCGAAAGGCCCCTCCTTAAGGGACTTCGGCAGGACTACAGACTCCCCCGCATGGGGACAGTCCATGGGGGACAGCCGCAAGGACAGCAAGCTTTTCCGGCCACGGTCAGCAGCGGCCACCTGACCACACCAGGCGAGGCACCAGATGCTGCCGGGCACCAGCCAGCGGCCTGGCTTAACCATTTCAGGAAATTGAGTTACACGAGTCCCCAGACTCATGTAAATAAAATGAGGAAATTTCAAACTTACAGTTGCTGCCTTCAAATTCCTTCCCCCAGCTCAGGCAGGATTAAAAGGACTTCAAAGCAGCCCAGGTCCCAATTAAGCCAGTGTGACCACCCCAGGGATGCTAGAATATTCCTCTGACTAACAAGAGGTGCTCTTTGAACGGTCTGAGCTAAAAAAAGCTCTCAGAACCTTTCAAACAAATGCCACAATTTTCTCTCCCTGTTCCCTCAGTCCCTGGAAAACTTGATCTTTTGAACACTTTAAAAATTCAAAAAGGCAGCTACATAAGCTACAAAAGACCACTTTTGCCAGGAGCTCGACCAGGGGCAGCAAGCAGGGGGCTCAGGCATAGCTGGACAGGGGAGGGCACGTCCGTCCCATCTGTGAGCACCACGGGCAGTTTTGCGGACTGGGAGGATGGCCGTCGTCTTGCACCCCCGAGCGGGGTGCTCTGTGGAGTGCTCCTCCCGACAGCAGGAAGGTGGGTGAGGTGGGAGGAACTGCAGCTCACGCAGCCACAGGCTGGGCACCCCAGCCCCGCAGGGGTAAGGTGAGCGAGGATGGGGCGGGAAGGCAGAGTGGGCGCGTGAGCCGAAGGGGACATCACGCTCATCTCCGCCCGTCCACGCATGCCAAGACTCAGACACGCTGGGCCGCCGCTTCCGACTAGCTACTCCTGGCCACGACCCCTCCTGTCCAAGAATTACAGAACCCCGAACAATAAAGTCAGCACCACACCCCCACCCCAGCCCACGAGGATTTCTTTCAGCAGACAGGCAGTGGATAGCAGAGCAAAGGAAGGAGAGTTAAAGACCAGGTCAGCTGCCTTGTAGGCGACAATCAAAGGCAACGCGGGAACAAAGGATGCTCCAAAACGAGAGTCCGCACCAGGAAGATGCTCTCTGAACGTGCTGAGCAACACAGGACAAAAGGTCTCAGAACCACGGAGAAGCAGCAGCCCTTTTGGAGGCCCAGGCCCAGGCCGTGGTCCCACGAGGGACCCCGGAGGGCTGTGAGGCCCCAGGCAGATTACTATGCCTTCCTGAACGTGGGTCTACCCATGCTCGGGCAAGGAAGGGACCCGGAGAACAGGACCTCCTGTCCTGATCTAGGACTCTGCTTCCAAAAACAAGAAGCGGCCTACGGACCTGCTCCCTGTGATGACAGGAACACGTGGAGAATCAGGCCAGGGAAGCCAGGTCCCCGGAGCGAGGGTGCACTGAATCCGGGTCCCTGAGGCACAAACACAGGAGGGGAGCTGTGGGAGAGTGTGGACAGACTCCAGGTCCTGAGGGCCCAGGGCCCGGGCGTGTAGCCCCACGGTCGTGCTCGACACTCCAGGTTTTACTCCCAGGGTGATCACCAGCCCCTGGACGACCACAGCAGGAGCACACAGTCCTACATGACCATCAGTTTTGTTTTTTTTTTTTTAAAGATTTTATTTATTTATTTATTTGAGACAGAGGGAATGAGAGACAGAGAGCACGAGAGGGAAGAGGGTCAGAGGGAGAAGCCGACTCCCCGCCGAGCAGGGAGCCCGATGTGAGACTCAATCCCGGGACTCCAGGATCATGACCTGAGCCGAAGGCAGTCGCTCAACCAACTGAGCCACCCAGGCGCCCACATGTCCATCCGTTTTAAAGAGAGATGGGTACCAAAATTTATCCTGCTGTTCGTAACAAGAACCAGAAATGACCCAAATCCCCCGCCAGCAGGGGGATGACGGCGGCCATCGGTCGGGTGCCACAGAGGGAGCGCTCTCAGCAAGGGGCACAAGGACACGAGACGTCCAGGGAGGGCTGCCACCCACACACGGGGGCCACCCACTCTGTATATGGGCCCTGAAAATCTAGGAAGATGAACAGGACTCCCTGGAGAGCGGTTACCTCCCAGTGCTGGCACCATGAGGAACTGATTTCTATTTATACGCATGTTTCACTGCTTTGTAAAAGACGTCACTCGTGAAACACAGTTAAGAACGAAGTTCTACGCCAGCCTCGTTCTACTCTGTTGTCACGAAAAACAAATATTTATGGAAATGAATAGTTATTTATCTGGAAAAAATGTCTCCTCCCTACTGATAGCACCAAGGAACACAGACGTCCCCGCGGCAGGCACCCACCTGTGCCCACGGTGGCCCAGCACAGGCTGGGCGCCACGACCCACAACAGCACAGACCAGCACAGCACAAGGACACAGAGCAACAACTGGCTGGTACGGGAGCCATACTGGGGAGCAGGTGAGAGTTTAGGGTGCAGAGGGGCTCATGGAAGGCTCTGTGAGAAGACAGGTCTCAGACGAAACCTAAATGATAAGCAAGTGTCCTCCCAGAGAAGAGGGCATGGGCTCGGGCACTCAGGCCACAGGGACTCCGGGCCAAGGCCGGAGAGCTCTGGCCACGACTCCCTGACCTCATGGGATCTAGCTGCCGCCAGCAGCAGCTCATTCCAGCCACAGGGAGAGGCCACGGAGGGAATCTGGGGCCAGCCTCCTGGGTGTCACAGAGGCGTCACTGGGTGAACAAAGCCAGCCCGATGTCCCGGCCCCAAGCAGCATCTGAGGGACGGCAGCCGCCAGGTGCCCTGACCACCTACAGAATCCCGCAGGGGCAGTCGCTGGCGCCCTGGACAGCCCGGGAAAGGCCACAGAGGCAGAGAAGGTTCGGAGGCAGAGCCCAGGGCCAAGGGGCACCTGTGGGCCGAGCTTGGTCACAGGGTTAGTGCTCAGAGCTTCACTGGGAGCCCTTGGGAGGCTGCAGCAAAGAAGGCTCTAGAAAAGGCCAGAGTGGAGACAGGAGCCGTGAGCTGGCTGGAGAGGTTTAAACTGGGTGGCAGCAGGGCTGGGGCGTCCAGGAAATCGCTCTGGAGGGGGAACAGGGAGTAGGGAGGCAGTAACAGACAAGAACCAGGGGTCCAGGCTGGGTGTACAGCAGCAAAGGTGTCATTCCCAGAGACGGGGAATGGGCTGGACGCTCAGGCAGAGAGGCAGAAACAGAGGCATAGGTCCCCCGCCCCAGGGCAGTCCCCCCGCGACAATCCTGAGGCCTCACCTGGAACAGGTAACTTGCCAGCACAGGCCCGACTGAGCACGGCATCTGAAGGGCCCGGTTTTCCGGGCTGCTGCAGCCGAGGCTGGCCCACAGAAGGGAAGTGGAGAGAGTTCGGACAATCCCAGCGTTAAGCTGAGGGGCGGCAGACACATACAACGCCAAGCTGACCGACCCTCCTAGGTCACCACCCCACCATACAGGTCCCAGCACAGTGACGGGGGCCAAACGATTGCCTGAGGTCACAGCCGCAGGACGCAGCCCTGGAACCGGCACCAGGCTGGAAGGACCGTCTGGGTCCGGGGAGCCAGAACCACACACGTGCGCACACACATCCGCAAACATACTGCAACTTCACGCCCGGAGCAGCTGGTGACAGGTGTGATCCCCGCGGGCCACAGAACCCATCCAGAGGGGCGCAGCAAGTGGCCCGCTGCTAGGTCACTCCTCTGGGCCTCTAGCAAGAGTCCCTCCCACCTCCCCCAGTGCCCCCGCCAAGAGCAGGCCCACGGAACAGGCCATGAACGGGAGTCCCCAGGATGCCCGCAGAGACCACGTGTGGGACGAACAGGGCACGTGACCGGCAACTTTCAGCAGACACACCGCTGGGCCAGGGCCCCAGGAGGCTCCAGGGTCGGAAACCCCAGCACCACAGTGCTCACCGCGTCACAGGGACAGAGACCACACGGAGGGACAGCGGCCCCACTCGTGTGGGTGCCTCAGACGCTGCTCCGGCAGGAAGGGCGGGCGATGTCATTGCCGAACCCCTCCCGGGAGGGACAGCAGGGTCTGTGCTGGGAGCAGGTCCTACCTCCTGACCAAGGAGGTTTCTCTCAGCACACCTTCCCGGGCCCAGCTGTCCCCTGAAGCAGCGAACAGATGCGGAGGTGCCCGCGCTTGCCACCTTCTTCCAGGACGGTGCCAGACGCCAGTCAGCCCGCCAGCCGCACAGGGTGACCGCGACGGACGGGAGCCGCAGGAAGGCTCATAGTGGGCCCTGGCCTATGTCTCTCAAATGCCTGCAGGCCCCGAGTGAGGACAGGGCTCTGTCCCATACCCTGAGCAAGGAACCCACACGGACCCGGCAACCCCAGGGGCAGATTCTGGGGCAGAACGGCATTTCCTCTTGTTGTCCCAACATCCCAGTCCCGCGCCTGGCTTCACACCCTGCTCGCCTGCCTCCTGGGTCATTATCAGGGGAACCTCTTCTCCCGTTTATAAAGTACATTTACAGAAGTTAGACAAAGTGTAAATAGTCGAACTGGAAGGTTAGTTATGAAAATCGGCAGCCCTCTGTCCCTTCCACTCTGTCTCCTGCAGCAAACACTCTGAATTATCTGAGCCAGTATTTTCTCTAGGCGACATGCTTCTATTGCTACCTTGCCGGATTTCTTCCGTTTGGGGCATCATCTAAGACTTCCCGTGACAGACCACAGCGATCCAACCTGCACACGCATCACGTACTCCCCCCTGTCCCCGGACGCCCGCAATAACTCCCAGGTCCCGCCTCATCGACAGTCAGTGGCGACCCCAGACGACGGGTCAACACTGTTCATACCGCGGCCAGGCAGGACACCGAGCCCTTCCCACTTCCTGGACTGCTTTGTGTTTTCCCTCACTCGCTCAGTTTTCAGGGCACGTGTGTCTAATCCCACCCTGAGCTCTCTGAACCCACACACCACCCCCCAGACGAGCAGACGCAGGCAGCAGCCCATCAGCCCCCGCAGGAAGAAACTTCCCAGACCCTCCTCCTCCCCGTGCAGGCTTCTTCACACCTCAGACCCCCCTCGGCTCCGGCCACCAGTTCCCTGGGCCCCACACCCAAATCCTCACTTTCTCCTTGTTTTCTAATAAAATGCATCCTCCAACAGCTTTCTGGAAAGGGATGTGACAGGATATGGTTTCTGAGACTGCAAATCCCAAAATACCTTCAGTAGGCCCCCGCACTGGACTGTCAGTGTGACTGGGAATAGAATTCCAGGAGGAAAACTATTTTCCTGCCAAGTCCAGAAGGCACGTGCTCTGTCAGATTCCAATGCCGCTGTTAGAAGCCCAACACCATTCTGACCCCCGATTTGTAGGTAACGTACTTCCAGCCTGCAGAAGGCTGGCAGGACAGCCTCTCGGTGCGAACGCTCCAGCGAGGGCACAACCAGCACCCTCGGGCCAGGCACCACTCTAACGGCTCCTCGCATCCGAATACGGTCCCCAAGCACCAGCCCTTGGCACGATCTTCTCGCTTGCTCTTGCTGTCCCTCTGCTCTTTCTGGGACATTTCCTCAACTTTTCCAACCCATGCAGTGATTCTTTGTCACCCCCGCTCCCACAGTTCAGATGGCCCCCAGCTGCTCCTGTTCACTGCGTGCTCTTTCCACAGAGCCTTTCCTTCTTCCAGGTTAAAGTGTCCACTCTCCCTGCGAGAAGCCTTCTCTTTGCTCGGTCTGCATTTCCTCAGTTGCTCCGACCCACGTGCTGTTCTGGTCCCATCTTTCAGGTTGGAACCTCGGCCCAGACCTGTGTGCGTTGGGCAAGGGGCTGGGATACGCGGGCGCAGGGGCCCTTGTGGCTTGGGAACCAGGGGGCGCCAAGGCCAGCCACCTCCGCCCCAGTTCTGCCCAAGCGCACCGGATCCCACTCTCTAGGAGGCACCCCACCCCCGAAAATCGGCCCTGGCTGGGCATCCACACATCAGCGCCCTTCCCGTGTTGCGCGGAGGGCAGGCAGCCGACCCCACTGCCCTGAGGAAGAGGTCAGGGGCTCTGCCGGCCTCAAAAGACGACTTCCGAGGACCATCCTCCTCTGCGTCAGTCACCGCCACGCCAGGTACGTGGTGTGCAGCTGCCACGCTTCCTGGAAATGCGGGGGTGGACATCCAGCTGGCTTGGCTTCCACGGCTGCCTGCCTGGCACTATTCTTTCTCAGGTGGGCTGTGGCGGTTGACTCTGCAACACCAGTCCAGCCTCCCGAGCAGCGCTGACACTCCCTCCACCTTGTCCCCATTCTCCGGGGCTCTGCCTCTCACACGGTCTTCGCTGCGACTGCATCAGGCCTCGGAAGGAGACAAGCAATGTCCATGTACCTCCTCGCGCCATCGCCGCCCTCCATACCCCAGCCGAGTGCCTCAGGTAAGGTGCACAGGGAGCCCGCGCGCTCAGGGGTGCTGCCCGTGAGGAGCTGGGCCATCGGCATCTGTCAGCCCTGGCTGTGCCCACAGTCACCTGGAAGGCTGGGTCAGCATACAGAGTAAATGCAAAGAAGGTTTTGAAAAGAGAGAAAATGAAGGGGAAAAAAACCGATGAAATAGAAAAAAATACCAGACAATCAACAAAGTCAAAACTAGTTATTTAAAAAGGCTGATCAAGTTGACAGACATCTAGAGACACTGATGAAGACAAGACAGAGAAGGCACAAATCCGCAGCATCGAGAAGGAAGAACAGAGTCATCACTACAGATCCTGCACACTCTATGAAAATTAACCCACAGTTCTACCCTCCAGCTCCATCCCTGCGGTCGCAAAGGACAAGATTTCATCCTCTTTACGGCTGAGGAACGTTCTATATGCATCCATCTAGCAGCGGGCGCAGTTTGGCTCTTGTACCCAACGCTGCAACGGACACTGGGGTGCCTGTACCCTTTCAAGCCAGTGTTTTATTAGTTTTCTCTGGGTAAATACCCAGTAGTGGAGAAACAGAGCCTTAAATACTAAGAACTGGCGGTGGCCACAGAGGAGGGGGGCAGGGGGAAGGGAAACGGGTCAATGCAGACTAAGAGCCCACCTGTCTCCATGGCACACGTGATTATGACTACTGTGCACCTGAAAGTTACATGACCCTGTGTGTTCACTATACCAGGATACGTGATACGTCAGTAGATACACACACACACACACACATACAGAAGAAGCCAGAAGTCTGAGGCCGTCAGCGACACTGCTGAGACTGGTTGCGGCCAGCCAGAAGGACTGGGCATTGGGTGACTTCCTGGGCCGCACCGCCTCACTGGCACAGGTTCCTTTCCAGGCGTGAGAGAGGCCTCCGCACACCAGAACAACGGGCCGTTTTATGGTTGCCTGTATCCTAGGAAATCTGTTCTTGCCTTTAAACTTTCTACATTTAAAAAATTAGCATCTATTAAAAAAAAAAAAAACCCTACAACTAAAATCACACTTGGCAGTGAAATAGTGTTTTCCCTGAAGACCATGAACGAAAGCAAGCTACCACCGCTGCTGCTCTAGAAGGTACTGGAGGCCCTCGCCGGTTAACAATCCAAGGGAAGGAAGAAAAGGCAAAGAGATCGAAAGGAAAAAGTGAAACTGTCTTTATTTGCACACAGCACTATTATTCACATAGGAAATCCTACAGAATCGAAAAAATATTCACTGGCACTAAGCGTAAATTTAGCGGACTGCAAGTCAAGGTACAAAAAACTGTATTATGTTTCTTACACACTGACTAGCAGCAAATATTGGAAAGTAACATTTTTTTAAAAGATCTATTCAAAATAGCACCAAAACTATAAAATATTTAGGCTTCAATTCGCACAAGGCATGCAAAGTCTCTTCGTAGAAAGAAACACCCTGGAAATAAGCGTTCAGTGAAGTGTCGTGGCGAGAGCTGTCCAACTGGAAGAATCCTTCAGTGTGAATCTGAGTTCCATGTTGGGGAAGGACTCCGGAAGCCACAGGCTCCCACAGAAGCCCGTGGGGATCTGCCCGTGCCCCTGCGGCCTGTGAAGTTCTCGCCTCAGGAGAAACACTCATCACAACTCCCTTCCACGTGCGCCGAGTCCTCGGTGTCAGAGGCCTGCAGGCACGGGGCCCGGAGCCGGGCGGCGACGCAGCAGCGCTAACCACGCCAGGGTCGGCCGTGGCGGCAGCCGCTCCCAGGCCACAGCTGCACCTCACCCCGCGAGTCCAGCACCGTCCAGGCCGTGGCGGCCAGACGTGACCGTGGACTTCTGCAAAAGTAAGGACGGCGGGGCTCCGCTCCACACTTACAGAATCTCTTCATTTGGTACATTCTCTGGTACATTCCCAGAAAATTCTGTCACCTGAAGGAGGTGTTCTCTCTGAAACAATCATGCTCACCCATTTTGATGACTCAGACGTTAACACCCGCTGACTTCTTTGAAAACTCATTATGCTGACGAGATCTCGTCTCATTTTTTAACAATGCCTTTCATCTCGGCCACAGAACCAAGCCAACGTCCTCCTCTGCTGCATGAGTCTTACTTACAATAACCTCAGCCGCCGTTTCACAGCGAGAATTACCGGTAATAAGCTGGCCAGAGTCGTGAACCATCTGTCCTCTGTGGACAGCTCTGTCTCCCTCCGAGGCCGGCCTGGAAGCTGTAGGTGCGCCCGGGCCAGGGCTCACGTCTCTTGCACAGGAGGACAGTCTCGGGCTCCCAGAGAAGCAGCGAGCCAGGCATTGTCCCCCCCCGCCCCCGGCCCCTCATGCACAGACGCAGACGCACAGCAGAGGCTATGAGGTGGCATCTGCAGACCATCAGGAAACTGAGTCAGGATTTCCTCACTTGTCATCAAGAACGGATGACTTCAGACTTCAGCTAACCCATAATGTCACAGAGTAAGAACTACTTACACAGAACTAATGAACCAAAGACGGACACTTTATCAAGCTTATCTGTGGATGCTGGTTGAAAGTTCTGCCTTCTTGGTTCCTTTGTAAGCTTTCTAACCTGCAACAACTTAGTGAACCTGGCTCTGATAAGAAATGAAGTTTGCAAACACCATCCTACCCTCCTTGCCCTCCCAGATTCGGGAATTGTGACAGAGCCTTCTTAGTTCTCCCGGCAGTATGGGTCCTTCCTTGTGCAGTTCTACAAGAACGTCTCTGCTTTTCGAAGAGCACAGAACGGCACGAGCTGACAACCAGCACCCTGCCTGGAGTGTCTCCATCTGACGACAACTCTCAAGACAGCAGAGCATGGCAAACCACTCGTCAGGGTCAGAGGATGACTGTACCTCGACAGGCAATGCCAACAAGCCCCAGGAACACAGCCCGGTCCCTGACTCTCAGGTCGTAAGGCCACTCGCAAGAATGCCAGGAAACTCAGGATATCTGGGGGGGGGGGGGGGGGGGGGCCCTCGAGAAAAGAGGAGTTCACCCAAATTTATAGGTATGGCAGGTGAAATCTGGCGGAGAGAATGTCCTAGGCTTGGTTTCCCAACCTGCAGAGAGCAAAAGAAAGCCATAAATGTCCAATCTGAGATTTCTTACCTAAGTTTCCGTAGAAGTTAACTTTGTGCCCGGTTACGACCGCAGGGCTCTAGGGCCCTGCAAGACCAGAGAGAAGGCCTCTGTGCTATACTAATACTCAGGGTATACCCTGTAATACTCTGATTACTAGTATAACCCACATCAACTACCAGGTCGAGCCTAATGACACCAGCCTGAAAGAATCTGCCTTCTTGGAGACTGCTACCATCACTAAGAGGGAGGCAAACCTTCAGTGAGAAAAGGGAAAAAGGGAACTTGGTATCCGTTCTCACTACCCCTCAAGGCTTTTTCTCATTCCCGTCAACTTTGAGCTACGGTACAAACTGGTAAAAGTGGAAGAAAACAGACAGTAACACATATACCACCCCCAGAAATATGCCTTCTCTCCTGTGAACACGGCTGCCTCCCGGGTCTGGCTTCCTGGTGCCAATTAATCCGTTTCCTATCACTGCAGCTTCAAAACACAGGCACAGCAACACCCGGGGCATGCCCTTTACGGAGTGGGGGACAGACAGCAGCACGTTCCCGGCGCCGTCCGCCCCCACCGCCCGGCTCCCGGCACTGCTGCGCTCTTGAATACGCACTGGGACCACAGCTGAACCCATTTGTTTTCCAAATTTGCTGTAATGAGATCCCACTTCGAAAATAAATAGATGGTACTTTAAATTCTCCTTTGGACCAGTTTTGAGACCTATTGGTTCCTCCTTCAATTAATACTTGACACCTCTAGATGAATAAATACAACCTACAAGATCCCTCTATTTAAAATTACAAAACACTGCTGCAAAAAATGAAATGAATGGAGAGATATACCACGAACTGCAAGGGTCAATGTCGTTAGACACCAATTCTTTCCAAATTGGTCCATAAACTCACACAAACTCAATGAAAAATCACAACAGGGTTTTTTTGCAGGTGCTAATGATCTACCTCTAAAACGTACACTGAAAAGCAACAGAAACTTGAACAGCTAACAATCTTAAGAAAGGAAAACAGGGTTGCCTGGGTGGCTCAGTTGGTTGAGCGTCCGACTCTTGATCTCAGTTCAGGTCTTGATCTCAGGGTTGTGAGTTCAAGCCCCACACTGGGCTCCATGTTGCGCGTGGAGCCTACTTGAAAAAAAAAAAAAAGAGAGAGAGAGAGAGAGAAAGGAAAACAAATGTCGAAGACCTACACCGCTCACCTCAAGACTGAGCGCAGAGCCACAGCAATCAAGAACGGAGGCTAGACACAGACCACCGAGAGCACACCGCCTTTATCCGCTCCCAGGAACAACAGTAAAGGAAAAGAAGTGACTTCTCCAAGACCAGTGTTCAACTTGATCAAAGTAGGGGTTAAAAAACAGAACCCTGGCTCTAGCCTCAGGCTGCACATGAGATGGATCACACAGCCACACATAAAAGATTAGAACAGAAGGCTTCCAGAAAAAAGCACAAGAAAATTAATTTTCAAGCACAAAGCGGGAGAACACTCCTTAAAGCACAAAAACCACTCACCATAAAGGGAAAAAACTGATAAAGTGGATTTCATGGAAATCCAAGACCGTCGAGTGCACACTAAGACGTCACAGACGTAATGGCCGTGGCTGACCACGACTTATTTCCAAACGAGAAGGGCCTGACGAGGTTCCGTCAGGACAGTCACACAGCTGACCAGGAAAGCGGGCTGTCCACGTGGCAGCCAACGACAGGGAGGCGATGAGAGACCAGACCATGTCTCAGGATGACCATCTTCATGAGATTGTTCAGAACCCGCGTAAGGAAACATCCGATGTCTGCGATGCCAAACTCGGCCCTCGGCCCTGAACGCTGTGTGTGCGCACGCGTGTGCACGTCTGTTAGCGTTTTCTGTGCACCAACCCCGCCTCCTGTGCAGGTAGCTTCCCGCTTCCCTTCCCGGGCCTGTGCCTTCCGTGCCCCCTCCTCCCAGCGCTGACAGGGGCGCGGTGCTGAGGACGAGCCAGCTGTCCTCCCTCCACCCTTCCTCCTAGCGGACAGCCACAACTGTCCTGTCTTCCCACGCGGACTCTCCCTTCCAACTGCTCAAATCCAGGCCCAGGCTTATCTAAGGCATTTTCCCTTCAGTTACGGTACTTTTCAACTGCCGAATTCCTACTTGGTCCTTGTGGAAAATCTCCGTATATTAATATTCTCTATTTCCACTGATCATTCTCCTGTGTTTGAGAGACACTGTCTTGTTTCTTTGCGTGTCTCACAACTGTTGGGAACGGGACACTTCAGAGCGATCACGTGGCAACTCCGCACCACGATCCCCACCCCACCGGGGGCTGCTACTGGCTGCTGTGTATTTCACTGTTGGTGTGTTCGTGACTTTTCTGAACTACTCCTGTCACGTCTGTCCCTTTGCTGTGTGCAGCACCCAAGTCTGCTCAGCTTGGCCACAGGAAACAGAAATGTCCATCAGTGAGCGAGCGCTCCACGCCCCCGAGGACAGCCACGGTCACAGAGGCAGGCGGGTACACGCACTGGGGAGGAAGTGAGGAAGCTGAAGCCCCCGGCACAGCGGGCGGGGACGTGAAAACAGTCTGGCAGCTCCCCACAAAGTGAAATAAAGAATTACCCTATGACCCAGCACCTCCGTTCTAGGTATTTACGCAAGACGACTGAAAACACACACCCACACAAAAACCTGTATGAGAGTGCTGAGAGCACCACTACTCAAAACAGCCCAAACTGGAAACAATCCAAACCTCTATCGACTGATGAACGGAAAGGCAAAATGTGGTCCAGTCATCAAGTACAGAGATGTGCTACAACACGGATGAGCCTCGCAGAGACAGCGCCGAGAGAAAGCAGCCGGACGCAAGCGCACCACGCAGTCTGACTCCACCCCTACGAGCCAGCCAGAGTAGGCAGACCCGTGGTCCCAGAGGCCGGGGAAGGGAGAGAGGGCCACGGCTCCTGAGAGCTACAGCATTCCTTCTGAGGGTCCTGAAAATGGTTCTGGAATCAGGGGCTACAGTTGCATGATCCTGAGAATGTCCTGAGCAGCACTGACTCATACTCTTTAATATGGTCAGTGTTACAGAACATAAATTCTATTTCAACAATTAAACGAAAAGCCAAGCCATCGACTAGGCAAAAATACTGGCAAGACATATATAGTCAACCCTTGAACAGCACTGGTGTGAGGGTCCCTCATACACACATTTTCTTTGATATTTACAGTACAGTGCTGTAAACGAACTTCCTCTTCTTTATGATTTTCTTAGGAACATATTCTTTTCTCCAGCTCACTTTATCGTAGGAATACAGCATAGAATTTATATAACATATAAAATGTGGTCATCGACTATGTTATCAGTAACGTAGTGGAATAGAACACTGGAATAAACCCAGCACACTCGTGGAATAGAACAGGGACCCAGAAATAAACCCTTGCACATCCGGGTCAAATGATTTTCAACAAGGGTGCCAAGACCATTCAGTGGGGGAAGGTGCTGGGACACTAGACTTCCACAGGAAAGGAAGGGTTCCGGACCCATACTGCGGATCAGGTACAAAAATAAATTCAAAATGGATCACAGGCCTCCATGTAAAAGCTTAAACCGTACGACTTAGAAGGAAACACGGGGGGGGGGGGGGTTTCTTGCAGACCCTGGGCTTGGCAAGGACTTCTTGGGGATGACATCAAAGAACAGGCAACAAAGAGAAACAGAGAAGTTGGACTCAGTCAAAATTTAACACTTCTGTATGTAGGACACTAGCAGGAGAGCAGAGGGACATGACAAAGAACCGAACAGACATGTCTCAAAGACACACGAACAGCCCACAATCACATGAAAGATGCTCAGCATCACTCAGCACTAGGAACCTGGAGATCAAAACCACAACAAGATACCACTTCACACCCATTAGGGTGCTTACCATCAAAATAAACCAAAAAATAACAAAAAAGTGAAATAAGCAAAAGCAAACAAATAGGTATTGGCAAAAACATAGAGAATTAGAACCCTATGCTCTGTGGTGGGAATGTAAAATGGGGCAGAAACTGAGGAACTCAATCTGGTGATCTGTCAAAAAAGTTAACACAGAATCACCACAGATCCGGCAATTCCACTCCTGGGTACAAACCTGAAGAACTGGCAGCAGAGTCTGGAAGAGTTATCTGTACACCACGTTCAAAGCAGCATTATTCATAAGAGCGAAAAGGTAGAAGGAAGCAACCCAAGTGTCCACTGTCAGAGGAACAAACAAGCTGTGGTCTATGCACAAGGGATGAATTCTTCAGCCTTAACAAGGAAGGAGACTCTGGCACTGCGACCGCTGGGCTGAACCGTGAAGACAGCAGGCTCAGTACAACAAGCCAGTGACTAAAGGACAAACACCGTGTGAGGACCTCTGCAAGGTCCCCGGAGTCGTCCAAGTCACAGGACAGAGAGCAGACGGTGGTGCTGGGGTGGGAAAGGGGAGTGAGGGTTTCACGGGGACAGAGTTTGGGTATGGGAAGAGGAGAAAGTCCTGGAGACAGTGGTGATGGCTGTACAACAACGTGAATGCTGGAGAACCGTAGGCTTTCAAATGCTTACCACGGTACGTTTTATGTTATGCATATTTTATCACAATGGAAAAAGAAAAGAAGAAAAGAAAAAACTATAACTTATTTGGGAATTGTAGCAAAGAAGAATATCCACAACTATCTTAAAACCCTGTTAACTTACATCCCCCATGACTGTGGGTTCGCAGGTGCTTGGGCACAGCGGGGGCAGGATGTACCCTCGTGCGGCCCCAGCTAAGGACTGCCCGGGGCTAACAGAACAGATGTACGCGTAGCAAACACATACATTACGTTAACTATAAAGCATGTAGCATCTTAACTACAAAATCGTTCTGCAAACTTATAAAAGCATAAAGAATATAATCATATTTCACACATATGATATGTCTATTCTTTCCCCCAGCAACCCCAAAGAAACACCACCAACAATACGTAGGTGCACACAAACAAGGTTATTCATTACAGTGTTATTTATAATTGCCAAGTATCAGAAAAGACCGAAATACCTAAGCACCGGAGACCGGCTGGATAAATTGGTGCCCGCACACAGTGGAGTTCTGGATCACTGCAAAGAGAGCAGACATCGATATACACTGTGCGGTGACTCTGAAGAGATATCACTGCACAGAGCAAGCAAAGTACCGGAGAGTGTGCACAGCACGCTACCTTTTGTGGGACAGACGGGGAAAAGAAAGCACACATATTGCTATTTGTTATAAAAAGTAACACAAGACGCATACACCAGGAAAAATAAAAAAATGGGTCACTTCCAAGGGAAAGGAAGACTTGAACAGTACAGGTACAGGATGGAAAACACTCCCTTGGATTGGCCTCTGTGTACAGTTCTGACGGTCTGCACCGTACTAACGTTCTGTGCGTTCAAAAAGTCAAATTAAATACGAAGAGAAATAAAAAAATAGCTATAAATAAAAAGCAAATTCAGAAAGTAACCCTTACTGAGGCTTCCAATGAGTACATAACCACTCAGCAGTAAAAGGGAGGGAAGGAGAGGAAGCGGGGCGGGAACAGAGGAGAAGAGGAGCAGAGGAGGGAGGAGGGGGGAGGAGGGGAGGAGGAGGGGAGAGGGGGAAGGAGGGGGAGGGGAGGAGGGGGAGATGGGGAGGGGAGGGGAGAAGGGGGAGGGGAGAGGGGAGGGGAGGAGGGGGAGGGGAGGGAGGAGGGGGAGGGAGGAGGAGGAGGGGAGGGGAGGAGGGGAGAGGGGGAGGGGAGGGGAGGAGGGGAAGGGAGGGAGGGGAGGGGGAGGAGGGGAGTGGAGGGGAGGAGGGGGGAGGAGGGGAGGGGAGGGGACGGGAGGAGGTGGAGGGGAGGAGGGGAGGGGGAGGGACGAGGGGAGGGGAGGAGGGGACGAGGGGGGGGAGGGGAGGTGGAGGGAGGGGAGGAGGGGAGGGGAGGAGGGGAGGGGAGGGGAGGGGGGGAGGGGAGGAGGGGAGGAGGGGAGGGGAGGTGGAGGAGGGGAGGAGGGGAGGGGAGGAGGGGAAGGGGAAGGGGAGGGGAGGAGGGGGGAGGGGAGGAGGGGAGGGGAGGAGGGAGGAGGGGAGGAGGGGAGTGGAGGAGTGGAGGGGCGGAGGGGCGGAGGGGCGGAGGGGCGGAGGGGCGGAGGGGCAGGGTGCACAGAGCAGAGGGGAAGCAGTTCCCGTAGCCTGTGTTCCCTCCAGATGCCAATGGAGTCCCCAGAACCCTCTTTGGGGAACACAGCACAAAAAATGAGTCACAAACCACAGTAAAACCCATTTCCGAACTTCAGAGATAACACACTGAACACTGTAATTCAGAATTTTGGGTTAAATGTTTTGAAGTTCATTTCTATAAACACGTTAACGTTTCTGTGCTGTCACAATTCAAGTTCTCTTTTCGGGGGGAGCAGCAGAGGGAGGAGCAGACGCCCGCCAAGCAGGGAGCCCGAAGGGACTCGATCCCAGGACCCCGGGATTATGACCTAGGCCAAAGGCAGACGGTTCACCAACTGAGCCGCTCGGGCGCCCCTAAAGTTGCTCTTTTTAGCCACTAGAATGATTTCTTTTTGTTTCTGATTTTGTCCATCACATAAACAGACGGTGTTCGGAGATGCCACCTTGGCTCCCCACGACCCCACCTCCCAGAATCCATGCTGTGCTCACCTCCCCGCCTTCAGGGTGGACTCACTTCCCAGGAAGAAGTCGGCGAAGCGATGGACGGCCCCTCCGTGACCA
The DNA here is from genome assembly GCF_037043125.1 of Eumetopias jubatus. Taxonomy (NCBI): domain Eukaryota; kingdom Metazoa; phylum Chordata; class Mammalia; order Carnivora; family Otariidae; genus Eumetopias; species Eumetopias jubatus. Next base: position 109,736,773 of record NW_028274818.1, on the reverse strand, counting down.
GGTCACGGAGAACAGCTTCCGTCTTGTTAGCGCCGCCACCCTTGCCCTCTGCCCGCAGACCGGAGAGTCTGCCTGCCCACCGTACAACGCTCTACGGAGAGGCCGCGCGCCAGGAAACTGAGCACTGCCCGCACACACATGAGCAGGGAAGCCTTGAGATGACCACCGGCTCAGCAGAGGCCCGGAGCCACGGCACCCCATGGAGCCGGGCCAGATGTGTGTGACCCACAGGGACTTGAGAGGAGACATGCTCTTGTTCAAGCTGCTAAGCTCTGGGGCCGTCAGGGACTAGCACGCATCTGTCCTCTCTAGTCTCCTCCAGAACCCAGGGAGGAGGGGCTCTGAGCTCCACCCCACAGGCGGGGACCCCGGTGCAGCAAAGGCGGCCGCTTCATCAGGGGCAGGCCGCAATCCACCGTCAGGCCTACACGTCCGGCTCCCCACCGTCCCACTGTCCAGCACGGTCTGAAGTGGTTTCCAAGAAGTCAAGTTCAAAACAGCCCAGCCAATGGGACCCTCTCCGGTGTTTCTCAGGCTGCACTGCAGCCCCTACAGAGACCCTTCTGCCGCCCTCCCCCTGCGGAGCCATTCATAAAATGCATATAAGTTCTCCCCCTAGGAACTAAAGCAAAAATAGGAAAAACAGGAAAAAAAAAAAAAAAAAAGCTTGGATCTTGGCAGTTAGGTCCAGCTTGGACCCTCCTCTAAAATCTGAAACCGGCGGGACACCCTACTGATTCACTGTACCTCAGACAGAGAGCAAAGTGATGGGCCCTCCCAAGAGCCAGGGGCACGGGGGACAGTCTGCGCACAGGACACACATAAGGCCCAGAGGAGACCGTAGCTACAACGTGGCTTTGTGGGAGGGAGGCAGGAGGCACGTCCGGAACGCAGGCTATGCCCAGGCCACCGACCCAAGCTGTGAATCGGTGATGTCCCTATAGATACAGCTAACTAAGCCCAGGCAATGATTTCAAAAGCAGGCAATTTTACACAAAGACTCCTAATCCCTGCTTCACGTGAACATGTGGAATCCCTCCCAGCACCACCACACACCTTCACAGGGCAACCATGAGCAGGGCTGACCCTGCTGGGCAGCACGGCACTCTGCCTCGCTCGCCCCGGCTCACGCCTCCGTCCCATCACCAGGGCCTTGTGCGCAGAGCCCCTGCGAGGCCGGGTACCCACTGTGGCCTCAGCCCCGTGGAGCACTGTTCACAGAAACGGAACACAGAGGGAAGGGCCCGCCTGCGGGGAGAGGAGGGGAGAGGCGGTGACGCCGGCCCTTACACACAGAGCCCCTGAAGGTGCGCTACCACAAGGAAGTCAGGGCAGGTGCTGCGAGTCCCGGCGCAACACAGGAAACCACGCTCTCTGCGAGTTTCTCAAAGAATAAGGAAATAGCCTCTGAAAAATCCCTTGTGTTTTTCCCAGGTGATTATCAAGTGTGTTTGTTCTGTTTTTTAATGGTATGCACGTAATCCAGAATTGGGAGGGGGGTTATCAACCATAAATCCATACTTGGCGCTGAACGGGGAGGCTGTCAGAGGCTGCGGCCCCCCCGGCCCATCCTCCTCTCCGCGGTAAGAGCTCTGAGGTCAGGCAGGCAGCTCGGGGGCGCACGTGCCCCTGCAGGCCGGCCTCTACCCACACAGGCCGAGCAGCACACGACAGAGCGGGAGGAGAGAACGCTCAGACTCCTCGGGAACAGGTTCTTCAAGGAAGAACGTTTACAACAGATTCTTAGAGCGGGCTTCGAGAAGGGGAGCTTTCCTCCCCCACCTGCCTCGCTCCTGAACGAACGTCATGCCCCAAGGAAATGACAGAAAAGATGTCATTAATAAATGATTTCAACTTTCTTTTCAATGGTGCTGAAAAGTATATGCAAATCCATCCATAATTACGTTTAAAAATTCCATTTCATGGGATAATCAGACTTCAAAAAAACTCAATTTTAGTTTTAATCAGATTTTAACAAGGATATTAAGTCCATTTCGTTTAGAAAAGGGGAAAAAATGTGAATATAACACAAAACGTATTCAAGCTTAGCCCCGGGAGATAATTAAATAAAATTAATTTGGCAAGGGTTGTCAGTAAATGGAAGCGCTCCAAACCAAGGTTCGTGTTTCTGATGGAAACAAAAGCAATTCCTTGCCGTACAGACAGACACACGGCTCACATCCCCTGAGGAGGGGGCGGCAGCCTGTCCTGGAGACGAGGTACCAGGAAGGGGAGCCCTGGAGACTCCCGGGGTCCAGGCGGAGGCCGGCAGTACCCAGGGGGAGGCCTCGCGGCCCACGGTGTCCAGCCATCAAGTGGCTGAGACACAGTGCCCAGCCCAGCTCCGGTGGCCCACCGCCTTCCTTGCAGGAGGGCTTCCCCTCCCTGAACAGGTGGAGCCTCCTGCCCTGGCCCTCAGGACGGCTTCCCTCTCAGCGCCCGGTGCCGTGACCATGCTTTGCTGGGTGGCGGCGCAGGGACCACACTGACTTGGTACTCTGCACGCCGCGATCACGCGGCAAATGGCTGTTGACTGGAGCAGAGAGCAGGCATGAGAGACACAAGCAGGGCTCGGCCCAGGCCCCCAGAGAAGGCCTCCCTGTACAAGGTGCACACCAGCCAGAGCAGTGCGGACCCCTGACTGGGGCGCCCCGATCCCACGCTAGGTTCACTCCCACTAATTACCTCCAAAAAAGCTCACATCCCGAAGCCGGATTTTCCCAGAGCAGGAACGAGGAGGAAGACATTACCACACTCCTTAGGGAAAGGAGCAAGCAGGGCTGCGAGCCAGCTGGCCAGCCCCGCAGCATGAAGCAGGGTTCAGCACCCAGAGCCGCCAGGTCCTGTCGGCCCACCGCCTACTTCAGTAAAACCGTATTTTCCTGGAGCACGGCCGCACCCACTCACTTACATCCTGTCCCGGCAGCTTTCCCACAGGCTAACCCACAGTGCTGCTTTTGTCCCAGGTCGTCCTACATTAGCACAGAAGCCCCACGTCCCGTGCCACGTTGCCCTATGCGGTCCCCAGCCCATGCTGTGCTGCAGAGGTGAGGACGTGCGGCTCAGGCCTGTCGGGCCGAAGCCTTAAGTATTTACTACCTGGCGCTTTACTGTAAAAACTTGCAGTCTCTACCCTAATCCATCCCCTCCCAGGCACCCACTGTTTAGTCAAGAAAACTCAGAAAACCAGCCTGGCGAATGGGCAAAACAGGAGAAAGCCCACCTCCTACCCTGGGCAGTCTCTGTGTCAGGTGGGAGATGGGCCGAGCGGGGCAGGGGAGTGGGAGGCGCAGGGGTGACCAGCACGGCACCGGGAGCGCGGCCATCGCGGCCCTGCGCGGGGACAGTCGCACGCAGTCACTGTGCTGCCCACATCAGACCAGTGGCACGCTGTGTCAGCTGAGCTTCCACTCAAGCCGAGTGGTGGCCCCCTCTGGGACACACAGGACACTGCGCGAAGCTCTAGTAAACAGGAGAAGATGCCCCAACTAACGGAAACGCCAGGAAGAGCTCCTAGCCATTCCTCTCAACTCAGCAAACTAGTGAAAAACCAACTCGGACCCTCCTCTACAAGCCCAGAAAGAACGGAGACCAGCGTGCGACGCCGGACTCGCGCTCAGCGACGAGTGTGACGGCAATCCCTGGGAAGGGCAGCAAGCCTCCGCCCCACGGGAGAGGCGGAGCCACAGAACAAACGGGAAGACAGAGACGTGTGTGTCTGACTGGCCTCCACACAGACTCATGAACAACTCCCACCAGTTAATCAAACGAGTAGGAAGCCTGCCCCCACCCCCCGCCTTGCTGTGGGAGGATGGCTCAGTTCCACAAAACTGAGAGCAGTTTGCGTGTAATAAAAAATTCATTGCTAATCTTCTAACTCAGCTGCCTCTGAAAACAGAAGAGCGTTGTGTGCTGCCCCAAAAGTTAAATCTTCCTCTCCCAAGTAATTACTGTCTTCCTCTACCTCGCAGAGCCTCCTCCATCTCAAAAGCAAATCCCAGCACCCGCCAGAAGGTGCTCGGCCCTGAGCAAAGGCAGGGAGGTCAGCCCTCCAGCAGGCGGGCAGGCCTTCCTTGCCGAAGTTCGGCTGGGAGCCAACAGGCCTCAAAGAGCTGCTACGGGCTAATGGGCTGCATGCCCGTGTATGTGCGAGTGCTCCTCGGGCTAAGTGGATGGGCAGCACCCCAACAGAAGCCGGAGATGCCAGCAGCAGGCTGCTCAGCTCACAAAGACGCAGGATCCAGCTGCATGGCACCACGCGGCCAGCCAGACGGATGGAGGTGCTGGAGGGCAGGGCCCACCATGCACCGCGACCAGCCAGGCAAGGCAACAAGGGTGGCACAAACTCGCTGCATGACCTTGGCCGGCAAGCCCCCCGGAAGCTCTAATACATCCTCTGCCAAGTGGGGATAACAGTGGGCAGCCTCATCCAGAGCTGGGGGAACGTGAACAAGACAGCAAGCATGAGCGGGCCCGGGCGGCCCCTCCAAGGAGACGGCTCCAGGGCGGCCCCAGCTACAACAGAGCCGTCCTGTCGGCAAGGCAAGCCCCTCTTCAGAGCAGGGCCTGTCTTTACACAAACAGGCTCTGCAGCCTCTTGTCAGCCACCGATTTCCAGACCACAAAAAAACATCTGGCCTTCTGCCCACCAACATTATTCAAATCCCGCAAAGATACAACCAAGGTTTAACTCCAACTAAGTCAAACACTCCTGCAAAATGCTGCTGCAGCAAGTTCTCCTTTCTGAGCCTCAAGAGGCTCCCCTTTCATTCCGTCTAAAACTCTCTGTCCTCGTGCCATGAGGGCAGAGGCTGGCTTGCATGACTCTATCCCCAGAGCCAACCTGATGTCTGCCAAACAACAGAGCCTCCAACAAATGTACAAAGAATGAATACGTGATTGACTTTTCCCAAAATCTCAGTTCTGTCAACGGATGATGGGGTCAGCAGGGAATAGGCACTTACCTGCAGAGGAAACAGCGGCCTCATCGGAAAGGACTGGCCTGGAACTCGAGCCTCCACCTCAATTCTCAAAATGCCCACACAACTGGACCGCCGCTGCTGACCCCTGCTCACAGGCAGACTGTCCCCCTGCACCCGAGGGTTCCCCTGCCCCATGCCACAGCGCTTGGACACCTGTAGCCAGCCACCCAGCCACACAGACGTCTACCAGGCAGGATCTAGCCAAGGACCAGGCCGTGTCTCAGAATTCAGGGAAGGAGAGGCCACGGAAAGAAAGTGCTTCCTACCACACAGCGGGTAATCCCCCCGCCACAGCATGACGGAGAACTGATCCCTGCTGCCTCGTGGGCCTCTGCCACGCCCCCACGTACGGCCAGCAGCACCTGGAACTGAAGGACATCGAAGTTCACCGGGTCCCTCTGGCTTGAGTGGGTTTGCACAAGCCACTTCCCCTACAGGGAAAAAGCTCCCAGCCTCTCAGCTGAAGGCCAAGCACTGCCTCTCCCAGGAGCCATGCCAGACGCACCTGTGCACCAGCTTGCCCGCTTCTGGGAGGACTCAGACACCTAGCACCCAGCACCAACCAGATATACTGTAAATGCTCAGGCCATGTCCACATGTGAGCAGCAGGAAGAAGGGAAAATCTGTTAAGACGCAGCACGAGGGAAGGGGAAGAAGACAGGCCTTGCTGTCAGAGGAGGAATCCAGCCTCGCCACCACGGAGACCTGGCAGGGCTCTGCCCGCCCCCTCCCCCATCTCTGCCTAATGGGACAGCTCGGGTCTCCAGTGAAACCAAGTACATCAATCCCCGTCCTGCCAGCTGCCACGTAAGGCAGTCAGTGTTTAGGAAGGACTGGCTCCCTGACCCCTCAGAGCCTGCAGCAAACACCACTCTCTACTCTCACCCCGCTCTGATTAAACAGGAAGCTACCCGAGCCACTCAGACACTCTGCTTAACACAGCTCCCAGATCACTGAGGACAAAGCCTGAAGAGCAATGAATTTGTTTTCTGTGTGTCGTTCAGTTAGGTCAGGCCCCCAGAACCTCACAGAATCGACAGGTCTGCAAACCTCCTCGCTTCAGGGCCCTGAAGGTCAGCAACGGGCCCTCCACTCACAGGACGGGTCCTGTTGGCCCAGCCCATGTTCCAGAGGCTTCCAGCCATGTCTTCTTGGGCCCAGAGGCCCTCCGCTAGCTTATGGGGGAAGGGGAGAGGCAAAGAGAGGCTCCCCACCAGATGACCCTGCAGTCCCTAGGAGATACGTGTGTCCCTTGGAAGCCCCTGCCTCCCGTGCTGCTGCAACCTGGCCAGGCTGCCCCGGGCTCGCAGACACACAAGTGCGCGCACACCAGTCCGCAGGACACCTCCCTCACCCAAGACAGCCACAGGAGCTGCAGGCTGAGAGCTGAGGTCAGTGCTTTCAACATCACCGCAGGACACCAGCAGATCCCCGGTGTTTGCTAAAAGCACAGAACTCCACCATGGGCCCATCACCTCCTCTCCCATGTCTGTAGGCGGAGGCTTTACCAATGTCACCACCACAGCCCCACACCCGTCTGTGAGCGCATTCATTCTCTGTGACCCAACCCGACCCCGCTGGTATCGCTACCCTGCAAAGATATAGGTGGACAGAACAGGCAAGGTTCCCGTGCAGACTGAGCACAGGCAGACCCAATGAAAATGGCCGTCCCATCTCCTGGGATGTTCGGGGCCCAGCGTGTCCCAAGGTATGCTCGCTCCACAGGCACAGTCCCCCCAGCGGGGACAGGGATGGACCAGCGCTGCTGGCTACCACATGCCAATCGCTCTGCCCGTCCATGGCTAGCTGCCAACCCTGTCCTGGAGATGAGGACGCCGAGACCCAGGCAAGCCTGCAAGCGGCCCCCACTGCACAGCCTTCCCGCCAGGGAGTCGCCCCAGTCCCCAGGCATCTGCTGTTCCTGACCCACAGCTGCTCCCATGGCCGGTATGGCCAGAAGAAAGGGAGCCCGAGTGAGCCCTCAGATCCAGAGCTGTGCACATGACGCTTCCCCGTGGCTATCTCCGTAGAGCTGCCCTGTGGCCATCTCTGTGACGCTTCCCCGTGGCTATCTCCGTGGCACTTCCCCCTGGCTATCTCCGTGGCACTTCCCCGTGGCTATCTCCGTGGAGCTGCCCTGTGGCCATCTCTGTGACGCTTCCCCGTGGCTATTTCCGTGGTGCTTCAAAAGCACACGCCCTCAACAGAGTCCACAGCTCTCCCTCCCTAAGAGCCAAAACCCATACCCGCCTCTGCCCCATCTGCCTGCACCCTCCCTCCCAGCCCTCCATCCAGGCCTGTAACCTCCTGTCTTGTGTGCCGAGCACGTCTCCCGGCCTCTGTTCCTGTGGCACTCCCGCTCCACACCGGAGCCAGGGAGTGGCTCAGTGTACAAAGCACACCTACCGTGGCTGGCGGTCCTTCCCGGCCCTTGGCCTGCGCAGCGGCCCGTAACCTCTGTCCTGTGCTGCACACTCACCCTCACCTTCAGCGACTACCCCAAGCCTGCCTTGCCACCTCCCACAGCACTTCTCCCCTGGGCCAGCCCCTCCCCCAAGGCTCCCCAAGTGCAGGAACCACTGTCCTAGGGCTGGCTGCCCCTTCGTGCTGTCTGTGCTGTCCTTGGAGGCGAGGAGCATGTGCAAGGGAGGCTACAGCCGGTGCACAAACAAGCCCACCACACACTCTGCCCACGGGCTCCCCAAGACCAGCATGACAGGAGGAACTGGGGATCCCTGGCAAGGACAACCTGCAGCCTCAGAGCCCCATCATCAATTAACACAGACTGACACGGTCCAGGAGAACAGCTTCCAACAAGAGCTTTGGTGGCCCTTCCCCAGGCAAGAGACTGATAAAGCACCTGGAACCACTGGCAAGTAAAAACAGATTTCCTGAGTACAGGCCTCGTTACGTGGAGTTTATGAAAAATCTAAAGCAAGCCGTCCGGAACAGGCTCACCTCCTCCAGGGTGGAGGGACTCAAAAGATTAAGGGTGGAGGAAAGGCACCTGGTCCAGTGACCCACGTGCACGCTGTCCCCAGCCCTCCAGAGTCCTGCGCTCCTGTAATGACCCCACCGGCAAGGCACAGCTGCCTGGAGCCCCGCAGCCCTCTCAGCCATCATGGAACCTGAGGGTGGCCTCAGGGACCCCCAAGCTCTGCCGAGAGGACAGCCTCCCACCCGTCCCCTGACAGCACGACCTCTGCATGAGGAAGCATCAGGTGCCTTTAAGAAACCGGGCTCTCGGCGAGCTGCGCACCAGGGTGTCCGATACGGTGCTGGCAGCCATGGGAGCCAAGACCGCACCCAGCGCTTGTGCCACGAGGCACCAGAGCTGGCAGCACCAGCAGCCTCCGGGGAGGGGAGCCACCGGCTGGCGGCGCGGGAAGAGAACCCGCCCCGTCCACCCCTCACGTCCTCTGAACGCTGAGCCACGTGAGCACACCGCTCGTTCACACGAGGGTCTCTAGTCCCTTATGATCTGAAATCACACCAGCTGCTCCACAACGGTTTCCCAGAGGCCACAGAAAACACCGACTCCACTTCCCCACCCCGAGGCATCAGCATCTGGGCCCAGAGCTGCCTGGCATCCCTGCCACGTTACTGCCCATCACCACAGACACACGCGCCCTCAAGGGCCCCGCTCACGGCAGGAGAGGAAGCTCAAGCCAACAACCCCCCAACAAACGGAAGAGAGGTACGCAGACACGTGTGAAAAACCAGCCAGTCTCAAGGGGCACTGACGTAGTGCATCCTCCTCCCGGACTACGACGCCTGCCACACGAGGCAGACTGGGGACCGTGGGCGGACACAGCCAGCTCTCCTGCCCCAAAGTCAGCACAGGCTTCTCTGCTGACTCGGCCTGAACGCACCGCTGGGGCGAGGCCAGCAGCGCCCCCCCCACCGCCTCCCACACTGCGCTTGGCTCCAGCTCCCAACATAAGCACAGCATCCTTTCATGCGCCCACCTGCTCGAGGGCAGCCAGCCACTTCCGGAACGGAGGCAGTCCCCTGCGCACACCACGCACCAGGCCCTCTCCAGCTGGGCTGCAGACCTGGAGCCTGGACCCCTGGCACCCAGAGGAGGCCGAGAAGCAACAGGAGAACACAATGAAGCAGCAGCAGCAACTTCTTGAAACTTTTAGAGGACACTGCAAATGGGTGCAGAGTAACCACTCCGACACAACAGGCTCCCACGTGCACCAAGGCCCAGCCACCCTTGTTTCTTCTCATCTGCCACCTGCCGCCCCCCCCAACTCAATTTGTTTTACACCTATTTCATACCATAAATTTTACCTCAAAACAACTGTACCTGAGACCTGGGTCACAGGACACTGAGGTGCGCATGGGTCCGTGACCACGTCCCTTTCAAGAGACGGCACCCCCCGGCTCCCTGGAGGGCCCTGGCCGGTCCCTCCCCAACCAAGCCCTCAACACCAACTTCAGGCAACCACCGTGCTGCAGGTTTGGGGACGTAGGTTTGCCTGTTCTAAAACAATTTTTAAAATTTCAATCGCTTTCTCTTCCATTCCTCCTTGATTTGCGTAGGTCTCCAACGAAATGCTATTCACAGAAGGCCGTCTGACAGCCAACCTTGCCATTTACGTAAGTCAGAGCACCATCTGGATCCCCAGCCCCCGTACAGGCCCACACTGTCACTGCGGTCACCGGCCCGGGAGTCCCCACACTCGGGGGAGAAATGAGTGCTAACAGCCCTCAGCCACTGGGTGGTTCTCACCCCACAGACACAAGACTCCCCCTTTCCGCGGACTTCTGGGCGCCTCCAGATACCGAAGCAAGGGAGGCGGCGGGGCCTGGGGCGGCTTCTCCATGCACCTCTCACCCTCGGCTTCCTCACTCTGCCCTGTGCACTCGCTCCCTCCACACGCCTGGGTGCGTGCGCACGCGGGGACACCTCTACTCCATTAGGCTGACCTGAATTCACTTTCAAATGAGAGAAAGTAGCAATGACAGAGGAGTGAGATCTCTGCAAGCAGTCTCCCCACATAGGAGAGCGAGCGGGTACCTCTCCCGGCACCTAGCCCACACCCCACTCTATGAGCCGGGTGGAAGGAGAGCGGGAAGTCTGCCAGGATCGTCTGCACGCGGGCCCCTGTGGGCCCCGTGCGCCGGGTCAGCACCGCAGCGGCAGGACCGGGAGACCCACGGAGGCAGCCCTTGCCAAGGCACCGTGCCGTCTCCTACTCTGCCCTCCCTGGCTTCTGCCAGCCAGCCTCGCTCTCCGCAGGTAAGGGCCACGACAGCCCCAAGCCAAAGAGCTGCCTGAGCAGCTGGCCTGCTCGCAAGCCCCGAGGCCCAGACTAGCAAGAGCCAGCCATTCCAAAGCCAGACACGCCAGATGGCCCGAGAGCACATGTGAAGGCTTCCTCCTGGGCTGGCAGAACAGCCGCGATCTGGAGCACGTGGTCTTCAACACAGAGTCAGGAACGCTAGACACAAAGTGCGGGCGCGTCTCCCACACCCCTACCACAGGGGCTCCTCCGCCTGCCATCATGTGACTCACTGAGAAGTGCAGAGACACTGCTTTCAGCAGCCACCTGCCCACCACGCCCTCGAGCACGGGCCACCTGGTGGGGCAAGAAAACCAGGCTCCTGCCCTGGAAGGGCCACTAATTCCAAGCCCCAGAACAGGTGTTCCAAGGTGTCAGCCACATGGAGGATGCCACGTGCAGTCTGCAGACAGACGGCCCTCACTGCCCCGACCAACCGAGGAAAGGCAACCGTCCCCCTCACAGTCCCCCAAGCTGTGCGGGGGGGGGGGGGGGGGGGGGGGCGGGGCGGGCAGGAAGAACCACTGACTAGGGCCCCACTCCTGCCCAAGGGTCTCCACCTCTACCCTCCGCGACCCACCAGCCCAGGGTGGACCCAAGGCAGGTCAAGCGAGGAAGAGGAAGAGCAAGGGATCTGGAACAGTGCCTCCTGGTCACACCTCCACCCCATGCAGACTCTGATCCAGCAGCACCGAATCCCAGGGGGTGGCCACTGACGCCCACCTCCAGCCCAGTGGACACCCCAGCACCTCCCCACGCTGGTGCTCGCCTCTCCCTGCAGCTGGGACGCCACTCTCCCCCCACCCTGGCTTCCTCCCCATCCTCAGGACTCTGCTGCTGGGTCCCCATGACCCCCGGGGCCTGAAGCCCGAGCAGCCGCAGCAGCATGTACAGTGCGGAGGTACCAGGGACGCCTCAGCAAGCTGTCCCTGAGACGCCCAAAGGCAAACAATGCAGCTGAGGACAAGGAGGGTCCGGGCTTTGCACGGGGAACAGTGTGAGCCCCGCTGAAGAAACACCACAGCAAAGCACAATTACCTGGCCCCGTGCTGAGCGGCATCTGTCCTTTAAAGGATACTTCCACTTGCCTCTAAGAACACAGACCTGTCCTCTTGCTGGGGCTCTGCTTCACGGACACGTGGGCTCCTAGGCACTCAGCGCTCACCCAGCCGGCCACCCTCCAAGCCCCGGCCCCCGGCTCGTGTTGGCAAAATCAGAGCCCATGTTCCCGGGCAGCCACCCAGGCCTGAGCACTGGGGTGTGGCCACCGCCTAACCCTGGACTCTGGCAATTCAACATTGAGAGCCACCTGCTCTGCCCTCGAGAGGACAGGAGCCCTCTAGCTTCAGACACGAAGGACAATGACCGTGAGGAAAGACATCAGCACTCAAGGCCACATGCACTTAACCGGGCGTGATCGCTCCCCACAGCCACAAAGCTGACATTCCGAGGCTGTCGGGTGAGGAAGCCCAGAGCTAATGCTGCCCTAGTAACCCCCCACCCCCCCACCCCACGCCCACTCCCCGCAGCCTGCACAACACACTGGGCATCTGAAGGCCATGGGGGTTGCTGGGAAAACAGGCAAGGCTACCCCAGAGGAGGCCTCCAGCTCTGCTGCTCACCCTGCAGCCCCTCCCCACGTCCTCCCCACAACCCCTGCAATGCAGCCCCCAGCACCTTCCCCCCTGCCTGGGGATGGGGGGCCTGGGCACGGATGAGGGAAGGCCGGGTCCTCCTGCACCCCCAGGAGGAATTCAGTATAGCTTCCCCAAGTCTGCAGCAACTGGACACGGAGATGCTCCTCTCTCTCCAACATAATCCCCTGAGAACCCAGCAGAGCCTAATTTGTCTAAATCCTTCTGCTATCTGGCTTTAGACTTTTTAAAACCAATTTAAAAGGAGGTACAGAAGTAGAAGAGCCGTATCTACAGAGCTGGAGAAAAGCCCTCCAACGCGCTTCGAGCGCTGAGCAAGAAGTGCAGAACCACAGACGCGCTTCCATCTGGGACCAGCCTCACCATCTGCGGGGCCCGGGGCAAGCACATGCAGGGGACAGCCCCTGAAGAGTTGGGCACAGCTCCTCTGGGAGAGCGCTTCCCTGTTTCCAGTCCCCGCAGGAGAGAGAGGGCACACAGAGACAGAGGGGCCAGCCCACCGTTATGCATCTGGAAGTGCCGCAGCTAGGCCCGCGGGGGAGCCAGCCTATCAGGGATGCTGCTCCCTCCACACCTCGCTGCACACACCCACTCCCAACAGCAGGCGCAGGCCAGTCTAAACCTCACTGGGGAGCCGGGGATGGCCAGGGGCTGCTCCCCAGGGCCCAGAATGGGGCTGTAGCTGAAGGATGGCAGTTGTCAGGAAGCTCTCCGCTACGCTTGTCTTCGGAGTCTCCCTGGAACGCAACAGCCTGAGTAACACCAGGCACCTTGTCAGCACAGCCAAGCAGGCCACAAGAGGCCCCGTCCCAAGTCACAACCACCAGACACAAATGCACGGAAACAAAGCAGTCCTAACACCCTCACGCCTCCCTCGCCGTTTCTTAAATGGCACTGGTGGCCGTCACTCAGCGCTCACAAAGGCTGGCCACTCTCCCAGCCCCCAGAGCCTCTGAAGACAAGCCCCTGCTCTTATTCCACGAGACTGCAAACGGCAGACAGCCAGTAAAGAAATCAAACACGTCGAGGCAGAAAGAAGCTGGGGGCTCAGGCACCAGGAGAACAAGCTGATACTTGAGGCCAAGAGTAATCACAGGAGCGCCTGCTTCCTCTGTCAGCCCCCACAGGGAGGCCCAGGGCTGTGATGGGCTCCCAAGTCTCTGGCCCCCGTCCGCACACCTCTGGGGGCTGCCAGGGCTGGAACCCAGCACAGCACCGGGGCGCAGGCCTGACGGAGAGCCGAGGGTGGGTGAAGGCGCCTCTCCGGGGCCGAGGCTCCAAGACAACAGCTCTCGGCAGACAAACAAGTGAGCGCAGGAACAACAGGAAGGTTCAAGGCTGAGGCCACAGAGGCGCTAGCATGGGAGGCCAGAAGGTGAAGGCTTGCCCTCCCTCCTCCTCCTCCGGAACCGCAGCAGAAATCAAACCAAGACCGAGAGGCCTGACAGCCCAGCCGCCCGCCCGAGCACCAGCATCGCCTCGTGTACCGACGGACCCAATACCCAGGTGATCAGAGGTGGTGACCATGGGAAGTATGGCCATTAAAGGGTCTGGGTCGGTCGATGAGATGCTCTCTTAGAAGGAATCACGCAGGGCATCTGGGTGGCTCAGTCGTTGGGCGTCTGCCTTCGGCTCAGGTCATGATCCTGGGGTCCTGGGATCGAGTCCCACATCGGGCTCCCTGCTCCGTGGGGAGCCTGCTTCTCCCTCTCCCACTCTCCCTGCTTGTGTTCCTTCTCTCGCTGTCACTGTCAAATAAATAAAATCTTCAATAAAAAAAAAAAAAGAAGGAATCATGTGTTTGCCCTCAGCCGCCAGGGGAGACTGGCCCCCAAGACTGGTCACCTGGCCAGCTGACAAATGCTGCTGGGAAGCGTCCCGTCAGCACCTGGTTCCCGTGCTCACTGCAGGTGACCGGTCAGCAGTTTCAGGGGCGCGGCAGCCTCCCTGGTGCCATCAATCCCGTCAAACGTGCACGCTTCCTGACAGGCACTACGCCCTCCCAGCCCGACTGAAACCGGGACAGATTCGGGCACAAACGGACAGGGGAAGGAACCAAATCACAGAGGCACACCCGCCACCAGCAAGCTATTTCCTCCATAAAATGAGGGGCTTGAGCCCAGAGGGCCTCAACATGCATTCTATGCCCATTTAAAAAGGCTCCCCGGTGGGAGCTGTTCCACACGCTGGTTAAAAGCCAACCCACAGGCGGTCCCCGCCCTCCTCGCTGCGCCGGGGCTGCACGGTGAGTCTCTGCTGAGACCTCTGAAAGCATACTGCCCACGCTAAGTGATGCCACTGGTGTGCCAGGATGCAAACACATAGAATGTTTCTGGAGGGTCTGGAGGACAAGTGAGCATCATCTGTCCATTTCAGACACATATCTCCTTTGAGGTTAAAAAAAAAAACCCTACTTCTAAGAATCTGTCCAACCAATAAGGCGCTGTTTCCAATGGAAGCAACCAAAGTGTCCATCACCAGGGGCCTGAGGTCACTCAGAGCTCGTCCACTTTACACAATACCGTACAGCCCTTCCGTTCAGTAAAGAGCTCAGTGCTGGTGCAGAAGGACCGGTAGAAACGGAGTGACAAGATGTGCAGAATCCAGACTCAGCCCTGAGCCACAGGAGGCGCACACAGAGCGTGCCACATGAGAATGTACCAGGCGGTGCCCAGACTGGGGATCAGGCGCCCCCCTCTGCGGCAGCCCTGAGCCCCCTTCTCTGACAACTGCCCCCTGGGCACGAGAGCCACATGCCGGGGACCGGGCAGTGGTGACACAGGGTGAGGGAGATGGGGGGCCTGAGGAGCCTAGGGGATGGGCCCCACCCAAAATGAAGGCTTTATAAAGCACGCCTCAGCACCCCCTCCGCAGCCTGCCATCACCCACGGGCGAGCTTCATGGAGGTGGGGTGCACGACTGGCCGTGTGCACACCCAAGCAGCTGCCGTGACGGCCAGAGGCACGTGGCCTCTGGCACACTGTCACGACCCCTCCCGCTCCAATCATGTTCCAACCCGAGACGTGGGGAGCCACTCACCTGCAGGCCACTACAGTCAGTTTTGCCTTTGTTAAAACTCCAAATAAAGGGCATCGCACGGCGTGGCCTCCAAGCATCCGGCGTCAGCAGGACTCCGCGTGCGCACAGCAGTCTGGCCCGCCCCTCAGACATGCCACGCTCCGTGAACCCACCGCCCTGCTGACAGACACACCCGCTATCTCCACGCTTCAGCTGTTAGGAATCAGGCCACTGGAAAGATTTAGGAACAGGTCTTTGTGACGTCACATTTCCATTTCTCTTGGCTAAGAACCCAGGATGCAACTGCCGGGTCCTGTCGTTAACATACAGGAAGCTGCCAAACAGTCTCCCAAGTGCCGAGCTGCCCTCCCCTCGCCCCTGCAGCAAACGCATGCCGTCGCTACTCACATGGCCAGGGCATCTCATGGCACCTTCACCTGCACCCCGGAACAACAATGATGCAGAACGTGCATCACGTTCTTATTCCCATGCGCGGACCCTCTTCTGTAAAGTTTTCTGTTCAACATTTTCTGCCCAGCTTTTAAAAACTGGCCGTCGTCTTCTTCACTTGTAAGAATTCTTCACAAATCCTGGATACAAATCTTCCGTCAGGCCTATGTACGCACTGCAAATACTTTCTCCCTCCTAGAAGAGGGTCTGCCTCTTCTTTGTCTTAATTGTTCTTTCCAACAGCAAAGGTATTTTTTCATTTTGGGGAACTCTAAGTTACCAATTTTCTGCATTTTTGGGTCATGCTTTTGTATCCTAACCTTCCAGAAGTGTTGGTTTTCACCCCAGGTAGGTGCACGCCCCACTGGTTCAATGCTGGAACGGTAAGACACGAGAATCTGCACCTGACCATACAGACATCCCACTGCAGCAGCACCGTTTGCGGAAGACTGACTCTCCTGCTGAATTATCTCGTCATCTTCACGGAAACCAACAAACTCTATATTCTTGAATTATTCCTGAACTTTCTAGTCTTTTCCGTTGACAAATACGTCTATCCTTACGCCATTACCCCACTGCCCCGACCAATACGGTTTATCGCATGTCTTGAAATCAACCTCTGTAAGCCCTTGTTTTTTTTTTCAAAAACAAGTCTACAAAATTTCAGAATCGGTCTGTTGGTTTCGACCAAAAGAGCCTGCTGGGACTTTGGCTGGGATTGCACTGGATGTATGGACCAATTTTAGCAAACTGGCATCTCTACAACATGAACTCCTCCAATCCGCGAGCACGGTGTCTCTCTCAGGAAGAACTTACACTTGACAACACACAGATTGTCGTCGAGTTTATCCCCGAGTATTTCACGATTCTGAGGCTACAGTCAGGGGCGTGTACTTCCAGTTGCCGGCCGCCAGTACGCAGAAATTCAGTCCGCCTTCGTGTGTTGTCTTTGTAACCGGGAGCCTGTCCGACTTCCCGGTTCCAAGTGGCTCTTTAGAGTCCTTGGGACTTCCCATGTGCATGATCGTCTCGTCTCAAACCAGAGGCACCTTTACTCCCTTCCCACTGCACACCTTCCTTCCTCTCTGCCACGGCCACCGCCGAGGAGTGGGGAGAGGGCATGCAGGCTGCAGGGGCCCCTCCACCCCTACTTTGCTTGGAGGTTTTCATCGTGCAAGGGTGCTGTGCTCTCACCAATGCTTCTGCGTCTATGGAGATGCTCACGTGTGTTCCCCTCTATTAAAACAATCACACGAACCAGTGCTCTGAGGGGAGGCATCCTTATGTTGCTGCAGGTGCTCCCTTCTGCTCCATCTGCGCCCCCCCCCGCCCCTGTTAGTCCTTCCCCGGTGCCCCACACAGTCACATCCAGGCTGACACGGACGCAGACAGCACCTTCAAATCCCTCCCTGCCAGGCCGCACTCCCAGGGCAAAGCTGTCCGTACCCGGGCACCCTCTGCGTGCTGCTGCTGAACTCCTCACTCGGCTTTCAAAGCCCTGGGATGAGGACACCCAAGAACCACACCCATGCACCCTCCTCCACACTGCAGCCTCCCCGGGGTGCAGAGCACCCCACCCAGCCTAGTGCAGCATCCCTCCCACCCAGGACTCTCCAAGTACCAAGGCCCACCTGCCTCCAAGCCAGATGACCTGCGTGCTGGAGACAGGTGTCCAGCAACATCCAGGTAGACAAGCCTGCCTGGCAGGGGAGGAAACAGCCAAGGGCCTTCCCTACTAGTTTACACTGCCTGACCTGCCCCGGCCAACTCCACCCAACTCTCCTGACACCTCTGGTCTCCTCAGGGCCTGAGAAATCCCAAACTGAGAGAAGGGTGACAACAGTCATGCCATGTGAACTTCAGGGAGTTCTGGTCTCTCCATGTGTCAGACCTGCTCTCTGTTCCCAACCTGTGCAAGGCCACAGGGCCCTCCGAGAATCTGCAAAAAGCCACAGCCCTGTGCAAAGAGGACAGCCCGTGCGGAGAATAACTGGTCTGAAACACCAGAAACTCAGAGACTGCAAGTATTTAAGGATCATAAAGAGGCTGGTCAAGAACAGGGTAGGTGTGGGACAGCCAACAGGGGCCAGCCAGCCGCCCCCAGGTGCAGAGGACTGTAAGGCCACAGACCCCTCACACCCCTGCTCCTCTGGGCCACGGCCATAGCACATGAGTCCCACACAGAGCGGCAGAGGACCAGGAAGAGCCTCAGGCTGCAGGAGTGGGGCCAGAAACCCACGGGACCCCACTGCTCTAGAGGTGCAGGGATCAGGATCACGGGGAAAGGGGTGCCACCTAGTGGCGGCAGCCCTCAAAGCCCAGGAGACGTCTGATGCAGGCCAGGGCTGGCAGTCATGACACATGCCAAGTGACATGCCTTCAGTCCCAAAGTGACAGCAACACTTTCGCCTAAAGGCCAAGAGACCCAAGCTCGCCGGGTCAAAAGGCCCTCCCTGCCCCTCCAGCTCCTACTTCGAGGGCATCTGCTGGACTCCAAGCCACGGCCATCTCCCAGAGCTGGCTGATAATGCTTTGGGGGGGGCGGGCCCCCAAACTAGGACACACCCACACACGAACACGTTTCCACGGGGAGAGAGCAATGTTCTAGAAAGTCCTTCCACGAACAGATGTGGAAGATGAGGCACAAGCTACCCGCCCAACACACGAGGGCCAAGCTGGGGCCAGACACACATCTAGCCATCGGTCAGTAGGGTCTGAGCCAGCGCTCTTGTCCCCTGCCACACCGAACATGGCCAGGGTGACGGAGGGCACCCATCCTGGACCCGCTGCAGGCCGATCCAGCCACCCAGACAGCAGTCTCAGAGCTCCTGACCAGTGCTCACCCTTCCCTCCCATGCCCCTCCTGCAGGGACCCCAGCTTTTCCCTGTGCCCTATTTCCCTCTGCACGTTTCCCACCCCATATTCAATTTCACCAGATGTGGGCTCCTGCAAGTCACCCTCCCTGCTCAGAAACCTCTAACTGCCCAAAACCTACCAAAAACGAGGAGAGCCAGACTCCCCCTCACAGCACTCCAGGCCATGCAAGATGCAAGTCCGGCGCCCGGCGGGCTGACCCCACTGGGCCTGGGGAGTCTGCACTTGTACCCAACTCTCCACACGGCTCTGACCACAGGCAACACACAGGTCTCTGACCCACCAACGTTACACGACACACGTGCTCACTTCGGCGGAGCAGAGTGGCCGGAGGCGAAGCCTGCCAAGCACCCTACTGGAGACAGGACGGGTAGGGGAGCTAGGGTTTCCGAAGTGCCCTGGGAGGGACCAGGGACAGGCTGACAAAGCACATGAAAGAAAACCTGCCCCCCTACAGGAGCCCCTCACCAAGGGGTGCCAGCAGACCGGGACCACAAGGATGCTCCACCTGCTTCTCCAGAAGCCTCCGGCTGCTCAGAAGGGACACGAGCGCCGTCCCGCCGCGTGGGAGTGTGCTCATCTTCACACACACAGCGAGGCCCGCACTGCGCTCCCTGCACAGACTTGAAGGGGGCACACTCACCAGGGGCCGGCAGGGACACCAGCTCTGCTCTACACAGTCCCCTCTCCCACCCCCGACCCCTCACGTCTGACAGCCCTCCAACCACCCCCTTCCTCTCCCTCACCCGGGCCTGGCCACCTGTTGAACACACGACACACACACGCACGAGCAGGTGACCAGGTGGTCAGCTCCCTGCACACCAGCCACGCTCAGGGAAGGCCCTCTGGTTGGAAGTGAGACCAAAGGGCTGGAGGAGTAGCTGCATTTCCATCCGGGCCAGAGACGGCGGCCAGCCGTGCCCCAGCCCCGGGCCTGACTGACGTTGAGAGCTTTGTGGCACACGCTGGGCATTCAGACACGCCGGCAGCTGGGCTGATCAGGCACGTGTGGGCCTCCGGTCTCCGGCACAAGAAAGAAGTCACAGAGGTTTCTCTTCTGACGAGCCTCCCTGGGAGCAGGAGGAAAGCCCTCCGGTGAGTTAATAAGCGCAGAGAGCAGGAGGAAGCACAGAACACTCAGGCCCCGCTGGGCTGGCCCAACACGAGTCTGGGTCCTGCGGGTGCGGTTCAAGCGCAAATAATGCTGACCGGAACCGCCACAGG
This sequence comes from Eumetopias jubatus, assembly GCF_037043125.1. Lineage (NCBI taxonomy): Eukaryota > Metazoa > Chordata > Mammalia > Carnivora > Otariidae > Eumetopias > Eumetopias jubatus. The sequence goes on along the minus strand of NW_028274818.1, from coordinate 109,717,278 downwards.
TCCCAGAAGCAGCAGCAGGACAGTGTCATCGCAGAACACCTCTCTAAAGAAGGTTCTCGATCTTGGCCCAGTTTCCAAGAGCAGCACGAAACACAACCGAGAGGCTACAGTCTTAAAGTCACACAAGCAGACAAAAAGCTCTTGAAACACCGAAGCTCCAAGGACTCATCCCTAACGATCAATCTTCCGCCAGCCCTCTCCCAGGCTGGACCGACCAGATACTGACAAAGCTGCGGGAAGGGTGAGCCCACGGCGGAGCCCAGAGTCCTGGGGACCGAGGGACAGGGCCCCCAGAAGGACGGGAGGCAGAACGTGCGGGCCTGGGGGCAGGGAGCAGCGGTAAGACGCCTGCCCTGGCCATCCTCCCCAGCAGAGAACGAGAGGCCGGCTCCCCGCCCGGCAGCCCCCACCACAGCCCCCCTGCATCCAGCCACTCCCCTGCTGGCAACAGCTCGACACAGAGGGGCCCAGGCTGCTGCGGGGGCCTGACGGGCACAATCCTCCACAATGGCGTTTCCCCTTTTCCCCCCAAAACTCAGTTCATCTCGTTTGTATTTGCCTAAAAGGAACGGCCTGCCCCAAAGGCAACCGCTGCCTGAGCATACACGGAGTCCCTTCGCAAAGCCCGACGGCACAGGGCAATCAGGCCCCGGCCAGCACTCGGCCGCCGACCCTACGTGAAGAAGCTGTTCAGATGTCGGCAGCAGAGTCACTTCGGGCCCGTCCCCCCCACGGCGAAAGTACTTCACCCGACGTCAGGGGCCCCGGCAGGAGCCGCCCCGGCAGCCTCGAGCAGGGCGGCTGCTGGCGACGCCGGGGAGGCAGGGCCGTGCGGTCAGTGGTGCCCTCCGCCTACCTGATGCTCAAGCCCGTGGTCTGCTCCAGCCGCTCCCAGCTCTGCAGCTTTGCCAGCAGCCTCTGGAAAGACAAGGAGGTGAACGCTAAGAGCGCCGCGACCCCAGCATCTCCCTTCCGAGGCCTCCGCAGCCGCCTGCTGCCCTTCCTCACGCAGCCCCACCTCAGTCCCCGGACCAAAGAGCCTTACGCAAAGGCGACAGCAACGAGGTGGATGTCAGGTCTCCCTGATCCCTCCGAACAACCTGCTCTTATCTCTGAGCTAAAGGCGGAAGCACTCCGAGTCTGCCCCGGAGCAGACAGCTTACTCCCACCAAGAGCACGCCCGGCCTCACATGTTCGCGGTCCCACGGAGTCAGGGAAGAGTCTCAGCAGGGAAAGCACCGGGGAGCAGGGACAAGGGTGGTAAACAGCCGCACGCGTGGTCCCATAAAAACAGCCCGCGCCCCAGGGCAGACCTGGGCGCTGAAACCACAAGAACCCACCGCCTCTCCCACGTTCCAGGGGCTCCACAGGACGCGGGGCCCCAGGGCAGACGCATTTGGCCCTAGAGCCAAACTACCCCCAGCTGACATGGCCGACTCGGGCCCGGGGCCCCACAAGGAGAACAGGAGAAGGTGGGGACATCACCTGCCTGGCCACACTCCGACCCACACCCCACGTTAGAGTTCCCCCCACCTCTTCCAGAATGTAAGCAATGTGAGGGCAAGGACCATGTGCCTCTGTCTGGCCTCCCCCCAACCCCGCCCGGGCCAAGCGCCCTGCTGGCATCCCTGCATTCACTCAGTCACCTGACGGCCCTATCGCGTGCAGGGCGCAGCTGGTTAACGACTCTGTCGCTAGAGCCGATGCTCAGTGACCATCTACCAAGGGCCAGGCGCTGTTCAAGCACAGGACGTGAATTCATTGAGCCCTCCTGACACTGCAAGGCAGACACTGTTCCTCCCCGTTATATAGGACACAGAGAGTATGAGTCACTTGCCCAGGGTCACACAGCCACCAAGCAACCACGGCAGGATTTCACGCGAGGCAGTGCGACTCTGGAGACAGAATCTTAACCAATTTCAGAATTGCTGAGAGGAAACACTGCTCTGTCTGGAACTGCATCTTCAGGCTGAGTTCATACAGAGGCCAGCATCCTAGAGGAGCTTGGCTCCCACCCTGTGAGGCCAAAGGCGGCCCCTCTGTCCAGGTGCAGGCAGCTACCAGCACACCCCCATCACCCAGGAACCAACAGAGGGCCCCGTGGCTTATAGGTGAGACAGAGCTTCTGCACCCCCGCACGCGCACGAGGGAGAAGCGGGATGCTTGCAGCACCAAGTCCTACAGACATCGCCCCACAGAACGCCACTGTGAGTCCAACAGCAGAAGAAATGGAGCCCGGGCACCTGCTCACATCTGCGGGGGGGAACAAGGCTGGTGTCAGGTGTCCCACACCACCTCCTCTGTGACTCACTACCTGTAACAGCTCTCCCATTTCTGCCGGGCGGCTGAGAACAGTACAACACACGCTCTTAGAGCTCCTTCTGGAGGCTCTTGGGAAGAACCCATTTCCAGCCCTCTCCAGCTTCTAGAAGCCCTCCTCCGTCTCCACACCTCAGCAGCAGGGGGGCTGGGTCCTCCCCTCATGATACCTCTCTGATTCCCCCACGCGTCCCCAGCCCACGCGAGGATGCCTGACCACCGGGCCACTGCGCTCCCCGGCCGAGTCTCCCCACCCCGGGCCGGCTCACGAGGGCCCGCACGGAAGGCCGGGCACGGTTCTGGGGCCACTGTTCCGCCCACCCGCAGCCCAGCACTTCCACGTTTCAGGAGGGGAACTGGAACACTGGACTGAAACACCCAGGGTCCCCCGGACAGAGGACACCCACAGGGAACAGCCCACTGTCCCCGGGGCCCCACCTCCTTCTCCAGCTCCAGGACAACCAGACTCTCCCGCGTCTTCTCTTGCCGCCCCAGCCGCCGCCGCAGCCCCTCCAGCTCCTCCCTGAGCAGCCCGTTGGTCTCTCGCATCTCCCTGGCAGGGCCGGAAACACGGCCGTCAACACACCGTCAACACACCGGGGGACGGGAGGGGGCGGGAGGGGGCGGGAGGGGGCGGGGGGGGAGGGCAGCCCGGTGCGGCCGCCCCGCCCTGCCCCACCCCGGGCCCCGCCCCACGCCCCGCCTGCCTCACCGCAGGTAGGCGCTCTCCTCCCGCAGCTGCTTCAGCTCCCTCTCCATCTTGGGCAGCCGCACCAGCTCGGACTTCATATTCTTCACGACTGCGGCATCCTGCTCCTGCAGGGACAGCTTCTGCTCCAGATCCTGAGGGAGGCCAGGGGGCAGAGAGGACGAAGTCGACCACCGCGGCCCGGTCCCGCCCCATACACCAGGGGTGCCCCTGCACGACGTCCTCCACGTTCGCTTCAGGGGCGCCCCGACGTGGCGCTACAGGCTGGGGCCACACCTCGGTGCCGCACTGCCCTCGGGCGCGGGGCCCCGGCACACACACGCCCGAGCACAGGCAGCCAAGGCTCCCTGAACAAGCACGTCAAACACAGCACTCCTCCCCTGCCAGACCCGCTCCAGCCACACTAGAGCCCGCGTGAGAGATGAGTCTTTTGCACGTTGCCGACGGCCTTTCCTTCACGACCTGCAGTCTCAAGACACACTGGGGACAGCTGGCATCCGTCAGCGACAAGTCAACAAACAAGCTCAGTGCATGAGACCAGGACCGAGTCAGTCAGTCAACAGACATTAAGAGGCTCAGCTCTGCGCCATGTGCAGGCCAAGCAGCAGGGCCAGGGCAACACAGGACACAGCTAAGTCTGGGAGAAGGGCAGACACTGTGCAGTGCAGGCGAGCCCACTGCGGGAGGGGGGCCAGCAGGCTGCACAGCCGTGAGGTGCCAGAGCCAGGCGGGCACCACGGCCAGAGAACAGCACGTGGGAGAGCAGAGGCGGGGGGCAGCCAAGAGGCCAAGGCCTGACAAGGAAGCAACGCTGGGGGGAGGTGGGGGGCAGCAGCCCCAGCCCTGAGCACGGCACACACACAGATGAGCGACAGAATCAACGGTACGTGGGCACAGGCAGCTCACGGCCCCCAGACGCCCGAAGCGTGCCCCAGCTAAAGCGGCTGGATGGCTGAGACCGCCACCAGGACGTCCACCAGACACAGCCTGCGCCTGAGACGGAGTAACGCACCCTGATCCTCTGCTCCTGGTCGGCCCTCGCTTCCTGGCTGGCCTGGAGCTCCTGAACCTTCTGATTGGCCTCCTCACATTTCCTATCGAGAGAAAAGCACATCACGTGCAGACAGAGGTGAGGAGTAAAGCCAGCAGTTGCCCTCACCCTAGAGGCTCTCCAGTGTGGACCCCCAGACCCCAGGGCACTAGGGCCTCGGTCTCTTCGGGTCACACCCCCAGCTCTCTTCCCTCGCCTCCGTTGCGCGCCCCTGGCACAGCCACAGCCGAGGCCCCTCCCGTGGACCCCCCCCCCCCACGCCCCCAACCCTACCCAGGAGCGTCCAGAGCTCTCCTAGGACAACACCTGCGAAGGTAAAGGCCTAGATCACAGGGAGAGAATTCCGTCCTCTGACCTTTCAGACTTCCACGCCTACTCAGAAGGCAGCCTCCGCCTGTATGGCCCCTCTGGCCCACACCCCATCCGCCCCAGGGGCACCCCCCACAGCCTTTAAAGCCTCACTTCTGGGGAAGCTCTCTGTGAGCAGGGGTCCCAGCCCCCGGGGAGGGAAGAAATGACTGCTCCCTGCTGTTGTTCTCAGAACATTTAAAACACTCATCATCCTCATTTCAGTGGCCCCTGCGTCTGCTGCCAACAGCCTATGGACAGGGAGGACAGACCCTAAGGACACCTGTAGGTCCTCGGGGCTCGGTGCAGATGGCACGCATGAACACTGGGTGCACAGACCACAGAGGGCACAGGATGACGAGCCCAGGCCTTGCCGTTCACGGTCTCACACACCGATAACCACTGGATGTGCAGCTCGGCACAGGCCCCAGCAGGCGTCAGCCTGACTAGACCCAGGGTGACCCACGGGCAGGCTCACCTGGCAAAGGGGCAGGGCCCCACCCCAGCGCAGCCACTCACTTGTGCTGCAAGGCCAGCTGCTCCTTGAGTTCCTGCTTCTCAGACTCCAGGCTCTTCACCTGCATCTCCTGATTCATCACGCTCCACTGCAACTCGGAGACCTTCGCCTTTAGCGCGCTGATGGTCTGGGGGGGGGGGGGGGCGGAACACGGCTGCTGCTTACGGGCTGTGACACACACACAGAGGTGAGCTCCTGACCCACAAGCCCACGGGCCAAATGGCCCCAAAAGAGCCTGCACCTGCCACCCCCCTCCTGTGGGCAGGGACCAAGCCCTCTTCTCCTTTCCGACCCATGATCTGGGCGGACAAGCCGCCCCTCAACCCAACCCCAGAGTATCCTGGTCTGCAGCCGGCCTCGCGCTTCCCTCAAGCAAATGGGAAAAGACTGGGCCGTGGGGATGGGCTGCCTGCCGAGAGGCCCGTGCCCCATGACATCTGTCACGTGGGGCCCTCACTTGTGCCCAGTGTGCTTGTGCGGCTCCCCGCGCCGCACCTGCCCCGAACGAACCCCCACCATGCCCCCATCCCAGCTAGACACTCCCTGGGAGGCACAGCCACATCCTGCCAAGAAATGGGGGACAGAGGCCACCTTCAGAACGATGCTACCGGAGCCCGCCGGGGTGGAGGAGCCACGGGAATGCCTCGGCCAGAAGGCAAGAATGGGGCCAGACATCCAGCCGCGAGGCAAGCGCAGGCGTGCCCTCAGCCAGAAGGCCGGGGCTGGGGAGGCTGGCCCAGGGCCAAGCCTCTGGCCTCCAGAGGCGGACCTGCTGCCCTTCCATCGGCCCGCACCCTCACCAGATGACCTCCCAGTGACCATCTGGTCACTGCTCTCCCTCTATGGCTTTCCCAGGGGGAAGCCAGCCCACCAATCAGGCCACCAGGGAAGCGCACTCAGAAGGGTCCCTGTAAATTAACCTTCTGGACCAGAGGACAGGGACCCGGTCCAGCAAACGCCCCACAGTGAGGGACACCAGCAGTCCCAGGGCAACCCCTGCCAACAAGGAGGCCTGACTCACTCTCACATGGCCCAGGGGCCCACACCACCCCAGGACCCACATTCCCCAGGGGAGGCTGACACAGGCCGTCCACACCCATACTCCATCCATCTGCTCTGTTACAAGGGTGCCTATCAACCCGGGCATCACAGAAGAATGGAACTACTAAAATACATTTAACTAGGAAAACCACCTTTGAGAAGTCTTCCTGAATCCAATTAATGCACACAGGACCTGGCTCTGGGGAAGCCCGGCGGTCAGCAAGAGGACTTCCCGGTGATGAGCTCACGACCCAGGCACGGTGGAGAGAGTACATGTGGGGGCAGTGATGATGGAGTCACCAGGGAAGGCTTCTCCAAGGAGGTACAAATAACAGAAACAAAATTCAGGGTCCTCCATCCTGACTGGCCGCCACCTTCCCACCCTGGCCCCTCTCTCAGCCTCTTTGCAACCTGTGTGGCAAGGTTCTCCCCCAACCTCGCTCTTCACTGAACAGAGCGCAGGCCCCGCCCTCCCCCACGGGCCCCGCACCAGCCTCCAGAACGCAGCCTAGGCAAGCCAAGGGCCACAGGGGGACTTGTCTTGAGGCCGATCACAGTTCCTCTCCTGCCAACATCCACATCAGATGACAGATGTAGGAACAACCTTAACATGCTCTCCAGCGCTGCCAAGGCAGAAATAACCTGCAGCCTGCTTCCCGAGATCTATCAAGGAGAGAAAAGCACGCAGAGACAGAATACCAATGATCTCGTGCCCTGCTCCCTCCCCGGGCAGTGCTTCATCTTTTTCCTCACTGCACCTGTGATCCGCAGCGCCACAGCAAAGGGACAGGGAAGGTCAGGCGAGTCCAATTTCCACCAGCATCAATGTTTGGGCTCTGTTTCTAAAATCTGTACAACTTTCAGCTGGTAGAGAGAGTAAGGACTACAGTTCATCTATGCGCTTGCTTCAAAGACATTCTCAAATACTCACAGACCTGCTAATAACCAAAGAAATGCAAATCCAGGGGCAACACTACATCTCTGGGAAGGGGGAAAAAAAACCCACAGGTACTTCCAGAAGATACCACCATCCATGACAGGTAAGGCCACAGGGAAACCAAAGCCCTCCACAATGCCACCAGGACAACACAGCAACCAGTAGCAAAAGCCAGACGCTGTCCCCAGAGACCTGAATCCCCATTCCTAGGAATACGTCAAAATCAGTAACAGAAGTCAAACGCTACGTGCGACCTGACGCATGTATGTGCATGTATATACATCTACCAGAATGCACGCACAGAAGTACAGTTTTTAAACGATGCGATGCAGACTCTTCAATCGCTGAAAGTCATAACTACAAAGACTAAGTGTTTGATTCACGAACTGAAGGCCACGGAGTGGAAAAGGAGTTATTTTTACCTGGATTAAGACAATGCAAACCCCGCACACACGTGGCAAGGAGGCAGAGGAAACCGCCCAGCGCCGCGGTGGGGGCACCCCAGGGCGCCCACGCCTCTCCCCCGAGAAACGACACCCCTGGGACAGCGCTCACCTCGCCGGCCGCGGCCAGGCCGTCCTCCTTCTCCCGCAGCTTCTGGCCGGCGGCGTCCAGGCTCTGCTTACACAGCCTATGGCGTTCCAGCTGCTCCTTCATCTTCTCCTCCGCCTCGGCCTCCCGCTCCTGCAGCTGCCGAATGCGCGTCAGGAGCTCCTGGTTGCGATCCACCTCGCGCTGCCGGAGTGGGGAGAGTAAGCGAGAGTGGGGAGGCCCACCCCAGTCCTCCCTCAGGACGGGGACCCCTCCTACACCAGTGCCGGCCACGCAGCAGGCCCTGCTCACACCACCAGAGGCCCCTCCAGGCACGTCCTCTCCCACAGGCCTGCAGAACCACCGTGCGTCTTATGCTGGGAAGGCAGCCCCAGGACTGAGATTCCTCACTCTGATGGACCCGGGTGGTCTCGGGAGACGGCAGTCAGCCACTTAGGGGCTCACCCTCAGCCCAGAAGCAAAGGGACCACCAAGTGGGCACCCGATGCCGCTGACCTCTGGCCTCTCCCTGGGAGGCGGCGCTGCAGAAGGCCCACCAGCACACCCGAGGCAAGCGCTCAGACCAGGCTCTCCAGCCCAGCATCAAGGAGGAGCTAATGAACACGGAGGGACACGGCCCGCTCGAGGGACCTGCAAGTCTGGCCTTGAAGAGTCGGGGGACCCTTTCACAATGCAGGGCCCCGCGCAACCCACCACAGAGCAGGACATAGCATCTCTATTCAGGCTGCCCATCCCAAGTTCACACAGGCAGTCCCTGCAGGTCCCCAACCAAAGTTTCACCATCTGAGAGGTTCTGAGATCCCCACCCATGGCCAAACTGGCAGTCCCTGAAAAACCATGACAGATGTCCAAGACTCAAAGGGACAATTTGAAAGCCACCGGCTCAGATGGTTCCAGGTCACATTCAACCATGTCTGTGGGTGGGAAGGGAAAGGCCTCTCAGACAGAGGCCAAGCCCAGCGAGCACATGGGATTAGCTCAGCCCTGCATGCTTTGATTTCCCCAAGAAAAGACTTCCACCAACCGTGAGACAATCCCCCCAACCCATTCCAAAGTATTCTAAGTACCTATAAGGTACCATGGCCTGCACTGCACCCTGGAGACCCAAGGCAGCCAGGACAGGTCTTGCCCTTGATGGACTAATGGCTCAGGAAAATTCCAATAGCTCCATACCCCCTGCCATCTCCCTGAGAGTCAGGGTAGTAGCACCAACACCCCAGTTCCTACGATCTAATGGCCCCTGGTGCCACCTTCAGCCCTAATGATGCACTTCTAAGAGCAGCAAGATTCCCACGGCCTCTCCCTGTCCCTTCCCACTAGTTCCTCCAGGACTGTCCCTCCTAGGACGACCCAGAACATCAGCTAAAGCTCCACCTTAGGAGGAAGCCCTGGGAGCAACACCAGAGCCAATGCCAAGGCCGTGGGACCCACTTGTAGGCCATGTTCCTGGGCTACTAGGCCCACACAGCACACCACAGCCAGAAGCCTGCATACCAGGGTCAAATACATCCATTAGCATCACACCCTTGAAGACATCCACTATTTTTACAGGACTAGGAAAGCATGCAAATATGCCACATAAGGCAAGTATGGGGCCAGACATCCACCCTTGGGGGAAGCGTAGGCAGGTCAGAGACATGCTGGTTCAATGCTTTGCCTAAGTCTTGGCAGCATTTCCACAAATCATGAGCACTTATTGAAAACCCCTGGCAAAGTGCTGTTACTTGAAACAAAAAAAGGGATTTATGCCCTCAGTAAAAACCTAGTACCTTCCCTAGGTAATGGGGGGTTGCATTTGCCCAGTCTGCCCTAGGTAAGCCAGGGACAACAGGAAGTACCCCCAAGACTGGAGACCCTTGCTCTGAGGCCCTCTAACCACGTGAGCAAGATTGGTCTGGCCTGGACCTGAGACCTTTACACAACCCAGTGACTTTCTAAGCCTGTCATCCCTGTGGTACCTCGTATTGCTGCTGGATTTACACCCCAAGTCTTGGGGGCAGGGGGGAGTGGGGGCTGGGGTGGGGTGGCAGGGAGAACAGGCAGCCCAGCAGAGAGGCATGCCCGCAGAGCCAGCACCTCACCGGCAGACATGGCAGACAGCCGTCCCCTGTGCGCTGCCCCCCTCAAGGACATGAAGCATAGCTGCTGTCTGTGGCTTAACAAGGCAGTCCCCGGCAACCCAGAGGCAGAGCACCCAGGCTCCCTGCCAGGAGGCTTGCCTGCCTTATGGCCTAGCAGGCACCGTGCACCTGCTCACACCCACCTCATAGCGCCTGGCACTGGTGCTAGCCGCCCGCTCCAGCTCCACTCGAGCTCTCTTGTGGCTCAGCTCCATCTGCATCTTCTCCCGCTCCACCTGGACGACCTGGGACTTGGAACGGATCCGCTCCGCTCGTTCCTCCAGCTGACCAGGTCACACCCAAGGGGAAGAGAACCCTCAGCAGCTGTACCAAATAGGTGAGCGGCTTGTCCGACACTCACACCGAGCACCTGCCTCCAACAAGGCCCATACTCAGCCCTGGGGAAGAAGGATGGATGCTGGGCCCTTCGTTGGAAAATGGGTGGGGAGAGGCGGTAAACAAAGAGGAAATAATAACAGGAAGAGAAAGGTATACTTTAAGATGACAGTGTGCAGGCTTGTTCTAGAGAAGAGGGCATGTTAGTTTCCTATTGCCATGTAGCAAATTACCACAAACTCAGCAGCTAAAATCCCACGTTATCAGTCAGGTTTTATGCACAGAAGGCCGGGCACACATGGCCAGGTTGTCTGATCAGGGTCTCACAGGCTAAAATCAACACTGGTGGCCAGGTTCTAAACTCATCCGGACCTTGGGATCCTCTTTCACACTCACACGGCTGGAGGACTAAGGTCCCGCTTCCTTACTGTCAGCCCCAGGCTGCTGTCAGCTCCTAGAAGCCACCCACATCCCTTGCATGTGGCCCTCTCCACCTCCAAAACCAGCAAGAGAGAATCCCCCATATGCACAATCCCTCTCCAGCTCTGAGTAAGTCAGGCCCACCATCTTCAGGTCGACTGATTTCTTAATTATGTTGGCAAAATCCTGCTGCCACAGAACCACATTAGTGTTTAAGTGGGAGAAAGTGTGGTCCACCAGGGGCCAGGGACTCAAGAGCCATCTTAGAAGTCGGCCTGCCACAGAGGGTAGGTACATAAAGGTGAGGTCAAGCCTTGAAGGGTCTCAGAAGACACACCAAACAGTTTCGCAGAACCACTGACTGTGTTAAGGCATCGTCCTCACATGGACTAAAGCCTGACCGTTCTAGGAATGGCTAGTGACACAGCCACTGCTGGGCAGTAAAAAGAAATGCAGAACCTCAAGCTGCACCCCAGAGATGTCAAATCAAAAACTTCCTTTTACACATAGCCTCGGGGATTCATATGCACACTGAAGTTTGAGAAGCACTGGGCTAGAGCAAGGGGTTCTCAGTTCCACCAGGGACACGTGGCGACATCTGGAAACACTGCTGTCAAAAGAGGGGGTGGGAGCATGTGTCCGCTACTAGCATCCAGTGGGCAGAGGCCAGGGATGTCCCTTAACATCCCACAAGGCAGAAGCAAGTCCTGCAAAACAAATTCTCCAGCCCCAAATGTCAGCAGTACCAAGGTTGAGAAATCCCAGGCCAGAGGAAAGGCATCTTCTCTACCCACCCCCTCACACACTCTTTGAGGGCCCAAGTCCACACTTTCTTTATCCTCTGACATTTTCTCTCATTTCAGTGCACACCGGCTGAAGTGTGGGGGTTCCGAATTCCACCCTCCATCAAACTCACTGGCCTTCCCAGTCTCGGCGGGCAGCGAGGGCCCAGCCGCTCCAAAGGACGGCCCCCAGCTCCCGTGGGACCTACTGCACAGCGGCCAGGAGCCCTAGAGAGACGGGTCCGTGGCCACATCTTCCTGGCCCACAGACTGCATTTGAAGGAGAGTAACTGAAACATGTTTCTGTTTAAACCAACGCTGACATGGAGCAGAGTTTCCCACAGAAACACGAGCATTAAAAAAAGGGCAAGGGGGCAGGGACTGCCAGACTCTCCAGACCTGTGGGGTCTCAGTTCCCTCACCTGCCTTTGGGGGCAGCTTGGCAGGGCACAAAACCAATGCCAGAAGTGCTGGAATAGCACAGGGCCAGGTCAGGGCCCTGACAGGTCTTGCAGCTACAAGATTCTGACCAGCTCACTCTGCCTATGGAATCCCCCACACGGAGGAGGCCCTCCACAGCACCAGCTCAGTAAGAACTGGGCTTCTGAAATCCTATAGTTCTGACAGACTGGCCAAAAGTTCCCAAACATTTGCATCAACAAAATTACAACACTTCTTTAGACCAAAGTTGCCAATTTCTTATTTTACCAGTGAGCAAGAATCAAAAGCAAGACAAAAAAACAATTACCACCATTATTTCCAAAAAAAGTGCTTTAACACCAAAAACACAAAAGATCCAATTTCGGAATAAAAAGTCTTTGCCAAAAAATGGCAGTGAGCAACTCAGTCCACTAAACGAACAAAAATCATTCAATTATTCAGCAAATGAACGCACACAAACACAGGAGCATTTGTTTAACCACATGTTGCCTGGGCCCCTTCAGGGCTCCCAGAGCCACAGGACACCACCGGCTCTGTCACAGGCCGTTACCGAGGACCGGCCTCAGCTGCATGAGCAGGGGACTGTAACTGCCTGATGCGGCAGTGGTGCGGACTGGCAGGGGCCAGGGCCAGGCTGCACACAGCACCCTCTCCTCATGTGGCCCCAGTGACCCCTGCCCCATGAGACTGACCCCACAAGTTTGTGGAACCTCAAGTTGTCCAGGGGACCTGACCCTTCCTTAATAGTCTATAGTAAGCGTTGCTAAGAATGTGAAATAAGACTTCTTATCGGAAAACTGTAAAAGCCACATCATGACAGACTGAAGCCAAGATCTGCAAACGGCCCCCCATAGTCTGAGACCAGGACATACTCAATCTTCCTCTCTACTTGGAGACCCCTCCGCACACATGAGCACTCACCTGACCTAACTGGCACCTGAACAGGCCCCACCTAAGGGCAGGTGTCTTCTACCCAGAGACCCCTTCGTGCCACAGGGCACTCACCTGCATGCTCTGCTGGTACTGCATCTGCAGAGAGCTTGGGGCAGAGGCGGAAGCATCCAGTCCAGACCCTGCCTCCACCCGCTGAGAAATGAAGCTGTTCAAAGACCTCAGGGTGGACAGAACGGTGGTGTTTTCCCCCAGGTCATCCATGGCCACTGTGCTTCTGGAGGAAGACAAGGGAGGGGACACCGTGAGCCTCTGCAGGCATCATTAGCTCTACCAGCAGCCCCACTCTCCCAGTGCCCTCTCAGAGCCCTTACGATACCCCAGTGTTCATAACCACATGTTCGCAGTTAGCTGGCAGGCCAAACTCATCTGTAAACTGGGGCTCCTGAGAGCCACCGCGCGCAGCTGCTGTGGGGATGAGTCCAGCAATACGTTGCCATATGGCAGAGGCGCAGCCAGTACCGCAGTTCATCACTCTGCCTGTAACTTCACACAGGACATCTCAGACTCCACAAGGGGCCAACTAGGTCTTTCTGCACGTATTTCACACATCATGAAAGTGGGGTTTCAGAAAGTTACAGACCGGACTGGAACCCAGGTCTGTGTGGTTCTAAAGTCCAGTGTGCCCCACAAGCGTCAGTGCATGGCAGAGCACAAGCAACAGCAAAGAACCGGCATCCCCGGGGCACCCCCTGGGCGTAGGTTAAGCGTCTGCCTTCGGCTCAGGTCATGATCCCAGGGTTCTGGGACACAGCCCCATATCAGGCTCCCTGTTCACGGGATAGTCTGCTTGTCCCGGCCCACCTTGTGCTCTCTCTCTTGCCCTCTAATAAATAATTAAAATATTAAAATATTAAAAACAAAAACAAAAAAAAGAACCCACATCCCCAAACCTGTACTGACCGTGGCCTGACGCCCGCCCGTGGACAGGAAACATCCCCAGTACAGTTAATGAGCAAAGGCGTGAATTCCCACAGGTGCATGGGTAAAAGGCTGGCCCTAAGTATTAGATTGGAAACACCTCCCCAGCAACACCCCAGGGGAAGAAAGTGAGGACTCTCACTCGGAATCCCTGTTGGAGGAGAACAGAGCCCTTCTCCTCTGTGGGCGACATTAGCACCCCGGACAATGCGACTGTGCTCACCTCCTCTCAAACACGCTGTCGATGGAAAACGGATTGCAAGATGGAACAGGACCAGCACCGAGTGCTGAGAGCCTGGCAGATAAAGGCCCAAGCGGCAGGAGACGGCAGAGGCCAGCTCCAGAAGGCAAAGCCCTCCGTCTGCCAAGATCAGATCGGGGCCATACTCTCCATCCCCTAATGGGAAACTTAGCCACTATGTCCTGTTCGGGAGAGGCCATCCCCTGTAAGAACTGCTGTGTGTAATCCACCGGAATGAAGAGCACACACACGTTTCCAACTGCCTGGAACTAAGCCGCTGCACCAGGCATGCGATTAGGCAGCAGCTCAAACTCCATCTCTTTATCCGCCAGACTCCAATCTTCTGCAACCCAACCACGGAAACCGAAACCCCGGGAAATCACAACCCCTGGGCTGCGCGTGCAGAGCATGCTGCCTGTGAGCTGCCCTTCTCCGCCCCGGCACAGCACGGGCACTTCTGCAAACTCTGGGCACGTGGGCGGCTCCGCCAGACCCCAGGCGCCGGGTGGGGGTCGGCCGCGCTCCGACCCCCGACCGCTCGCCGCCACCAGTGAAGCCGGCTCGGACCCCGGCTCCGCTCCGACTCCGGCCCCGCTCGAGAATCCGGCTCGGACCCCGGCCCCGCTCCGAGGGACCGAGGGCGGCGAGGAGGAGGCCAGCGGGCAGGGGGAGAGGGCAGCGCCCGCGCCTGGCCCGCCGCCCGCCGCCGCCCACGGCCGCCCACCCGGGACCCCAGCGCCCGGCAGCTCACCTGAGCCCCGGCCGATCGCCTCCGCCGCTCAGATCTCCCTCCTCTACGCCCGCGCCCGCGTATCGCGAGACCTGCCGCCGCGCTCTCGCGAGACCTGGGCGGAACCGACCGTAAACACCCGGGTCTGTGCACCGGCGAGTCCTGGGAGCTCCGCGCGCGCCCGGGAGCCGCCCGCCCCCCGGAGACCTCGCCCGGAGGACTCTCACCAAAGGCCGTCCCGCGGGCCAGTCGGGGTGCCCGCCTCCCCCAGCGGGACGGACGGCCCCTGGGGCGGTGGCCTCTCACCGTATTGTGTAGAATAGCACCGCCCGACGGTGGCCTCCTCGGGCCAAACTTTCCTGCTCTTGACAACTCCCAAATTTTGCTACAGTATTGGCTTGAGTTAGTACGTCTTTACTTTCCTCTGGGCTCCCTGGAAAAGCAAAATACTCTGCTGCTAGGCTATCCTCCCAGGGCCCTGTGAGCTCCCACAGCCACAGACCCTCGTCCAGTAACGGGGGTCTCCCTCCCTCCTGAACCTCCTCCTCCCTGCCCCCCCTTCCCCGGAGTGGGCACCCGAGGGTCTGCACCACCACCCCCCCGAGGGTCTGCACCACCACCCCCCCCCCCAGGGTCTGAAGGGTCTGCACTGCACTCCAAAGGTCTGCACAACCCCCCCACCAAGGGTCTGGGGGGGTCAACACCCCTCCCCGAGGGTCTGGAGGATCTCCACCGCCCCCGGGGGAGCGTGAAATAGGATGGGGTCAGGGGATGTGCTGGGGGTAGGACAGGGAAGTCCTGGACATAATTGACTACAACCAAAAATAACGTGAAAAAATGCTAAATCCGGCCTCCAGCCCACTTCAGAGTGCTGGACTGAGCCCTCGGGCCCTGGTGGAGATTATGGGTATCTACTATCCACTATCTACTACCCAGCCCTATCCTTGGGATTTAATCAGCAATAGGGTCAATACACTCTTCTTGAGGGATGAGCACACCTCCAGGAAATGGCTTTGAAGAAACCAATTTTTATAAAAGCAAACTGAAAAGCATGGAAATCCCTTAAAAATCGTACAATCTATGTCGTTCTGTAAAGCTGCACCGAGTTCCTGGAAGAGAGCAGAAGAAGTAGATGCACACAACACGTGGATGCTCGCTCTGGCCACTGCCAGCCTTGGGGGCCCCCGGGGTTTCAGCAATGAAACAAAGCATGCCAGGCCCCTGCATAATTCATACCAAATGTCTTCCCTAATTGCGGGGAACTCCTGCTACTTCAGGAAGGGATTAACACATCATCCACCAGAGAGATGGAGATTAATCCCCAGGTTGAAAGTTCAGGTTTTCACATGCTACACCGTATAAGCAAAATGACAAGGAGAAGCCTGGGTGCTGCGGTCGGTCGGTCAGGGCGGCAAGGGTGGAGGCTTTCTCTGTTACACGGGAACGCTCTGTGACATGACAGTTACATCGAGGTTACACCAAGGCCCATGTGCGCCGCCGGCTCCTTCCCACTGTCTTTTCATCCTTTCTCTCCGCCTCACGAATCCCATTCTAGAGACTGTTTCTGATCATACATCCTGGCCAGCGAATATCGTTTTGTTGTATCTTTTTGGCTTAAAACAAAGGCCCCCCACTTGTCCTGCCTGCTGCATCCCGGATCAAACCCTGGGATCACCCCCACCCCCCCGCCCCCCAGCCACACTCCCAGCAAGAGCCCAGATGACACTTGCAGTGAACAAGGCTCGGAAACTGCAGGAAAAACCCTTAGTCCTCCGCAAACTCCTTTCCTCTTTGGTACTGTGTGGCCAAGAGGTACACCTCTGACGACTCCTTCCTGCTGGCTCTGGGTTTCACCATCCTGGTGTTCCGGAACTGCTCTGTCAGTCGCTTCTGTAACGCCAGGCTTTGACTTCCAGCCCACATTTTGCAGAGGAATGTTCCACCAGGGTGCAGGACATCTGGAGCCAGGTCCAGAAGGGATGAGCACAAGCCAATGAGCCTGTCATGATCCAGGCTCCGGATCCCTGTGGCGTTGGGTGCCATGTCACTCAGAATCACATCTGCTCTCCCTCCAGGAAGCAGTTCTCGGATTCTCTGGAGGATTCTCGGGTCGGTCATATCAGCCGGGCACAGAAAAGTTGCTCCCTCCAGGGGGAATATGTGAAGAAGATCTACCCCAAGCACAAAGCCAACAGGAGCACCGGGATCTAAAGAAGACAGGGTGAGTCCATTATTTACACCCTGAACCGTCCCTCAGAAATACGAATAGAAAAACAGAAATAAAAAGTCAAGACAAAGGACGGGAGCAAACATGAAAGATGTGGACACAAGGCCTTTCCCCTGCTCTATCCATCTACAGAGGCAGTCCTCACTCTGCATGTGAGGAATCTGGGGCCCAGAGAAGAGCACCTGTCCCAGAGCACAGGCTCCAACTCTGACGTCATGTCATTTCCCGGAGCCTGCTCTCTGTGAGGGGTCTTATCTCTGAGCGGCCTTTCTGACAAACTGTAACAGAAAAGGACACGCTAATACATAAAGTACCTCTGCATTAAATCAACATGTCCATTCTGCAGCTTAATCCAATCTCTTTCAATGCAGAAACTACTAGAAACGAGCCAAGAAATGGGGGATACACAGGTGGAAGACAAAGTACAGAACGTGACCCCTCACCCGGGTTTGAGAGGCACCCACGGCACAGTAAAGAGGCCACTGTTTCACTCGCCCCGAGCAGGCCCTGGTGTCCCCCGTCCGGGGAGGGCCCCTGCTCTGCCAGTACCCGCGGGGGGACCAGTTCAGGGTGCATAGGCTTGCTGGTTCCTTCTGCTTAGCAGAGAGGCTGTTCCGTGGTGGGGTCATGTGCATTTTACTCCTAGCTAAAGACTAGAAGTCAGGTATTTTGCAGAGTACATTTTTCAAAAGAGAAAAATACCATTTTCAATCCGGGAAAGGAGGACATCCCACATCTCATTTTACGCACTTGACTTCCTTTCCTTTGATATCCCATGTGTTCTAACCTGGGGGAGGGTCCACTAGAGGCAAATGGCTTTGGATGCCTTTTCCAACTTCTAGGAGGAAAAGAAACCCAATCATTTTATCCACACTCTGCCTCTGCCATGTCCTTCCTACCGGTTAAACTTGGCCATTTTCCTCCTTCTCCTGAAGAGCAATTATGGGGACAGGAAGCACTTGTTAGGTCTATGGATAGGCTCAGGGGTAGGAAAAGGAACTGAAGTCCCTGACACAAATGCCTTCACTTAGGCAGTGCTTACTGAGCTAAAAATATTTTTTTTTCACCTGTTCTAGAGCCGCTGGGGGCATCCCACCCACAGTAACGAGGCTGGATCTTAGTTGTGAACCCAGGGAGCAGCACTTCCAGCCTCTTTCAGCAGATCAGCAAACTCCTCTGAACCTCATTTTTCATTAGGACAATGGGCACAGAGCCCTCATTCTGCGCGTCGGAGAGAGGTTCTTGTGAATCGGCACATTTCACGTAATGCCAGGGACTGTGGTACCCTCCGACTTTAGGGTAGGAAAGAAAGGGGGAGGGATGCTCAGCACCGCGGGGTGCACACTAGCAGAAGACCTGGGAGCCACGCTGGTGCCCGAGAGGAGGCTACCTGTCAAACAGCACAGCTGTCCCCTGGAGTTCTGCACAAGCATTTAAAAGGACAACGTGGTTTTCTAAATTGAGGGTACAGCCTTCCCTGTTGATTAATCAGGGGAACCGTTTTCACAGAGAAAACCTTTGACGAAATCCTAAAATACAAGACAGCAAAAGCTGAGTCCCTCAGGCTGAGCCAGAGGAAGAACCCAGAGCCCCAGCCACGGGTGCTCCCGGACCAGCCCTAGCGGGACCTCAGGAACACCCAGAGCTTCAAGGACCAGGACCTGGACACCCCTGCAGTTGATGCAGGTGTGCTG
This sequence comes from Eumetopias jubatus, assembly GCF_037043125.1. Taxonomy (NCBI): domain Eukaryota; kingdom Metazoa; phylum Chordata; class Mammalia; order Carnivora; family Otariidae; genus Eumetopias; species Eumetopias jubatus. The sequence goes on along the minus strand of NW_028274818.1, from coordinate 109,698,941 downwards.
TCGCGGAAAGATGTCAATATATCAGTACGTGGAAAAAAAAACAGCTCCATTAAGGCTCCAAATCAGCAAGAAGAATGTGGGTGTGGAATACTAGCGTGTTTTGGGTTTTTTTTTTTTTAAAGATTTTATTTATTTATTCATGAGAGACAGAGAGAGAGAAGCAGAGGGAGCAGCAGGCTCCCCGCAGAGCAGGGAGCCCGATGCGGGACTCGATCCCAGGACCCTGGGATCATGACCTGAGCCGAAGGCAGACGCTTAACCATCTGAGCCACCCAGGCGCCCTGGAATGCTAGCGTTTTTGAGAAAGGAAATATACATATGTAGTTATGCGTGCAAAAGCGAATTCTGGAAGGGGGCACGCCAACGCACTGACGGACATACAGACATGGTGTGACTTGAGGTGCTTTAAGTCTTCACTACAGCTTTCTACCGTGTCCGTCATTTTGAAAACATCAGTGTCCCACTTTCACCCTTCTTACTACCAAACAAGCCACCAAGTGGCTTGACCACCCTGAATCCTCTGGTGGAGGGCAGCTGGCTTGTGCCTCCAGACCCAGGGTGGTCAGAGGCCCTACCTGTGCCCGCAGCATTGACCCTCTGCACAGCCACCTGGCTCCATGCCCCGGGGGCCGCCCCACAGTCTAGCACCCGGAGGCCGGGCCGCAGGATCCGGTGCCTCTCGTCCACCTCCAGGAGCTTGAAGGCACTTCGGCACCGGTAACTCTGCACCTTCGCGGCCTTCACAAATGGGTCCTTCAAATGGCGTGTCAGCCACAGGTGCTCAGCACCGGTCCGACCCTTGGAGTGACTCCCAGCAGTGTGAAACCTTTGACACTGAAGGGCCGCGCCTATCAGCTTCAAGGACCTGCTGGAGAAAAGGGGAGCAAACAGGCTGGCATCACACAGATAGGCAGGCTCCCTGGTTCAACCCACGTGTTTTTAGAGACAGCGCCCGGAGGCCCGAGAGGGGAGGGGACTTGGCAAGGCTACCCAGCCAGAAAGCAGGCGGAATGGGGTGAACTGAGTCCCTCCCCAAATTCGTGTGTGAAAGTCCTAACCCCAGGTACCTCAAAATAGAACTGGTCTTTAAAGAGGTGGTTCAGTTCAATGAGGCCAGATGGGTGGGTCTGAATCCAATATGACCGGTGTCTTCATCAAACACGGGACAGACGTGCACAGGGGAAAGACCACGGGGTGGGGCCACAGGGAGACGGCAGCCATGTACAGGCCAAGGAGAGGGGCCTCGGGAGAAACCAGCCCGACGGACACCTCGACCTGGGGCTGCCACCCCCAGCGCTGTGAGGCGGCAGTTTGTGTCGGTCCAGCCGCCTGGCCTGGGGTGCTTTCTCACTGCGCCCAAGCAAGCGAGCACAGCAGGCGTCGCCTTGTAGAAAAGAAGCGTCTTTCGCTCATGGAAGTCTTCTCCAGAAGGAAGACTCAAACATCACCGACGGTCACTCTGCTTGTGTCAACCCACATTTTTCCAGCACTGGTTAACGGTACCGTTAACATTAACAAAGGTATCGTTCCTGCTCGCCCCCTACAACTTTTCCTTGGGCTCTGCAGGACTGCAAGAGAACCCCCCGGGGGCAGACCCTTGCCTTACTCAGCTCCATGTCTGTGGGGGCCAACGCAGGGCCTTACCAGTCACACCGCCTCATACAACTGAACTCTACCTGCGTGAGCAGGTGAAGGACGATTTCCAAGTCTCTTTGGCAAAGTCAAGTTTTTAGCAGTCCATTGACTGCCGGGAGCTCCCCTTCCACCCCCTCACGAACTCTCAGCACAACCCTACAAACGAAGTTCTGCATCCGTTCTTCTGATGGAAAGAACCTACCATCATCCCCATGCCTCCAGGCCAAAACCCCTTCAACAACCAGAGCATGTTGACAAGATGTGGACACAGCAACTGTATCCGCTGCCTTCAAAGAGCGGAAGGGGTCTCCTGGACGGAGCACAGAGCTTTCCTGGGCACCAGAACCAACTCCCACGGTTGGGGGAAGGCGGGAAAGCAGGGCCACACGCACTGAGACCTGCAGATTTGCGCAGCTGACCTCCAGCGCCCACCCACGTCTGGGGTTCAGCCACATGGCCACTCGTGGAAGACCCGTGCCACGGCCTTCAGACCTGCTGTGCCCTTGGCAAGCTTCGCCTCCACCTGCAGCGCCCCCTCACCCGTGCCCACTCTTTCCCCGCCCTCCACCTGGCTCCGTGTTGGAAGTCCTCTCCTAGGCGCCGCGTCCGCGCCCTTTTCTCCGCCGAGGGACCCTGGGACGCACCCCTAGCCCCGCCTCGTCCCGCACGCTTGCAGCAGGCGCTCCATAAATGCCGACGGCGCGCACCACCGCGCCCACCTCCCAGCTCACAACCCCACTCACCGAGCCATGGGCGCAGATCCGCTCCGGCCGCCCGCGCCGGAAGTGCCGGCCTCGCTTCCGGCCTGAGGCCACGCCCCCGGAAGCGGTGCCCGGGTTCAGAAAGCGGGCGCGAAACGCGAGCTTGGGGACCCCGCACCGGGGAGCCGGGGAGCGGAGCCCGGGTCAGGTGAGCAGGGAAGAGGGGAAGGGGCGGGGGCGGGGCCGGGGCCGGGGCCTGGTGATGGGGGACCGGGGAGGGAGAGGGGGGCTCGGCGGACCTGGGAGCGAGGAGGGGAACCGGGGCGGGGGGCTCGACGGACCTGGGGGGGGGACCGAGAGAGGGGGAAGGGGCGGGGCCTGGTGATGGGGGACCGGGGAGGGAGGAGGGGTGCTCGGCGGACCTGGGAGCGAGGAGGGGAACCGGGGGGGGGGGCTCGACGGACCTGGGGGGGGGGAACGGAGAGAGGGGGAAGGGGCGGGGCCTGGTGATGGGGGACCGGGGAGGGAGGAGGGGTGCTCGGCGGACCTGGGAGCGAGGAGGGGAACCGGGGGGGGGGGCCGGAGAGAGGGGAAGGGGAGGGGAGAGGGGCAGGAGTGGTGCCAGGTGAGCAGAGGTCAGAGGAGACGATCCCGGACTACCGGGGTCTCAGGGCCTGAGGACCTGAGGTCCCAAGCCCCCCGCGCTGTATAAGACAGGCCTGGTGCTCTGCGAAGGGCGGATATTGTCTCTTAAAGCCCTGATAAGGGGCCTCAGTCTTCAGGTGACTTGACTGGGCCCCATGTGGGCCGTGGGGCTAACAGGTAGGGCTGCCCAGTCTGAGGCAGCCTCCCGGCCCCTGACACTAGGTAGGCTCTCTGAGGACCCAGGCCACTTGCTGCAGCATCTGTGCCCCCGCTGAACCTCAACAGCCGCTAGACCCAGATGGGGGCACTGAGTCTGCCCTTTGACCTTGGGTCCAACTCCACCTGTGAGCTTCCACTTCTTCCTCTGAAAATGGAGAAAGCAAGTCTTAGCTCACTACTTTTTGAGAAGCATATAGTAAGTGCTTTTTTTTTTCTTTTTTTAAAGATTTTATTTATTTACCCGACAGAGAGAGACACAGCGAGAGAGGGAACACGAGCAGGGGGAGTGGGAGAGGGAGCAGCAGGCTTCCCGCCAAGCAGGGAGCCCAATGCAGGGCTCGATCCCAGGACCCTGGGACCATGACCTGAGCCGAAGGCAGACGCCTAACAACTGAGCCACGCAGGCGCCCCTAGTGAGTGCTTTCTTAAGTGATAGCTGACGCCCCCAGTGTCCTCCCCGTCACCAACACAGTTCACTGGCAAGCCAGGGCTCTCTGGGCATGAACCCGTCAGCCTCACGACCAAGTTCACAGGCATCCGGCCTCAAGCACAGAGACCCACCCCCAACGCCAGGGCCCACATGAAGGTGCCTTGTCTCAGACTCGGGAACTTCCCAGAAGGATCCCTGCTCCTGCTTCTCATCCAGCGTGGTCCCCAGGGTGGGAGACTTGTGTTCATCGGGTCCCAGGCTGCACTAGGGCTGGATGGACAGGGGCCCTGCTCCTGGCCCTCCCCCCACGTCTCCAGCAAGCACCCAGACTTCACCCTGGGAGTTTTCCTCTGGACCATGCTCGCCCATTGGAGCAGGAGGGGGGCCCTTGTGGCTCCCAGGGCAGCAACGGTTGTGAGCAGATGAGCTGTCGCAGGAGGGAGGACCAGCCAGCCCTGCTGAGCGGGCTCTCCGCTGTCAGGAGCTACGCACTCCTTGGAACTCTGTAGGTCTGCTACTGCTGAGGTGCAGAAGGCAGATCCCCACAGGCCAGAAGAAGACCCCACTGGTGAAAAGGCCACGGCCTAAAGCCTGACCCGAGAACCATGGGCTAACCCGTGTGGTTCTGTTGGCGCCCACGGGTGGACTGCCCTCTTGTCTCTGCTGAGGCGGGGCAGGCATTGACATGGCCATCTCCTGCCAAGGGCCTGGGCACTGCTGCCACTGGGTTCGCAGAGCCAAGCCCCTCCCTAGCCCAGAAGCTCCCTTGTTCCCTGAGGCAAGCCACGTGTGGCAGGGCTGGGAGATGACATACCAGCCTTCCCCTCCCCGCCTTCCACGGCACGTTCCCATTCCACCTGGCCCCTGGCCTCCACCACACCCCGTCTGCACCCAGGTAGGGCTAAGCCAGCCCTCTTGCCTTCCTCAGGGGGCCCCCAGGGGACCATGGGCACCTCCAGGCTCTACACCCTGGTACTAGTGCTGCAGCCTCAGCGAGTGCTCCTGGGCATGAAGAAGCGAGGCTTTGGGGCCGGCCGCTGGAATGGCTTCGGGGGCAAAGTTCAAGACGGAGAGACCATCGAGGACGGGGCCAAGAGGTGAGGTTGGGGTGGGCCTGACCACACCACCAGCTCCCGAGGGGACAGACTGGAGCTCCTTATGGAGCCCTTGGGCCTCAGTTCCTTCATCTGCAGAATGGGAGTAACACTAACAGCTCCTGCCTCTGGCGAAGGGTGTGGCAGGGTGGGGAGTGCCGGGTATGCGCCTGCTGGGGACGTGGGGACGGGCGCGGCTTCCGGCTGCGCTTGCGGCTCCTGGCTAAGGGGTGGTCCATCACTGGACGTCTTGGTCTGTTCGGGGAGCCGACGACGAGCGTTTCCGTCTCAGCCTTTTCGAGCACACACACGCTCCGTTAATCCTCAGCACTTCCCAAGGGCAGGAAGCAAAGCCCAGAGAGGTCGAGCGGCTTGTCTGCGATCACACAGCTCCGATTTCAAGCCCTTTGCCCTTCTTTCTCCTCATAGGCAACGAGACTGTGTGTGTAAATGCACAAAGCACTACACAAACCGTCACCACGATTGATGTTATTCCGAAGAACGTCGGCAACCTTATTAAGGCCACTTTCCCTGGGGCAGAGCACAGAGCCCACCTCCGTAGCAGCAAGGTTTCTGGAAGGGAAGAAGGCTGCAGGCCCTACAGGCCGGTGGCTCTCGAGTTCGGGGTTTTTTTTAAACATGACCACCACGTAGGAAATGTCTAGTCTCTGAGGCCGCGGCGCTGTCACTGGATGACGGGGCACGAACACGTTTCCCATCCCGTTGTCCTTCTTTAATCACTTTAGTCACTAAGCTGGCTTCGTGGTGCACGGCTGGGCCACAGCCCTGTCTGAAAAGCCGTGGCGGTTCGTCTGTGGCGTGCACCTCCCCTTCATGGGCCCGGGACCCAGGGTCGCTGCGATGCCGCCACGTGGGGTCATTGGTTTTGGCAAGTGCAAGGCCGTGTGATGGGTCCTGCCTGGGGAGGGCACAGCTGGGGCAGAGCCCAGTCTGCCAAGACTCTGGCATCCCGCCCTGTGAGCCGCCCCGGGGCGGGGGGGGTGCAGAAGAAACGGCGTGGAATATGGACAAGCAGTGGGTACCAGTGGTCTGCTCTGCCAACCACCCGAACGTCTTTGTCCTCCTGAGCCCGTTCATTGGGTCCCGCTGTCTGGGGCCCTGCTCAGTGTCAGGACACGGGAACAGGTCCCGACCCCAGCCCTGCGGAGCTCCCATCTAGTCTGGCTGCCAGGTTCACAGGGACGGGTGCAGAGAGCGGGTCTAGGGGACAGCCAGGGCTCTGGGGCGTCCAGAATAAAGAGCCAGGGCAGATAACTGGGCAAAAGGAAAACTCCCAAAGGACCTGACGTTTGGTCCAAGCAGGTGGGAGGTAGAACGCAGCATCCGCAGAAGCCCAGAGGCTGAGGGGCAGGGCCGTGCAGAGGTGTGTAGTGTGGGCCTTGTGGGGTACAGACAGCTTCACCTCTGTCTTCTGCCGTCCTGGCGACAAGCAAGCAAACTTGCAGGCCTCTGATTTCCTAGGGCCTGTCCCTCCTGCCCTCTCTATGTTCCGCATTTCCTGAAGGAGACACACACGTAAGACCCTCAGTACTGAGTGCGGTGGTGGCCTTCCCGCAGAGCAGGCTTGGGATCGGGCAGGAAATGCGAGTCGTCGAGATGAGGAAGCACGTGCTCTCTGTCCCCGGGATAGAACTTGAATCCCTCTCGGTCGGCTTCCCACTGCTGCCACAGCCCCTGGCTGTCCCGGTTTGCAGCCATGAGTGGCACTGTCATCAACGGTCCCTGGTGCCGTGTCCGCTCTCCTGGCGGCCGCTCCCCGGGCCGGGGCTGTACAGAGCCCCGTGGTCGAGCTCATGTACGCACCCACAGGAGGCACGGGAGCTCCCTCCAAACCTCAGCAACACGCACTTTCTCTGATCTCTGATTTCAGCCTCTCTGAAGGGACCGATGCCTCGGTGAGGCTGTGTTCGCCCCGAGGGCCGTTGAGCTGGCGTGCCTGCCCCGTGTCTGCAAGCCACTTGGATGTCTGGGCTTTGTGAAGTGTCTGCCCAAGTCTTTTACCCATTTTTTAAAAATTGGGTTGCCCGTCTTACTCTTCGGGATCTGTACTTCTTTATACACTTTAACATTCTTACTAATTTTTTTTTAAGATTTTATTTATTTGACAGAGAGAGACACAGCGAGAGAGGGAACACAAGCAGGGGGAGTGGGAGAGGGAGAAGCAGACCCCCCGCCGAGCAGGGAGCCCGACGCGGGGCTCGATCCCAGGACCCCGGGGCCGTGACCCGAGCCGAAGGCAGACGCTTAACGACTGAGCCACCCAGGTGCCCCATTCTTACTGATTTTCTGCTTAAAGTCTCCCGCTAGGACGGTGGATTCATCTGTTTCTCCTTGCAGTTGTTAGTTTTTGCCTCCTGTAGTTTGACTCTATTTTGAGGCACATACGTGTTGAGGATTGTATCGTGGAGAAGCGGCCCCTCTACCGGCACAGGAATACCCTTCTTTACTCCTGATGCCTGAAATTCAGACAGATACTCCTGCTTTCCTTGGATTAGTGTTGGCATGGTGTGTTTTTCTCCATTTGCGTTTCATCTGTATTTTTTAATCTTTATCGTTTTATACTTCATGCTTGTAATCTTTATACCCAGCGTGGTTCCGTGTAGACAGGTGGTCTAGGTTTTTGATCCCCTCCGACCATCTGTCTTCCACGGGAGCATGTGGACCACCGATGTTCCAAGTGGAGACTCCTGCAGTTGGGTTCATATCTATTCTATTTGTCACCCTTGTTCTGTGTTCCTGTTACTGTCATCCTCTCCTTTTCTCGGTTTTGTGGTTTTAACTGAGCACTTCGTACGAGTCCCTTCTCTCCTTTTTTAGCAGGTCAGCTATCATTTTTTTAACTGTTCTACTACTTGCCCCAGAATTTGCAATACACGTTTGCAGCTAATCCAGGCGCGCTTCCAAACAACACTGCCCCGTCCCATGAGCAGTTTGCCTGCCTCGCGACAGCAGACGTCCCGATTCCAGCCCCCAGCCCTGTATCCTTGCTGTTCACGTTACGTAGGAATGTGCACACACAGGGTATAAGTGAGCGGATACGTCATCGCTGTTACTTTGAACAAACTATTGCCTGTTACATCAGTTAATCTCTCGCTGTGTCTCTGTCAAATAAATAAAATCTTTAAAAAATATATTAAAACTGTTTCATCTTGGGGCGCCTGGGTGGCTCAGTCGGTTAGGTGTCTGCCTTGGTCGGCCTTCGGCTCGGGTCATGATCCCCACGCCTCAGGATCGAGCCCCGCATCAGGCTCTGCGCTCAGCGTGGAGTGGAGCCTGCTTCTCCCTCTGCTTCTGCCCCTTCCCCTGCTTGTGCTCGCTCTCTTTCTCTCTCCCAAATGAGTAAATAAAATCTTTTAATAAAACAAAACCGTTTCATCTTGCCTTCACTTACTCCTTCCATGCTCTTGTGTTCTCTGTGCAGATGCCAGGTCTGATCTATCACTTTCCTCTTCTCTAAAGAACTTGTTTTCACATTTGTTATGAGGCAGGTGTGCTGGTAATAGAGTCCCTCAATTTATCTTTGAGAAAGCCTTTATTTCTCCTTCCCTTTTGAAGGGAAGGGGAGTACAGAATTCTAGGTTAGCGTGTTTTGGTTTGTTTTTCTCTGAACCCCAGCTGTCTCGCCTCCCTCTTCCTGCCGCCCAGCATCTGAGGAGTTAGATGTAACTCCTACCCTGTTTCTCTGTGGGGCAGGTGCTTTCTTCCTCGGGCTCCTTTCAGGATCTTTTTTCATAAAGATTTTACTTATTTTATTGGAGAGAGAGTATGTGTGAGTAGGGGGAGAGGGAGAATCTCAGGCAGACTCCCCGCTGAGCAAGGAGCCCAACGCGGGGCTTGATCTGCAACCCTGAGATCGCGCCCTAAGCCAAAATCAAGAATCGGACACTCGACCCACTGAGCCACCCAGGGGCCCCTAGATCTTTTATCTTTGATTTATTACACTTTGAAGGTAACGTGTCTGGCATTTGTCATGCTTGGTGTCTGCTGAGCTTCTGGGACCTGTGGTTTGGTGTCTGACACTAATTCAGGAACATTCTCAGTCATGTCTTCTGTCCCTCTCTCCTCCTGCCGGCCTTCCTGTTGCTCACACGTTTCCTGGCCGTCCCACAGCCTTGATGTTTTGTTGAGTTTCTTCTGATCTTTGTTCTCTTTGCTGTTCCGTGCTGGGCCGTTCTGTCGAGATGCCCTCCGGCTCAGTCTTCCCTCGGCCACGTCCAGTCTCCTGCAAGTATCCTCTCCATGGCCTGCCTCTTCATTCTCAGTGATACTTCAATGAGCAGAAGTTTCATCTTAGTGGGATTCCACATACAGCTTTTTCTTTACATGTAGCGTTTCTGCACCCTTCTAAAGAAATCTTTGCCTATCCCAAGCTTAAGGAGACATTGCCGTAAGTTTTCTTCTGGAATGTTCAGGAGTGTTAGAGCGCCCCTGCATCTGGAATGGAGTCTGGGGTAAGATGTAAGGCAGAGGGTCGAGATTGATCCGTCCAGATGTCCGGCTGACACTATCATTTATTGAAGAGATTGCGTCTTCCACTGTCCTGCAGCCCCCTCTGGCGTAATCCCAGGGCAGCCGTGACACAGAGCCTGACGTCTCTTTCCTGTCCCACGTCCCCAGGGGCGTCCCGCGACCGGGTGGGTAACTGAAGAAGCTCGGCACAGCTGGCCAGATGCTGTGCCGGGCCCTGGGGTCTGCCCTCCAGACGCTCACTTGACCACAGAGGCTGCCGGTGGGGTCGTCCCATGGCCCACGGCTCGTCCCGCTGTCCTGACCTCACCGCAGGGCACAGAGCCCTCAGGAAATTGGCGACCTTTTATTGTTGTCAGACTCACGGCCGTATTCCACAGGTGTTCATTATCCTCAGAGGCTCATGATCTTTCACACTCTGGAGGCCTCATCCAGTGAGAGAGGCCGTGGAGGGCGCTTCCTCCCGGCTGCCCCCCTGGGCGTCCACGTGGGCGTGTCGTGCTCCTGCAGGCGACATGCTCCCCCTGGAGGACATCCTCCTGTGGCCACGGGGCAGTAATGATTTCTACACTCAGAAGCAGAGGGCGAAGGCATCGTGCTGCAGACATTCTTCATGAAGGCCGGGACAGGCCTTACCTTGAGGTTGAGGGCAGAAGTTGAGCCCCAGAGCCCACACCATCAGAAGGGCCGCGCAGCACCACACCGGCTCCTAGTCTTGGGGTCAGCTCTGAGGAGCACTCTCCGGGACCCCCACCTCCTCTCCCCAGGGCCACTGGGGTACCAGGCCGGTGTCTAGGATAGAGCTAGAAGTCAGAACACTCTCCGACAAAGGAGTATTGTGCCCCTGCCCCTATGGGGTGAGAGGAAGAGGCCAGATGGCACATTCTAATCCACTTTAGGAGCAGGCCGAGATGTGTCTCAGGCCCCACAGGCCAGAAGGACGACTGACTCCAGCAGCAGCCCTGGGCTTCTTGCAGGCAAGTGAGTCGGGGTGGCCTCTGCAGGGAGCCTGGCACATGCTTTATCCACCGCACTCCCCTTGTGCCCTTACAGATCCCAGAGCAGGCCACCGGTCTAGAGCTAACACACCCTCCCCACCTGCAGGCTTGGGTGAGCACGTACACGCGCACGGTCGTCCCTGGGGGAACAGCATCTGAGCAGCAAGGATGCAGCATTCTTTGCGGGGGAGCTCGGGCTTGTCAGAGTCAGGTTTGGGCTGTAGGCAGGTGGAGGGTCCCATCTCTCTGGCCAGCGTGCCTGATGCCTCCAGCAAGGCTGCAGAGCGCCATGTTTAGAGAACCTCAGAAGCTGAGGGGCTGAACAGAGCCCCCCCACACCCACCCAGACACTCGGCTGCTGTCATTTTGTTTAATTCATGATTCATCCTGTTCTCTGCCATCTGGGGAGCTGAGCATCACACATACAATCCGACACTTTAGCAAAACTGAAACTGTCATCCCTGCTAATTATCCCAGCCTGGGAAGTGAGATTATTGATATTTCGTGCGCTGCTGTGTATTTGGGGAAGATTAACCAAAACTAGTCAAAACATGAAATCACTAGGTGAAGTTTTTCAAAGCAAGCCCCACCAGCCTGCTGCCAGAGTGCTGGCAGAGGCCCCGCGGGGTGCCAGGACATTTAACTGGGGGGCCATTTGCACCCCCAAGTGAACACACACAACCATGTTTTTTAAGGCAAGTCTAATTTTAATGAACCACGTCAGTGAATAAATTCCAGCTTTCAGAACCACTCGGGCCTGGTCTGCCGGCAGCCAGCTCAAGTGACTCCGCTGCGGCCTTCCCGGCAGCTCCGGTGGGTTCCGAGCAGAGGAAGGCATCTGCTGGGATCAGACCACTAAGACCTGACGTGTGTGTGTGTGTGTGTGTTTGTGTGTGTGTGTGTGTGTGTGTGTGTGTGTGTGTGTGTGTGTGTTTAATGAGCAAAGTGGTTTCCCTGGCTTCTCATTTGTGTGTGTGTGTGTGTGTGTGTGTGTGTGTGTGTGTGTGTTTAATGAGCAAAGTGGTTTCCCTGGCTTCTCATTCCAGGCACAGGAAGCAATTATGCATTGTGTTCCTAACAGAACTTGGAGATCAAAGCTAAAAAAAAAAAAAAAAAAAAAATTCTTTACATACACCTATAAATGGTCAGGCATAATTAAAGCACTCAGAGAAACAAAAATACACGTGAGACAGTAGGGAAGCGAGACTCAGGAAGGAACAGACGGAGCTCCGCGGCTGCCGCGGCCCCGGGCAGCGCTGAGCCTCCAGAAAGCGTCGGCCGCGGGAACAACGAGGGGTGGGCCGTCTGGCTGGGCGGCCCTGAGCATACCCGGGGTGCACGCGCGAAGCTGCCGCTCGCCGGCGCCTCGCGACAGCAAGTTGGCCCGTTACCGTCGGTGACCCACGCCAGTTGGGAAACTGGCCGAGCTCCGTGCGGGGTGGGGGGTTGTTCTGCTCCGGCGTGAGACGCGCGGGCATGTGAAGGGATGCGCGGAGGCGGCGGCCCAAAGATCACACGGAAATGGTCACAAGGGCTCCTTCCGGGGAGGCGTCCAGGGGTGCTGGCCGCGTCATCTACCACAGACGTGTGATTTGGGGGCTACTTCGAATCTGACGCCAGCATCAGAACGTCCTGGGCGGGCAGCCTGGTTCTGCTGTCGCGCATACACTTGTGCTCGGGTGGGAAAGGGGTCCCTGGGAGGAGGCCGGAAGCCCCTGTCCTGTGATCAGCCACAGGGGAGCTGGCTGGAGGGTTGGCGCGTCTCCTTGGGAGGCCATGGTTCTCAGCACAGGTGTGAGGAGAGGGGATTCGGGGCTCAGGTCCCCAGGGCCTGCAGCCTGGAGAGAAGCATCCATGTGGCTGTTGCCATCCTGTGGGAAGAGCAGGAACTGGACAGGGTGGGAGGCCCCCGGCTCCACCGCCCACCCCCGTGACCCCCCAGCAGCTGAACTCGGCCAGGCTGGGCTGCCCCGTGGCTCACGGGCTGTTGAGCTGGGTCGGCCTGTGCGCCCTGAACCAGAACCTCTGAACAGAATCAGTATTTGAAAGGTCCCCAGATGACTGCAAAGTCCCGCCAGGTCGCCAGGTGGGGAAGCGCTCCTGCGTTCCCGGCATGCCCACGCGGGCCCCGCTCTTCTGCGCCCCAGAGCCTTGCTGTAAGGGTCACCCGCCCCGCCCGCCCGCAGGGAGCTGCAGGAGGAGAGCGGTCTGACCGTGGACGTGCTTCACAAGGTGGGCCACATCGTGTTTGAGTTCATGGGCAAGCCTGAGCTGATGGACGTGCACATCTTCTGCACAGACAGTGTCCAGGGGACGCCCGTGGAGAGCGATGGTGAGTCTTGGAGTCCGTCCCTCCCCACCCCGGCGGGCGAGGGGAAGCCAGGCCCGGGTCCCGGGAGGCGGGCACCGCGCCAGCACCTAGCTCTGAGCCTCGTTCCTCTTCCGCAAAGTGACAGTGACACAGCCAGAAGGACTGAGCCCGAGGACGCCCAGTTCCCCACACAGACCTGCCCGGTCATTGCTCACTGACGGGCAGTTTAAGCCCGAGTGGAACATGTGTTCTCTTTCCACCTGCTACAGAAATGCGCCCTCGGTGGTTCCAGCTAGACCAGATCCCCTTCTCGGACATGTGGCCCGATGACAGCTACTGGTTTCCCCTCCTGCTTCAGAAGAAGAAATTCCACGGGTACTTCAAGTTCCAGGACCCCGACACCATCCTGGACTACACACTACGCGAGGTGGACGAGGCGTAGAGGCAGAAGTACACTGGCACCTGCAGGCCATGGGAGCCGCCTCACCCGGTTCACTGAGCCCCGAGGCAGAGCTGGGGTCTTGGGGGTGGGGTGGGGTGGGGTGGGGTGCGGTGCAGTGGGCGGAGGTGAAAATAAAGACCTTGTACCTTTTCCACATTCCTCACGGGGCCCCAGCTGGACTGTGACCGCACCCTGGGACAGAGCAGCGCCGAGGGGACAGCTGGAGGGCTGGGTGCTGCCCTGTGCGGTGCCATGGGCTCTTGTTGGGACCCAGTGTGGGCGAACACCTGTACCCTCCTTGCTCACCACCCCTCCATCAAGGGGAAACTGAGGAACAGTCATGGCCCAGGGCTAAAACCCTGGTCTACAGCACTGGAGGCTGTCCCCTACGTGACCCCAAGGGACAGGGTGTTCTTGTCCACATCTCTGACTACCAGAAAAGGGGGAGGCAGAGAACGTACAATTTACTCAATTTTCATAAACAGGTTTAATGGTGGTCGTTCGTGTTTATCGATAAAAACTTTGGAACGTAGGCCATTTGTGAACAATTCCAGTTTACTGGGCATAATAGTAACTGATCCCTACAGCTTTTCTTATAAAGTGCTCCATACATCAAACTGCGTCACCAAGGGAGGAAGGGCCTCGAGGCAGACAGAACCAGCCAGAGTCCTGTGCGCGCATCAGAACTGTGTCTTCCGCTCCGGCTCTGCATCTGCCGGCGACAGCGAGCGAGCGAGCAGGGTCCAGGCTGGAAGGTCCTGGGTGGGGTTCCACTCCAGCCTTGCTGGAGTCCGGGAGCAGGGCTCTGTCCCCCCACGCAGGCCATGGAAGACAAGGAAGACCCTGCAGCTCAGGTACAAGGAGGCTCTGTGCAGAAAAAGGTGGCTTCTGCTGTCCCCAGCTGAGGGCACAGGGAGGACATGACACCCCCACCCCCAGCAAGCCTCTGCATCTGTCTGTTGACCTCCCTGCAGGGCCTGGGAGGGGGAGGGAGGGGATGGACCAGAAACTCCCCTCCAGGCAAGAGCCCCTCCTCGTTTCCAGGCCAAGGGAACATGGAGTCACCAGTAAGTCCTCTCCAGAAAGCACAGGGCAAGTCTCTAGTGCTGGAAGTCTCCTTGGTGACCTGGGTGAGGAGGCCCTCCCGCCTTCGAGCTGCTGCCCAGTGCGTGCGCCCCCAACCCCAGCGCGTGCAAGGCGGGGCCTGCTCTCCACTGTCCTGGGATCGCCTGTCCCTCGCCAGCCACATGCAGGCCATGGGCGGGTGAGCAGCATCGGACAGGGACGAACAGGAGGCTCAGAGGTCACGCTTTGTGGCTCAAGTGCACACAGGGCCGCGGGAGCAGCCCCGTGGGGCAGCACAGGCCCGCTCCCAGCGCCCAAGAACCCATCTCTACAGTGGGGGGTGAGAACACAAGCACCACCCAGAAACAAGACACTGACCAAAACGACCCCCAGTGTGCTGGGCTCTGCAGATGCACCGCCCCTTCTCGTCACCCCAGGAAGGCACAAGCCGCGGCCATGGGGCCTGGGGCTGGGGGGGGGGGGGGCGCAGCAGGTTTCCCCCCACACACACACACCCCCACGGCTGTTCCAGCAGCACAGGCAGAACCTACACGTGGGGTGGGTCCAAGTCCCGGCCTGACCCGGTCGTCTAGCCAGACCAAAAGGACACTCCCCCAGACCATGGTGTGCATGGTCTCCTCGGGGAAGCACACCTGTCTGTGGGTAGAGAAGTTACCCTCGGTCCCCGTGCTGTGTGCGGATACACAGGTGGACATCAGACCCAGACGCAGCCCCAGGAGTCTGCGCTCCCCCCTGGAAGGCATGAATCTCAGGAATCCTGTAGTACAGTCAGAACCTCCTCCAGCACCGCTCAGGGCCAGGGAGCAGTGAGCTCAAAGGGCTGCAGTCCTCGGAGAAAGCACCCTGCCTATGTTTACACAAAAGGGATTCAGAGCAGGAAGCACCCGGGCCCTAAGCACACAGGAGCCCCAGAGCTCCTGGAACAGAGCCCTCTGGGCCTGCAGGTGCCGGAGGGAGGCTAGAAGGAGGGGTCTGAGTGCCCAAAGTAGGTGAGGTCAGCTTACAGCAGGTCAGCCACGGCAACACGGGCCCTTGATGCAGAGTCCAGCCAGGACACCGCCCCCCACCCGCGCTCCTCTGTCCTTCCAGCCTCCAGGTGCAGTCTGCAGAGAAAGGGGCGTCCAGGCAGCTGAGAGGACGGAGCTGTTGCTGCACTTGGACAAACAGCACCACTTCACCTTGTCTCCGCCATCGCAGACCACCAGGCGCACACGGGTCAGAGAGTGAGCGTGCACGCAGGGAGGGACACAGGACACTTTACCCTAGAGGCCAGGCCAGAGGCCCCAAGGCACTCCCTGGGGCTTGTCCCTGGAAATCACCGCCGTCTGTGCACCCAGCGCCCCCGAGTCCCCACCCCACGCACACTCACACTGCCGCCCTACACCGGCCCAGGACGGCCAGCTGGCCTCCAGGGACGTGCCAGCTACAGCCACCCCTCATCTGACACAGGGACAGTCCTGCCCTCTGTGGGGTCAGCTCATCCAGACCATCCTGACTGCTCTAAGCCCCTGGGGGGGCCCCCTGCACGCCACCCCCCCCCCGGCACCTGCTATGTGGAAACCATCCTGCCACCGTGACCTCTGGGAATCAGAGAAAACCATTCCAGGGACCCTCAACTTCTCCTCGCCAGACTCACAGGCACTGTTGGGGGGGGGGGGGGGTAGGGGGACAGGGGCAGGGGCGGCTGAGCAGATCCCTGTGGCCTCTGGCTTCTGTGGACGCTCAGAGCCCTGGGGTCGTGTCCTCGGCCCTGCTCCCCAGGAGGGCAGCACCCAGACCCTGGCCCCTCCCGGCCCGGGCATCAACCCAACACCAGGGACCCCGTGGTGGGGGGGGAGGCAGCCGCTGTCTGAAGGGAATTAAACAGGAACACACCGTTTGGAAAGAGGTTTTAGTGAGGCCGCCCGGGCTCCCGCCCCAGGCCACTGGCACTACTGAGGAGACACGCCGTCCTCCAGGGGCCTCGGTGGGGTCAGGGAACTGTTGGGTCCCGCGAAGAGGCAGCTGAGCTTGGGCTTCAGGTCGTTCCACACCTTGCTCATCTGGAGGAGAGGGAGCACAACAGGGTGAGAAACCGCCGAGGAGCCCCATGCCACCAGACCGGACCAGGGGGGCAGCTGGCCCTTCCCCTCGCCACATCTCAGCCCCTTCCTCCACAGGGGACACTGAAAGCGGAGGAACGGTGTGCGCCGCACGCGCGCCCGGCAGGTGGGCTCCGCCAGGACCGGCCTCCCAGTGCAGCGGGTCACACAGGACAAGCCGCGCCAGACAGCAAGTGGGGGTAAGACATGCAGCAGCGCTCGCTCCCTCGCACGCTGGTATCCGGCTTGAGGAGCGGACACCAGCGGCACGGGGAGGAGGGCGGCTCGGAGTCAGCCTCCCCAGACCCGAGCCCACCCGCACGGGGCCCCGCGCGGGCCTCCACCAGAGCGGGAGAGGCCCACTCCTCTCTGGCTGACACGTCGGGACGCTCCCCAGGGATGGGGACGCGGCAGTCTCAGATGCTTGTAGCCCATCACCCTCCGGGTCCCATGCCGATCCTGGAGGCCGGGCAGGCGCACAGCACACACCGTCCTTCAGCAACGGAAACTTGCCACAGGGATTAAACACGCCGAGGCTGGAGAGTTCTAACAGGCGCAGAGCCGGGACTGCGGCCCAGGCTTTAGGGACTCTGGCCTGAGCATCCCTAAGGGACCAGGGAGCTACAGGTGGCCACAGGCAGACGCGCCCCCCCCGCCCCCAGCAGGTGACTGTGCTGCTGGGGCTGCCGCCAGGACTTGACCCAACCCAGCACACACCACGTCAGCAGCCGCCAGCAAAGGCAGAACCACACGGGGACTGTACACGAGTTTCTTCAACCCTAGACACACACCCCCTTCTAGGCTGTCTGGAGAGGGACACGCCTGCCCCCGTTCACGGAAGCGCGAGGAGTCCAAGACAAGCTAGCACTACGCAGCTCTGGGTTCCTGGGGCCAGCAGGCGTCCACGGAGCTTGCCACGTCTCCGGCCAAGCAGAGGGCTTGTTCCCAGCAGTGCAGGAGCCGCCGGCCGGAGGACGCGGACCCGGGGTCTGCGCCAACCCCTGCCTTCTCTCACCGATGCCCCACCCTCTCTTCTCTCCATTCCAGGGGACACTGCACTTTACCCGACTCCAGAATCCCTCCAGGAGAGGAGGAATGCTTCCATCGTGGTCTCACGCTGCCCCCCACCCTCCAAGAATCGTGAGGACAACTTTGCCACTGCTCTTCTGCCTACGTGTGAGATAGCAGACGTGAACCCTGCCTGTTTACGGACCCCGTGCTCCCCAGTAATGCCGCAAGGCCGGCTGCAGGAGTGCCAGGCTCCCAGACGGCGAGGGGCTGGCCAACCCACCTCCTTGTGCCCTTGGATCTGTGAGTTGACAAAGGCCCCGAGAATGTGGGAGGTGAGGGGCAGGTAGACGTGGACCAGCTGCATCTCCTGGTGCAGGCAGTACAAGGAGAAGTAGCTCCGAAGCTCCAAGGTCTGGATGGCATTCTCCTGCTGCAGAGAGAGGAGCCGCCCCTTGTACCTGGCCCAGCAGACGCTGCAGAGCGCCACACCAACACACGGCCTCTCCCCGAGCCCGGGGCCTCAAGCCCTTCCCTGCATCAGCACTGAGGAAAATTCCAGGCCACTCACCCCAACCAGGCGCCCCGAGGGCTCTACTCTGGGCACCGCAGGGCCACCTGCCCACCCCCACCGCCGGCTACACCAGCCCCGGGCAGCGACGCGCCGGAAGCTCAGGGGCCAGGCCCCAGAGTACAGCTCCAGGGTCCAGCCAGGCCAGGCCTGCAGCCCCGGGCCGCCCGCCCCCGCCCCCAGTAGCACCTCGACGATGCGGGACTCCAGCTGCTCCGCGGCATCGGGCTCGCGGCTCTGCACGGTGGTGCTCAGCATCTGTCTCCTCGTCAGGCTGTACTTGTGCAGTGCACGCTGGTGCTTGTGCAGCACGCCCTTCTCATGCCGTTCACACAGCTCCTGTGCGGGGGGGGGGGGGGGGGTTGCACCTGCGCTCAGCCACCAGCCAGCCGGGACCGGAGCCGTCCCCTCCGGGGGAGGCAGCGGGAGGAGACCGGGAAACACACACAGGCTTCGAAGTCAGCGCTGTTCACATGCGAGCCCCTCCTCTTTAGAAACCGTTCACACGCACTCCCACGCACTGCACACTCAGGGAGGATTCGTGGAACGGGATGGTTCAGGTGACGGGCCCCAGGTGAAACCAGGAGGGGCTGCAGTGCAAATCAGCACCACCAACCGAAAACCCACATAAACTAGGTCCTATCCACAGAGGAAGACGGACAGGGAACACGGAAGATGGGTCTCCGACTTTTCCGCTGCCCAGTTTCAGGAAGCCCATGTCCCTCCAGCAGCAAAAAGACCCGTCTCCGAAAGGAAGATGCACTGGCATTTCCCTGGAGCCGTGAAATAGCCCCAAGCAGTAATCTTGTGGGAAATACTGGCCACAGAATCACAGTGCTGGGACCTCAAGGGGACCTCGCTACCATCCAACTTAACAGAGAAATCCCTTCTGGGACCTCCTCAAAGTCCCGGGGCCCCTCCCCTGGAGCTCAGCACGAAGCATTCTCTGGCTTCACAGACAATCCAGCCCATCACCGAAGCCGCCACGGTTCAGAAGCCAGCCCTACCCAGAGCTGGAGTCGGACTTCCCAGAACCTCTGCCCACAGAAGAGGCAACCTCCCTCAGTGCTAGGCCAGCCCCTCACGTATGTGTAGGGAGCGAGCATATTTTCTCACACACATGTGCACAGTCACACGTGCACACGCACACACGTGTGGGGACACACGTATACGCACGCGTATATATAAGGTGCTCGTGCATTCACACACGTGCACACGTGTGCACACACACATACCACACATGCACACGTGTATGCACGTGTCTACGTGAACACACACACGCACTCATGCACATGCACACACACACTCACACCCGCCATTCTCAGACCAAGGGAAGACAGAGGCCTGTCTGCACACCTGCTGGGGCCACAGCCCAGAGCACCGGCAGAACCCAAGGGGAAATAACTCTGGCAAGACTGCCTACGGCCCATCTTCCCTCCACAGCCCTGGCTTCGCAGCTCTTCGTCCACTCCTCTGGAGTCACACCCCTGAAAGATCATGGATCCTTCTCAAAACCTCTGTCCTTGGCCAAGGAGCAGCCAGACTCACTTTATAGGACTGGAGCAAATCCAAGAAGAGGTTCAATTTCTCCACCACGTCATTCTCTTCCTGTTTGCCCTAGAAAACAAGGGTGGGTGACCAACACCGAGCACCACAGGACCCAGAGCCCCGGCCAGGGCCCCCCATACACAGGCCTGAGCTGGCTCTCCCCCCCACAGCCACCAGCCAGCTCTACAGAAGAGCCACCTTCCCACACGAAGGCCCCCCAACATGAGGCAGGGAAGCCACAGAACCCGGCGGCTGGTTGAAAACTACATCCTCAGTTCCCAAGGTCATGTGCCCACACCCTCAGTCCCCAAGGTCATGTGCCCTCTCGTGCTTGTCGCTCCACAGCACTGGGCCCCCCAGCATGCCAAAGCCACGGTGCGGTGGGGCTGGGCTGGCTTCCTGGGACCCCCCTGTTCTAACACCGTGCTCACAGCCACACGTCCTGAAGGGCTCTAGAGCACAGCTCATGTCCCTCAGGCACCGACACCTGCTGAGCACCTTGCCCGGGTGTTTGCTGAACACTTCCTAGGCATTCACCAAGCACCTCTCAGCTGTTTGGTGAGCACCTCACCTCCCCCAGGTGCAGCGTGGGCTCCTCAGAGAAAAGAGCCCTTTTCACAACCTCTAGAGCTCCAGCTACGGCACAGCATGAAAAGCTCACCTCAGGAACCACGCATCGGACTGTGTGTGTAGAGGGTGCAGCCAGGAGGCAGAAGATGGGAAGACAGGGGGAGGGGACGAATCTGACCACGTTACAAGCACTGCCCTGGGAGCCAGGGGCTCCTGCCCGGGTTCTGCCACCAACTCAGGGGACCCGGGACTCATGCCCGCTGAGCTCAGAGGTTCCAGGCTACTCATTCCCACACCCACAGCCAAGACTCGAGCCAATAAGGTCACAGGAAAATAACAGGCATGTTCCAGGTCTTCTAAACCTGGAAGGAAAACACCAGAGGTCCACAGGTGCCCTGCTCCCGCCTGACTGAGTGGAGGGCCACAGGAGGACGGAGGTTCCTCGGTCTAGCAGCAGGTCACGTCACTGGCTAAGTCCCCGTTCTCGTTCAGACCCCAAAGCACCATCCTGTCAGCATGGAAACAACAGCCCCCCCTGAGCCTCCGTTGTCCGGCCAGGATATAGCGACCTGGGGCCCCTAACAGGTATGGGGAGAATAAAACCAGGGCGTGTGGAAACGGAGTGAGGAAAACCAGCCCCTGGATGTCTTTCCTCGCGCAGTGAGAGTGAACAGAACCCCAGCTGTGCTGGATGAAAGTCCTGACGGTCGTTTGATCCAGTTTCACATTAAAACTATATTAATTTCACTTCAACGTGAAAACCACGAGGAATAGTCAGGAAGTGGCACTTCCTCAGTCATCACATTTCAAAGCAGCATCCGCCAGCTATCAGAGAATCTCAGAGCTTGGGGGTCAGCTTCAAACTATGAACTTTCACCACATCAGAAGCCTGAACCCTCTCTCCCACTTCAAAGGCAGAAACACAGCGTCCAAAGCTCAGTCGGAAAACACAGGAGACGACGGAGTCAGGAGTTTCCGTTCTGCGGGACGCCTGGGGATTCACCGTGCACCCCACACGCTCTCCCACCCCTGCCATGAGGCTGCCTGTTGAACTGGGAGCTGTGTGGGCCCAGGAGACCTGGGCCCTGAGAGGGACCAGGACAGCTTCAATTTTAGGTTTCAAAATGAGCTTTGAGGAAAGTCCAACAGGTTCCATGAAAAGTGTCCGAATGACCTCATCCAGCCCTTGCTTCTCACGGACGCGGAACAGGCCCAGGAAGCCACATAACCCGAGCACAGGCCCAGCACACGACACTGCCGCCGCACCTCCCACAGCACGGTGCCAGGCCTCCCCGCGGCGGACACGTGGGCACCTGGCAGGCCTGGAGAGGGACTGGGCCCGGCGCCAATTCTGAGAAACGCCAACAACACCCTACGCTCAGTTTCTAACAGGAACACACAGGCACCGGGACCACAGAGGAAGAAAACCCAGGACTTTCCGTACCAGCCAATGAGATCAAATTTCCTTTTCAGAACTTAGAGACGTCCTGGGCCTCTGAGGGCCCCACCTTGAGCCTGAAAATCCCCCAGCTCCACGGTCAGAGTCCACCACCGTCACCGTGTTCTCCAGCCTGCTACTAAGGAGCTTCGAGCGTCAGACAGGCAGCAAGTCCCTTCACAGGTACACCATTTTAATTTATTTACTACCAGCCTAAAGACCATTTCCCCAAGAACCAGGCCGCAAACACTCACCCTCAAAGTCACGTAGGGGTTTTATAGCATCAAAGCACCCAAAAGAGCCTCTCCGTCTGCCAGTAAACTGTGGACCTTCAAATCGATCCCCAAGGACCACAAGGCCCCTGCGCGTGCAGCAGAAGCATTTCCGGAGGCTAACTGGGTCTCTGCGGGGAATGGAGATGGGCTCTCTCGGAGCTCCGGAGCTTACTTACTGTCCTGATAAGTTATCAAGGAACCAAGTACTTGCTGACTAGGATAGCAAAGTGGGAACTACCTGGTCCACACAGAAGCATGCGGGGAAGTCCGAGATTACGTTTTCAAGGACAGATTATAGCTTCTCATCTCAGCAAAATCAACCCTCAAAGGAGCAGCACCCAGTCTGTCATGGGCAACCATCTTCAGAGGGTCAGGGGCTCACAGGGAGCCACTCGGAACAGATGGGGACATGCAGTTCCAACCAAGACCAACACCCACTCACTCCGGACAGAGGACTCCAAAGTCCACGTAAGAAGAGGTCCCTGCGTCCGTTAGACAGGGACAGGTGCTCTTCAGAACGGGCACCGAGCACAACAACGTCACTCACCTGCTGGGCAGCTTTGTCAGCAAGCAGTGCAAATTCAACGGACAGGCCTCTCAGCGCCTGTTTAAGGGACCCCCACGTGCTGCTGTTCAGAGAGGCCCAGGAGGGGAGCGGGGTCGTGTCAGACCCCAAAGCACTAAGGGAAAAAGAAACAGAGGAGACAAGACACTCAAGGCCTGGGAGCCAAGCTGGCCATCCAGCATGACATGTCATCCCAGGGCAACCTCTGCCAACGAAGAGCGGTCCCTGGGGACATCTGAGCATCTGTCAGAAAGGCAGGACCTCAGTCCCCGCCCCAGGCCTCCTGAGCCACTTCTGGTCAACAAGCCCCCCAGGGACGGGTGTGCACATGTGGGCCTGCGAGGCAGAATTCTGGGGACTGCGGAGGAGGGTGCGTTCCTGGCTGACCATCCGCTGCCCCTCCACCCAGAGGAGCGTGAACAGTTCGTGCCATCCTTTTCCAGTCTAGTCCTGACAGCAGGGAAAACGCCGTGTGACCTACTGGCACACACTCGTCTGTTTAGGGATCCACCCTTCTTCCCTGCCTAAATTCTCATTTTGTCCTTCTAAATTCCATAACCCATTTCCCCAACCCTCTCCTTCGCCTTCTAACAGTGAAACTGGTCAGAATGGGCGTCGCTATGGTAAAACGCCTTCTGCCACGAAGTCTGCAGATCCCTCCCCCGGCGGGGCACCTGCCTCAGCTCCTTCCCGAATATGAGAAGGTCAGCAGCATTGTCGATGGCCCTCGATGCAATCCGCTCAGCCCGATCGCGAAGCTTGTGGAAGCTGTTGTAGATGTTCCGAATGAGCTCCCGGCTGACGGCTAACTGAGTCTGGATGTCGGCCGGGAGGAAGTCCTGGCAGGGAGGACAGCAAGGCCGCGCATTACTGGCCGTGAAGGGCCTTTTGGAGACAATGCCCATCAGGGCAGGCAAGAAGCCCAGCAACGGAGCAGCTTGTGGGCCCAGACGCCAGGCCATGTGGGGGCCTCACGGGGCCTCCCTTCTTGTCCAAAAAAAAAAACAGAAACCAACATCACACATATACCACAAACACTAAGCTGAGTGGCCCCAGGAGATGGCGATTCTAGCGTCCACTGAAAGTGGACCCAACTGGAGGTCCTGCCAGAAGGCACACTCCAGTAACAACCATCAAGCTCAAGGTGACTCTCCGCATGAGGGCACGTCCTCCGGGAAGCCGCATTTCTCCCCCAAGAGTCACTTTTTACCAGCTTTACTATTAACTACCTATTAACGTGAACTCTTCTTTAACATTAACATTAACTACATAACGCTTACAAGATAGGAAGCTTAGAGAATGGAGTGGGCACATGGGCAGGAGTCCGTATTTCCGTATGGAGAAGCAGTTTAAGAAGGAAAAGGAAAAAGCTACCCAGTAGCCACCTTAATCCTCTTTAGAGAAAGAACAGATTTGCTAAATTTTACAATAAACCAATGCAACACTCCCATCCCCTCTGAAATCCGAGAGGCTAGTGACCCAGCGGGAGTCCACCTGAATCACAAAAAAAGCCTCGGGGATGTGGCAGGACAGCTGGCTGGGGATGTGGCAGGACAGCTGGCCGGCTCTGTGGCCAGACCATGCTCAGCCCCCTACGGGTGGGCTACTTGGTGGTCTGGGACCTTGGCAGCCTCTCGGGGCCCGTCTCCCCATCTGCAAAGTTGGCAGGACACCAGCTGTGCGTTTGAGCAGGTGAAAGCAGGTGAAATGAGGAAACCATGCAGCAGGCCTCGGCGTCATCCCCAGCACGCAGTCAGGCATGGGGTCAGGTGGTCACTGCCTGGACTGGAGGGGGCGCGTCACGACGAGCAAAGTACCTTGGCCCGAGGAGCCAGCTTACAGTTCATGAATTCATCTCCAACATACTGAGCTGATTCCTTTAACTTGTTCTGCACGTCCTGCAAAAGGAAACAGAACAGCCAGCTCTACCAAGCTGCAGAACAGTCTGTACAAGACCACGGAAGTCAGCAGGAGGCAGGATGTAGGCCTTCCTCAAAGGGAACGCGTTCCCATTGAAGGGCTGTCACACAGGCATCCCAGAATATCTCGTCACCGTGTCTCCCAGGACTTCTTCCCATTGACTTTAACCTTTAGGGTGGCCTTCCACAGCCAGGAAAGCCTGACTTAACAACACCGGCACTGCAAAACCTCCAGCTCCAGAGGGCAGCTCTCTCTCCAGAAACACAGGAACTCCATCCAGAGCAGAGAGGACCTCCATGCCATAGACGTCACATCCTGGTGGGTCCCACCGCGTGGGGCACAGAGACGAGCTGAGGTGTCCTCCTTCCTTCAGACAGACCCACAGGACCCGGCCCACAGAGCCCCGGGAGGGCCCGTGGGCAGCACACAGGCCTCCTTGGCAAAGCCATGTCCAAGACTGGGACCCACAAAGAGCCATGGGAAATACAGGCAGAGAGCCTAACCTGCAGCTCCTTATGAGTCAAGGAATTCTAGAATTTCAGAGATGCCTTGAGGATCATCTGTCCTAATTTTCTCATTTTACCAGAGGAAACGGAGTCAGGGAGGTCCCAGGGACAACACCCTATCTGTGTGAGGGCAAAGGGTCACACCTCCAGGACAGGGACGCTGCCCAACTCTGTGCCCAGTGTGTGCAGCTCCCAGGCCCCCCGCATTCCTCTCTGGCAGTAAAGATCCCTGTGCTAAAGGAACCTGTGCACCCAGGGTTCAAAGGCCTACACTCTGAGCTAAAGGGCAGAGGATCACAGCAAGCTTTCATGGGGTGCCTGCTTCACGTCCCATAAGAGGGGCGTCAGTGGCAGGTACCCCTGAGCTAGCAGCAGGAAAGCCTTCTCAAGGAGACCCCAGACCCCTCGGTCTGCCTCTGCGGCTCCACAATCTGTGTCCTGCAGTGGGAGAGGGTGGGACTGAGCCCCCCAGGGCCCTGCTCGAGAAGGGGGTTCCCTCGGACAGAAGACGACCCATCTGATTCCACTGGTAAAGTGGCCCTGTTGGAGCCCCTACCTCCACCCCTCTCCCTAGGCAAGCAGGCTGCCCTTGGGACAAGGCAGGGACTTCCTCCCCAACTGGGAACAAGGGCTCTGCCTCGCTCCCCAAGGCTAACGAACACTGCACAACAGCTGACAGACGCAGCCGCTTGGTTTCTAACAGAAATTAACATCCACATGGAGACGGTCTCCCAGGATGTGGGTCTATCCTGCAGCTCTGTGAAAAAGACTTCACTCAGTCTTCCAATGGCACGTCATCAATGTGGCCTCATTTGCTTTCGGGGAAACACCCATTGCAATCTGGGGTCTCCGGCACTTCCGTAACCCTCCCAAGCAAAGCCTTCAGGGCGACGGCGCTCAGAACCTCCAGCTGGACACACCAAATCCTGCCAAGCCAACGCCAAGGATGCCTCCTGACATCACAGCCCCATTATCTGGGAAGGAAGTAAATCTCACTTGGCGCAGTCACGTGGGCAGGAGACTCCATCAGGGCACCGAAGCCGAGGAGAGCAAGACAACAAGCAAATATAAGAATGCCAGGCAGTGTGGGGAACCTCAGGCCCCACCCGCGACAGTGAAGTACTCACAGGGCCGCTGAAGGACAGGAACAGCCGGAGGGCCACGTCCTCGGAGAACGGGGGGTGCCGGGCCACCAGGTTAATGAAGCGCCTCAGCGCCCTCCGCCGGGCCTCGATGAACTCCCGGTCGGCTGCGGGCAGAGAGCATGGGGTCAGCAAACAGGCTGGGCAGCAGCCCCACCCCAGCCCCCCGCAAACATGCTCCGCGGTGCGGAAATCTACCGGGAAAGGCATGGGTCCCTTTTGTTTGAACCAACGGTGATCCACCTCGTGCGGACCCCCGACAGGCAAGACGGGCACTGCTCACTGTGAAGGCGCAGGTTGTGCCGCGCTCCCCCCCTCCCACCCCGACCCGGCCCGGCCTTCCTGGGCGCGTCCCTTGCCAGCCACCCCCCAGCTTTACCTCCCAGCACTCTCTTGGGCGGCAGGGCCGGCACCATGCGGTAGGGAAACTTCTGCAGCAGCATGTCGTGGAGAACCACGAAGTCATTGTACCGTCTGTACACGGAGGACTTGAAGCGCTGCAAGAGGACGGAGGGCCCTGTGCTCAGACACCAGAAACCTCCCCTGTCCCCCCCCCCCGCCACCAACCAGAGCCCGCGGGAGCGGTGCGGCTCGGTGCCTCACCCTGCCTCACCAGGCTCTGCCGAGGACAAGCCCCGTCCTCCCTGGCGGCGCTCACCCAGCTTCCCACCGCCGCACAGCACGAGCGTCCTGCCCCACCGCCCGTTACTCGGGCTCTCCTGAAGAGACTGGACTTGGGGCAGAAGGCTGCGCCTGCACAGCGGGGCCCACCCCCCATTAAAGGCAGCCGATGTGAACAACGCCCTCTTCACTGCGTCCCACGGGCGCCCTCCCGAACACGGTCACGCAGCGCCGGCGCAACAAGCACGACTACCTCCTGGGAGAGCGCCGACCGTCGCGGCAGACCAGACATCGCCCAGAAGGCCGGACAAGCGGACGTCAGACTCAGTGCCACCGTACGCCTGTCACGGACAGACCCGTGGGCTCCGCGAGCACCAGCCCCCACGCGCAGAGGAACCCGACCTGGCTCCGTGTCCGAGCTCACACGACACGCACGTATGAGCATCGATCCTGGAAATCACACACGCTGTACTGCTTGTAAATAACGCTGCTCAGGGGACAGCAGCCAGTCTGACCCCGACGACCAGACACCCTGGCGAAGCAGAGCTGTACACACAAGCACAGGGGGGCCGGCTGCCAGGGGTTCAGGGCAGAGGGATGAACAGGTGGGACGCAGGGGACCTTCAGGGCCGGGAACACTGTGGGACACGTGGCGGTGGATACCAGCTGTCACCATCCAGACCCATAGAATGTGCGCCCACCCAGAGGGACCCTCGCACCGACTGTGGTCTCTGGGTGACGACATGTCCGCGTGGGATCACCGATCGTGACAAATGCCCCGTCTGGGGGACACTGATCATGGGGCAGCCTGTCCTGGTGGGGGGGAAGCAGGGGGATATGGGAAATCTCGGCTCCTTCCACTCAATTCTGCCGTGAACCTCAAACTGCCCCCCAAAATGTAACGTCCATTAAAAAAACTCCATAAGCTCTACAAAGAGAACCACAAAGTCAGGCGGCTGCTCTGCTGGGGACAGCACACGTCGTGCCACATCTGCATCCACCACGGCCTCTGGTTAGCGGGGTGCTGCTGGGGGTGGAGCAGCGCATCCCAGGAGGGAGCCCGGGCAGAGCGGGGACAACAAACTTCCTGAAGAAACGGGGCACCTGAACGACACGGGAAGGGCCAGCTGCCAGCGCCCGTACAGGGGAGGGCAGCCCCCGACGCTTGGAGCCACCACACCCTGGACCACATCCTGGGCCGCGAGGCCGGAAGGAGGAGACGCGCCTGCGCTGGCTCCAGCCCACGGAGGAAGGGGCTGCGCCCCCCCCGACCCACCCTCCCCTGGGGAGCAGCACCCACAAGCGCACTAGAACAAAGCTGACTCGCCGACTTCGGTCTCTGCAGCTTGAGAACACCTCAAAACAAAAATCCTGTGACTGCCGATTCCGAGAGCACACGCACACGGCCACTCGGTTCAGAAAACGTGCTTCCTCCCCGGGATGACAGAGACTCCTCCAACCGAAGCCCCACAGCAGCAGGACGCTGTCGCGCCCGCGGGGCCCTGCTCCGCCTGCCCTTGTGCGCCCCCCACTGACACAGCGGGACTCCACAGGCCCAAGAATGCTGTCGGCTCATCGATGACTTAATCCCCAGTTTCCAAATAAAAACTACCCCCAGGATCCATTCCAACAGCACCAGGATATAGACAGAGAACGGAGAAAGGGACGGAAGATTACCACTGCGGATGCCTCCCTGTCTCCGCACAGACGCACAGCCGGGTGCCCAGCGCCCCCTCGACTCCGGTATCGGGGGGCCCCTGACAGCGCGGGCAGCGTCCTTAGCGGGGATGAGATGGACACACACCAATCCTGCCCTCCAAACGGGACCCGAAGCCCACACTCCACCCTCAGGGATTTCCCACCACTGCAAAACCACATCAGGCTGGCCCGCTCCCGCAGCGTGTGCCCTGCAGACTGGATGAACTCCTCTGAGCAGCATCCCAGCAGAGGGATGGGGAGGGCAGGCTGAGCTAGCTGGGGGTGTGACTGAGCCAGAACAAGATGTGGGGACACGCAGGCTATGGAAACATCTGTTGGGTGGCTTGGCTCTCGGTGTCCAGTTTTGGATCTTCCCTTTAAGCCCAGCACACGGATTCTCTCTGCGGCCCTTCCCCTCACGCCACCCCCGCCCCGCCTCGTTTCCCAGCAGGCACACACTGTTTGCCCCTTACCTGGCTGGAAACCTCGTATTCCACATGCTTCAGGAAAAGGCCCTTCTTTTCGGGAATGAGCTCCACCTGCACAGTGTCCCTGCCCAGTAGCTCCTGCAGGGTGTATGACAGCAGCAGCGGGTTCCCCTGCGGCATCTGCATTCGACTGGGGTGTGGGTCCCTCCGCTCGCTGACCTGGGGCGTGGGCAAGTCTGGAGAAGGGAAAGCAAATGGCCAATAAAAACAGCTGCTCAGAAAGTGGAGACTGCCACCAGCCGGCCCTCCCTCCACCGTGTGCTCACTCAGCACCGGACTGTGGCCACGTCAACCCCCGTTCATTCATGCCGCGGAGCTGGCGCTCAGGGGCACCTCCTTCTGCTCCTAACAATCACCACGCCGTGATGTGTCCAGCCGCCTATGAATCAGCAAATACACCCACAGATCCAGGACCAGTCGGATCTAGTTTTCAACTTGGACAGAAAAAAAGTGAACTATTTACAAGTTTCATGAAAAAGAGCCCTCCTTTTCTCTGGAGTCCAGAAGAAGGTTAGAACCAAAGAAAGAGCCATATAATTTCTCTGTCCCACTGTTTTTACAGTGAACACACATTACTCCGTGTGCCAAAACATTCCAATTCCATGTAGGTAAAAAACCCACATGCTTGCTTAGAGCTAGGATTCCCAATCACACAAGTCAAAGAATCACACCCTCAAACCTCAGCTTCCCTACAGACAAGGAGTCACCCACACCTCACTCACAGAGCAGCAAAAGACAGATCAGAGAGATCACAGGCTAATAAACACGGAAGTCACATTAAAAAGTCGTTTGGTTTTTAGTACAAAAAGTTCTAAAGAAACGAAGTTCTTTTTGGTTAAAAAACATAGTAAAGTTAAGGTACCCCACAGAGGGGGAGGGGGTCTTACTCTAACCAACACTGCTATAAACAACCACAACAAAATGTAGATTTCTTTCCTCTTTTTTCCAAATTTTCTACAACGTGGTTGTATCATTTTTCATAATTTACTTCTTAAAACAACACTTCAAAGTAAGGTTGTGGTTGATATCCTAAACAGAATTAATGACTAAACTATTTTCATCTGAGAAATTACTCAGCATTTTAGAATTTAAAATGTAGTTGCCTTGGGACACCTGGGTGGCTCAGTCAGTTGAGCGTCTGCCTTCGGCTCAGGTCACGATCCCGGGGTCCTGGGATCGAGTCCCGCGTCGGGCTCCCTGCTCAGCGGGGAGCCTGCTTCTCCCTCTCCCTCTGCCTGCAGCTCCCCCTGCTTGTGCTTGCTCTCACTTCTCTCTCTCTGACAAATACAGTCTTAAAAAAAATTTTTTTTAATAAATAAGGATATAAAATGTAGTTGCCTTTAATTGACCTTAAAGCTTAAAACAAAATAAACTAAGGCCTTAATGCTTACTTGGGGACCCCAAGGGCCTCATAAAAACTCCACACAAAAACTCAACCTTATGTGCTCTAAAGCAGTAAGCTCCCAAGTGAGGGAGCATACCCTAGGGTGAAAACCATCCACAGGACGAAGAAAACAGAAGCAAATCTAGTCGTATTTTCATCTCTCGTTTTACAATTTACATTCCGGTGACATCACATAACATACATAATACAGTAGTACGACGCACGCACATAACTTACTAAAACTTGTACTGTGTAGATGCATGTGCACACATGTGTACGGTGTACATGAGTGTGAAGTACGTGTGCATATGCGAGCATGTGTGTGCACGAGTGTATATATACAGGATAATGTACATGTGTATAAGTGTAAATGTGCACGTGTGTGTGTGCGTGGGTATATGTGTGCATGAGTGTGACTGTGTATACAGGGAGTGCATACACGTGTGCATGGGGTGTGTACATGTGTATACGTGTAAATGTGCACGTGTGTGTGTACGTGGGTATATGTGTGTGCATGAGTGTGACTATATGTGTATACAAGGAGTGCGTACACGTGTGCATGGGGTGTGTACATGTGTTTAAGTGTAAATGTGCACGTGTGTGTACGTGGGTGTGTGTGTGCGTGAGTGTGACCGTATGTGTATAAAGGGAGTGTGTACACGTGTGTGCGTGGAGTGTGTACATGTGTACAAGTGGAAATGGCGCACGTGTGTGTGTGCGTGGGTATGTGTGTGCATGAGTGTGACTATATGTATACAGGGAGTGCGTACACGTGTGTGCATGAGGTGTGTACATGTGTATTATAAGTGTAAATGTGCACGTGTGTACATGGGTATGTGTGTGCATGAGTGTGACTGTGTATACAGGGAGTGCGTACACGTGTGTGTATGGGGTGTGTACATGTGTATAAGTGTAAATGTGCACGTGTGTGTACGTGGGTCTATGTATGTGCATGAGTGTGACTATATGTGTATACAGGGAGTGCATACACGTGTGTGTATGGGGTGTGTACATGTGTGTAAGTGTAAATGTGCACGTGTATAAGCATGTACGTGTATGTCATGGGTGTGCACACATGAGTGTGTGTACATGTGTGTATGTGAGTATGTGTGCATAATATTAAGAGTCCCCAATATCTTAATGGCCAAAATGTGGAGACCACAGCTCCAGAAGGTTCTCCCATCCTAATAACCCAGCCCCTTTCTGTGTAAAAATATTCTGATGGCCTTAAACTGTGTTTACCCAGTCTATTTAGGGACCACATGTACTCTCGGTCAACAAGCCAACAAGTGTTTCTCAAGTACCCACTTGAGTACAGTAACGAACAGCTCAGGGTCACTGAGCTCGTTAATAAACATTAAGCACACGGCTACAGATGGTCCCCAAGGCTGGGCACAATCCGTGAGGATCCAAACTCCAGGGCGAATGGGAATCCCACTGTGACGTAACTTTATGAGTACCGTGATAATGAGAGAGGGGGCCCAGACGCGGCGCCTGAGCACCAACTCCAGGGGATGCATCCCAGCTGCTGGGGGGCCTGGCACGCAGAAGAGCCTTAAGGAAAGCTTGCCAAATGACTATCTGCTGCTATTTACTGCATTTTCAGGAGTGAAAAGCAGCATGTCTGGGAAAACAAAGTCTTGTGTAACTAGAGCACAGAATATGTGGAAAGACAGGAAAAAGTGAAGCAAAAGGTAACGGGAAGAATATTTTTATCAGAGAAAAGATATGCAAATACATGTATCTGAGGAGGGACTTATATCTGGAATACATAAAGAACTCTTAGAACACAGTAAAAATAAAGAGACAACCCAATTTAAAAATGGGCAAAGGATTTGCATAGACATTCCTCCAAAGATACACCAGTGGCCAAAAAGCACATAAAAAGGTGCTCAACATCACTGACCGTCATGGAAATGCAAAGCACAGCCAGAGTAAGATATCCCCCACTGTGACAGCTCTAATTTAAAAAAAGGACTAGTGAACATTGGCCAGGACGTGGAAAAGCCTCACACATGCTGGCAGAGGCTGGCCTCAAGAACAGCCTGGCACGTCCTCACAACATGAGGCAGAGCCCCTCTGTGAGCCCACAGTTCCACTCCTATAAGTATACCTGAGACGTGAACACGGGTGTCCACACAGAGACCTGTAGACAAACATCCACGGCAGCATTGTTCATAGGATCCAGAGAGCAGAAAAACCCAAACGCCCACCAACTGTCAGGGAATAAATAAAAGCGGTTTACTCATACAATGGATTATTAGTCGGCCATACAAAGATTCATGCTATAAGATAGATGAACCTTGAAAACATGACGGTAAGTGAAAGAAGCCAGGCACAAGGGAGATGTATGGGATGAATCCGTGCAAACGTACAGAAACAACGCACACGGGTGCCTGCCTAGGGCTGGGGGTAGGGGGCAGTGACGGGAGAACACTGGGAAGTGAGAACTGGAAAATAAGGGGTTTCTCTGGCGGGTGATAAAATGCTCACGGCGAGGGGTGCACCACCCCGTGAACATGCCAACACTGCTATGTTGTGTCCTGTGCATGACTGAAGCGTATGGAACTCAAATGAGAACTACGAATGCCTTACATATAAAAGGTAGGTGACACCGGTAAGTGGCAGAGTAAGAACCTCCAAAATCCTCCCTTCGACAGAAGCAAAAATGGTCAGAACCCACTTTTTCAGAACACCGGAAATTGAAGATGTGTGGCAAGCCAGGGTATATTTATTGATGTGATAATTAGTTAAAATGAGGCCATACTGGGGGCACCCAGGTGGCTCAGTCGGCTAAGCATCTGCCTTTTGCTAGGTAATGATCCCAGAGTCCCAGGATCGAGTCCCATGTCAGGCTCCCTGCTCAGCGGGTAACCTGCTTCTCCCTCTCCCTCTGCCCCTCCTCCCTGCTCTTGCTCGCACTCTCTCCCTCAAACAAATTAATAAAATCTTTTTTTTAAGATTTTTTTATTTATTTATTCATGAGAGATGGGGGGGGGGGGGCAGAGGGAGAAGCAGGCTCCCGCTGAGCAGGGAACTCAATGCGGGACCCGATCCCAGGACCCCAGGATCATGACCTGGGCGGAAGGCAGACGCTTAACCATCTGAGCCATCCAAGAGCCCAATTAATAAAATCTTTTATTAAAAAAAAAAAATCAGGCCATACTGGAGTAGGCAGACCCTCAATCCAGTATGACTAGAGTCCTCATAAGAAGAGGGAGGACCACATGAGGAGCCCAAGACACCCAACACAGGGGTGGGTACACAACCGCAGAGGCAGAGACTGAAGCCACACAGCCACAAGCCAAGGAATGCAGAGGGTGGCCCGCCACAGCCAGACTCTAGAAGCGGCAGGAAGGGACTCTCCGCTATGGGGTTCGGAGAGAAAGCAGCCTTGCCCACACCTGGATCTCAGACTTCCGACCTCCAGGGCTGTGAGACATTACTGCTGTTCCAAGCCATCCAATTTGTGGTGCTTTGTCATGGCAGCCATACGACACCCACACAAGAAACTTCACAGAATTCGTTCAGAGAGGTCATTAAATAAAGTCAACAATGATAAGCAGCAACACCTTGGGGAGGGAAGAAAATCTGATTTCGGAGTTGCCACACTGTATTATTTAAACTGTCCAGTTTACAACTAAAGTTTGTAAGACATGCAAAGAAACAAGAAAGGATGGCCAAACACGGGGAAAAAAACCACCACCAGAAACCGTCCTCAAGGAGGGCCAGGCATTGGACTCATTCGACAAAGACCTTACATCAGCTGTCTGAAAGAGGTTCCAAGATCTAAGAGGAACCATCTCTAAAGAACCAAGGGAAAGTAGGAGAACCAGGTCTCAGCAACAGAACATATCAATACACAGAAGTTGTACAAGAGAAGTGGATAAAAATTCTGGATTGGAGAAGCTCAATAAATGAAATGAAAAATTCACGAGAGGGACACAACCGCAGATCTGACTGGCAGATGGGAAGACAGGCCAACAGAGACTGTCTGGTCTGGAGGGGACAGGAAGGAGAGAGGAGGAGGGAGATGGACAGACCCTCAGAGACCTGTGGGGCACCATCAAGTGCACCAACATCATCATCATCATGAGAGGCCCAAAAGGAGAAAGGCTCAGAACAAATATTTGAAGGAACTGCTAAAATCTTCCCAAATTTGATTTTTTAAATCCCAGAACCCAAGAGGTGCCTGGGTGGCTCAGTCAGTTAAGTGTCTAACTCAGGTTTCAGCTCAGGTCATGATCTCGGGGTCGTAAGATCAAGCCCCATCTCAGGCTCCACCCTCAGTGCAGAGTCGGCTTGGGATTCCTTCCCTCTCCCTCCCCCTCTGTCCCTCCCTGCCCCTGTGCATGGGTGCACGCACCCTCCCTCTCTCTTTCTCTCAAATAAATAAAATCTTCTAAAAAAAAAAAAATCCAAGAACCCCAAAAACTCCCACTAAGATAAACCCAGGAAGATTTACACCTAGACAGATCACAACTGCAGTGTTCAAACCGTCCAGAGACAAACAGAAACTCTTGAAAGCACCAGGAGATCAGCAACTGGTAAAGATGAACAGCTGACTCCCCAGAAGCCTCAGAGGCCACGAGACAGTAGGATGGCACAGAGTGCCGGAGGACAGAACAGTCAACCGTATTCTACATCCAGCCAAACTATCCTCCCAAAACGAAGGAGAAATTAAGACAGCCCCAGAAGACCAAAAACTGTGGATTCACCTTGGCACCCACAGCCCTTCCTTGCAAGAAACAAATCCACATGAAGAAAGAACTACACTGGAAAATAGACAAGGCAGTAGAAACTTATTCCTT
This sequence comes from Eumetopias jubatus, assembly GCF_037043125.1. Lineage (NCBI taxonomy): Eukaryota > Metazoa > Chordata > Mammalia > Carnivora > Otariidae > Eumetopias > Eumetopias jubatus. Next base: position 109,664,266 of record NW_028274818.1, on the reverse strand, counting down.
ACTTATAACTGTTTTCCTGGTTGACTTTAAAGACAACCGTGTTGGGCAATCACCACAAATGTGCTTTAACAGCATATGATTTACAGGGATACAATCTGTAGGATGGTAAGAGAATGGGGAGTGGAAGGGAGCTGTAGAGCAGCGAAGTTTCTACACACAACTGAAATTAAGCTGGTACCATCCAAGCTGGACTAGTACACATTAAGATGTGTAACTCCGAGGGCAACCCCTAAGAAAATAACAGAATCATATAGTGACCAAAACAAGGGAATTTATTTTTAAGATTTTTTTTTTTTTTTTTTTTTTTTTGACACACAGAGAGAGCACAAGCAGAGGGAGCAGCAAGCAGAGGGAAAGGGAGAAGCAGGCTTCCCACTAAGCAGGGAGCCCGCTGCGGGGCTGGATCCCAGGACTCCGGACCATGACCTGAGCCGAAGGCAGACGCTTAACAACTGAGCCACCCAGGTGCCTTAAAACAAGGGAATTTAAACAGTACACTAGAAAACACCTATCTGATGTAGAACAGGGCAATGTCAGAACAAGGGTGGAGAGATAAAAGTAATGAGGAAAAGATAATTGGAGAGCACCAAGAAGTCTCCATTTAAATTTTTAAGATGGAGTTTTCTCTATCCAGCACATATTAGTTTTGTTCTTTTCCTGATGGTTAAAGTAAGATAAAATCTCTAGACAGAACGTACGCTCAGTAATGATTACCAAACGGTCACATGCTGCCAAAGAATCTGAACTCTGACCATAGGAGAATCTAAAAGTCAGAACAAAAAAAAATTTTTTTTAAAGTCAGAATCTAAAAGGCACATTTTAAACTAAAGACATAGCATGCACTCTTGATGGGTCCCCACCACCTTAAGAAGAGCCCCTCTGTAGAAGTTTCAATCTTAAGAAAGCTATGACCCCAAGTATTGGTTTCCTGAACTAGGGCATCCATGTTTTTAGGAAGGAAAACAGGTCATGTCAGATCAGCTACCTGTCATGTAATGGCCCATTCACCACGGAAAGAGGAGGAACACATAGAGGAAGACTCCGCTTTTCTGCGGGAGTAAATGTCAAGTTCAAGGACAGGACCTGAACACTCTCATGAAATGGAAAACACACTGCGCACCCACTCAGCCCTGACAGGTGACGCAGATGGGGAGACAGGCGGCTAGGCCCAGACTGAAGGGCTAGAAGGGTGGGTTTTGACAACAGACAGACGTGTGCTGACATCTGGTTTCTGAACTCCTCACCACGGGGCCCGGCAGGTGACCACCGAGCTTACCATTTATCACCAGTAAAAAGGCAGTAAGGGCGCCTGCCCCTTACCCTCGATGCACCTCAATGACTGCAACAACCCTTCAGAGGACCCCCTAGCAGTGTTCCCTCCCTGCCCCAACCCTTCTGGCACCAAACTGCTCAACTGAGAGGTTCGGACTCAACCCGGAACCTGTAGGGTCAGAACAAGGCCTGGCCTTGAAACGCCACTCGCTGCCCATGAGCCACTGGGAAGGAAGCTGCTCTCAGTGCCGCGGGCGGAGTCCACCTTGCCCCAGTGGCCCTTGTGGGGAACGACACATCGGAGCTGAAAATAGCCCCTAGAAGTCACTCAGTAATACCCCTGCCTCCCTTCCAGATTCTGGTGTTCGAATCCAAAAAGGTTTTATACATCTGTGGACTAAGATGTAGAACCAACTGCCCATAACAGGTGTCCGGGGCGATGAGCTCCAGGCCGGCCCGCAGATCAAGGCCTCACGCGCGGCAGGGATGAGGCTCCGGACGCCTCACTACTATCAGACAGCCTGGCAGGTGTCAGAGAAAGAGGCATCACTCCCAAGCCAGCCACCAACGCCCCGTGTGACCCCCAGGGCATGCCTCTGCCTCTCTGCAGCGCACAGACGGTACCAGTCAGTGAGCAGTCTTCAAGACCCCTTCAGGTGTGAAATTCTGTGATTCTCCAAGCCAGCAATCCACAAACGAAAAGCAACGAAACGTCAAAGATGGTGATCCTTCCCAACAACACGTTTCCCTCGGAGCCTCTGGGCGGCAGTCCTGCTCCGGGCACACACCCAGAGACATGTAGCACCCCGTGTTCTGACGGCAGCTGTCCGCTGGGGCCGTACTCACTCACCATAGGCCAGAGCTTTGGGAAACCCACAGCATTTGCTCAGTGAGCCGCGCTCTCGTGCACGGCCTTGCTGCATCTAGGCCAGCCTTAGCAAGCACTGACTGCTGCAGAAGTCACGGGCTGGGAGACGGCACAGCCGCACGGGCCAGCCCCTCCCGGGAGGCCGCCCCCTCGGGATGCACACCGATCCACGCGCAGGGGCTGCACAGAGCACGCCCAGGCGTCCCTAACTCCACTCAGCCCAGGCACTCCCCAGGGTTCTCACCGCTTGCAGAGAGCCCCTCCCAGCATCAAGGGCTTTTCAAACCATGGTAAGTCATTTGTCCTCCAAAGGCAGCCAGGGAGGAAGGTTCCTACTGAGTTTAGTAGGAGGGCGCACCGGGATACATGTCCCGATGGACTCCAAGTTCACGGTTCTCCCACCACACACATCTACCACGACCGCCATCCTCGGCCATCCATTCACCAGAATGTGGGATGACAAGGGCCAGCGAGAGACAGCGTGGTCTCAGGGCTCCAGCCTCCAAGCGGAGTGTGCATCAGAATCACCGGGTGGGCTTGATCAAAGGCTGATGAGTAAGATAACTGTTATTTAAAAAAAGATACAAAATACGTGCTGGCCAGGATGTGGAGGGACCGGAAGCCCTGTGCCTGGCAGCTGGAAATGTAAAATGCCGTGCTGCATGAAACAGCCTGGCAGCTCCTCACAGAATAAACAGAATCACCGCGTGACCAGCAATCTCACTGCTGGGTCTCTCCCCACAAGAACTGGGAGCAGGGGCTTGAAGAGGTGCTCACTCACCCACATTCATGGCAGCATGATTTCCAGCAGCCGAGAGGTCAAAGCACCCCACGTGTCCACTGACAGATGAACAAAACACGGTCCATGCACACCGTGGAATAGCATTCAGCCTTAAAAAGGAAGGAACGCTGGCACCTGCCCCAACATGGATGAACCTTGAGGACACGGTGCTCAGTGGAAGAAGCCAGACACAAAGGGACAAACACCGTGGGATCCCATTTATAGGAGGTCCCTGGACTCACCGAAATCACAGACACAGAGAGTGGGTGGTGGGGCCAGGGGCTGGGGGCGGGGCAGAGTTTCAGTTTGGGAAGATGAGAAAGTTCTGGAGACACATGGTGGTGACGGTTGCACACTAGCGTAAATGTTCTTAACGCCATGAACCACACAACTGAAAACGGTTAAAATTGTAGGTCATGTATGTTTTACAACTGAAAACCCACACAGATTGCTGGGCTCAGCGCCAGAGTCTAGGGTGGAGCCTAAGACCCTGAGTTTCTAACAGGCTCCCAGGTGAAGCTGCTGCTGGTCCAGGGGCCACAGTTTGAGAACCACGGACGCAGGATGAGCAGAGGAAGGAACTCAGTGCTCAGTGCCTTGCCTGGACCCATGGCCCAAATCTGACAAAAATCAGGTAGGTGTTCATAAATGTGGCCACCATGCTTTACTCAGAGAGAGCAGTGACCAATGGCAATCCAGGTGACAACTCTTTCACTAAAGTAACAGGAAACGGAACCAGCAGGGGTCCCCGATTTTCAATAGGAACATTCCTTGTCAGTCTCATGAAATAGGTTTCTACCTATGACCAAGAACTGTTCTAAGCTACTCTGTTATTCTAAAATTCAGCTATTCTCAGGAAACGACCATGGCCTCAGAACTGAGAGCTCAGCAGGTGCATGGCCAGGGAGCGCTGTGAACAACCCCGGGGGAGGGGGGGGCGGGGGGCGGACCCCTAACTCGGAGCTCAGATACACAGAAACTCTCATGGCTTCAGCTTTGCTACCCCTCGGATGTGGCTTTCTCTTACCACCTTATTGTATGTACCATGACGACATTTTTTAAATAAAGAAAACCACTCCAGGGGCACCTGTGTGGCTCAGTCCGTTAAGTGTCCGACTCTTATTTCAGCTCAGGTCATGATCTCAGGGTCGTGAGATTGAGCCCCGCATCCAGCTCCACACTCTGCAGAGGCTGCTTGAGATTCTCTGTCTCCCTCCACCCCTGCGCCACCCGCCCAAAATAAAGAAAAGAGAAAGAAAACCACTCCCCGCCTACAGCATGCACACATCTGATTCCCCTTGCATATAACTCCCCATCCACAACAGACATACAGGGGATTTTTTTATACACAAAGCATGTTTCCATGTGTGTACATGACCGTGTTTCCCTTTCAAATTTTCTGGAAAAGCAAAAACCTCCTAAGCTCTTAGCCACTCACATAACACAATCACCACAAACACCGTTTTCCTTTCATTCAACCTTTGTTCTTAGGTACTTTATAAATGCGTTTACATTTGTTTTCATTGTGAGATATTTCAAACGTACCTAAAGTACAGAAAAGATCAGAATCCATGTATCCACCATGGAGATTTCACGGAAGATAACCCTGTGCCATATTTTCCTCTGAAAAAATGTTAAATACAGAAAACACGTTACGAAGGCAGCCACCCCCTCCCCCTTTCCTATTTGACAGTGGCCACTGCTCTAGAGCCGACGGACAGCATCTGCAGGCAGGCCTGTGTGCTTTCTCAGCGTCTGTACACGTCCGTAAAGTGCATGCGAGTTATCATCTTTCACATATACAATAAACATAATCATTCCCTTCGTCTGAGTTTTCTCATCCTGGAAGACAGCACGTGTACGGAAAAGTGCACATATCAACTCCGCTCAGCTCCATGCACAGCAGTGTGGCGGTACCCAGACAGATGGGACACCCAGGCTCCCCACGCTCCCGTTCTCCATCTCAGCCACCCCCCGCCTAAGGGTGACTGCCACCTTCTGGTCCCACACGTGACTTTCGCCTGTTGTCACATAAGTGGAATCAAGCTGTCAGTCCCCCCGACTCTGCCTGCTTCCACTCAGCATGATGTGTGAGGCCCGCCCGTGTCCCCGCTACAGACCGCACAGTGTGGTCAGGCCACAGCCTACCTCCTGGTTCTGCTGCTAGACACCTGGCTGGTCCCAGGTTTTCCTGGGACACGCAGCGGAGCCAGGAGCGCTTACCACACGTCATGTGGTGGGCATGTACGCTCATTTCTGTTGGGTACGGTCCTTACAGTGAGGTCCCTGGGTCCCAGGACTGCACAGGTGTGGCTTGGCCAATACTTCCAGTCTTCCAGAGTGACCGAGCCACATCACGCTCCCATGAGCAAGAGGTCCGGCTGCCTCACACCCGGGCCACTCAGTATTTCACCCACTTCCCCTCACCGTTCCCATAAGACCTACACTTCTCCCCCACGGCTGCCGGTAAATCACCTTTTCATCTTGATTTTTTACGTAACAACCACTATTCTGTCTTCCGAAAAACTATTACCTGTAGTGATTGCACAATATCTCAGGTATGCAACTAAAAATCAGGGAGCCATTCTCCCGTTAACTGTTCCCTGCTATTGAAAATGCATGAAGAATAGCCTCATTCACAAAACATTCTGCTATATTTTTTTATTGTCATTAGCATCAATTCCTAGAGAATGTTACATTTTTTTTTCCTGCTAATGGACACTTCCCTGGATGGCTTTTATAGACACACATGTTCAGTAAGACTTTCTTCAGAAACCCTCTTTTGAGCGTTGGTGCGGTGACCTTGGTAATCTAATGGATGTACCACAGTGGCATTAAAAAGATAAAACCAGGACACCTGGGTGGCTCCGTCAGTTAAGCGTCCGACTTGGCTTCAGCTCCGGCCATGATCCCAGGGTTCTGGGATCGAGCCCCATGTCGGGCTCCCTGCTCAGTGCAGAATCTGCTTAAGACTCTCTCTCTCCCTCTCCCTCTGCCCCCACTTACACATGCTCGCTCTAAAAAGAGACAGAGAGAAAGAGAGAGAAAACTAAAACTTTAGCTTCCCACCTGTGGATCAGAATGGCAATCACGGAGGGTAATAGATCCTAATGCAAAGTTTCCTCAACTCCACCCCCACCGCCTCCCAACACTGTTCTTTTCTCCTTTCTCAGCCGGCAGACACTCTCAGTCCTGCTGCCCCTCTGCTCGCCTCTCAGCCACAGCAGGTACCTGCAGCTTAGAGCCTGTCTGCCAGCTCACGCAGGGGCCGCCCCCTCCCCAGCTACCCACAGACCAACTCCTTCACCTTCAAATCGTGGCACCACCACCACTTTCCTGTGACAGGTACTCAGGGACAACTGCAGCTTGCACTCTCCCCACTCCCCACATGTGCAAGCACGTGTCACTGGCTCAGTACCTCTGAAAACTGTCCATGTCCCACAAGACCATCCACTCCAGGACAGCAGGCCTCCTTCCTTTGTCCACACTTGGTGTCCCACCCAGCACACAGTAAGTGCTCAAGAATCGTTCGCAGTCTCAGTGAAAGGAATCAAAGTCACGTGAGCAAGAAAGCCACATACAGGAATCGAGGCCTGCTCGCTATCTTAGGCAGGCCCACTCCACCCACACCAACAAATCTCATCAAGGTCCCACCAGCGACAGGAACCGTGCCTCAGTGAGCAATGGCGAGAAGTAAAAGCTGGTAACGCAGAGGATGGCTCTCAACAGATGCCACCGTGCTGAGCCCTGAGCAGGGACAGCCTCACACCGGCAGCACCTCCCCACCCCCACCATGGCCTCCCTGCCAATTTTCAGCTATATCCACTCTTCCCCAAAATAACAGAAGGCAAAAACCCGAATTACATAAAGCCATAACGCGCCATATGGGTAGTCAACCTGCACAGCAAGAGAAGAGAGGTTTTCATCTTCCTCCAGTGGTTTAAGTGTTTTTACCTTGAAGCAAAGCAAAAATAAACAATCTCTTCAGGTCCTTCCAAGTCCTCTGGTACTTCTTAGCCGAAAATTTCTGAATTGAATCCTCTCCAAAGCTCAGTTCAAACACTCCTGTAACAGTAAAATGTTTCCAAAGCCCTGTGAAGAGTCTAGTGATCCTACTCTCCGGGCTGAGTCTCCTTGCTGAGCTTCCTCAACATCTCACCCATGAGGGCCTCCCACACCCGAACATTCACCACCTCCCCACCCCAGGTCAGGGAACTCTGGCTCGCCGACGCTGCTGGGCACGGGGGTGGTACACAGCACGTGCCACCTGTGTGTTCCGTGTGCGAAGGAACGCCACCGGAACCCTCCCTCACACCATACAGGAGAACTAAAACATTCAGGTCCAGGGTTCATTTTGAAAGCACTAAAACTACAAGGTCTTAGCAAAAACTATAGAACTAGATCTTCCTGACCTTGGGTTAGGCAAAGCCTTCTTAGTCATGACACCAAAAGCTCAAACAACAAAAGAACAAAAGAGATGAACTGGACTTCATCAAAACTAAAGGTTGTCCTGCTGCTAGACACCATTAAGCAAGCAAAAAGACAACCCGCAGAATGGGTGGAAACATGGAGGAATCACAGATCTGATAAGGGGTGTGTGTCTAGAATATAAAAAGAAATTCTGAAAACTCATTTTTTTTAAAAGACAAACTACCTAATTTTAAAAATGGACGAAGGATCTGAACACACATTTCTCCAAAAAAGATACACAAAAGGCCAATACGAAAAGATGCCCAACCACAATGAGATTCCATTTCACACCCACTACGAGGCGATAATCAAAAAGACAGGCACCAAAAAAAAAAAAAAAAAAGGAGGCAATAACAAGTGTTGGTGAGGACACAGAGAAATTGGGAGGGCCCATACCTGCCGGAAAACAGTCCAGCAATCCCTCCAAGAGTTAAAGAGAGGTTACAATCCGACCCAGTCACTCCACTGCTAGGAATGAAAAATATGTCCACACAAGAACGTGTGCATAAACGTGCACAGCAACATTATTCACAACAGCCAAAACGTGGAAACAGCTCAAATGTCCACCAACTGACGAATGGATAAGTAAAATACAGTCTCAACATAATGCAATGCTACACAGTCATAAAAGGTCACGGCGCGCTGGTCCGTGCTACAACGTGGATAAACCCTGACGCTCAGTGAAGGAAGCCAAGCACGGAAGGACACATACCACAGGCTTCTATTTACATGACATCCCCAGAAGAGGCAAGTCTGTAGGGACAGAAAGATTAACCACCACCTGGGCTATAGGAGGAGAAGGACTGGGGAATGAAGACTGACCATAATGGGTGCAGGGTTCCTCCCAGGGGAGATGAGAATGCCCTAAGACTGATGACGGTGGCGGCTGCACAATTCTGTGAATATACTAAAACCCCTGAACCGGATACTTCAAATGGGAGAATTATGTGCTGTGTGCATGAGAGCTCAGTGAAGCTGTTAAACATGTTTTATGAATTCCCCCTCTTCTCTCCAGCTTGTGAATACAAACTGCTTCTCTACACCAGAGCCGTGCCCGGAACATGGATGGCTTGCAATCTAGAGCAAAGGCGTCTATGAAGAAAGGGAAAAATCATCTACCTGTGAAATCCTCTGGTTGTTCCAGGCACAAGCCCAAAAGTCTAGCTGGCCACAGAAACTTCCAGAGGCCCATGGGGTCCCTGTCGCCCCCATGGCCATGAAGCTACCAGTCAGAACTGGAAGCAGCCACTGAATGCCCAGAAGCAAACAGAGTTGCCCTTAATAAATGTGTCCCCCAACTCCCCTAACTCCTCCCACAAATTCAAAGGCAGGGATAAAGCCAGGCATCCGAACAGCTGTGTGCAGTACCCCCCACCATTCAAACCAGGGCCATTCCCAATGAAACCTGTTTGTGTCTGGAACCTTACTGAATGCTTTACACAACATCTCCTTAGTCCTAGAAAACCCTGTAAGCGGGTGCTTGGTCCCATTTTACAGATGTGAAAACAAGGCTCAGCTAGCAGCAGAGCCGGCCCGAGGTCACAGAGCTGGCAAACTGAGTCACGGGGCCAGAACCTGCACCAGGCTACGTGATGACGCCCAATCCCGTGTTCCCTCCCTGACTCACCGGGAGAGGAGCAGGAACAGGCACACCCCATGCCCGGGGCCAGAGATCAGATGGTCTCAGTGCACATCCCTGACTCCTGTATGACTATGGGCCAACAGCTCACCTCCCTCACCGCACTCAGTTTTCTCGTCCCTAAGATGGGGACCATACCATCGACATCACTGTCTGGCTGCAAGAATTTTTTTTTAAGAAGGTATGTGGGGCGCCTGGGTGGCTCAGTTGGTTAAGCGACTGCCTTCAGCTCAGGTCATGATCCTGGAGTCCTGGGATCGAGTCCCACATCGGGCTCCCTGCTCGGTGGGGGGTCTGCTTCTCCCTCTGACCCTCTTCCCTCTCGTGCTCTCTCTCTCAAATAAATAAATGAAATCTTTAAAAAAAAAAGAAGAAGAAGAAGAAGAAGGTATGTGAAAGCATCTAGCATGGTGCCTGGTGCTCAAGCTTTTCTTTTCCCAAGGACCTGCAGACCAGACACAAAGTTTCCAGATCAAACCACAGACCTAACGAACTGCAGGCCTGGCATGCTCGCTGCCGCAAGCACCGGGTTCTACACCGTAACAGCGGCATCTTGCCCTGGTCAAGACCTGAACGACACCTGAGGTTCCGTGCTAATAACCCCGCGTGGCTGGCCCCTGGGATCTCAGGGACACGTGTGAGCCACTCGCACACAGATAGGACATCCTCAGCTGTGAGTGGCTATCCCTTTCCAAGGGGGATTCAAGAGACCAAACCACAGAGGGGAAAAAAAATCACGGGTCTGTTTCCTGAAGACATCACAAAACTGAAGCGGAGTGCCAAAAGCAGTCACCTATCAGATGATTTCCTCTGACTCAAACTGGAGCAAGAAGCACCAGCACAGGGGCCACCAGCTCTCTGCTTCTTCATGAATCTCACCAAACCTGCTTCTGAAAGGGCCCTATTCAAGTTGGGTCTATTCCTCAAAAAACGTCTTCAGTCTCTCACTTTTGGAATGTTTACATGTGGGGAGGCCCAGTGATTTTTTTTCCAGAGTTTAAAAGGAATACTATGTTAGCTAATTTGCGGAATCTTGGAATAACTTACAAAGAAGGAGTTCAAAATTCCAAAAAGAATCATGGTCTCTCTTTTAACTAAATTCAATCTGGTTTTGGTTTTTTGTTCTTTCTTTAAACCCTCACCACGGGTCTGGTTGGTTCAGTCTGAAAGTGACTCAGGTTTTCTACGATCTCTTGCCGTAAAAGTGAAAATATTCCAAAATATCCAGCAGAGCTAAGTGCATCTCTATCCCAGTGAAGGCTAAGTAGAGAGCCTGCATTCACAACCAAATGAGGCCCCGCTAGTAAAATTCCAAGCAGTCACTCATATTATAAGCCAGTGAGATACAATTAAATCCATTTGAACAAACCTGATTGGCCTATGGAAGGAATCACAAAAAGTTAGACAAGGTCCCTGCCATCCAGCTGCCTGCAGGGTAGACGACCAGGAATGCCATTAATCAGCCGGAGAAAGGTACACCCCGGAAATTGGCATGAACAAATTAGGAACTGTGAAGAATGTCACCGTAAGAGAACTATGTAGTCAGTCTTGCCCCCACAGCCCAATGTGCACTGAATGTGGAGACCTAGTTTTCCATGCAGAGGAGGCTGGACTCTCCTCTGCTGTCTGCAGCCCAAAGACTCCAAAATCAGTTAACTAGGATAATCTGAATATCTTCGTCAGAGGAGGGAACTCAGCCGTGCTTTGCAAAATTTGTTTTTGAGCGCTGTCATATTCCACTCAATGGGAAGAAACACACTCTGTTCGACATGGACCCCCCAGCTCCCCAGAGTGAACTGGGGGGCTCCAGGAACGAGGCGTGGAGCCTAAGCCCACACGCAAGCCACGTGGGTAACAGTTCTCCTGAGAAACCACCGCCGCCCATACACACACCTCCTCTGGTCATCCCATCACACCATATAAAGTGCACCACCTTCCTGAAAAGAAAGGCGACATCGCACAATGAATGGTCTTCTGTGGTATCTCAAGAATGGTCACACAGAACCATCTCGCTGTACTTAAAACCTTTCAGAGGGGGAAAGTTCACAGCCGGGAAGGCTGCTTAAGTGAACCCTGATGAGGCTCCTGAAAGGCAGGCTCACGACGCAGGCCCGTGGGAGACCGGAGCAAGGAGGTGACATCTGCCGCTTCCGAACCAGAGCCACATGCTTCACCTACGTGTGAATCCCACTCTCTGGTCCCAGGCCAGTGACGGGACTGCTGCCGCCTCGGTTTCCCCATCCGTAAAGTGGGGGTGCTAGACTACTTGCTTCACAGGGTTACTGTGAAGGGGATGGCATCTCCTCCGTAAGGCCCCACCAGAGTGTCTGACACACAGGAAGCGCTCTGCAAGGCTTTGCCATCAACACGACCCGTACTCTGCGCCGTGAAGAATGCCCTACATGGAAGACCATCCCGGGAGGAGGCAAAACACACCTTCCACCCGTGACCCAGTCCATAGCGGGAAACACGCCACTTCCATAGGTCACAGTGAACCTCTAAACTCTGCAGGGGCTCCAAGAGACTCCCAGCTTCACCGTCTGTCCTAAGGAGCAAGATCAGCGGCACACCTGGGACACCCGAGATAAAGGACTGCACCTCTAGACCTTCCTCAGAAGAGCTACAAATGCGATCTTAAATCTCCCCTTGGTGCAAAAACCCAGCAGTGAGGGGCATTTCTCAGGAGCTGGGAGGTGACCTTGCCGTCCCAAAGACAATTAACAGTGCTAAGTCACGACCATCGCCAGACTCCTTTACAGTAGATGGCTTTGGCCAAGGACATACTTGAACAGCAAGTGAGGTCCCCAGACAGCTCTCCAGCTGTGACACAGGCCAGCAGCCCTAAGGTCTGAGTCCTGAGGGTCCCAGGGGCCACCAAAACAGCTGGACTCACCAGCGCCAATCATATTCAGACACAGACATCACAAACAGTGGAAGCCAGGGCGGGTGGGAGGTTGTCTCCTGCTGATGCAGTTGGACGTTGACACAATAAAACATGTATTTCAGTACAAATGCATTTCCAAAATTAACTAGAGAGTAGAAACCAAGAGAGTTCAAAATGCCCACAAAACTACTTTAAAACAAGACCCCTTGCACCCACCTCTGCTGGGCAAGCCGCATCGTTAGCAGGTGCACTTGACATCTTGGGATCTCGGGGTTTCCCTCCATGTTTTCCACTGTGAAATACGTAACACCCACACAGAAAGGGGTGTATGTAACATGTCTATGGACAGTGCAACAAAATTGTATCTCGAACACACAAGCAGGTGGAAAATTAAAAGACCACCAGCACCTGAAACCCCCACTTGCCCTGTATCCCTTATAGGTCAAACCCCCTTTCTCCTACCAGAGCGACCACTGCCTACTTTTCGTGGTATTTTGCTTGCTCTTCATTTATAGTTTTATCACCTAAGGAAGCATCCCCCTACATGACAGAGTTGAATTCTGCATGTTTTTTAACTTGACAGAAATGGGAGTCACCAAAATGTGTGTTTTCTCTGGCTTCTCTGGACACCCTCAGCAGAGGAAGGGGGGACTCAGTTCTGACATTTGCAAAGGTCCCTGAACAGGTCACCTAAGGGCATCTACCAGTTCTCAAAGACGGATAACCGAGTTTACAGAAACTCTGATTCAACTGCAAGGCTGAAACAGCCATCACCTCTAAGGTGGGGAACTAACTTAGTAGGAGACAGACTTTGTGTACCAAGTGCAAGCTGGAGGACAAGTTTGTTTGTTTAACTTTTTTTTTTTTTAAAGATTTTATTCACCCACTTGAGAGAGAGAAAGACCGAGAGCACATGAGCATGAGGGGGGTGGTGCAGAGGGAGAAGCAGGCCTCCCGCCAAGCAGGGAGCCCAATATAGGGCTCGATCCCAGGACCCTGGGATCATGACCCGAGCCGAAGACAGACGCTTAACCGACTGAGCCACCCAGGCGCCCCTTGAGGACAAATTTTACCATTGTTTCAATTTAAAAGAATCATCTGAAAAACATATGGCAAGAGTATCTTTTTTTTTTTTTAAAGATTTTATTTATTTATTTGACAGAGAGAAACACAGCGAGAGAGGGAACACAAGCAGAGGGAGTGGGAGAGGGAGAAGCAGGCTCCCCGCTGAGCAGAGAGCCCGATGCGGGGCTCGATCCCAGGACCCCAGGACCATGACCCGAGCCGAAGGCAGACGCCTAACCGACTGAGCCACCCAGGCGCCCCGGCAAGAGTATCTTTAACACAGATTGTATGACATTAGTACTTTAGAAGCACAACAGAGAGCTTGATGCATTATCATGCAGGCATTCAACAGACAATGATAAAAAGCTACTTTTACCAGTGTAAAAAGAATGTTCAGTGAAAAGAGCAGGCTATAAAGGGTATATACACTGAGAATAGCCACATAAAAAACATATGCATGGGAAAAAGGAAATAGAGTTGACCCTCAAGCACCATGGGGGTTAGGGGCGCCAACCCCACCCCCTGTACTGCTGAAAATCTACATGTAACTTCTGACTCCCCAAAAACTTTACTAACAGTCTGCTGTTGACTGGAAGCCTCACTGATAATAAAAGGTCAATTAATACATATTTTGTATATATACGATATATCCTAACCTTATGACAAAATAAACTGGAAAAAGAAATGTTGAGAAAGTCAGAAAGAAAACACATTTCCAGCACCGCACTGTATTTGCCACATACAGCTGACACCTTGTCGCTCACAAGTCAAGTGCACACTAACATGCGGTGGTTGTGTTGAAGTGGTGGGATTATGGGTAAGTTCTCCGTTTATAAAATGTTCGAACTTGCAGTTACGTTCTTGTACAACAACATTCTCCTCCAAAAGCCAATTCTCATACAACAGTGCAATTTTACTGGTTTGATTACAACTCACTCGTAAGACTTGTGGTAAACAAACTGTACCGGCACAAATCAGTTAGGAAAGATCCTCGGGAGACCCATGTAAATGGACATCTCGGACAGTACCTAACCCACAAGTCTCTCCAGTCCATACCGAGCTTCCCTGGAATTAATGAGGCATCACATAATTTCCCCTCACCTCTGCTGAGCACACAACCTCCAAACTGGTCAGGAGTCCTCGAAAACCCCCACTGAACACCTGCTCCACAGGCAGAAACAGCCAGTGTGCTCCCCTGCAGCAACCCAGCCAAAAGAAAACGTGAAGTGTGGCATCAGAGTCCCCTGTAAGTCAAACGACTGACAGAACATGCATCTCAGGCCATCCTGGGCCCTCAGCACTACAAGATATTTTAATCCTGACTATTTTAACAAAGAGCCTCTACCCCTGAAGTCTGGTTATGGTTTTTGAGTGATTCTATAATAAAAACACACAGACAGCAAAAACACTGCAGTTCTTCAGAGGGTAACAGGCTCAAGAGTCACGGTCTCCACATACCCTGGGCTCCAGGCATTCCCCTGCGCCTCCCGCCGGCCCTACTCACAGACAGGCCACCCCTTCAGCCTCTGCCCAGCAAGTGGGACGGACAAACATCTCGTTTTTGTGTTGCCTTTTTCTTAGGAAGGAAAAAATAATACCAAAACAGAATTCCCCCACCCGGAACACATTACTTTCTTGCTAACCACAAATTCTGGCAAGATCTGTTCTACACAATAGTGATTCAGTCAGTTCCTCTTTCTTCAAATTGACACATTTTTACCTTGCAAATTGTGTATGTCTATAGGAGAGTTTAAAGACCAATAAAGCAAACTTAAATAGTATTTTCACAGCTATCATTATCAAATTAAAATGTGATATTATCCTTAAAAAAACTTAACAGTAAAAATTCTTTTGAAACATTTAACCTTTTCTACACAGCAGATCTTACTCTAGATCCTGGGAGGTAAAGAAAAATAATAATTTCTGCCTACTGAGAGTTTACAATCAAAATGTGCATAGTGATGGAGAGGAGGATGGACAGGAAGTTTTTTCCTGAATGCAAACATCACTTTGAGGTATAATTTAACCCAAATGCATACATCTTATGTGACAGCTCAATGAATTCTGATGAATGTACACCCAGAGAAAAAGCAGGCAAGGGGTGGTGGCTGGGGCCGAGAGACCAAGGAAATCGCCCAGGCATGCAGAGAAGGTGGGGGCCCCTGTGCAGGAGCTCGGATGATGAGCAGAGCTCAGCCGTAACCCCAGAGAAAACCAGGAGACAATGGCTTGGAGCTTCCTAACCAGATGGAATGTATGGAATGCCATCAAGTTAGCCACTCCAACAGAAGTGAAGCTGATTCTTCCATGTTCTAAAGCCAAGTTTAGGTCCATTGGATTGCAGAAAGTGGGGCCATGATACACAGCAGTCGTTTGTGTGTATTTTTATCAGGGTTATGATGCAACCTCAAAAACTCAAATTACATAGTCAAGCATATATCACATTCATCCCTTGCCATTCTTACTCTACGTCCCAACTGCTGAGCTTAAGAACCTCAAAACAGGACCTGAAATACAATCTCATCCTGCACAGAGAACAGGATGTTCCCATTGGATACTGTGATAGTAATAATTTTAACATAAAATCCCCAAAGGGTCTATGTTCAAAATGAAAAAAGAAACGCAACAAATCTAAAAGGAAAAAGACACACTCCTAAGAAAATGGGCAAGAGATATGAACGGTGAGTCAGTTCAGAGGCCACATAAGATGAAACTATGACAAGAAACTAAACTCCACTAATACTAGAGGAAATGAAGTCCAAACAAAAATGAAACACTTTCTGAATGTCTGTTAAGTCTGAAGAGAGTTTATAAGAATGGTAGTTAGCATCCAGGAGGTTATGAGGAAATGATGTTCTTAATAGGGCACTCGACAGTCATAGGAATAAACTGGTAGGAGTCCCCACAGAGGCTAAGGTGTGGGTGTCTGCTAAAACAAAAGACATGTACACCCAGGAACCAGCGATGCGAGCCCCAGGGCAGCTACTTGTACAAGGCACAGCAACACGCCCTCCCCCACAAAGCGGTCCACAACCTAAGCCCTGGAAACTGAATTTGTTGTTTCCACAGTAAAGCGGAACTAAGGTAGCAGATGGAATTCAGGTGGCCAACCGGAGGACCTTTAAATAGGCCATGGGTTGTGGATTATCCAGGTGGGGCCAGTGTAGTCCAAGGGTCCTCAAAAGTGGAAGAAGTAGACAAAAAAAGGGGAACGAAAGAAATGACAGCATGAGAAAGACGTGGCCCATGGTTGCTGGAGAAAGGGGACCATCATCAGCCAAGGAATGTGGGAGGTGTCTGCAAGCTAGAAAGGCCAGAAAATGGATTTTCCCCTAGGGCCTCCAGAAGGAACGCAGCCCGGCCCACACCTGATAACTCGCTCAGGGAAACCTATTCTGGACTACTGACCTCCATCCAGATCTGTGAGACGATCAATTTGTGTTGTTTAAGCCACCACGTTTGTAGTCATTTGTTACAGCAGCAGCAGAAAACTAATACACTGCCCTAGGGGAACACGGGCACATGTGTGCGAGGAGGCACGTGTTTCCTAAGTACAGATACGTAAAACTATAAAAACAGGACACAAAATCCGTCCCAAACCGGGTGCCTGGGTGGCTCAGATGGTTAAGCGTCTGCCTTCGGCTCAGGTCATGATCCCGGAGTCCTGGGATCGAGTCCCGCATCGGGCTCCCTGCTCCTTGGGAGCCTGCTTCTCCCTCTGCCCCCCCCCCCCTCCCTCTCTGTCTCTCATAAATAAATAAATAAACTCTTTAAAAAAAAAAAAAAAAGAATCCGTCCCAACCAGTAACAATGTCACCTCTGGTAAAAAGAGGGTTATGGTAATCAATGTGAGACTTTCACTTAATTGATGTTTTACCGTTTTTTAAAGAAAACGTGTTTGTCCACGTATTGCTTAACTGAAAGTTAAATTTTTAGGGAGTTACCATTCACAGATTAAGCTGCAAAGCATTAGAATATGATTCTTAATGCTGAAAACCAGGGAACACAATTTTCTCTGACAATCCCAAAGGCACTACAAAGACCTAGACCTCACAAGCCCCCGCAATTAATACAAGTGGGTTCTACCTGTGTAGACAGAATACCAGAGAAGACAAACTTCATTCTACGTCCATAAGCAAAAACACTTCCAACAAATCCAAATCAGCGTTGGCTCAAGTGTGAAATAGACACTTATGGTCTATAGACAAGATTCAGTCTCAAAACCTTAGGTTTTCTGATTCCAACCCACCCAACCATGACTCCCACCTGAACGTGCTTCCTTGATACTTGCCCACTTTGGGCAAGTCACTTGCCTCTGTGTTTTATTTTTATCCCAGCGTAAAAAAGGTTTGTTCTCAGGCACCTGGGTGGCTCAGTCAGTTAAGCGTCTGCCTTCGGCTTAGGTCGTGATCCCAGGGTCCTGGGATTGAGTCCGGCATCATCGGGCTCCCTGCTCTGCGGGGAGTCTGCTTCTCCCTCTGCCCCTCACCCCGCTCGTTCTCTCTCTCAAATAAAATCTTAAAAAAAAAAAAAGTTTGTTCTACCACTTCACCCGCCTCATAGGATAGTCAAAAGGTTTTAAAGGGAATGAAATGACAGGCTACATACCAACAGTCAGTGAACCCCACTTTGAGACTCACCCCCGCTGTAAAACAGCACTCTGTAAACAGAGATGCTACACTGTCCCCATGGTGAGCACACCTAATAAAATCACCACGACCCCAAAGAAGGGCAACTACCATGGTTATTCCCAGCGAAGTCACAGGGAAAGCAAGCTTGAGAGCTGGTGCCATCCATAAAGAGCGGCCAGTGGGTGAGTCCCGCATGACACATCCAACCGCAGTACCCATGCGTGCAGAGACCCCCGAGCCACCACCACATCCAGCAACTGTGAACTGCTTCACGATCCGAGCGGAAATAAGCAAATGACAGCCTCTCATCCCCAAGAGTGACCAGCCAAGGGGTCCAGGCTGGGGCCCTGGTATCGGTGAGGCCAACTGCCCACGCCGGGCTCAAACATGTGACCTCGAGAACACAATGTTCTCATCAACAGCAAGAGCCATCACATGCTTCCCCTTACACAGCTACAAATGAAATGAAAAATAACTAAAAACCAATTCTGGAGATGGGGGACTTCTTTCTAGACGCAGACTCACCCAGGTGCTTTTGTATCCATGAGTCTAGTCCAATGCCCCCCCCCCGCCCCGCAGCTTCCTTGCCACTCCCCTCCCTTCTCTCCCTAATGAATAAACACTCTGGGAGCCCCCACAACTCACTGTAAGCACAGCCCCCTGGGGACACCTCGCCAGCCCCCCACCCCCAGGCGGAGTCCCTCAGCCTTGTGCCCGTCCCCGACCCGCGCCAAGCAGCAGCGGTAACTGCTACCAACACTGCCCTACAACTGTTCTCCAGTTGAGGGAACTTTTCAAGGGGGAGCATCCTAGAAAGGCCAAGGCTCGCGCACGCTTTTCCGTGCTTACGCTCATCCACTTAGGGCAGAAGCACTGAGAGCGAAGTTACGTCGGGTCTGCGGATGAGAACTCACAAGTCCTGGACCGCGCAATTTCTTGTCCGAGCCCCGCAAGTCCGGCGGCTGCACCCCACGCGGCCCGCCGGGGCGGCACCGCGAGGAGAGGGGTGGGTGGACCGGGGGGGACGGACCTCCGCCCCGGGGGGCCTGCACAGGGAGGCGCGGCCAGGACAAACCTGAGCAGGTGCTCGGGTCTCCGGGCCCGCGGCGCGCTCGTCAGCGTGGCAGGGGCGCGCGGGGCGCCAGAGGGCAGCCAAGGAGCCGAGGGCTGCGGGGGTCACAGGGTGGGGGCCGCGGAGCCGGGGCCGCGCGCTGGAGCAGGGGGACCGCCAGCCATACCTGCCGCGGGCGGGTCCGCCTCCTCGTCAGCCTCCGCCTCAGCTGCCGCCGCGACTGGCGCCGCGCCTGCCTCCGCCGACAGCCGGTCCATCACGCCGCCAGTCATGTGAGCGCGCGCCACGTGACTTCCTCCGCGCCGGCCGGCCCGCCTCGCCACGCCCACCTCGGCACGCCCCGCCCGGGCCCGGCCCGGTCACGCCCTCGGCACGCCCCTTGCCCGGCCTCGGCGCGCCTACCCAGGGCCTGCCACGCCCCTTGCCTGACCTCACCACGCCCACCCCAGGCCTGGCACGCCCCTTGTCCGGCCTCGCCCCGCCCCGCCCCGGCCACGCGGCCACCGAAGGACGGGCCCGCGCTCCCGCGTGCGCTCCCGCTCCCCGCCTCGAGCTCGCAGCCGGCGCCGCTCGCCCACTCATTCAGCCGCTCGCTCGGCCGCTCGTCGTCACACTCACCCCCTTGTCCGCTTACTCGGACTTCCGCGTGGGCCGCATCCCGCCCCCGCACCCCGCCCCACAAGTCCCTCGCTCACTCCTCAGCCTTTGCCCTTGGCTGTCGCCCCGCCCCTCGCTTACGCACCCACCCTCCACTCACTCATTTGTTCCCCACTCGCATTCATGCATTCATCCACCCTCCCACCCCCGCTCACTCACTCACTCACCCCCTCACTGGCTCGCTCATTCACTCATCTGTCCACCCCCTTACTCACTCACCCACACCTTCTCATTCACTCCCTCGCTCGCTCGCTCATTCATCAGTCCCCCCACTTGCTCACTCACTCACCCACACACTCATTCACCCCTCGTTGGCTGACTTGCTCACTCATTCATCCATCCACCCACTGGCTCACCTGCTCTCTCGCACACCCGCCTTACCCGGTCACCCCCCACACACTGCCCCTCCCCGCCCAGAGGGCAGGCTGCCCAGTGCTGGGAGCTGAGGATACCTGGGTGCATTAGGTGCCTCCCCCAATCTGGAGGACGGAACACCAGAGCAAGTGTCCTGGCTGTTCCAAAGTGAGGCTGTGGGGGCTCAGGGAAGGGATGAAGGGACCCCTGGGTGGGGCGGAGCCTGAGCTGATGCCGGGGATGAGGAGTTAAGCACAGGAGGAGGCAGCGGCCTCTGGTAGGCACAAAGTCTCTGAGGCATCAAGCAGCTGCACACACTGCGGTCCTCCTGGAGCTGAAAGTGTGAGTGCAGAAATGGCAGAAGAGGAAGCTGGGGCACCAGGAAGGGCTCCATCCGGGAGGGCCTCCTTTCCAAAGCAAGGAGCTGGGACCTCCTGATTCTGAGCCGAGGGTTCGGTGTTCTACGAACACCCGCTGGGAGCTGGTTACAGCAATCAAGAGCCCAGACCCCAGTCTGGATTCTCCCCCAGGAAGTCCTTCTCCTTGCTACAGCTACTGGACCCTGACCAGGTTACCCATGACCACACCCAGGACGACCCTGCGAGCTGACACAGTCAGAGACGCTCTCCCCCACCATACCCCAGCAAGTGCTGGTCCCTGCTACTCACAGGCTTCCCCAAGTCACAGGGGGACACTGCGGATCCTGTGATACACAGCCCCCCTCCAGTGCTGCTTCCTTCCGCCCCCTGGCCTTCCTTTCAGCTGCTCTTGCCTCAACTGATATGCTCAGCACTTTCCCTGACTCCGCATCTCTCTACCCCCCAGACACACACACACTCTCTGCTAACGTCCCTGTATTAGTCAGCACGTATCTCTGTCCCTCACGAGAGGCTACGGTCTTTACTAAATGTCTAAAAGTTCACTGCATTTTCCAGAAACTGTAAAGCACTATATGAGTGCACAGACATTATTCAAGAATGATAACATAAATGTATTATTTTAACACCCTTGACACAACCTCTAGCTCAGCGGTTCTGGGTCTTTGCTGCACTTTCCAATCACCTGGGGAGAGTTCGAATATACTCAGCCTGGAGCTCACCCCCAGAAGTTCTGATTTAATTCATCTGGGATGTGGCCCAGACTTGGAATTTTTTATTTTTTAAAGCTCCCCCAGATGATTCTAATGTGCAGCCCAGGTTGAAAGTTTTATTCCTGCAAACATTGCCTGAGCATTTCCTAGGTACCGAATTTTGGGGCGGAGGGGGTCCCAAGGATACAACAGGATTCTCACAGCAGAGCAAAGAAGCTGTTAGGGCTGGAAACATAGGTGTGTGGGAGGAAAGGGGAACAAGCCGTGGGTTCTGACGTGACCAGTTCTGAATGCCTCCAGAAAAGGGAACTCGGTCCTTACAGGTTGTGGGCCCCATTGTCAGATATTTCCAACTGTTAGAAAGTTCTAGGAAACATGCACTGAAATGTGTCTGCCTGCAACTTCTTTAGATCCTCACCAAAGAAGACTGATCCTTATACCATTTCTGTTTCATTCGGGGAACAGCAAACAGAAAACCAGAATTTCTGACTTTTAAAACCTTTCGATTAATGGCAAGAATCCAATTATATTAAGACTGTCCATCCATTGCTCCAGTCACATTGGCCACTTTCCATTTAGGAAACTGAGAACTACAGGGGCGCCTGGGTGGCTCAGTTGGTTGGGCGACTGCCTTCGGCTCGGGTCATGATCCTGGAGTCCCGGGATCGAGTCCCGCATCGGGCTCCCTGCTCAGCAAGGAGTCTGCTTCTCCCTCTGACCCTCTTCCCTCTTGTGCTCTCTGTCTCTCATTCTCTCTCTCTCAAATAAATAAATAAAATCTTTAAAAAAAAAAAAAACACTGAGAACTACAGAGGCAAACTGACGATTTGGAACACACAGCGGAGTTGGGACTCGGGACTTCACGACGCAGGTGGACTCGCAGAAAGGGGCTGTTATCAGCTGTCCTACCAAAACGCAAGGATTTCCACGTCCTGCTCGGGAGCTTTCAAAAGAGTTGTTAAAATGCTTTGAGTACTGTATCCTCGACTGTCAATCTAGTTGACGCAGATTTGTCGGGATGAGCGACATCATGCTGTGGTATTTCCAAGACCTGAAATAACAAAGGGATTATGCCCACCACGGCCCCTCGGAAACCCAGGACGATGGAGTGGCCACCGTCAGGGATTTCTGCCACGGTGACAGAGGGAAAGCGCCCTGGAGGGTCCAGCGTGAACACTGAAATGCTCTGGCCCAGAAGTGACACAACACTCCACTCACAACTCCTTGGCCAGAGCTGGTGACGTGGAGGGTTGACACCACCATGTGCCTAGAGGACAGAAAGCCAGAAATATTTTGCAAACAGCCGTCAATACTAGCCACACTAACCAAACTAGCATTTACTGAATGCCTACCTGCTATGTACCAAGCACTTTTCTATGCGCTTTTTATTTGGAGACTCCCCGAAGCCCCACAATAAATCTACGAAACAGTAGAACGATTGTCTCTGTTTTCCAGACAACTAAGGCAGAAAAGTCCAACACACTGAGATGGCAGAGCCAGTCCACAGAAGAGCCGGGATTTGAACCCAGGCTGTCTGGTACCGGAGACCACCCTCACAGCCCCTGTGGTATTACCCGATGCCAAAGAGCCAGCAGTTGGCTCCTCAACACTCTCACTATGGAAATTCCGCTCCCCCCCAGAACCTCTTGTTTGAGGAGGTTTGGGGCACCAGCCTATAAATCATACTGGGGGGAAGGCGAAGGACTCTGAAGGCAGGGAAAATGGTAACAACAGCCCCCAAACATTTATTAAGCCCGAACACGTGGCAGGCACTGTGCCAAGTGCTGAACGAGTATCATCTCGATACTGTGAAGGTCACGAAATCAAATCCTCCAGGGGCACCCGGGTGGCTCAGCTGGTTGAACATCCCACTCTTGATTTGGGCTCAGGTCATGATCTCAGGGTCGTGAGATGAGTCCTACATCGGGCTCTGTGCTCAGCGCAGAGTCTGCATATCCATCTCCCTCGGCTCCTCCTCCTTTCTCTCTCTCGCCCTCAAATAAATAAATAAAATCTTTAAAAAAAAAATCAAATCCTCCTGTGATGCTATAGGATACCTTCTCAAGCACCCATCCTAAAATTCCCACCTGAAGTAAAGAGATTTGCTCACATCCTCCATGAAGCCTGGGAGGGTTTAAATATGTCAAAAATGTTGGGATCTCTTCGTCGGACTTCGGACAAGTTACTTAACTCTCTTTGGCTTCCGTATGCTCATGTGTAAAGTGGAAATATCAACATTACTTTATTTTTTTTAAAGATTTTATTTATTTATTTGAGAGAGAGAATGAGAGAGAGAGAGCATGAGAGGGGGGAGGGTCAGAGGGAGAAGCAGACTCCCTGCTCAGCAGGGAGCCCGATGTGGGACTCGATCCCGGGACTCCAGGATCATGACCTGAGCCAAAGGCCGTCGCTTAACCAACTGAGCCACCCAGGCGCCCTCAACATTACTTTATTTCAAAGGTTTGTTCCTCAAAGGGTAAGGTTTAAATAAGAGACTTGTTCTGTTAGCCTGATGCAGAAGTACATTCACCCTCCTTCCCCAAACATACAGATGTGCTGGCTAAAATTGCCCCCTTCCCAAGATGTTTTTAATATATGGCTGGTGTCGAAAGCAAGAAAGCGTACCAGATACAGGGAGGACTTTAAGTTATTACAGCAATGAACGAAAGCGGAGGCCAAACGACCCACAGAGCTTCCAGACATGATCACAACCTCAGGAGCCTGGGTTCGACGGCAGAAGAGCAAGGCGTGGGCCCCAGTGAGGATGGGATGTGGACCGGACTTCCCAGAGAAGGTCAGGACTGACAAGGAGCTAAGCTGCCCACCTTTAGAAGCAGCGTGGGAGCTGGCTGTCCACACCAGACCAGGAGTGCAGAAAGGATGGCCCCTGAAGCGACCCCACGCCTAGATATTTACCCGTACGCCCACCAAAAGAGGCTCATTCCTCGAAAGCGCATTCAAATAGCTAAAAACTGGAAATACCCCAAATGTCTGTTAACAACAGCCTGGATGAGCATATTGCCGTGGAGACAGACAACGGCATGGCACCCGGCCACGGAGGAGCACAAAATCCCGGCTCTGGTTCACACAGGGTGGGCTCTCACAAGCACCTGCAGACATGCAACAGACCCCAGGCATGGGGGATGGGTAGAGACTGGAAGAATTTCTTAGAGAAGCATGACAGGAAAAGCCTAGATTGCCATGAACAGATTGTCAGCAGACATGTGCATGTTAACAAGTCGGCTAGGGAGGACCGGGGCACAGAAAATCTACATCAGCTTAGATGGTAACACCCAAACTGCCATAAACACACGGCTGGTGGCTTCCCACATGACAGGCACTTCAGGGGAGGCCTCTGAAGGAAGCGAGGAATGAGTTGCGGGGAACCAGCAACCAGGGAGAAGTGGTCCTGCGCAGCTAGACTGCGTCCCCCGGGTACACGGAGAAGAACTCGTCCCGGTGGCCGACGATCGTAAGGTTGGGGACTCCGGTCAGGAGAGTGTGCTCTGGAGAGAAAGCCCAGGGTGTGTGTGTATGTGTGTGTGTGGACCTGGAAAGGGACAAAAGCCACAATCGCCATCACACAGAGCGCTCTTGGAAGAGATTAGGTGTGTGGCATTTCAGCAGGAGCAAAGAATAGAGAGAGAAGACAGAATGAGCCTCTTCTCTAACGGCACGCGGAGAAGGCCCACACGGTTTCTGAACATCCTGTATCAGCAGAAACACCACCAGCCTGGATGGAGAGGGACAGAGGAACATAAAATGAAAGAAAGCTGTCTGCCTCTCAAAACAATGCAGGCAGGAAACAGGCGGAAAACACTCCGCCGCTGCAGACACGCGCTACCCTTCACGAAAAGGGAAGGAAGACTCTGGGTAGAACCGTGAGCCACAGACGACAGTTCCTAGGCCTTGAAACCTGAGTTTGCTCCCCTGGATTTCAAGATTGCTTGGGACTGCAATCCCTCCTTCCTGCCACTGCCTTCCCGTTTAAAAGGGAAAGTTTATGCCTATCACACCCTTGTATTTAGGGGATTAGATAGTTTGTCCTCTAGGTGCACTGATGGAGAGGAATTTTGCCTCAGGATGAATCACACACAGACACTCCCTCATATCTGATTGACCTTACGTAGATGAGGAGATTTGGGGACTTGGGAGTCGTGCCCTGCTTATATGACATTGCTACTATATCTGAGGGGTAGTAGAATGGGATGGATGTATTTTGTATATTGGATGGATGTGACTCTTTGGGAACCAGAAGGTGGACTCTGGTTAGACACAGTACCAGCCCCTCAAAGAGCATCTAGTCCCCAGAGCCTGTGACTATATTACCTTATATGGAAAAAGGGACTCTGCCGATGTGTCAAGTTAAGGCTCTTTTTTTTTTTTAGATTTTATTTATTTGAGTTAGAGAGTGAGAGAGAGAGAACATGAGCTTGGGGCAGGGGCAGAGAGCCCAACGTGGGACTCGATCCCAGGATTCTGGGATCATGACCTGAGCTGAAGGCAGACGCTTAACCCACTGAGCCCTCCAGGCGCCCCAAGTTAAGGCTCTTGAGATGGGGAGAGAGTCTCCTGCTTTATCTGGGTGGGTCCGATGTCATTACAAGGAAGGCACCAGGGCCCACGTTGGGGAGAAGGCCATGGGATGTTGGAGGCAGAGACTGGGGTAAAGCAGTCACGAGCCAAGGAAGGCCAGCAGCCTCTAGAGGCTGGTAGAAACAAAGAATGAATTCTCCACTGGAGCTTCTAGAAAGAACTATTCCTACCAACACCTGGATTTCAACTCCTGTCACGCTTGTGACCACCAGAACTGTTAGACAACACATTTTTACTGCTTTAAGCCACTGAATTTGTGGTGCCTAATGCTGTTGAATTTCATACTTAAAAAAATGGTTAAGGAGGTAAATTTTATGTGTATTTTACCACAATTAAAACATTATTTTCAGGCTGCCCGGGTGGCTCAGTTGGTTAAACCTCCAACTCTTGATCCCAGCTCTGGTCTTGATCTCAGGATCGTGAGTTTAAGCCCCACGTTGGGCTCCACGCTGGGTGTGGAGCCTACTTTAAAAAAATATATTTTCAATTTAAAAAACCACATACACACACATACAGAGAACTTCCTCACAAAGAAAACTCATGGTCCAGATGGCTTTACCAGTGAGTTCTACTGAACTTCTGAGGAAACTATAATACAATGTCATATAAGCAGAGCTTTTGCCAGGAATGGAGTTGTTTTAATTAATTGAAAAATCAGTGTAACTCACTATGTTAGTAGAAGAACCATATGATCATCTCATATGCAGAAAAGAAAAATTGAAGAAAAAATAAATCATGCAAAAAATGCCCCCCAAAATGCAGCGGGAAAATGGACAACATTCAACACCCATTTACGATTATAACTTCTTCAAGCTGATAAGCACTGTCTTTGAAAATCTAAAGCTGAGTTCATGCTTAACAGTGAAGGGTCAAACATTTTCGCCATGATTAGCAATAAGGCGAGACATTCGCTCTCGCTTCTAGTCAACACTACCTGGGAGTCCTAGGGCACAGACGGGGCAAGAAGAAAACAGCATAAAAACCGGAAAGGAACGTGTATGTGGAACTATCCCGAGAATGCTAAGGAATCTAAAACCACCACCACCCAGAACTAGAGCGAGTGAATTTACCAAGGTGGCAGGACACAACACCAATATACCCAAACAACTGTGTTTCTGTACCCTAGCAACAGACAGATGCAAAATGAAATTTAGAAACAATCCACTTCCCCCAAGGTCTAAACCCATGGAATGTACAACATCCGGAGCGGACCCTAAGGTAAACTATGGACGTTGACTGATTAATAATGAGTCAGGGCAGATTCACTCTTGGTAGGGAGTGCACCATTCCGGTGAGGGATGCTGATGACTGGGGGGAGGGGGGGCAGGGGGATAAGGGAAATCACTGTACCTCCCTCCTTTTGTGCGTTTTGTTGTGAATCTTCAGCCGCACTAAAAAAAATCGCCTTAAAAAAAAGAACAACCATTTCCTCAAACTTTTGCTTAAAGATCTGATACCCAAATCAGAGACATTAGAAGAAAATTATCCCGATATACCGCAAGGAAACTACAGATACTATTCCTTCATGAACACAGACACAAAAATCCTTAAAGGGGCGTCTGGCTGGCTCAGTCAGTTAAGTGTTGGACTCTTGATTTCAGCTCAGGTCGTGATCTCAGGGTCCTGGGATGGACCCCCACATCGGTCTCCCTCCTCGGCGGGAAGCGTGCTTCTCCCTCCCCCCACTCCCCCTGCTTGTGTTCCCTCTCCTGCTGTGTCTCTCTCTGTCAAATAAATAAATAAAATCTTTAAAAATAAATAAATAAAATAAAATAAGTACTCAAAAAATTTTTAAAAATCCTTAACAAAGTATAAACGAATCTAACCTAACACATCTAAAATGGATAAAATAGTATGATTGAGAGAAATGCAATTTTGGTTTAACTTTACAAAATCCATTAAGGTAATCCAACTATATATTGTTTTTCTAGGGCTGGCCACAGAGCACCACAATCTGGGGACTTAAAACAACAGAAATTTCCTGTGTCAGAGCCCTGGAGGCTTGAAGTCTGAAACTGGTTAGGGGATAAGACTCCCTTGTCTTCTCCTGCTTCTGGGGTTTGCTGCCGAGCCTTGGAGCTCCTTGGCTTGTAGACACGTCACTCGGATCCCTACCCCTGTTGTCAAATGGCAGTGTCTTCTCCACAGGTGGCCCTGTCTTCCCAGGGTATTTCCTTCTCCCTACAGGGACCCCAGTCACATTGGACGAGGGCCATCCTGACGACCTCATCTCATCACATCTGCAAAGACTCTCTTTCCAAAGAAGGTCACATTCCTAGATACTGAGCATTAGGACTTCTATCCTTCTTTTTGGGGTCACAGTTCAATCCATGATTCCATACTGACAGAACAAAAGAGAAAATCCGTAAACCATTTCAACAGATGCCCAGAAGCATTTGAAAAACATCAGCATCCATTCATGATAAAACTCTCAGCAAATAACCAATAGAAGGGACTTTTCTCAACCTTATAAAGGCATCTTCAGGAACCAAGAGCTAGCCACCCGGGCCAGCATGATAAAATACTGAATGCTTTCAATATTTGAATTAAAATACTGAATGTCTGGGAACAAGACCAACAACATGCACATTCTCATTGCTCACAGCTGACATTGAATCGGAGGTCCAGCCAGTGCACGGTGAAGCAAGAAACAGAAAAAACTGCACATGGCTAGGAGAGAAAATCTGGTCTTAAAAAGATGATAGTGTATATACTGAATTCTGTAGAATCCACAAAGGTCTCTAGAACTTGTAATAAAATTTAGCAAGGTACGACATCAAATATCAGTATCTATTATATTTCTATATGTTAGCCTTGCACAATTGGAAAATAAACTTAAAAAAATACCAAAGGCATAAAAAAAGGAATTATTTAGGGATAAATGTTTAAAGATACAGGCAAAACTCCAATGGAAATTATAAAACATCGCTGAGTGTAACTAAAGAAAACCGAAATATTCATATTGACATATTGTTAGGATGGCAATTCTTCCCTAATTGGTCTACAGATGCTCATTCCGACCAGCACAGATAAACAAATTATTGCACAGTCATAAGACAGAATACTGCTCAGCAATAAAAAGGAACAGACTATGGACACAGGCAACAACAAGGATGAATCTCAAAAACATTCTGCTGAGTGAACAAAGCCCAACACAAACTAAATCTATTTTCCCATTTGTCAAAAAGTCTAGAATAGGCAAAACCATATGATGATCCAGGAAAATGGTGGTTCTAATGGTGGTTCCATGCTGTGGAAGAGTGCACGGGGGAATTGTGTGGGCTGATAGAATGTTCTAGCTCTCCATCAGGGTATGAGCTGCACGGGCATGTGTGTTTGTCACAATCCTTTGATCTCTAATACATAAGATATGTGCATTCCCTTTATGTAAATTCCACCTGAATAAAAACTGGTAATAAACCGCCAGCTAAGAATCTCCTATACATGCGAAAGTGCAAAATAATGCATAATGAAATACAGATTATTTGGAATTGATAATGAAAGTCCTACTTATCAGAACTCAAGAGAAGCAGACAAAGCCATGTTTAAAGGGAAACGTATAATCTTAAATGAGCACAAGAAAACATGAAAGACCGAACATTATTAGCTCAAGGGTCACCTCTAGATACTAGAAGAAGAGAGGAAACCCCTCCCCCCCGTTACTTGGGAAAAAAAGGAAGAAAAGAAGAATTTACATTTGCTTCCACTGGGTACTGAGACAGATCACCAGTCTGAGACAACTTTGCTTTTGAAGCTCAAGGTTTTAAGACCCCAGGTTTGGACTATCGCTCCTCAAGAGGGCAGGGGTATGGTTGAACTTCTCAGAGAGAAGCCTCCTCCCCAGCTGGCCCTGGGCCACCTCTGCTGGATCCAGCCAGCTTTCCTTTTAATTCCTCGTTGTGCTGGCAAAGGTTCAAGTTTAATTTTGCTTCCGTCTTGCCCTGGAGATATATGTATATATATATATATATATATATCTTTATAGATAGATAGCCTTTGGGGTCCCACTTTTAAGGGACAGTGGCTTTCTATTATTTTCCAAAGAGGGCACAGACCCCGGTCTTCAACCTGCCGTGCACCACGAGGCCATTTCGAGGAAGCTCACGGTCACCCAGGCTGGCAAATGTCCTTCATGCTCTTCCTATTGCATGTACAGTGTTACATGCAATTATCTCTTCACTCTCTTCACTGCTTGTAATGAGATCGTTTTTATATTTTATCTAGAATTTACTTGTTTTCAGCAGAATAAATCCAAATACCCCATCTAGCCATATTCTCAAACCAGGGAGGCACAGGGGACACAAGCGATAAAGACAACCATTGATAATTGTTAAGTGTCAGCATGACGAAGGTGTTTGATCAAAGACACCATGACCGAAGGGAAAAGAAGCCACGGGCCGAGAGAAAATACTGGAACGCATATAATAGGTTTAAAGATTATAAACAGAGTTTATAAAGAGCTCATACACTCAATGTGAGGCAAAAGATAGGTATGGGTAACTCACTCTGACAAGGAAATCCGAGAGGCCAAAAAACATATTAAAAAGATGTTCAACTTACTACTAATTAGGTATACTGGACATTTGTCATTTTTTTGGCCATTGGGCATTTGGAACCTTTCTTTCTGTGTTTGAGGAACTCCCTCCTCTGAGAGTCTTTTCCCCCAACATCAGGGGCGCCTGGGTGGCTCAGTCGGTTAAGCATCTGACTCTTGGTCCCCGCTCAGGTCTTGATCGCAGGGTCATGAGTTCAAGCCCCGCGTTAGGCTCCATGTTGGGTGTGGAGCCTGCTTAAAAAAAGAAGAAGGTGAGACATCAGATGCACATTTCCCAGCTGCACCCAGCCAGGCTTCCCTCAGGGGCTGTGGGGTTGTGAAGCAGAACAGCCTCCCTGATGGTGGCGGCTCATGGGGGCTGCAGCACCTGCACCCCCACGTCTAAGGGGAGGCGGCGCAGTGGGCTTCCACCAGCATCCGGGGGCTACCGTCTGTGATCTTGAGTGCTGACATCTGTGACTCAGCAACGGGACAGCGTTGCACAGCTATTGGCCGATCCGCACATTTCTGCCTGCCTAGCTTCGAGCCTGCTCTCTCAGCAATCCCAGAGACTTCAGTTGCTTTTAATAATTTCCTTTTCCGCTTTAATCAGAAATTTACTTACATCAGGGAAATGCAAGTTCAAACAACGACGAGATGGGGACCCTCTTCTGCACAGGAGATGAAGAGAAACAGAAATATCTGGACACTGCTGGAGGAAGTGTAAATTGGTACAGACGCTTTGGAGGACAATTTGTGGGTGTCTAATCAAGTGGAATGCAGGTATCTTATGACCCGGAAATTCCACTGCTGGTCACATTCTCTAAAATATAGCTTTTGTGATGACAAATACAACACTCTTCACTGAGGAGCTATTCATAACACTAGAAAAAAGTAAAAAACCACCCCAAACCCTACTTTGATGTCAATGTGGAATGAATAAAAAATTGCAGTATATTTATACACCGTGTGAACTAGAACAGAAAGTACCAAGACGGAGAGATTTTGAGAAGGGCACAGCATTGCAGAAGGACACGTATAGTATACTGTTTGTGTTCATTCAAAGACGGAAGGGGCACAGATGAGAACAGGGGACAGGAGGGAATCTGAAGGTCGGTGGATTGTGTCAATGTCAACATCCTGGTTAGGATAGGGCAGTAACGTTAGGGGAAACCCCGCAAAATGTATTCTTTCCTAGGGCTGCCTGCAAATCTGCAACTAAGTTAATAAAAATTTAATTCAATGCCAAACAATGTATATATTATTTATAGATACATGATGGCTTCTTTCCAGGAGAGGGGAGCAAATGGAATTTGGGAGAGATAGACGGGACCCATTGAATCTCCCCCCCACCCCGGAAAGAATATTTTTGAGGTAAATACGACAAAATATTAACACTCAGAATCAGCATGTGGGTGAATGAGTGTTTGTATACTACTCTGCACTTCTCTTTGTGTTAAAAAAAAATGCCACCACGATTAAGCAAGGTGACCTTTAGAAGGGGCTGAAGGCAGCGCCTGGCTGGTGGTAGGCGCTCCGTAAGTCTCGGCGCCCCGGAGAATTACTGGTCTACTGGCCAGCGAGCTGCTTGCTTGGCTCCAGAGAAGTATGTTTTCTGTCAATCTGTCAATCTGCGCAGGGGCTGACGCTTCACCACGAGCCCCACTTTCCGTTCCCGCCAGCCCTCCTCGGGAAGGAGCACAAAGAAGGCACGGTGTCCGGTAGAGGCAGGCCCACTCGAAGGAGGGGATGTGGTCCACACGCACAGCAGGGCCTGGCAGCTGGGTTCTGGTCAAGCTGGGCTTGGCTGGGCGGGGCAGAAACGCACCCTCCCCCCGGACGCCCAGATCGTGTTTCGAGGTCAGCTTCTCAACCGAGGGTACCATCAGGATGGGGTGCCGAGGAGACCAACAACGTGCCCGAGGCCCCTGGAGCTGAGCGGGGACGGATTGCTGACCACGCCCCGAACTGGAGCAGGTGCACATCTGAGGCTGGAGGCAGAAGGGGGGCTTGGTCAAGTGAGAAGGGGAAGGCGTTTGGAGGATTTGGGGCCGTATTCGACCTCTCGAGTCCTTCTCTCCCTCCTCACCCCTGTCCCACTCAGTGAGCTTAGGGTCAGCCCCTCTTAGAAGAGATACCCTGGAGAAATGAGCGAGGAGCTCCTCTGGGAGCAAAGCACCTCGGGGCTTCCCAGATGTCAGAAATTTGAAAAGGAGTGGACGGCAGCCCCAGTTCTTCAGCCGCAAAGGGAGGGCCGAGGGCTCCCCCTGCAGGCGAGTGGCTTCTTCTGCGACATCTTCGTCCTTGCCCATACCCGACACACAGCGGGGACCCTGCACACTGCGCCCACGGAAGACCAAGGCTCAGCATCCTGTTCAAGGGCACCCAGCCGGCAGGCAGGAGGACTGCCCTGGAAATGGTGGTTTCAATAGTCATGTTTTTAAAGAAACATTCTATTGTGGTAAAACCTGTACAACATTAAATGCACCATCTTAACCATTTCCAAGTGTCCACTTCAGTGCCATTAAAGACACTGACACTGCTGAACAGCCATCCCCACCGTCCAGCTCCAGAACGTTCCATCCCCCCCACTGAGACCCTACCCCGCCCCGGCTACACGCTGACCCCCCCGCACCACCATCTACTTTCTGTCTCTGTGATTTTGACGACTCCAGGGACCCCTGAAGAGTGAAATCGTACAGTGTGTCCATCCTTCTCCATCTGGCTCACTTCACTTCACTCAGCATCACATCCTCAAGGTTCATCCGTGTTGGAGCAGGTGCCAGGATTCCTTCCTCTTTAAGACTGAGTAATATTCCACAGTGTGCATATACCACACATTGTTTATCCAACCATGCATCGATGGGCACTCGGCGGGGGGCTCCCCCTTTTGGTTGCGAATAGTGCGGTGAACATGGGGGTGCAAATGTCTGAGTCTCAGTAATTTTTGAATCAACTTACTTTAGAATAGCTTCAGATTTATAAAAACGTCGCAAAGATAATCCAGGGAGTTCTCATAAAATATAAAATAAATAAAATAAAATAAAATAAAATAAAATAAAATAAAATAAAATAAAATAAAATCTGTGCAAAGCTGGCATTATTGAAACTTTGTATAAACGTGCCATAACAATCTTGGGAGACAGGGAACATGATCACCTATGTTTTACAGATGAAGAACATGAAGGTGATGTTGTCCCAGCCAGACCCCCAGGTCCCTGGTGCATCCCAGGATCTGCGGCTGTACCCAGCTGTACCTTTCTCTGGAAAATCGTTCCCAGCCCATGCCTGAGCTCCTGCTCCCCCTCCCGGTAACCCTCAGCCTAGAGGTGACTGGCATGGGGTCCACTCTGGCCCTTGGCCTCCAGGTGCAGAGCTCCCGGGGAGCCCGGTGAGGCTGGACCTCGGCTCGCCTCCATCCCCCGCCCTCCTCTGCACCCCTCACTCCTCACCATCTCCCCTGAGAACACTCCCTCATCAGCCACCCGCCCAAGGCTCCCCGCCGAGGCCCTGCTTCTGGGGAAGCTGGTCTATGACATTTAGAGAGGGCTGCTTTCCACAGCTGCTGAGTGAGAAGCTAGCTCTGCCTTCGGATGTCCCCCCCAGAAGCTGCACTCAGGCACTCTCTGCTCCGGCAAACTCAGCTCAAGGGCCGAGACATGAATCTGAGAGCTGACCATACGGTGGGGGCCCCTAAAACAGTAGTCACCCCAGCATGGCAGGACCCAGAGGTAAGGCAGCCCCAGGATGGCAGACCAAGCACGGGGCAGTCCGTTTCGAAGTTCTGCCACAGATCCACTCCTTCCATCGAGTTACGGGAGGAACCACTCCAGATGACATGGGACCGGCAGCCCTGATGACCACTAGACTTTTCTAGAAAGTTCTGAGGACCCATGACAGAGGTCCGAAAATGCAATGGTAGTTCAAACAGTGAAAAAAAAAACAAAACAAAACCCATGACTGTATTTATTTTCCATTTTTAAATGTACTTTTGCTGATTTCGAAAGTTTGGTTTTGATTTAACTGTGTACGTTAAAATGATAATATTTGAATACGTTGGGTTAAATAAAACAATTAAAATAGCTTTTACCTTTTCTTTTTATACTTTTAGGGTAGACAATTCTAGTTACACACATGACATATTCTTACTGGACAGCGCTGATGTATTCTTCGGAAGGAGTGAGCTGGGCCATTTATTCTTTCATTTATTTATTCAATCGTGTACTCATGTCGACAGACCTCTCCAAACACCTGTTACCTGCTGGGGCCTCCGCCAAGCTCCAGAGCTCCCCAGAAAAGAAATCGCAGCTCTTGTTCTGGATCTTCCTGAGTGACTGAGGTTTTCCCACCGCTTCTATTCCTCACGGAACCCCATGTGCTTCCTCTTGCAAGCTGTATTGATACATCAGAGTCCGTTTTCGTCCCCATTTTGCAGGTGAGTAAACTGTGGCCCACAGAAGCATAAGGATCCATCCGAGGCCACTCACGGGGTTGGTAGTCGAGCACCTGCTGCTCGTCCTGGTCAGCCCTCGTCTGGGCTCCAGACTCTTGTGACGCCCAGTACTGAGCTGTAGCCTCCTTACCACTGTTTTCTGAAGGAGGCGTCACACCCTACGTGGGGCTTGAACTCACGACCCTGAGATCAAGAGTTGCTTGCATGCTCCATAGACTGAGCCAGCCAGCCACGTCTCCCCAAGCTGCAGCCTCTCAGTGATGATATCATTACAAGAATTTCCAAATTTATGCACACTGATGCTGGAAGCTTTCTTCTGAGGTCTCCACGGAGATCGGCTGATTTGGAAAAATTAGACATCATCTTATAAAGCTGAAGACGCCCTACCCTGGCCCCATCCGTTCCAGCCCTAGATGGACACATTCTTCAGGTAAACTCATGCACACGTGTAAGAACGTTCTTCACAACATTGTTTGCAGCACCAAAAAGCTGAATCAACCCAAATTTCCAAGGGCCAGAGGAGGCATAAAGAAGCTAGGATGCGGTCTACAGTGGAACGCTATCCAGCCGTGCAATGAGTGAGCCGTAGCTTTGTACGTGATGATGAATTATTCTCATAAACATAATGGAAAAAAAGTGCAAATTCCAGGAAAAGACATATAAATAAGGACCACAAAGATGCATTATGTTCTCCAATATATGTGACACACATACGTTACCAGACATGTCTGTATACTGCGTATGCATTCTCACATTTCTGATGTCCTTGCCTTTCTCTGCAGATGTCTACTTTTACTGTATGTGTTATTTTATACTATACGTGGAGTGTATATAATACATAATTTATATATCAGCTTATGTATATTACATATAAATATGTATGTACTATGCACCTCACTATATATTGCTCTACATGTTTACTCTGTATGTTTATTATACATAGTATTTTATATACGATTTTAACTTACAAATATATTTAAGTACTACAAATACTCTAATATATAAACTGTCATTTATATGATAATCTTACTAGTTTTGTAATAATCATACAAAATTATATAGACAAAATACTACATACGTTATACATATTTTGTCCATATACATCTCCATTATATCATATACGTATCTATATTACAGATCGACGACAACAGACCAGGGTGTGATAAACAGATTTCACGGCCCTCCCCGGACGGTTTTACATGTTTTGCAAACCGGGGTCACCTGTGTGCATGCTGGCCCGGCGCTGGGCCACCCGTGGACTCCCAGCGCTCTGAGCATCTGCGCCTGACGACCACGGGAGAGGCAACTACCTCAGATTCTACCCACTGAAGTTCCGCTTTTAACTGGATAGGAAAATCACAGAGAAAGTGCAGATCTGTTCTAACACCCGGCCTCTCTTCAAATGTACACACAAAGCAATTCTGCAAGCAGAAACTTGGCGAGCATCCTGCTGGTTTTCAGTTTTCCCTCATAAGTCTCTTGTTTAGTTTTTGTGTTCATTTTCTCTTCCCACCACTTAGCTTCCTCGTCCCCAAAGCAGTGGTGCCTGGGTCAGGCACAGGGGGGAGGATGGACTGCAAAGGGGTGCGAGGGGCCTTCTGGGAGGGAAGAGGGACGGAGACCGTGGCCTCCTGGACACGCAGACCTGTCTGAACTCACCCAGCTGCTCTCTCCAGGGGGAAGCTCGCAGATGCACAGGTCAGTGCCCACACACGATATGTCCCGGGTGATCTGGGGTCGTGCACCTCACAGCACTTCAAACCACAGGACAGGGCTGCCCCTCCACAGAGCAGTGTCAAGAGGGGGAGGCCCGAGCCTCTGCTGGGTGGTGGCTCTTGTCCTCACCCCCTCTGGCACAGAGGTCCCCTTTCCACTGTGTATGAGAGGAACAGGGTCACTCCCCGCAGGCACACATCCAGTAAGTAAGCCGTGGCACTGCCCTCGATGCATTTCCCTAACCCCCGCCCCGCCCCCCTGTGCAGGTGCGTTTCTCACCCAAACCCCACAGCCACGGGACAGCAGGCTGGCTGGGTACGGATCGCCCATATCAGGCCGTCAGAGCGCTGACTACGTGCCAGGTTGTGAAAGACAGTTAGAAGGCAGGCAGGGACAAGGGGCCTCCACCCTAAGAGGAAACCACCATTAAACCTTTTTTTAAAGATCTCATTTATTTATTTAGTAGAGAGAGTGCGTGCACAGGCAAGAGAGAGAAAGAACAAGTGGGGCTGGGGGGCCAAGGAAGAAGCAGTCTCCCCGCTGAGCAGGGAGCCCGATGCAGGGCTCGATCCCAGGACCCTGGGACCATGCCCTGAGCCGAAGGCAGACGCTTAAAGACTGAGCCGCCCAGGCGCCTCAGGAAACCACCCTTAAAAGGATTTTACGCCACCCTGGGAGGAGCCCTCCACCCTTTCCCACATGATAGATAGGTGACAAAAACCTGATCCAATGAGAGGCACAGAGAGGGTTAATCAGATTAAAGCAGCCCCTAAAAACCCCTAGACTTAGAAACTCTGGTGACAACCCTCTCGGGTCCCCTCCCTCCTCAACAGCTTCATACTGTCACGTTGCTATCCCTCAATTAACCTTGCTTGGCCGCCCACCCCTCTGGCTGGTCTACCTCCTCATTCTTCCAAGTGGCGGGACGAGAACCGCGGGCACCGATGTAGACAAAAAATCCTGTAACGCAGGCACCGGTCTTTCACCAA
Organism: Eumetopias jubatus; assembly: GCF_037043125.1. NCBI lineage: Eukaryota > Metazoa > Chordata > Mammalia > Carnivora > Otariidae > Eumetopias > Eumetopias jubatus. The sequence continues at coordinate 109,627,195 of NW_028274818.1, read as the reverse complement.
CCCGAAGACGTACACACACAACTCATTCTGTTTTTCCGTATCACAATAAATCGAGAACGGGCCTCCACTCACCTGGGTAACGCGAAACTCAATTTCACTTTTTTTTTTTTTTTTTTTTAAGGAAGGTCCTTCAGGATGCCGAGTTTGGGCCCCGATGCCGACAAAGCGGTCCAGGTGGGTCCCCGGCTGGGAGGTGAGGCGGGACGTCAGTCCCCTCGGGCGCAGCGGGTTCCTGAGACTCTGCCTCCACCCTTCGGAACCTGGTCCGTCGTCTTGGAAGATACTTATTCTCCCTGGCCTCCCTCCGAGTTACCTTCTATTATCACTCTAGCTTCAGGTAAGGAAGCGGGCTCGGGGATGTGAAATGAATCGTCCCACATCGTCTTCCGGGCAAGGCACCCTGGCCTCCATCCAGACCTCTTTCACCCAAGCCCCAGGCTTCCCAAGGGGGGATGTGGCAGATCATTTAGCCCATCAAACTTGTGATTTCATGGGAACTCTAAATTTCACCTATACATGAATTTAAGTTTGTTTGTTTTTGTTTTTGTTTTAGATTTTATTTTATTTATTTGACAGCGAGAGACACAGCGAGAGAGGGAACCCAAGCAGGGGGAGTGGGAGAGGGAGAAGCAGGCTTCCCTCCGAGCAGGGAGCCCAATGCGGGGCTCGATCCCAGGACCCTGGGATCGTGACCTGAGCCGAAGGCAGACGCTTAACGACTGAGCCACCCAGGCGCCGCTGAATTTAAGTTTTTAAAATAGTGTTTTGAGGTGTTGAGATAACTTTCAGGGCTCAAGATGCATGGAGCCGCTCCGGCCATCACTTCCGGTCCCTGCAGGTGCTCCAAGGACCCAGTCCCTGCAGTGTCCCCACACACCACCCACCCCGGGCTCCGTCCTTACTTCCTTGTTCCTTCTGACCCCAAACAAGTGTGACTGTGTGGCCCCCCACCAATCCGAAATATTCTGTTTTTCTCTTCTTGTTCTCTTTAGTCTATAGAAGCTCCCTGCCTTGCTCCGCTTTGCGAAGTGTTAAGTTAGGTTCGCATCACCTCCATCATCTCCTTTAATCACTTAACAGGTGAAAATGAGAATACTACCTCTGGAAGTCCAGTGGCGGGCCGCACTGCCTCGCAGCCAGCCGGCAGGGAGCTGAGGCCCGTCCCGCACTCTGGCCCCGGACTGCAGGTCTCTCTCTAAGTAAACATTCTTTTGCCTGCTTTGCTGGTAACCATCGTCTATTAACTGTCTCCCTCAAACGAGTCCATTTAACTTGCATGTGGAGAACGCTCACACATCCGAGTTATTCTCTGATTATCCACTTTGTGGTGAAAAAGGAGGTGGATCTCTATGTACGGACATGGAAAGATCTTACGATAAATGAAGTGAAATAAGGTGTATTACGGTGCATTCAGGCTGCTGCCACTTGTGTCAAGAATTGTCAATTAACTGTTTAAAAGGCCAGGAAAAGAAGAACAAAGAACAAACTGAAAAGAAATTGTAAAATGGTGGACTTAATCCCAAACGGAACTGTAATTACATCGGATGGAAAAGAGATAAACACTCCCATCAAAAGCAAACGTGAGGGGCGCCTGGGTGGCTCAACTGGTTAAGCGACTGCCTTCGGCTCAGGTCATGATCCTCAAGTCCCGGGATCGAGTCCCACGTTGGGCTCCCTGCTCGGCGGGGAGTCGGCTTCTCCCCTCTCATGCTCTCTCTCTCTCTCCTTCTCTCAATAAATAAAAATCTTTAAAAAAAAAAAGCAAACATGAACAGATTGGATTAAAAGAGTAAGGTCCATGGGGCGCCGGGGTGGCTCAGTCGTTAAGTGCCTGCCTTCGGCTCAGGTCATGATCCCGGGGTCCTGGGATCGAGCCCCTCATCGGGCTCCCTGCTCGGCTGGAAGCCTGCTTCTCCCTCTCCCACTCCCCCTGCTTGTGTTCCCTCTCTCGCTGTGTCTCTCTGTCAAATAAATAAATAAAATCTTAAAAAAAAAAGAGTAAGGTCCTACTATATGCTTTCTGTAAAGCCCTCTTTAAATATCAATGAACACAACAGACAACGAACACAGACTGGGTAGTTAAACAAATTTTTTCTCTCAGTTCTGGAGGTGGGACATCTGAAATCAAGGTGTTAGCGGGCCTGTTTCTCCTGGATGCTCCGAGGGGGAAGCCATTGTCTGTGCCTCTCCAGCTTCTAGTGGTTGCCCACAACCCTGACTGTTCTTGGCCTCTGCACCCACCACTTCCTCTGTCTCGTTCCTCACATGCTCTTCTCTTTTGCGTTCTGTCCAAGTTTTTTCCATCTCATGAGGACACCGGTCATTGGATTAGGGCTTGCTCAATCCAGTGTGACCTCACTCAACTTGACAACATCTGTGAAGACCCTATTTCCTATAAGGTCACATCCACGGGTCCTGGAGGCTGGGACTGGAGCATGTCTTTTTAGGGGACACAACTGAATCCAAGACACTGTGCAAACACTGATCAAAAGCAAGCTGGAAGTTAGCTCGATTCGCATCACACACAACAGACTCTAGAACAGGACATGTTATGGGAAGAAAAAGGAATATTTAAAATGGTAAAGGGGGTCAGTTCATCAAAAAGGCTAATCAACCCTCATCGTGTGTCTGCTCCAGAACACGACAGCCCGTAAAGAAGACATGGGACAAGACAAAGGGGAAATAGACAAATCCATCACCAGAAGTGGAGATTCCGACATCTCTCTCTGAGCAATGGTAGAACCAGCACACACAAAATCAGAAAGGTTTTCGAATATTTGAACACCGCAGCCCACCCACTTGACCTGCCACAGAACACTCTATCCAGCAGCAGCGGTACCTTTTCCAAGTGTACGGGGAACCTTCACCAAGGTGGGCCATGCTACGGACATAAAGCAAATCTCAAATTTTAAAAAGGACTGAAATCCTACAAAGTATGTTCTCTGGCCACCCCATCATCACACAAGAAACTAATTTTGGAAACATACCTGGAAAATCCTCACATTTTTGGAAATCAAGGACACATTTCCAAGTAAACCGTGGGTCCGAGAAGAAATCATCACGGAAATTAGAAACACCATTCTCAACAGAAAGCACCACGTAATTGTGTGGGGTACAACTAAAGTAGTGTGTAGAGGGAGAATCACAGCCTTCAAACGTATGTGAGATTCCGACCCTCGTCTCTCCCACTGTTATTTTATAAGGGTCATGAAAGTTCACTTCGTTAATTTTCCTGATCCTTTTGCATTTATTAGCTAAAATTCTTCTTGATAGAACCAACTATTTTACCTTGAAGTATAAGGTAAAATATGAAAGGCAAGACTAATTACTTTTTGCTTGAGTCTTTGGTTTATTTTCAGAGTCATGACACGATCCTCAGCAATATTCACCTGAGATTATACACGATTTTTTATTCTTAGAAGCTCACATGGTCCCGGGTGTGTGTGGGGGGGGTACTCTTGAAGCTGGCTTCTCAGTCCTTCCCCCCTCCCCAACAATTTACTATAAAATGTGCAAACATTTGAAAAGTTGAAAGAACTTCTCAGGAAACAGTTACAAACCTACCGCCACGACTCTGCAGTGATCACTTTTCTTTGATCGGCATCTCCAACGCTACTACCTTCTCAGAGCCTGTTTTCAGTTCATGGGTCTCCTCCTAGGTCCTTCTCTGGGCACCGTACATATTTCCCTGTCGTGATAGTCTGCTAGGGGCAGCCATAACAGAATACCACTGAGCGGGTCTCACAGTTCTGCAGCCTGGACGTCCAAGGTCAAGGTGTGAGCAGGTCTGATTTCTCCGGAGGCCTCTCGGGACATGGGCAGAGGCTGCGGGTCCCACCGCTATTTCTCCTGTCTGACAACCCGGTGCCGATGTCAGCTGGGGAGTTCCGTTGCTCCCGACCCAGGGCCCTGCCACATTCTGCTTGAGTATCCTCAGGACACGCGGTAGTTAGCTTCTTTCAGAGCCAGTGAGCTCAGAGAAGACACTGCGTTCCAGGCGGAGATCTACCATTTTTAGGACGTAGATTTGGAGGGGACATAGCGTCACTCTGCGCCATCCTATTCCGTAGAGTGATTAAGTGCACTTGCCCTGTAGGGGAGCAGGGTCTGGCTTGGAATTGATGAACCCATCACAGATGAACATGGACGCCCACTTCTGGGATGCTTCCATTCCTGAACATTGTCTCTCTTAACACTGTAATTCTAAGATGGCAAGAATCGTGCATTCCTTGCTCACCCCCATACCCTCAATGGAGCACCCCCCACTTGGGCCCCTCACACACTCAGAACTGCTACTGCGGCGCGTCTCAGACCTTTGGGGGTGGTGGGACAGCTGACGGTCTGCGGGCACTCTCTCCAACACGAAGACATGTCTTCTGAAAACACACAGAGGTTGTTTTGCATTGGGGGCACATTCACGTCACCTGTGTTAAAGGGGGCTCTGGGCTGGCTCTGTATGAAGAACGTGGGACTCTTGATCTCGGGGTTGTGAGTTCAAGACCCACGTTGGGCATAAAGATTTTGTACATAAATAAATTTTAAATATATATACATATATACATATATTAAGGGGCACCTGGGTGGCTCAGTCGGTTAAGCACCTGCCTTCCACTCAGGTCATGATCTCAGGGTCCTGGATTGAGTCCCGCATCCAGCTCCCTGCTCAGCGGGGAGTCTGCTTCTCTCTCTGTCCCTCCCCCCTGCTTATGCTCTCTCTCTCAAATAAGTAAATAAAATCTTTAAATATATATATATAGAGAGAGAAAAAAATTAATAAAAACCATGACAACGCCCCTCTCGGGGAATCAGTGACGAGCAGTCAGGGGCTCCGCGCTGCACATGCATGCCCCAAAAGCCTTCCCCAAGACATACATAAGCTGCCCAACTGAGGTCAGCCGTTTCCAAGCTTTTCTGTGAATATCTGCTTCCTGTTGGTGGATCTGTCATCTTCAGCGCTTTCTACAAGAGAAGAGCTGGCAGAACCCAGTGACGGATGAAAACTGCGGATGCAACTAGAAATTAGGCCCACTCTGACCTCCAGGGGAAACCGGTCTGCCCGCACAGACGGGGAAACTGAGGCAGGGAGGCCACAGAGCTGGAAGCAGGACGGCGAGGCTTCAAACCCTGGGTCAGGCAAGTCGAGAACGTTCTGTTTAAAATAAGCCCCCGCGTTGTTTCGACTGAGGGGAAAATACATCGGACGTTAAATGTAGCTCTGGCTGCTTTTCCGTGCGCAGTGGAGGCGTCCGGAGCACACCGGCGCGGCTGTGCGGTCCTACCCCCCGCACGCCTCAGGACGTCCCGCGTCCCCACCCTGAGCCTCGGGCCCCGGCACACACCGACCCCCACCGGACTCCTTCCCACTGCAGCCCACCCGCTCCTGACGCGCCCCCACCGCACCTGCCCGCTCTGGGCCCGCCCCTCGGCAGCAGGCCCCACCCCGCGGCGGCAGGCCCCGCCCACCCACGCGACCCCCACCCCCCCCCACCCCCGCGCGCTCGCGCGTCTGAGGGCGGAGGCCTCCGCGGGCTGAACCACGGTGCCCGTCGGAATGGGGGAAGGCGGCATTGCCGCCGCCGCCGTCGTGGGCTCGGGCGTAAGTGATTCAAGCAACTCGCCTTCATTTTGGTGTGGCGCCGGACAGGCGTCTCTCCAGCAGTGCCGGCCATCTCTGGGCCGCCGGGAGTTCCTTTTCTATTTTGGAATCGTCCATTCTTTTGCCCAGTCAGTAGACGAGTCTAAAAACCCACACGGAGAGGGGGAACTTACCCCTGTGAACGGAAATACCTGCCTGGTGAAAGGCTGAGATCTCACAACCAAGGGCACTCGATGAGCTCGGAGCTTGTTCTCGGGTGTACTGTAGAGCTCTGTGGTCGTGCAATCTCGGTTACTAAGCCGGTCGCTCGCCCCTCCCTCGGCGTCACCAGTGGTTTGCCCCGCGACGCAGCGCCCGCCGGGAAAAGGCAGGGAGTGGCTGCCATGTTGGACGGAACCACCCGGCCGCACGGACGGGGGCACCCGCGGCTCCCCGTGAGTCTGTGGATTGAGCCCTGCAAGTGTGGTGCGGGGCTTCGAGCGCGCGCGTGTGATGGGCGCGCTTCCGTGGTCCCCGGTGCACACGCTTGCGCCCCCGGGGTCCCTCCGGGCGCGCTGCGAGCATCAGGGCGTGGGCGCCCCCCCTCCCCGAGCCCCGTGGATCGGCCCGCCGCACGCACATGGCCCGGCGGCAGGCGCCGCGCGGTGCGGCCTGGGAGAGTCGGAAGCGCGGCGAGGCCGGGCGAGGCGGCGGCGGCGGCCCCATGCAGGACGCGGAGAACGTGGCGGCGCCCGAGGCGGCCGAGCCCACCGGGCAGCAGCAGCAGCAGCAGCAGCAGCAGCAGGCGGCCGCTGAGCCGCCGCCGGGGGAGGAGCCGCCGCGGCCCGCGGGGCCCGGCGCGCAGGAGGCGGCGGGCGGCGAAGACGCGGAGGCCGGGCGGGAGCCCGACGTGCTGGCCAAGCCGGCCGAACCCGCGGCCGACGGGGAGGAGAGGGCGGCCTTGGCCCCCGGCTCGTCCTTGCCGCCGCCGTCTGAGGAGCCCCCCGCCCCGGCCGCGGGTGAAGCCCCGGCGGAACAGGCCGGGGACGCGGGGGCCGAGGCCCGGTCCGAGGGGGCGGGCGGGGAGGATGGCGGCGCCGACGAGCCCTCCTTCAGCGACCCCGAGGACTTCGTGGACGACGTGAGCGAGGAAGGTGAGGCGGCGCGGGGGTGGGTGGGCGGCAGGGCCGTCCCCGCGCTGCACCTGTCGTCCGGCGCGTGGGGACGGCCTTCTGGCGGCGTTTGGGTCTCCTTTCCTGTTTTGTCTCTCCGAAATAAGGCGGGGGAGGGCGGGCACCTTGGGGACAACTTGGGAGCCTCCCGTGTGCCCTGGAGCCAGGAACTTGGAGGGTGGTGATGGGCGGCAGCGCGCAAGCCGGAGCCTCGGCCGTGTGTGGCAGTTAAGGTCGAGCAAAGCGGGACGCTCCACGTGCCGCACTCTCTCGGGTGACAGTTCCTTGTCTGCAGGCCCGGGTGCCCCGAGTGACGAGCCACACCTGTCAGAGGCCTGGGACCAACTTCGTGAGGACACTTTTTGGGGTTGATGCGTGCTGTCCCTTAGAACAGGTTGTGGCAGAGTTGGGTTCCTCTGCCCCTGCTGCATGGGAGCTTCTGCCTCCAGAGAGTTCCTTCGCAGGACTGCTGAGCCTACCGCCACATTCCTGTTTGGTTCTAAGTCCCTACGTGGACCACTGTCCTCCTGTTGGCAGATGATCTTTTCAGAATTTAGTGTTGCTTTGCTTTCCTTTTTACCTTGATTCAGTTTACAGGTGTTATGTCTGCTTTTGCCCTGAGAGCTTGTCTCCTAACGACTTCTGTAGGTGGCCAAGCTCATTTGTTTTTGTTCCTTTATGTTTTTAGCCGTTTGAACTCTTCGCGCTGTGAGGACATCAGTGGATTCCTCTACATCATAGTAAAATAGAAAGATAAGCCATCTGTGAAGCAGCTCAGGCTACACCAAGAAAATAAGATGTCACATGAAGATACGGTTTTTTTTTTTTGTTGAGTATTGCGTCTGATCACACTGAGTTAGAATCAAAGAATCTCAAGTAAAAAAAACATAGGGAACTACCAGCATCGTCTACTTTTAGGCGTAATAATAAAGAGCTAGCTGTTATTGTCACTATCCTTACGGTCTATTTCATAAGAGACCGTCTGGTGACACGATGGCATGAGCAGCAGGAAAGGCTGCACATCTCGGGAACACTTGGGCTGCTGGTCCAGCTGGGGTTCCCTACCTGCAAGAAAACCTGTTCCCCGTGGTGGGGTAGGTGGCGGAGAATTTACAAGGAGGCAGTGTCACTGGGACCCGCACCACTCTCTCTTGCCCTGATAGCATTCATTTTTACTGCACCAATTTTTCTTATATTTTAAAATCTAAGTTTTGGGTTGAAAGTCCATTTTAAGCCCCTGAGTGTTTAGTCTGCAGTTGTTTTTTTAAAAAGCAGTCGTTTGAGCACAAGATTATTAACTGGGCTGTGTGACAGGATGCTGATGTGGGCACAAGCCAGCCAGGCCAAGTGACTGCCGGGAGGGCCTTTGGGGGCCCTTGTGATCCTGTTAACTTTTTGCCAGAGTGCCCCAAAAGGCCCCTGGTCCTGGGGATCCAAAACTGAGCACATCGCCAGTGTTTTTGAGGCCATCTGGTTGTGGTCAGTAGGCCAAGTACATTTTGTGTTTAATGAGAAGAACTGGCCTGCGGGGTCAGAGAGATGGCCGAAGGTATGGGTGGTGTGAAAGCAGATGGGGTCTCATGAGTCCCCTGGAGGTAACCGCAGCTCCAGCGTGTTCGTCCGGACTCCTGATTCTGAGATGTTAGACTGTTGCCCCGTTGCCTTGTTCCCGTGGTCATGGGTCATCCATTTAAATTTTCAGCTGTCTTTGATGCTCAGCCAGACAAGTGCATGACAAAGTTGGGTCTGTTTGTGTGTATTTGAGAGAGCGAGTAGGTGAGGAGAGGGAGAAGCAGACCCCCTCCCTCCCACCTCCAAACCCTGCTGAACAGGGAGCTCGACATGGGACTCAGTCCCAGGACCCTGTCCCAGGACCCTGAGATCACAACCTGAGCTGAAGGCAGATGCTTAATCAACTGAGCCACCCAGGCGCCCCCATGACGAAGTTCTTAATTCGGGATGGTTTCTTTCGGGGCCTGTCAAATATTATTTATCTTTACATTTGGTATTTAGTTTTGAGAATTGCTTTTTCCTGTTTCTCCTGGAGCCAGGTTGGGAATCAATTCGGCAAGAGTGACCAGACGCGTGGGCTGGTGATGATGAAGGAAATGTCTCTTCATTGTGCAGTTGCTGTGTTTATTCACTTACCGTATATGGGCACGTTCTTATAAACTATAGACACTTAAAGATTGTGGGAAGGAGTCCACTGTTTGTATAAAAGCTGAGCTTTTTATTGTAAACCTTGTAAATTCAGATCAGGCTAAACAGGCCATTTAATTGTATGGTAAGTGTGCTTTAAAAACAACCCATGGAGCTGACTCCAGCCTCACTGGTTGAAGGTGTCTCCCATTGCTGTGAGTCTGGTTGGCCTCTTTCCTTCTTTTTTCTCTTTGCTTGCTCTCAATTTTAACCTCTTTGAAGTTTAAGAGGTAATTTTTTTAAAGTAATGTTTTTAATATCATTTATGAAAGTATTGAAATTAATTAAAGAGTTTGTAACAGGGCTTGCTTCTTGAAATTAAAAGACTTTTCCTTTTTGAAAGACCTTTTTAACTTTTTACTACGGAAAATTTCTAGTGCAGAAGTGGAGAGAATTCGTCTTGTGGGGATGAAATGCAGCAAGGGATGTTTTCGGACATGTATCCTGTTTAGCATGTTGAAATTCTTAAGAGTAGAATTCAAAGCTTGGAGTAATAATTAGGTTCCAGGACACGTAGTACACAAGTAAAAGCCACCACCATTCCTTAGCTGTTTCAGAGTTACCTCAGACTCTCCTTTGGGCTGTATGTCCTGCTGTAGATTCATCTGACCTTGTGCTTTCATCTGTTTTAGCTCCTCATGTAGTCAGTGCTTTGCAACTTTATAGCTTTCTAGACCAGCTGACTGGGTTGAGGGTTTGTGCAGCATCGATATTAAAAAGATCTCTGATCCTCCATTTGACCGGCGAATGTCCATCTCCAGCAGCGGGTCAGGCAGTTTATTGGTGGTGGAGCCTCACGGTGCGAAGGCCTCGAGGCCAGCAGCAGGCCGCAGGCAAGACTGCGGTGGGCGAGCGCCCAGGTGGCATTGCATCTCCTGGACAGACTGCGCCCCTGCCCCTCCCACACCTGCGGTCCGTGCCCCACATGCTGCTTTTCCTGCTCCTCCCACCCCGTCCTTCTCTTTCATCCAGCCAATGGTCTCACGGAAATGAAGCAAACCTAAGATGTTAAGATTTGGGTTTTATCTTAATTTTTAAAGTAGGTGACGTGAACATAATTTTCAGTTTTGTTTTTACATTTTCAGTTTTTGAGTGTAGTTATGAAAATAACGGTTAACACATACTGTTTACTTAGTGTCCCAAGCACACTCCTAAGCATTTGTGGATTTACAGTCCGAATGGCTGGTGCCTTCTAAGCACCCTGTGAGGCGTTTCGTGGAATCAGGACACTGTCGGTAGTAAGGGCATTGCTGTCAGGAGCTTGTGAATTCTCTAATCTCCTCGCTTACAAGGCTCTTGTACGTAGTGTTGGGTCCTGTTGGGTTCGAGCTGTCTGTTTTGTCTTAACCTGAATGGGGAGAAAGTGCCTGCTGGTGGGTTTGATCCAGGGTGGGTCAGAGAAGGCTCAGCACAGGTGGTTGCTGCCCTGCTTTCCTGGAGAAAGGCCCCGTCCTCTTTGTTGGCATTAAAGTCTTTAAAAAAAAAAATTCATTTAAGATCTTGCATTATTTTCAGGAATGAATGGAGATATTGATGGACAAAGGGAGCATTAAGAGTTAAAATCTTCCTAACTTTTAAAAGTTTAAGTTTTGATTCAATTCAGGGCCTTGATTTCTTTTGTTCACAGTGAAAGCGTTTATTCATTTTTTACTTCTTGGAAATTTGTCCAACGTGCTAAACTAATGTATCAGTGTTTTGCTTGGCCCCAAAAAAGTCATTTGTCCAATCTCCCACCCATATAGAACTGCTGGGGGACATTCTTAAGGACCGGCCCCAGGAGGCCGACGGGATCGACTCCGTGATCGTGGTCGACAACGTCCCTCAGGTGGGGCCCGACCGCCTGGAGAAGCTCAAAAACGTCATCCATAAGATCTTTTCCAAGTTTGGGAAAATCACAAATGACTTTTACCCGGAGGAGGATGGAAAGACTAAAGGGTGAGTAGCGGCGGTCGGGTGGCGCCGGAACCCCCGCGGACGCACACGGTGCCCGCCTCACCTGGCGGTTCTGCTCTTTGTTGATGCCCCGCCCTCAGCTGAGGGCTCCAGACGGGCAGCAGGAGATCCGGTGGTTCTTGAATTTGGGTGTTGTGGGTGGGCTGCTGAATTCTTAAGAAATCAGAACTTGGTATTTAAGTCTTCTGCCATCAGAGCCATAATTGACACAGGAGACATCCTGGATAAAAAGGTACCAGCAGATTGAAAGGTGGCAAAATTTCAGGAAAATTTTACGTGCGGTATTTTACTGATTCTAAAATGAGCTTTTCATTTCCCCCCTCTGAAGTGGGGATACTTCTTAGAGTCGATGTGAAAGCTGTGTCACTGCCTAATTAGCAGCTTTTCCCTACTGTTACCTAAAGTAGCGCATCTGTCAAAAACGGTAGCGTGAGATAGCATCCTAGAATTTGCTTTTTAAATTCAGTGCAAGGTTTTGTGTGTTGTAAATGTGACTCTGGTTCCTTCATTTTCTGCTGTGCTGTGCTGTCCTGTCTCGCGGCTATTCTAGGAGCTGACCTTTGGCGTCTCACAGGAGCAGTCTTGCACCCCTCCTACACCTTTAGGACAGGTGTGGGCCTTTACTTGTTACATACTTCGGAGTGGAACTGGCTTGCCTAAGATGCCCATCTGCAGTCCCACGAGACAGCACCAGATTGTGCTCGGGTGGTTGTAACTGTTTCCACTCGACCAACAGAACACAAAATTCTGCTGCTCCGCAAGCTTGTGGACTTTTCTCTGTTAGAATTCCATGTCATACTGGTCTCAGAGAGTACAGGCAGCTTGTCTTTTACGGGACTGGAATGAGAAGATGATAACATTTACACTTTTTTAATTTCAGATTTTGAAACTACCTATGATAGCTTTTAAGAAATCGTTTTTTAAAAAAACTGCCAAATGCCGGTTATGCTCCTTGCATTTTCTTAGAACTCAGGTGGAAGGATAACCTCTTTCTGACCAGCAGTTGCTTGTGTTGTATGTTTTGTTATAACGAAACATCCTCTGAAAACCTTTATGATTTTGCTTTTTATAAAAGATTTATTTGTGGGGGAGGGGCAGAGGGAGAAGGGAGAAAGAGTCCCAAGCAGACTCCATGCTGACTGCATGGATCCCACGACCCTGAGATCATGACCTGAGCTGAAACCAGGAGTCTGACGCTTAGCTGACTGCACCACCCAGGTGCCCTTAAAATTTTGCTTTTAATACACAGTATCAGACTATGCATGTTCTCAGATTTTCTAATAGCTTCATTTGGAAGTTGCCATGCAATACGCTTGTATAGTCTTAAAGTGTATAGTCTCATAAGTTTTGACACGTATATATCTGTGAAACCAGTACCACGGTCAAGATAGTAAACATTTTAATTAGTTAACTGTTGTCTGATTTGTGATTGTGGCATTAGGGACTTTGGATCTTCTGTTCAGGATTTCGTATGTGTTTAAGGAACCACTCTGCCAGTGACTTGACTCCGGGGGACGTGGCAGTTAGATAGGTTACCGGCCTTGATGGTGCTTACAAGTCACATGGACGGGTCTTGGTGTGCTGAGCACAGCCCGCCTGGTCTTACAGTCTGCACTTGCGCTCTGTCTCGATTCAGCTACACGTTCCTAGAATACGCTTCTCCTGCCCACGCCTTGGACGCCGTGAAGAATGCTGATGGCTACAAGCTGGACAAGCAGCACACGTTCAGGGTCAACCTCTTCACAGACTTCGACAAGTAAGTTCCAGCTGGGTGAGAGCCTGGGCCTTCACCAGGCAGGAGAGGCTCCCCACTTCTGGGGGGCCGTGTTGGTGGCCCTTCCGGGGAGCTCTGTTCTCCAGGAACGCTGCCGCCGCGGGACTATTTCCCATCCCAGCCCCTGACACTCCTGGCCAGGAGCACCCCTCACTCACTATTCCCTCCCCTGTCTCCACCCCACCCCAAGGGGACAGGGGTGGCACCACATTGCCTGTGGCCGAGAGCCCCCAGTGTCGCTGCCCCCTTTGTAGTTGTGCTGCGTGTTGCTAATCGGTTCCTTCTTTTCTTCCAGGTATATGACCATCAGTGATGAGTGGGATATCCCAGAGAAACAGCCTTTCAAGGACTTGGTACGTGGGCGGGACCTGTACGAGGACCGGGAAGGCTGGCCAGCCCTGTGGCTTGCGGGGCTGAGCTCCTCAGGAGTCGCTGCCGCCGGCCTGAGTCGGCCAGACCTCCAGGGGCACAAGGCAGGAATACGGCTTCTTGGATGAAAGTTGATGAGACAGACTCTATCCCTTGCCTTTGGTTCTTTTTTCAGGGAAATTTACGTTACTGGCTCGAAGAGGCAGAATGCAGAGATCAGTACAGTGTCATTTTTGAGAGCGGAGACCGTACTTCCATATTCTGGAACGACGTGAAGGATCCTGTTTCTATCGAAGAGAGGGCGGTAGGTATTTGCTGCCACTTGGGGATTCCTCTCTCTCTCCATGCCAGGGGGACTGGGTACCCGAGCAGGTGGAGCGTCATGTTCTTCCAGACTGCATCCCTGAGAACAATATTCTTCATTCTTCTAGCTTTGAAACAAGCCATTAGACGTGAGGAGGCTTCTTGTGTTTTTCAGTTAAGAGTCAGAGGAGTCGATTCCTTACAGAAGGAGGGGTCTTTGTGCTGGTGTCCTGTGGTCATGTTAACACTGGTCTGACTTTTCCCGCAGAGATGGACGGAGACGTATGTGCGCTGGTCTCCCAAGGGCACCTACTTGGCCACGTTCCATCAGCGAGGCATTGCTCTTTGGGGCGGAGAGAAATTCAAACAAATCCAGAGATTCAGCCATCAGGGGGTTCAGCTCATTGACTTCTCACCTTGTGAGAGGTAAGCGGTGAGGAGAGGCAGGTGGAGTCTGTTCTCACTTCGTGCTGGCCTCTGCGCGTCATTGTACGATTTTGCAGTAATTTCAAACTAACGGAAGTTTCACAGGAGGCGTAGAAGGAGCTCGTGTGTACTCTTTACCGACGTGCCCCGCTTAGCACTATCTGGGGCTTGCTTTATTGTCTGCACAGACACACGTGACTTTGTCTTAAGCCATTGGGAGTGAGTGGAAGCTTTGTGTCTCTGTCTGCCTGTGTGCATTTCTAGGGGCAGGGAAAGCCCTTCCCTTGTCCGTGGTGCCGCCCTGACTGCAGGAGATCTAGCGCCCATCTGCTACATCTTAAGTACCATCCGGTTCCCACATTTCCCTCGGTCCAGTAATGGTTTTATAAAACTTCCGTCTCCTCAGTTCCAGGGCTAGGGCATGCTTGTGTCCTGTGCCTCTCATTTCGTTGTGACTGGCACTTCCTCACACATGAGGCGGCAGAGGTTTGGGGAGCAGGTGCAGTACCAGGAACTGGAAGGAGCACTGCCGGGGCCAGGCAGGGGCTTCCTGTCCGCGCGGCCTCGGTGCCCTGCACGCCCTCCCGCACCGCTCTTTGTGCCCCCTGCTCAGGGCTGTCCCCAAGCTGTCCTTATCGTATCCCCTCCTGTGTCCAGAAGAGTTCGGCCTCCTACCACGTGGTCTTACTTCATCGTGGGTCCTGACAGCCCCTCCTGTTCCCGGGCTCCTGAGACGCGGCTCTCCTGCACCTGCTCTGCTTTTGACTTTTTTGGTATAAAGTTTTTCTAACACCAGGAAAACTTGAGAGGACTTTAGTAACATCTCTCTGCTAAATATCTAGCTTAAAATTTTCTCGTTTTGCCGTATTTGTTTCAAAACAGTTTAGGGCAGGGGCGCCTGAGTGGCTCAGTCCGTTAAGCGTCTGCTTTCAGCTCAGGTCGTGATCTCAGGAGTCCTGGGATTGAGCCCCGCATCTGGCTTCCTGCTCAGCGGGGAGCCTGTTTTTCTCTCTCTGCCCCTCCCTCCTGCTCTGCTCTCTCTCGCTATCTCTTTCTCTCTCGAATAAATAAATAGAATCTTAAAAAAAAAAAAACAACAACAACTGTTTGGGGCATTTTGTTACAAGTGCTAGGTTCCTCTAGGAAATAGGCATCGGTCCAAGTGAAGGTGTTCATTCTCTGTGGTCACGATTCTTTCCTCCTGCTCGGCAGCCCTGACCAGTTCCCTCAGCATCTTCTAATGTCCACGCTCGCTCAGATTCCCTCTGTCCCACAGTTTCCATCGTTGGTGACTAGTTGTTCACACCCGGTCCAGCCCTAGCGCTCATGTGTGTGGTCCACCTGTCGCCCTGTGCGGCCTGCCCTTGCTGGGTGGTGCTTTGGTGGTGGCTTATGAGGAACACGGGGCTGGGGGGTGGGGGGGTGTCTGATCCTTCCTCAGGGCATCACCTAACTGGTTCCTTCCATCCTTGTGTTTCTGTAAACTGCAAGTTCTACATGACGGATGTTTCTTAGTTTTGATAAAGTCGTTTTTCTGGCGTGTATTCTTGGAGGACTCACGAATTCACAAGCGCTTGGCATCTGCTTGGTACAGAACACTTGAGCTGCTCCTTGTGAAGCAGTGTGTTAGAACCCGGTGCGCGTGGAGACTCCTGAGCTCTGTGCGCAGGTGGAGTGTGTGGGGAGGAGCCCCCACGGGCCAGCCACAGGTGCTTCCTCATGCGCACTTGTCATTTGTGTGTGTGACCTCTGTCTGCTTACAGATGGCACCTAGGCCCTCTTAGTCATCATGTCCCTGGTGCTCCGCAAGGTGCCTAACACAGGAACCCCTTGGTGAGGCAGCAGTGCGTGCTTTGTCCTGCAAATTAGTGTGAAAAGTCTTATTTTTCAGGGGCGCCTGGGTGGCTCAGTCGTTAAGCATCTGCCTTCGGCTCAGGTCGTGATCCCAGGGTCCTGGGATAGAGTCCTGCATCGGGCTCTCTGCTCAGTGGGAAGCCTGCTTCTCCCTCTCCCCTGCTTGTGTTCTCTGTTGCGCTCTCTGTTTATCAAATAAGTAAATAAAATCTTAAAAAAAAAAGTAACGTAGACCTAGACTTTTAAAGAAAAAAAAAAGAAAAGCCTGTGTTTCAGATAAGCGCCGAATCAGGCTATTTCCGTTGTTCAGCATGGTGGCGTGATATTGTTTAGCAGGTGTACAGGACAGTCTGTAGAGGGAACCTCGTGACTTGGGGGAGGTGACACCAGCCCTCATTGTTAATTAACGCACTGGGATGATAAAGGGCCTGGGGGCCCCTGGACAGGGCCTGGGCTCAGTTTCTGCCTCTCCTGCCTCGTGTTTTGAGAGGCTGGGCCGTGTGTCAGGAAAGTGAGTGGGGGCCCTGGGTATAGACAAGCCCGAGTCGGCAGAGGGAGAAGCCCCAGGCACAGAGGTTGGGCTAGATAGACGTGTGCTGGCTTTTGAGACACATGTGGCTGTTCTTTTTCCCTTTTTGTCCTAACTAAATGTCGATGAAAATCAAGTAGGAGAATTGCACCCCACTCAGCCTAGAGTGCACACATGCAGACTTCGGTTTGGAATTTGTTGGATCTTTCAGTGTCCTGATTTTGTGGAGAAACCTTTTAAGGGGGGGGGGGGTCCTTCAAAGTGCCCTGGAGCCTCAGAGGTGGCCTGCTCCATGGTCGGAGCAGGTTCTGGTGGGCGAGCATTCTCGGGAGCTGGGGTTTGGAGGCTGTGCTGGCTGTAGGAGTCTCGACTGCTTACTCTGGCAGCCCCCCCACCCCCCGCCCTGGACCTGGCGCTGTCTGGAGCGGAGTCTCGGTGGGTTCGGGTGCTCACCTCCACACGCAGCATGGTTCTTGGGGAAGGAGGGTGGGATGGTGGGCGGATTATCAACCGTGTCCCCTCTGTGACAGATACCTGGTGACATTCAGCCCTCTGATGGACACCCAGGATGACCCTCAAGCCATCATCATCTGGGACATCCTGACCGGACAGAAGAAGAGGGGTTTTCACTGTGAAAGCTCAGCCCATTGGCCTATCTTTAAGTGAGTCAACTGTGGTGGCCCGCGGAGAGCTTGCGGGGGCCTTTTCTTCTCACGACAGAGCCTGACACTTTTCTTCTTTCTCAGGTGGAGCCACGATGGTAAATTCTTTGCCAGAATGACACTCGACACTCTTAGCATCTATGAAACTCCTGTAAGTGACGTGGTTTCCTCAGTGGGGGCCTCACGCGGCAGGAGCTGCTGGGGGCATGGTGCTTCCCTTGTCCCGTTGGCAAGGGGAAGGGAAGAGCGGTGTTGTGTGTGCAGAACGGGGGGAGCTCTGTGTGCCTCTCCGCGGCTGCCCCTTTCGTGTTGCTGCCCCTGGGTTCCGGCCCCTGATTTGCTTTTGCTCCTGCCAGTGGTCCAGGACAGGAGCAAAGAGAAGTGGCCTTGGAGATGGGTGCTTTGCTGCTGCGGGTGACCTGTTTCCTTGCTGTGTGTCCCCTGCTAGGCTTACTTGCCGGGCTCATTCCAGAAACGCTGGTTTCCTTTTCGTGAAAATGTGGGTGTATTATGGAGACCGTGGTGTGGTTTAACTCCGTTGTCGCCCTTTTTATTCCGCAGTCTATGGGCCTTTTGGACAAGAAGAGCTTGAAGATCTCCGGCATAAAGTAAGTGAGCATTCTTCCCGGCGGGCGGTAGGAGCTGGGCCCCCTCCTCTAGCGCTTGGATCTTGCTCAGTGGGAGAGGACACTGGGTCCTTGCTCTGGCCACAAGCGTGGCCCAGCAGGCCCCGGCCCGGTACCACTGGCCTCTTGTTGCGACTCTGCCAGCCTCACGGCCCACGTTCCCTTCTGCACGTAGACCCTTCGTGAGGCCACAGGCTCTGTTTGTGTCCTGTTCCTGCCTTGGAACTGACACTCGGGCTGCTTTCTTTGGGGAAGACGGGGGCGGAGGGCGAAGGGCTCCACTTAGTGAGAGGCTTCCGTGAACTCTACTGACCAAGGGGGGGGGCTTAGGTGGCTCTCGGGGAATGGCCCAGGGTAGGCACACTTGGCTTACGTGCCGTCTCAACAGAGAGGTACCAGCCACGCAGGGACACGAGTGGTTCTCCTTCTGTGGTGAGTTCTCGGGCACAGGGGGGCTCACGATACGAGCTATACCAGGAACTGGTTTTCCATCACCGTCACAGGAAAGGTAGTCTTTGTGGTTCATGAGGGCACCGGGCCTTGAGGTCACTGTGGGGCAGAGCCGTTGTCCTCCCGCCGCGGGCTCCTCCGAGCTGTGCTCTTCCCTCAGCGCCCGAGAGAGCACCTGGCGTCGTCTGGGTCCCGCAGCCCAGGCTGTGGCCGTGTGGAGCCCCACCGCCCCTCGCTGGCAGAGCAAGCATGCCGACGCCCTAGGTGGCGGGGGCCAGACGGGCGGCCACCAGCTGTCAGGGAAGCGGGGCTGGTTTCCGGCCGGCGAGCCCGATCTCCGCTGCGCCCCCTTCGCCACAGCGTCCTAGCCAGTGGTCGGCTGACACTGTATTCTCTTCATTCTACAGGGACTTCTCGTGGTCTCCCGGGGGTAACATCATAGCCTTTTGGGTGCCTGAGGACAAAGATATCCCGGCCAGGGTGACCCTGATGCAGCTTCCCACCAGACAAGAGATCAGGGTTAGGAATTTGTTCAACGTGGTGGACTGCAAGCTGCACTGGCAGAAAAATGGGGATTACTTGTGTGTGAAAGTGGATAGGACCCCCAAAGGGACCCAGGTGAGTGGATAGCCCTCCTTCCAGCTCCACGCCTGCCTCCTGCTTGACAGGTATTAACGGGTTATTTGTTTGAATTGGTGGGTCATCGTCAGACCCACCGGTTACTGAAGGCGGTTAGCTGGCCTGTCCTAGCTGAAGCGCTTGTCGCCTTCCGGCTGAGGAGCAGGGTGACCCGTTCCCAAGGTTGCGAGGACGGGTCCAGGCCACCCGCCTGTCTTCTTACTGAGGGTGAAAACAAAAGTGTTTTTCTCTTAACTCCCCGTTTAAGCACAAAGAGGAGCCAGCACCCAGATTGTTTTTGTTTGTTTGCATCATTTCATATCTTATGAAATTGCCTGATCTTTTCTTTCTCGTGGAAGTATTCCTGCTCCCTGAACAAAAGATCCTACTGAGACGGAGTCCGCATGCCATGGTCCACGCCCTCGCAGAGTGCACGGTCTGGTGGCTTTTCAGGACACGCACAGACCTGTGCGGCCCTCGCCACGATCTTAACTCGAGAGTGTTTTCATCACCCAAAAAGGGAAAGCCCGCACCCCAGCGCCCCACTCCCCTGGGCTCCCGACACCTGCTACTCCACCTTCTCCCTCTCTCTAGCTTCGTCTGTCCGGGACACTTGGTGCGAATGAAGGGATACAGTGCGTGGCCTGTGGTGGCTGGCTTCCCTGACTGAGCACGTTTTCAGGGCTCACCCGAGCTGTGGCAGGTGTCTACACCTCGTTCCGGGTCAGAGCTGAGCTGCGCTCTGCTGGGTAGCTGCGCCAGCTCGCATGCTCCCGCCTGTGGGTGGACCCACATGTCATTTCCACCCTCGGGCTGTCCGGGACCGTGCAGCCTCCTGGTTTCCGTTTAACACCCGTGTCTGGAAGATCCCTGCAGGGTGCTCCCCTCCCCGTTCCTGGGCCTCGAGAGTGCTACGGAGTTTGGCGGATGAGCTGCGGCGTGTGGCCCTGAGCCTCCGTGCAGGAGTGTGGCGGGAGGGCCGGAGGGGCTCTGCTGTCCTACAGAGACTGCACCCAGGGATGCCTCTGGTGGCGCAGGATGCTGACTTGACCCTGCCGGCCTGAGTCCATCACTTAGACACTCACACGTCTTTACCAACTGCGTGCACATTCTCTTCCGTTCTGTTACGTTCTTGAGGTACGATCTTCTCATGCTCTCAGCTTCCACCATTTCACCCCCTTGTTTTCTCTCCCAAACAGGGCGTGGTCACAAATTTTGAAATTTTCCGAATGAGGGAAAAACAGGTACCTGTCGACGTGGTGGAAATGAAAGGCAAGTTCCTTGTGGTCCCTTGTGGTCTCTTGTGGTCCCTTGTGGTCGCTTGTGGTTGGCGGTCCCTGTGCGCAGCGTGCTCGGCCCGGTGCTCTGCGCTCCCCGCCTGCGCAGGTGGCCCCGGCCCTGACCACGCGTGCTGTCTGCCTCCCGGGCCCGAGCACGCGCGTCTCGATTCAGGCTGCCGTGTGGCTCGCCCGCTCCCTCTTCGCACCCCGGCCCGGCCTGCCCGGCAGAGGAGCAGGGCTCCCGTGGTTTCCCACTGAGAGACACGGGGGAATGGGTTTCCTGACGCTTGCAGCGACCGGCAGCAGAAGGGCTTTTCATGTGACAGCCGAGTTCTCGGGTGACGAGAGCTTTATTCTGGGCCTAAAACCATGTAGGCGCTCTGCCGCTGCCTCTCGGTGGGACATGGGGCCTGCATCATCGGTTGGGTTTTGTGTCGTAGTGGGTGTTCTGGTGTGCAAGGGAGAGGAGGGCAAAGTGGAGGCGGAGGACAGCGAGAGAGGGTCCAGCCTGGCCGCCCTGCACCGTTAGCCCCTGGAGGGCCGCAGCCTCCTGCACTGGGGACGGTGGTGGGCGCCAGCCAGCAGGCGCACTTCCGCGGCGTTCCCGCCGGGCCAGGATGGTCTCACCCAAGTCCCCACACCCTCGATCCTAGGCCCGCTGTGTGGTCTTTTCAATGAACTTAATTTGGGGCATTTTCTCTGGTTGAGTAGTGAAGGCTGTGCAAGAAGGTTGTTCGATCGGGAGCATTATTTCATTAAACGATGGAGGAGTGGCTTATTCTTTCGCTTGATTGCAGAAACCATCATAGCCTTTGCCTGGGAGCCAAATGGGAGTAAGTTTGCCGTGCTCCATGGGGAGGCTCCTCGGATATCCGTTTCCTTCTACCATGTGAAGAGCAACGGGAAGATTGAGCTTATTAGTAAGTAGCCTCACCCCGTTGATGGGCACACGGGAGGGAGGGCCCTCTGGAGGGTTGCTCCACATGCATGTTCCGCTGGTTCCTTTGCCTGGGAGCCGCTGCTCAGCCCGTCCGGCAGCTGTGAGGGCCCCTGTGGCTCCAGCTTTGCCCGTGGTGGCTGTGTAGGCTGTGGGCCCTTCAAGAGAGGGGTTCTGAGTGGATGCACTCTCCCTCTTGCGGCCACAGCTGTCGTCTCTGGGCTGGGGGCTCCCCATCCCCGCTGTGTTCTGCTGTGTCTGCAAGGGGCCCTCCTCGTTCCCTGGCCTCCCTTGGTGACCTGATCCCCCACCCACAGCGGGCTCCTCCAGGGCGTCCTGGGTTCTTAGCACAGAGCTCAACGTGCCGTAGGTCTTGTTGTGCAGCGTGGGGTGAACAGTTGCTTACTGCATTGTGTGGGGACTGCAGTGATGGACATGGACCATGTGTCCCTGTACCCAGAGGCTTGGGTGCTGAGCTTGTCCTGAGGGAATGCCAGGAGCTCAGCGGTGTTTGCGGGAGACCGGCTGGCTGGCCATCACGAAACCCAGCTGTGCTGTGAATTCCCTGTGACAGAGGAAATGGTTGGCACCGTTTCTGGTTAGAAAGCAGGTTTGTAAATAGTGTAGAAGTGCCTTCCAGTTCTGAAGGCTCTGGGTCGCCCACTTGGAATGTTGACCGCATGGGTCCTGCTAAGACATTCATGGCTGTTCAGGGACCTCGTAACGGTTTCTGTCCTACCTTCATCTTGGTCTGAGAATCTTGCCCAGCAGGCCACGCCGCCTTTTCCCATCTCCCTATCTCCCCTGGCCCCCGTCTGTGGATCCAATGCAGGGCCATGTCAGGCTGGGGTTCACTTTGTGCCCTTGACTGGAGACCCGAGGTTGCAGCCTGAGCAGTAACTGTCCGCTCTCTGGGGGCCCTGCGGGGACCTCGTCGAATGGAGGCAGTCCTTGTGTGGGGAGACACGGTGGCTTTTTTCCCGCAGTGGGAGAAATGTTTTTATGACCGCGGAGTTTGATAAAGGTGTTTGAGTCACTGGAAGAATGCATTTTGGGCTTTTTTGGGTCACGTGTCTCTGTATTTGGTGGGGGTGTGGGTTCCTCGCCCTCGTGTGGAGACCCCGCAAGTGTGTTTACGGTGACTCCTCTGTCCAGTTTTCCCGGAAGTAAACTGTTTTGAACATGAAGCGTTATCACAAACGGTAACATAGCTTCAGGATGTGTTCTCTCTCTTTTCTTGAAGCGTAGATCATGATTCAAACTGTACTCAGCCCAGGGGTTTTCCAAAATTGTCCTCACAGGCAGCAGGCTGGTGTGGGGTGTGTGTGAGAAAGTTCACCCACAGGGCAGCGTGAGCCTGTCGCCTGTCCTGGCTGCACCCTGCCTTCGGTGCCTTGACAAAGACTTAAACAGACACTTTCTTTGTTTCCAGAAATGTTTGATAAGCAGCAGGCAAATACCATCTTCTGGAGCCCCCAGGGACAGTTCGTCGTGTTGGCTGGCTTGAGGAGGTGGGTTTCTGCTGCCTGATGCTATCTGCTCATGGTGAGCCGCGCTCTGTGGGCCGCTCGGGCCCCATGGGTCACAGCGGTTCCTCGACACCGTGATGGAGCGTGCTTGCATGAAAGGACCGTCCCTGCTTTTTTAGTGGATGGGAATTTATTGTGTTTCCGTCTTGCCCAGACTTGAGTTGAAACCAGGTTGATGAAAGCAGTGCCCCGCGAGTGTTTTCAGTCTGGAAGATGTATGAGTGTTGGGATTTCCTCATGATTGAGCAAGACTGCTTCCTGGCAGGGCAGCGACCCTGGTATGAAACCCGCGTCCTCTTGTGGGAAGGCTGTGAGCAGACAGCCGCGAGCCGGCCTCTGCAGTGTGACCACGAGTGTGGCAGTGTTCACCCACCGTCCCAGCTGCGCATGGGAGCCTGAGGAGCCCGCACCCGCCTGTGGGTTAGCAGAACGCACTTAGAGTTGCTCGCTTTCCTGACTTCATCGGAGGCGCTTAACTATGTTTCCAGAGGGTTGGCCTCAGATAATCTGGGGCACACACTCCCCACGGCTCCATTCCCAGCAGCCTCAGGAGGTAGAGGGCTCCAGATCACTTCCTCCTCAACGGCAAGGCTCCCGAGTCCGCTCTGAAGCCTCCAAGGCGTGGGATGCCCGGAGGGTGTGCGCACTGACCCTGCTCTGTCTCCCCAGTATGAACGGCGCCTTGGCTTTTGTTGACACGTCGGACTGTACGGTCATGAACATTGCAGAGCACTACATGGCCTCCGACGTGGAGTGGGACCCCACGGGGCGCTACGTTGTCACCTCTGTATCCTGGTGGAGCCATAAGGTACGGGGCCCCTGTGTAGCTGGGTGCAGTGTGCGACCCGGCTCTGCCGGGCCTGGCGTCCCCTTCTCCCCTCCCGGGTCTCCGTGGGGTGGGCACTGTTAGTCACTCTTACGCTGCCTTGCCCGGCCGCCCCACAAAGCTCTTCGGTGGCACCCCTGAGCCAGCCAGCTTTTCCACAAGTCAGTTGGCGTTCCTTGATTTCCCTTTCCTGAGTCTGACCACGTCTTAGGCTGGCCTCAGCCTGAGTCCAGGCGCAGGAGCCGGGGAGGTTTTGACTGTGTAGTGTCTCCCCACAGTTGAGAACTCACCCACACTGGTCTCTGTGGCTCGTGGCGGGGGGAAACATGGTGCCCGCGTGTGGGGCGCCGTTCACCCGCTCTGCTCCGTGTTTTCCCAGTGCTCGAGGGGCACGAAGTCCCCACGGGCTGTTAGCACTCTCTTTCTTCCTTTTCCTGCGACAGCTCAGCGTCGTGTGGGCAGGGCCTTTTCTCTGGCGCTGCCTGGCGCGTGGTCCTGGTTCATTCGGGTTGGCTGGGTGAGTGAGTGGCACGCGGAGCCACCAGAGAGGGCTGCTCACCCGAGGGTCTGGGCCGCCCCGAGAGGATGTGAAAGTGTGTGTGTGCACACATTTCTTCAGTCTCAAACGTCCGTAAGTTGAAAAACTGAAGCAGTGCCATGCTCCGTAAGTGTGAGAGACTGTGTCCAAAGCCGGTCCATGTGGCATGTGTGTGCTGGCGTGTCTGCAGCGAGTTCCCTCGTGCGCTGCTCCCGGGCTCCTGGTGAGCTCAGCCAAGCTTTTCTTTCATGTGTAGTCAGGCTTTCTTCCGGATGGGGGTGCTGAGACTCGAACCGGCGCGTGCACACGTGCAGAGCTTAAGCCATCAAATCAGGGCGGTTCTGTGTGACGAAGCACGAGCGTGCAGGAGCTCAGACTCTGTCACCGAGCGCGGGGTCCTGAGAATAGTCTGGATGGGATGAGTGCGTGGACCACACCCGAGCGTGTGCACGGGTTCGAGTGCCGTGTGGCGCTGAAATCCTCCAGACTCAGGGCCAGTGTGAAGTGCCACAGGCTCCCGAAGTGCCGGCAGCAGCGAGAGCGCCAGTGCCGCCTCCGTTGGGAAAGGCGCCCCTGAGCACGGCAGCGCGTCTCCGGACACAGTCCGCCGTGTCCTGGCGGGGCTCCCCGGTGCAGGCCGGTAGAGTGCCCGTGCTGCGGGGCCCGTCCCGGCCGGTGCACAGCTGCGCGCCGCGCTGGACGTCACCTCCTGTCGGTCTCAGGGACCGCGTTCCTCCCGCCGCATGCAGCCGCGCCCCCCCCCCCCCCCCCCCCCCCCCCCGTGGTCTCCTAGGTGCCGACAGTGCTGCCACATGCGGGCTCTCGGAGCACGGGGACGAGCGCTTGGTCCGCTGGGCCCTGGGGCGGTACAGGTCCCAGGAGCCCACGTCCTGCCGGGAGCCGCGGCAGTGAGCAGCACTCGGGCCTCTGCCTCTCGCAGGTGGACAACGCCTACTGGCTGTGGACTTTCCAAGGACGCCTTCTGCAGAAGAACAACAAGGACCGCTTTTGCCAGTTGCTGTGGAGACCTCGGCCCCCCACGCTCCTGAGCCAGGATCAGATAAAGGTCTGGGGCTCCCGGGGCCTGGGCAGCGTGGACGCCCTGGTGGCACTGACAGAAGAGACTTCCCTTTTCTGTCACCATTCGGGGGGGTCTCGCCTGAGGAATGGAAACGGGACGTTTGGGGCACCCTTTGATGAGATGCGAGAGCACCGGGGACCCCACGGGAAGGAATAGTTCCGGCGTCGTAAACGTGGGTTTGCAGGTCATGCCCGGCTGTGTCTGTGCCCTTCTCGGACGCTTGCACGGAGTGGAGGGGATGTAAACCGGGTCGGCGGCACTGGGAGAGGGTGTCCGTGGGCTGTGCGCGGTAGCGGGACGTGGCCCCCCTGAAACCTGCAGGCCGCCCCCGGTGCGTGCTTGTGCGCGGCCACGTGCTCGCGATCCTGAGTAGGCCGTTGCATGTTGACAACTTTGAAGATGCTTTGAACGTTGAAATCTTGAGCGGTTTGTCTTTGTTTTTGTTTTCAGCAAATTAAAAAGGATCTGAAGAAATATTCTAAGATCTTTGAACAGAAAGATCGTCTGAGCCAATCCAAAGCCTCAAAGGTTAGCGTGCTCCCGGGATCGAGGAGAGGGCCAGCGTCAGGCCCGGGGGGACGGTGGCATCTGCCGCAGACGCTTGCTATGCCCCCGCTGTGTGCACAGACTGCTGGGCCCTGGCACACGTCTCCGGGTGGCCAGCCATCCAGATGTGGGGGGTCGGTCCCAGTGAAGGGAAGGAGGAGAGCACGTTTCTCCATTTCTGTCCCGAGACCCTCTCTGAATAGAGGGGTCCTCGCGGCACCCACTGCGGTGGGCGTTCCTGCCGGCCACGGTCCTGTCAGCCCCATGACTTGCCCTGACTCCACGCACAGGAACTGGTGGAGAGAAGACGCACCATGATGGAAGATTTCCGAAAATACCGGAAAATGGCCCAAGAACTCTACATGGAGCAGAAGAGTGAACGTCTGGAGTTGCGAGGAGGTAACTATTAGCTGAAGACGCGTGTTTCAGAGTCTGTGTCTGCGGAGACGTTTCACTACCCAATCGCGTGAGTTTTCTAGTCAAGTGTCTGGTGCCGTAAAGAATCTGAAATTGTCGAGGAACCGAGAGTTTCCCCCGGTTGTCTGCAGGGAATCTTGCTGTGTTCATGCCGGGCTCCCGGCTGGTGCGCGTGTGCGTGTGCTGTGTGTGCGTGCGCCGTGTCACCCTTCTCCCCCGCTCACAGGCGTGGACACGGACGAGCTGGACAGCAACGTGGAGGATTGGGAGGAGGAGACCATCGAGTTCTTCGTCACTGAGGAGATCATCCCCTTGGGCAATCAGGAGTGACCGAGTGCCGTGGTAAGACCTTTTCAGATGGGGACCAGCAGGACCCTGACAGGTCGTGTTGTCCCTCGAGTGAGGAAGTTCCCAGGTTCACATCCTCGGGGTCAGTGGGACCCTCGTGCAGGAGCCGCGGAGGGCCCGATGCACACCCTGGCTGTCAGAGCTGGGGCTCTTCCTCTGGGAACGGCAAGGCCTTGAGCCCCGGACTTAGGGCAGGGCGCCTCGCGAGTAGGGTCTGGTTGTGGATAAGACACAGGGCTGGGGAGGAGGAAGGAGGCCGGCCGCGGACCGTCTCTGGGTGTCTGGCTGGGAGAAAGCCTCAGTGTGCCCGGCAGAGCCAGGAGCCGTCAGAACCCGGTTGGTCAGGCGAGGTAGGGCACTTCCTGGGGAGGCGTGCGAGGCCCGAGTCTCGTGCCCAGGGCGGCTGGCGGGAGAGCTTGGCAGCTGGTCAGTGAGGCTCTCCGCGCTGGAGGCTGCTCCCCCGGGCCGTCTGCTCCTGCTCGTCTCGGGCATCACGTTGAAGCGGACACGGGGGGTCCCCTTCTGAGATGGTGTGGTCGGTGGCCCCTTGTCTGGGCGCGCCCTCAGGGCTCGCTGTGGCTGACGCGCCCCTTTGTTGTCAAGGCGCAGAGCGGAGAGTGAATGCCTGCTCCCTCGTTGCAGCGTCCCTGCGTTGCGTGCTGGGCCCCGGTCATCCTGCTGCAGGAAGCCTGCACGATGCCTGAAGTCTCCCCTGTGCTTTGTCTGGCTCCAGACTGTGCGCCCGGACTCCCCCATCTCCACACATTACTGTGCCTTTCACCCCTGGTCTCCACCGCAGGGGAGGATCCAAGGCACCGCTTTCAGTTTTTTCCTGTTCGGGGTTTTTAAAATCACGCCACCGGTGCTGGTTCCTCACACTCGTGCGCCACTGTGGCAGCCCCTCCCGTCCTCCTGAGGTGCACAGCCGAGCGGCCTCCTCTCGAGGACTCGTCCTGCCCTGTGCGCGCGGCCCGGCCTGGCTGTGGCCCGGGCACCGCAGGGAAGCAGCGCCCCGTGGTGTCCTGGCGCCGTTCAGGTTGTGCCGGCTTCTCTCAACGGGCTGAGCGTGGAAATAAAAGCAAACCTGTACGAAAACACTGTCTTTCTTCTGTCTTTACACGTACGTAGCTGCCTCGAGGCTGGTGCCTGTGCCCCTGCCCCCGGCTGTGGCGGCGCCCTGGGCTCAGCGCGCCCGCTGCTGCTGGCCCCCGAGGCCGACGCAGCAAGGAGGGAGGCCTCCAACCTCGTGTGGTTGTGCGTTTCCAGCTGAGCTCCGTAAAGTGAAATAGCAGCCCTGTCAGTGCAGAGAAGGTGCTTTTCAGCTTTTTTGTGTTTTACGCTCATTTCACCTGCTGGGAGAAACCCCTCTACACTTTTGCTCGGAGCCATACACACTTGACGTTGTCCGTGAGAGCTGCCACTTGAGCCACTGTCGAGTGGTTTTCCGAATACCTTTGCTCCTGAAAAGGGGGCGAACGAGTCCGTGTGACCTCAGCCCGTTATTTACAACGCCTGCGCGTCAACGCATCGGTGCCTTGTCCGCTGCCACACTTCTGTCTGTCCGGGAGCCCGACGCCTGGTGTGGGAAGCAGCGAAGCACAGGATGGGCACGCTGCAGACGCGCGGGCCTGAAATGTTCTGGGATTGGAGGATAAGCTGTCATCCGCGGGGCCCGGGCGCTCCATGACCTGCGGGGGCTGTGCTGGAGGGGTGGTCGGGCAGCCTGCTGCAGCCCGAGCCCGGCTGCGAGGCACACTTGGCACTCCATCCCTGGTTCCAGTCGCCATGCCTAGCTCCCCGTCGACACATGGGGTCCGCTGTCTCTTGCTCGCGCTCACATCCTTTAAACCTTAGCGTGCCAAGTCCTGGATTTTATGTTTGATGGTAAGAAGGAAGAGGTCCAGGTTTTGGGGTCATTTTCACAGATTTTTAACAGAGCTTTCAAAAAATTTACTTTGGACTGTTTTAAACTTGCTAGTTGTAATTGTTTTATGTAATTTGTTAATAAAAGAATTTCTTGAAAGACGTGTGCTTGTTCTGTTCTGTTCTGCTCGAGAAATGGGTTTCCCGGCCCAGGCAGAATGGCCTGACCGATCCGGCCGGGGTTGGGGTGGCCCCCGCACTCTGGCTTCTGGCTGGGGTCTCAGGGTGGACGCAGCCCCCCCTCGCCCCGCCCCGTGTGGACCTGCCATCCTGGTCCTGTCTCCAGAGAAGACTTTTGCCCGCGTGTGGGCTCTCTGGCAGCTTCCTGTGGGTCACAGGCTGGAGGCTTCGTGGAAGGGGGCCGTGGACGTCACGGTGGGCGGCGCTCTCCTCTGTTGCCCTTTGCCTCACGGTGTTTTTGCGCTCAGCACTGACCTGACACCTGGAAGAGAACATGGGCAGGAGGGGACAGCTGTGCTGACCCGGAGGGAGTCACCTGAGCTCGGCCCGCCGCCGCACGCAGCTGCAATCTCCAGGTCGGGTTTCTCAGATGTGAACTTACTGGATCTGGCTTCTGTGGGACTTTTATCAAATGTAGGATCAGCTTGTGCACGCCAGTTGTGGTTCTCATCATGAGGGCGCCCTGTTTCACGACCTGGCAGCGGCTTCCCCGGAGGCTGCTGGGAAAAGCAGGGTGCAGCATGGCCTGCCCGTGCAGACACCTATGGTGAATGCCAGTTGGGCCCGGGGTGTGGCATAGATTGGCAGCCGGCCTGGGAAAGGCAGCTAAAAACCACGTCCTAAGCAGAAACCGGAAGGTCACTTCAAGTTGTTCTAGAAATGCATCTATGGGGAAAAACATTTATAGTCGAGATGAATTTCATTAGATGTTAGTTGGTGGGATTGGCCCCCCTTTGGCGGAAAGGCTCCAAGGCCAAGCCTCGTGGCCCTCAGGCTCACCTGTAGACCAGGTGAGGCAGTCTAGGAGCCCTGGCGTTGCCCTGACAATGGGTGAGAGCGTAGACACAAAGGCTGGGCCCTGGTCTGGAGCCCGACCCCGCGTGCCAAGCACGCAGCTGGCTTATGTCCACCGGGGCCTGGGCCACCCAGCTGCTTGGGGCCTCCCGAACCACGTGTGTAGTCCCACACGTGCGGTCCCACGTGTGCAGACAGTTAAGGACTGGCTGGGCTCCTGGGGCCTGCTGATGTCACCAAGGCAGGGCCGGTGGGGGAGGCGGCACAGGCCGGTCGCCTTGCCTGCCAGGAGAGCGGGGAGCACATCATGCCCGCCGGTCCCACGGCCGGCCCCGCTGCTGGCCCTTCCCCGGCCCGGGGCAGCCCAGCCATGAAAGAGGTGGAGCCCAAGGACCAGCAGCTCATGGTGAGCATCTTCCCTCGTGTTCCCGGATGGCCCTACGGCTGCGTGTCCCTGAGGCTGCCTCGTCCTGACCCACTCACTGCCCCCGGTGCCGGTTGCTTGGCACAGGTCAGGTCTCGGGGTACTGGTCCCCGTCTAGGGCCCCACTTCTGCTCCCCTTGTTCCTGCCTCTCCCCTGCCCCCCCCCAGCCCTGTGATCTCCCCAACAAGCTCCAGGCCCTGCGAGGGCTGGCCAGACCCGTCTGCTGGGGGGCTTGAAACTTCAGCCCACTTGGTGGTGGGTGGATGAGCTGAGGCCCAGGCCTTGCCCCACACCTGCCGGCTGGTTACCCTGGTTACCAGAGACCCCTGTCGTGAAGCGGGGGGCCCTGGTACACTGGGAGAATGGGGAGCAGCCTCGGTGGGGCCCCTGGAAGGCAGCTGCCCCGTGTGCTGCCCATAGGTAGCGCTTCGGATCCGCCCGCTCAGTGACACAGAACTGGAAGAAGGGGCCACCATCACTGCCCACAAAGTGGGGGACCAGGTGAGGCCGTGGGGGCACGGGCGTGCAACCACGGGGTTGGGACGCTCACCTTCTGCATGCGCTTCACTGACCTGCTCCCTACCTGGCTGAGTGCTCGCAGACCCCCGGTGGAGCTGAGAGAGACAAGGGACCGTCCCCACTGAGCTCCCTTTCTAGCCAGCCAGCCACTGGGGAGTTCAGTGTCACAGAGGATCAAGCCAGGCAGAGGCGGTCACTCTCCAAGACCTGGCGCAGCGCCCAGAGGAGGCGGGAGGGAAGAGTCAGGCGGGGGGGGGGGGTCGGCTCCAAGGTGGCGGCTGGTGTGGCCGCTCAGAGGACACGGGCAGGAGGGGCAGGTCTCGCTAGGGCCTAGGTCCCCCGACTGAAAAGGGCCCCGGTGCTGAGGGTCACAGTGGGGTCTGCGGTGACCCCTGCTCCTTGGAAAGCCCTGAGATGCTGGCTGAGCGGGGTTGCGGGAGTCACATGGTGGAATGAATGCCAGATGTGGGGTAAGACAGATTTTGTCAGAGGAATTGGATTTTTCCACTTGTTATTAGAAAGGCAGCTCTAAGGAGGGATCGAACGTCGTGTCTAGAAGGTTTGCACTTCCGAGGCGAAGGTCCAGGAGGCTGGGGAGCCCTGAGTGCTGCTCGCCACCGGGCGGGGGTGCCCAGCACTGACCGGGCAGGTGGGGAGCTCCTGAGGGCGCCGTGGGAAGAGGGAACAGAGCGTCTCGGCTGTGCAGGCCCCTCAGGGTGTGCTGGGCAGAGGCTGCAGCGAAATTGTGCTGAGTTCGTAGACCAGTAAGCAACACACGGTGACGGCCGTTATACTGGGGGGACCAGGGTCGCACAGGACAGAGTCTGGCTCAAGGTGTGCAGAGTGTATGTGTTCGTACTGTGGGAGCATCGATCCCGCTGAGGTCGTGCTATAAGGGGCTCAGGGATGCGACAGGGGACCCAGCGGGGCCGGTGTCACGTGGGCCCGGTGACCACCCTCAGCAGAGACTGCCGTGCACGGTCAGAGGAGGGGAGCGCCCTTTCACATAACTCTGAAGGCAGCATAACAATTTGCTGGAATCGACCGTGGTTCTCAGGTTAGTGTCAGTAGTCCCCAGACCTTGGCGCTGGCCCATCTGGGGACCGATGGGTGTCCTCCCAGGGAAGCGCCCCCACTGTCCCTGGTGCCTCCCGTCCTCCCTGATACCGGAGGTCAGAAGGACCCCTTTTTGTCCTGCCGGCCACAGAGCTGGGAGGTGACCGACCCACACGTGCGAAGTGTCCCCTGCTGGCCCTGGTCCCGGGCAGCTAACCCGTGGGCATGAGGGCTCACGGTGGGAATTTCTCCCGCTTCCCTGGCTTTGGGGATTCGGTGACTTTAGGGAAACAGGACACTTCTGGATGGTGGGGGAAGGAAGCGGCTCTTGTGAGTTGGAGCTTCACGTTTCCCGGGGCTGTGGTCCTTCCGAAGCCTCGGACGTCGTGACCTGGTTGGTCCGCCCAGCAGAGGTGGGGCTGTGTGTTCGAGGGCCACTGCCCGTCCCCAGGCCTCCCCGAGCCCTCGCCGCCCTCCCTCCCCCCACATTCCGTGGCAGGGTCCTTTCAGAGCCCACCTGGGGCCTGGCTCCAAGGCCGTCTGGCGCTGCACTGCACAAAACACAGCTAGGGTTTTAAAAACCGGAGTGAGACTCCCAACATTCGGTTCACTGCTTTAACCTGAGCAACTCAGGGGCCACTACGACATGCAGCGTTGTGCAGACCCCATGTCTGTCGGGTTCGAACCGTTTCCATCTCCCCAGAAGGAGGCCCTGCCCACTCCGAGCTGCCCCCACCCCCCCTCCCCGGGCCCCGGCCCCCGCTGGTCGGCTTGCCGACCGACCGGGGTCCTGCGGGGCGTGGCCTGCTCTCACCCAACCCGGTGGTTCTGAGGCTCGTTCGTTTCCATTTAACACTGTGTTTCGATGTGACTTCACACTAGGGGCGGTGGGACCCACGTATGCGCTCCCGTGTCGTCGGCAGCCACGTTTCCCACGCAGGGGTGACCGGCCACGCCTGCTCCATCCTCCTCTCCCTGTGTGTGCGCTCCTTTTCCCTGGGCCGCTCGAAACATCGTGCCCTTCCACACCCAGACATGTCTGTGTTCCTTAAAAACGGGGACATTCTGTGACTCCAGGACAGCGCCCAAAGTCAAGAAGTTAATATCGATATCACCCGAGCTGCATGTGTGTTCACGGTTGGCTGATTTCTCTCAATCGTGTTACTTATAGTAAAGAAAAAAAATATTCTTTTGGGGGACAAGAGCCATTGCCACGGATACTTCTTGGACACTGAGCACATGATCGCTTGTACCCCTTACGGCCGTGGGTTCTTACAGATGGGAGAACAGAGCCCAGGTTGGTGGGGAAACTTGACCAAGGCCTCCCCGCTGGTGGGAGCCCGTTCTGAACCCACCCGGTCCCCCGACATTCTGGCCTGGCGCACAGCACACTCACGTGGTGGGCACTGCATGGATGGGGGCTACCCCCCGGGTCCCTTTCCTGAGAGCCTCTCCACAGCTGGATGGACAGGAGCATGAAGTTTGAAAATGGTTAGCTTATGTCATGGAAAACGTGCTGGCCTGAAGCCGGGGCAGGCCCTGGGGGCTCCGGGCCCCGCCTGACTCCCCAGGAACCTCTGGGCAGCCCTTGCCTCCTGAGGCCTCTATTTCCAAAGCTGTGGATCAAGGGAGGGGTTGGCCAGGTGGCCGGGGGTGGGGGGACACAGGATGGCCAGGCTCTTGGTCTGCCCAGTTGTGCCCCCAAGATTCCCCCGGGGCCCACGCTCCCCACTAGCCCAGGAGCTCCTCCCGGAGTAAACAGAGCTGATTGGTCTCTAATTGCCCTGCCTCCACCCCCCCCCCAGCCCCAGAGGCCCTCCTACAACTTGCTTCATAATTACGTATTTGTGTGAGATGGGAGAGGCCCCGGGGAGGGGGCCACCATGCACTGGCTTGGAGAAGCAGAGAGGGGGCTGCAGAGCTTGGGGGGTAGACAGGTGAGGGGCATAGACGCATGCTTGGGCAGCTCGGGGGACGGGGGGCACAGAGCACAGCAGCTCCTGCCGTCCCTTCTTCCTGCCATTCATCAAAGGGCCCCGTCCCTGTTGGGTGGGTGCTGGGGGGCAGAGCTCAGCAGACCCCAGGGGTGCAGGGGCGTGGACAGGAAGCGGAGAGGGTGCCCAGGGCTGGAGGACCCCCGCCTGGCTGAGCACAGAGGCCTGCTGCCCTCCTGGGACACAGACCAAGGACACAGACACCCCCGGTGTCCTCGAGCAAGGGCCAGGCCTGGGGTCCTTCAGGGTGCAGGGAGCCCGCCCTGATTCTGGGAGCAGCCGCTCCTCTGACACCTCCCTCCCGCTGCCCTAGATGGTGGTGCTCATGGACCCTGGCGAGGACCCCGAGGACACGCTGCGTGCACACCGGTCGCGGGAGAAGACCTTCATCTTCGACACTGTTTTCGACCAGCATGCATCACAGGTACCCCGCGCCCCACGCCCCCTGCATCCTCCCGCGGGGCTTCACCAGACCCTGGAGCCCCCCTGGGAGGGCTTGGTAGCCAGGTGGTCCCGTCCACGACTTGTCACAGGAGTGTCCCTGCTGAACAAGGAGGTTGGCACGTGGGCCGTCCCAGGGGCAGGTAGTGGGAGGGCCCGGGGTTCACACACATTCTCGTTCGTCCATCAAGACAACAAGGCGGGGTCCCCTCTGCCATGTGGCTGGAGCACACTCCCTGCCCACAGGGGCCCCCATCCAGCGAGGGAGGCGGGTGCCGAGTGAGCTGGGACGTGGAGGAGGGGCGAGCCAGCGGGGCAACGGCAGGGGATGAGGGGCCCAAGCGCAGGCTTCAGCCGGCCCCTTCCTCAGACGGAGAGCAGGCGTTTGGGCCCAGTGTCAGGTCGCACGCACCAGACCCCTGCCTGTGAGAGCCCGGGGGGCCCGGCAGAGCAGGATTTGGACCCGGGCTTCTGGAGGCGGGCTGTCGCACGGCCAGGGTATGGCGCCTGGGGGATGTTTGGCCCCGAGACCCCATCCTGCCCCTGCAGCTGCCCGCTGGGCCCCAGCACGGCTTGTCTCGGACACACCGGCCCTCCCTCCAGATGCAGCCGTAGCTAGAGGACGGATTTGCTCCACGTGAGCGGACTCGCGGCTTTTACCCCTGAGATCTTCCTGGGGCTGCAAGCAGGAGGGGGCTGGCCATCAGCCTCTGTTGAGCAGCGGCTGCCTGCCAGGGGCCGTCCTGGCGTGCACGGCCTTGCCAGCCCCTCAGCAGCCCTCTGCAACACCCTGTGATGTGGTCCGCGTTTTACAGATGGGGAACCCGAGGCTTCTAGCCTGAGGGTTGCAGGCCAGGTCTCGGCTGCTGACGGTGTAAGTCCACAGTTGAGGAAAACAGTTACCCGTGCTCAGGTGCCGCCGTGAGCCGCGTCGCCGGCCGGGGTTACTGGGACAATTCAGGGACACGCCAGGAGCAGGGTCCAGATGGGCGCCCAGGAAGGGCAGTGGAGATGGGACTGTCGTTTCTGTCTGGGCCAGCCACAGCCACACACCTGGAGCTGCCCTTTCTTGAATACCCCTGTAGGCAGGGAGCTCACTACCACACCTGTTGCTAGGCATTGCTGCCTTAGTGGGACTCTGCCGGCCTGAGGCGCTCAGGCCTCGGTCCTCGTGGTTTTGTCCCGTGAGGAGGAGTCCTGATGCTCTTCCCAGACGTGTAAGTCCTGTGCTGCCTTCCAGTCCCAGGCACCGTGTCGGACTTCTCTCGGCTCCTGAGAAGCCCCATCCGCGGCCAGCACCAGACCCATGTCAGGCCCCATGGCGCGAGCTGTCCTGCGCTCTCGTGTGATCTCCCGGACAGCTGTGCTCCGGGGGCCCGGCCCCCTGTCAGCCCCTGGGGCGGCACAGTGGCAGGAAGGAGACGGCAGCCCACGCCGTGTCCAGGCTGGCCCCCGCCTGAGGGTCCCGGCACACACGTGTCCGACTCCGGCCAGGCCGCGCATCCCACTGTCTGTCCTTCCATCCATCCACAGGAAGACGTGTATCGTGCCACCACCCAGCACCTGGTGGAAGGTGTCGTTTCTGGATACAACGCGACGGTGTTTGCCTACGGCCCCTCAGGTACCGCCGAGGGCAGGGCCCCAGGAGGGCGCGGGGCTGGTGGCAGTGGCGCTCTCCCTCCCAGACAAAGCACCTATGGTGCCCCGGCGTGTGCTGCTCTCTCTGCGCCCACGGGCTCCTTCCAGCCTCGTTGCGGCCCCCACGGGCAGGTGGAGCCGCCCCCTTGCCACACGCAGGAAATCTGAGCCTCAGGGGGCTCACCCGGCTGGTAGGAGTGCATGTGGGGTCCGGCCGCACCTGCACCTTGCTGCCCGTGAGGACCCACAGACTTCTCCGCAAGGACAAGCAGCTGGGCTCGACAACGGTCCACAAAGCTGAGCCACCTCTCACGTCCTGAAAACTAGGATCGCCGAGGGAGAGGGCAGTTGGGGAAACAGAGGCAGGGAAGCGCCTGGTCCAGAGGCACAGCCTGTGGATGTCATCCATTCGCTCAGTAGCCGTTAGCGAGCGCCCGCTGTGTGCCAGGCTCTGGCGGAGGAGGGGCCATCCGGTCTTTGGGGAGCAGGGGCGGGGCGAGCAGCATCCCTGTGACAGGCATGAGTCCGGCGACTGTAGGAACGGCTCCCGCGTCTTCCTGAGAGCTAGAGGAGGAGCATGCACCCCGTGGTTGCCCCTCATTCCACCCGTCCGGCCCACGTCTGCGCTTCGGTCCCAGGTCTCCCGTGTCCACAGTTTCTTCCACATCGGACTCTTGAGGGCTTCCCCCCTGGTTTCCGAAACGGAAAACGAGCGTGTCTGAGCGTGCGGGACCATTTGCCCAAGGTGGCGGAGGTCTGAACCATCTCTGGTGGCGAATGTCCAGGCGGGGTCAGAGCCCGCCTCAGGAGTCCCCGCCCTGGCGGCTGTCTGCCCGCCCACAGGCGCAGGGAAGACCTACACCATGCTGGGCATGGACGCCGAGCCTGGCATCTACCTGCAGACCCTCACCGACCTCTTCCGGGCCATCGAGGAGAGCCGCGACAACGCGGACTGCAGTGTGTCCATGTCTTACCTGGAGGTGAGCCTGCCCCCCGGCCTCGGGGAGAGCTCAGCCCTCGGGGCGTCGGAGCCTTCTCAGGAGACCTACATCCCGTGCTGCTTTTGCCCCAAAGCTGCTGCGTGTCCCGCTTCTGTCTCTCCTCCCAGATTTATAACGAAGTGATCTGGGATCTCCTGAACCCATCCTCGGGGTTCCTGGACCTGAGGGAGGATTCTCGGGGCAGCATCCAGATCGCAGGCATCATGGAGGTCTCCACCTCGAACGCCCAGGAGGTGAGAGGCACAGGGGCCCACGGAGGGAAGGGGGCCTGGGCCTCGGCGGCCACGCTCGCCAGAGCTCACAGAGCGGAGCCGGACACACGACGCCGCGCTGTTTCCCGGCTAATGGGGTGCCAGACAGTGCGCTCAGGGCAGACATCACTGATAGACCACCATTCTTCCCCCCTGCACCTGAGCCCCTTCCCACGTGGCGCCCCAGCCAGTCCCAGCCCGTCTGAAATCCCCCACAAGCTCTGCGGTCCCAGCACCGCCCGGCAGACGGCAGGTGCCCCGTCGAGGCTCGTCGGCGTGGCTCCCGCCCGGCGGCTTACCCACAAATAGGTTGCAGCCCACCTTCCAACCCCGGCGAGCCCATACGGGGGTCTGTGGTGGAAGGTTCTGGGACCGGCTCTGTGGGGAAGACGTGGGTGATCCAGTGGCCAGGTGTGCCCTGGGTAGAGGAGGGGGAGGGCGGCACAAGTGTGTGCCATCCGCCCTTCCGGCTGGATTGGTTGGCTCGGTCACTTAGTCACTCCGTGCCGCAAACCGGAAATGGCTTGCGCTGGACGAGGTTCTGTTGCGAAGAGCTGCCCAAGAGGGCTCGGGGTCCAGCGCTCCTCCCTGGCCCCGCGTGGATCTGGAGGGCGCGTGTGGCCACCCACCCAACTCCACCTGTGTCTTCAGATCATGCAGCTCCTCACCAAAGGCAATCGGCAGCGCACACAGGAGCCCACGGCCGCCAACAGGACGTCCTCCCGTTCCCACGCCGTGCTGCAGGTCACCGTACAGCGGCGGAGCCGCGGCACAGACATGCTGGAGGGAGTGCATGTCGGGAGGCTCTTCCTGGTGGACCTGGCGGGCTCGGAGCGGGCATCGCAGGTTCTCTGGCATCCCCCCCGCCCCCTCACACGCCCCCACAGTTACTCACCCCCTCACAGCCCGCCGCGAGCGGGGCCCTGCCCCTCCTCGTCCACCAGCCTCTGCAGCTCCCAGGGCAGCGCCGAGCCGCCTACGGAGTGAGGGGAGTCTCGAGTGTCGAGAGGCGAAGCCCACAGAGCCGGTATTTACAGATTCACAACTGCCACGTGGCAGGCTCTCCTGACGACGATCGGCGCCCAGACCCACCCCCAGGGAGCGCCGAGCGTCTGCGTGAGCTGATAATTACGGCACGGGGAGGCCTGTGCTTGGAGATTCCGGGTCCGCACAGGCTGGGGGGGCCCGGAGGGGGGCACGGTGGTGGCGTGCGGTCTCAGGGCCGAGCCTGAGAGGGTCATTAGGAGTTTGGTGGGGTGCAAGGAAGGGCATGTCAGATGGAGGGAACAGCATGTGCAAAGCATGGCTGTTGGGAGGACGGCCCCCAGTGTACTCCAGCCCGACATGGCTGTAGGCCCCGACAGTCCTTCCGAGGGTCCCACCTGCCTGCCCCCGTGCCCTTGGCTCGCCTGTGCTTGGAGGCACCTGTCGCTGGGAGCGGGGGCTGTGCTTTACCTCGTGCTGCCTCAGTGGCCTGAGCGTTCCTTGAGGGTAGGACCTAGCCCAGGACCCGGCACAGAGCGGTGCTGGACAGAGGCGGTGTCTGCACAGTAATGTTATCACCAAACCTTAGCAGGTGTAACCCCCGTAATCTCCCAGCACAGGATAAGGTGGGCGGCAGATGCAGGGCCGGGACCCAGGCGGTGCCGCGACTTGGCCGTGCACGAGGTGTTTGGTGCTGCATCCAGGCTTTGGACCTGAGCATCTGGCCCAAATCCCTGCGGTCCACTCCTGTGATAGTTGGCCCCCGGTTTGTGCCAGATGCTCTGCGTCCTTAGGGTTTGACCACTGAGTCGCCTCATCCGTTCACTGCCCTGCGCTCGGCGCTCTGGGACCTGAAGTGAGCGGGGCCAGGGCAGCAACCGGGGGCAGACTGGTCTGAAATACCGTGTGTTCATAGACAACTTGAGGCACAGTAGGGCCAGGAGACCCGGAGATGACTGCCATTGGAAAGATAGTCCTGCTAACAATTCCAAGAGGAGGGGGCTCGGGATTTCACGCAGGGAAGCACCGGGGCTGGTCAGGAGGCAGAGGGGGGCCGCGCTGTGGGCGAGGACCCTCTGCTGGTTTCCCCGGGAAGGAGGGGGCAAGGTGGGGTGAGCAGGCTCAGGTCCGGCTAGTTTGAGTAATTCCAGGGGCCTGGGGCATAATGGCTATTTGTCTGGTCCCTGGCCCTGGGGGATCAGGGCAGGGGGACAGTGGCCCGGAGGCAGGTGGTGGGGGTGTGGGCTCTGGGCTGGCGGTCTGCATTTGAAAGGCTCGTTCTGTATCTCTGGGAATTGGCTAAGGCTGGGAGGGGCAGTCCCTCCAGGGTCAGCAAGGACTCCAGATGTCAAACATCAGAGCACGGAGAATAAAGGACACGGCTGACCCATGGACAGATGTGGGTGCAGACAAGTTCACGCAGGGAGAGCCCCGTGTGACAGAGGTCTGGGACTCTGGCCTGTTCTAGCTGAGCCCGGCTGCGTCCACGGGACAAGATGGAGAGGGCTGCAGGGAAAGGGTCCAGGGTCTGGGTCCTTGCTCTTGCTCTGTTCTGACTTGCTGTGTGCCTTTGGGTAAGCCACTGCCCCTCTCTGGGCCTTGGTTTTGGTTTAGTTGTCTATTCAAGTGGCCTACGTGAGCGACTTTTACAATCTGCTTGGCTCTCACGAGCTGTCATTTCTTCATAGAAAATCACTCTTAAAGGACTTTGTTCTAGGGCACGAGGTCTCTGAGAAGGCCCTGAACTCTGTGACACAGACACCAGCATCTACGGTCCTGCCCTGCACTGGCTCCTATGTAATGACCATAGTAGCTGGCATTTACCGCTTGCCTCTGTGGGCCCAGGCCTGAGCAGGCCTGTTGCACATGTTGAGCACTAAATCCTCACCATAACCCTGTGAAGTTGGGAGATTGCCCCTTTTGGCAAATGAGGAAGGTGGGACAGACTGGGAGATCTATCGGAGATTTGCAAACCACGCTCCAGGTTGGCTCCGAAACCCATGCCCTTAAAGAGAAAAAGATGTGTGTGTGTGTGTGTGTGTGTGTGTGTGTGTGTGTGTGTGTGTGTGTGTGATTTCCAATGTATTAGAAACACAGCACAGAAAATGTGCAAAATACAGACAAGGGGAAGAAAGTTAGAGACCCTGCCGTGCTTGCACTCAGAGGTGTTCATCCCGAGGGCATTTTGGCTCCTTCGTGCGGCCCCCCGCTGAGGCCTGGGCTCCGGGGATGCTTGGCCGCCATGGAGCCTGGGATCCAGTGGGGAGCAGGCGGGAAGACGTGGGACCTGGCAGAGAGCAAGGCAGCTGCCGGGGAAGTCAAGTGGTGGAAGAAATAGGCTAAGGGACCGGCTGCTGCGGCCCCCACTTCAGAGAGTGAGGCCGGGGTGCCCCTGCAGGAGGGGACACTGAGCCGCGGCCGAAGGACGGCAAAGTTCCGGCATGGGGGGCTGCCGAGGCGAAACCCACACGCCTGTCGGTGTGTCGTGCACCAACAGCCCCCTACCCCAGTTCTCATGTCACTTAACGAGCATGTGGTCACCGTCAGCACGCAGCTCGGCCGCGTCCCCTCCACGCAGAGTCCTGTGTCCTCGGGGCCCCAGCTAGTGCGGTGCGTGCGGTCTGAGCCACTCAGGCCCGGGTGGGATGGGTCGGTGCACCGCCCGACCTCTCCTCTCCCGCCCAGACCCAGAACCGCGGCAAGAGGAGGAAGGAGGGCGCCCACATCAACCGCTCCCTGCTGGCTCTGGGCAACTGCATCAATGCGCTCAGCGAGAAAAGCGGCAGCCGGGCGCAGTACGTGAACTTCCGGGACAGCAAGCTCACGCGCCTGCTGAAGGTATGGCCGCCCGCCTGTGTGGGGCCTCCCTACCAGGAGGGATGACCAGACCTGGGTCTCAGGGCCCCGCCAGGAACCCCTGGAGGCATGAGAACCCTGTAGAAACCATGGCTGGTCACTGCCTGACTCTCGCTCCATCCCCCTGAGTAGGGGCCAGCCCGGGCTTGCATACTCCCAGCCACAGGGAGCTCACTACCTTACTGAGGCCGCCTGTCCCATCCTGGATGGTCAGACAGTGAGACATTCCCCTCTATTCTGAGCTGGACACCGTCCGCTCTATTCCGTAGCAAAGGTGTAGGTGAACAGACAGGCAAAGCAATACGTAAACGTTCCCATGGATTCGGCTTCACAGTCTACTCTGTTCTCCTCGGAGCAGAAGTCTGATGGGGTGGTCCAGGAACAGTTCTCACTTCATCCTAGCGTCTCCTCCCCGAGCACCAAACCCTTGGTCCTGGCATCACCTGCCTTTCTCGGGGTTTGGAGCAGGAACTGCAGAGGGCTGGTCCAGAGGGGCCTGGGACGGGAGGTGGGGGCCCCATTCCCCTTACCCCCACCTTGGACCTTCTGCTGAGCAGGATGCCCTGGGAGGGAACAGCCGCACGGTGATGATCGCGCACATCAGCCCAGCCAGCACATCCTTCGAGGAGTCTCGGACCACCCTGCTGTACGCCTACAGGGCAAAGAACATCAAGACGCGGGTGAGGCCCCCACTTGCTGAGTTCTCACTCGGCCCTCCCTCTGGAGCCTCTAGGGGAGGGTCCCTTCCACCCTGAGGCTCCTGGCCGTGCTGGGCATGTGGTGCCTGACCTCTCTGTTTCTCCTTTCTCTTCTCTGATGAGGACACTGGCCTTGGGTTTCAGGCCCCCCAAATCCAGGAGGGTCTCATCTCAAGATCCCTAATTACATCTGGGTTTGGGGTGTTTATTACATGGACTTAACCGTCCTCCAGGAGCACTGTGAGCACTAGATGTCTTGATTCAATTCTTTACCTCCTTCTCCCCGGGAGGTGGGGCCTATTATCAACCCATTCTGCAGCCTGGGCAGGGAAGCGCGGAGAGAGAGAGAAAGCCACTTCTCCAGCCTTCCAACAGCCCGAGCAGAGCTGGGCATTGTGGCGCAGAGCGCCTGGATCCGGAGGCCGCACTGCTGTGCTTGCAGCAGAGGACTCGCATCGGAAGGCTGGACGCGGGCTCAGGGACGCATGCCTAGTGGTCAGCGAGTGGAGGTGTGATCCTCACCAACAAACCTGGGATGAGCCCTTCCCACCGCACGGCTCTGAGCTAGGCGCTAGGACAGCCTCTCTCTTAGTCGAACTTCGAGCTTCGCTGTGGGGCGAGGCAGATGACAAACACGACCTCCCACAGATGAGTATGTCCCTTCCAACTGTGGTCAGTGCTGTAAACGGGAGCCACGGGGTGCTGCAAGGAAGAGTGGCCGAGAATATGGAGTTGAGAGGCTCGGTCAAGGACGCCGGGCCCCGAGTGAGGGAGGGCAGGGTGTGCAGACGCGGGGCGGTCAAGCGCCTCTGTTCGGCCTGAGACCAGCACTTGCACCCTCCAAACCCACCAGAGAGAAACTCGGACCCATGTGCTCTACTTGAAAGCCCCAAAGTACCCATGGAAGGGGACGGGGTGTGCAAACTGGTGCATCCGTCCTGTGGACCACTGTGCAGCTTCAGAGAGAATGGGGTAGACCCATCTGTGCAGACGGATGGCCTCCCGGCCCCAGCGCTGGATGAGGAAAGCGAGTTAGAGAAGAATAGCCCCAGGGGGCACCTGGCGTCCCAGTAGGTGGAGCATGTGACTCTCAATCTCAGGGTCAAGCCCCACGTTGGGCTGGAGCCTCCTTTAAAAACAAAAACAAAAACAAAAACAAAAAACACAACAACATGAAAAAGAAAATAATAGCCCTGGTCT
The DNA here is from genome assembly GCF_037043125.1 of Eumetopias jubatus. Classification (NCBI taxonomy): domain Eukaryota; kingdom Metazoa; phylum Chordata; class Mammalia; order Carnivora; family Otariidae; genus Eumetopias; species Eumetopias jubatus. Next base: position 109,585,222 of record NW_028274818.1, on the reverse strand, counting down.
GATATAATTTACGTAAAAAACCAAAGCCAAGCCTATACCAAGAAACTCCCCGTGTGTGTCTCTGCACGTATACACGCACAAAACTGCACAGAGGATGGTCCAGAGGGCACAGATGAAAGTGATCGCGGTGCGCACCCAAGGGGAGGGGTTTTAAAAAACTCTTGACGGATCATTTGAAATTTCTTGACTGAGGCAAAATATGCATGACATAAAATTTGCCACTTTAACCATTTCTAAGCGTCCAGTTCAGGGGCACCGTCCCCCCCCCCCATCCAGCTCCAGAATGTTCCATCCTGTACACGGAGACCCTGTCCCCGTGATGCACGGACCCCCCCCCCACTCCCCCCAGCCCGGGCCCCGCCCTCTGCCCTCTGTGTCTGTGAGTCTGACGACTCTGGGACCTCGTGGGAGTGGGGTCCCCGTGCGTGTCCTTCTGTGTCTGGCTCGTGTCCTTCTGTGTCTGGCTCGTGTCCTTCTGTGTCTGGCTCGTGTCCTCGGGGCTCATCCCCGTGGGGGCAGGGGTCCAGTTCCCTTTGTCTTTAAGGCTAAGTTGTATCGATCTGAGTTTTCCTAACAAAATGTGTCGGCGTCCTTGTAGCATGAATACCTCACGTGGCGGGGGGCAGTTCCTGCTTGCTCTGACCTTGGCCGTGGGTCCCACCCACCAGGTGAAGCGCAATCTCCTGAATGTGTCCTACCGCATCGCACAGTACACGGACGTCATTTCCGACCTGCGCAGGGAGATCGAGCGCCTCAAATCCAAAATTGAGACGCAGGAGATGGAGAAGAGACGTGAACCTGGCGTCCGGGATGCGCGAGGTAGAGCCGAGGTCCCGGGGCCCCTGTGGTTTTGCCGTCCCCTGCCCGGGACGCGTGGCCGTGGCCGTGGCCGTGGGCTTCAGTCCCAGCCCACCACGCGCTGCCTTCCATCTCCTGGCCCGCAGCATGCGGAGCGAGCGGCTGCCTTCCCGGCCTTCTCCTGAGCTCTTCCTTCCTACCTTTCCTCTCCTCTCACCTCCCCACTTTTTTGTTTCTTCCCTCCTCCCAGATCCGTTTTTCTTTAAAAACATTATCTTCCGTTCTGGAATAATTTTAGATTTACAAAAAATGTTGCAGGTAGTGCAGAGAGTTCTTCACTTCCCCTAATGTCAGCCTCTAAATTTGTATTTATTTACTGAGGCAAAGCTCACACAACTTAAAATTCACCATCTTCACATGCACAGTTCCATGGCATTCGAGGCTCGTCCACGGTGCTGTGTGGCCACCACCTCCATCTGGTCCCAGAGCATTCCCGCCTCCCCAGAGCAGACCCCATGCCCATCATACAGTTTCTCTCCATTCCCTGCTTCTTCCCAAACCAGCCTTTGGTACGCCTACCTTAGGGGTAGGCATATCATAGCTCTTCCAAAAATTACAAAACTAATCAGTAAGTTAAAAAGGTACCCTTAAAAATGCCGGTAAGAAAGGCATACGTATGTGTGTACATGTACATACGTACCTACATGCGTACGTGTTCTTTTGGCTGATTAAAATAAGCGTTGCCATAATAAATAAAGGACTTTTGAAAACCAATAAGAAAGAACCACCAGTCCAGAACTGAGGGGAGGAAATGAATAGGTGATTCAGAGAATTCCTAGCGGCCAACAAACACAGGGAAAGATTCTTAATTGCGTCAGGAAACAGACACACATTGAAACAATTTTCATTTATCGGATTGGCTAAAGCCACAACGTCAGGTCATAGTAAATGGATGCTATAAAATGCAGGATGTAGATGGCAGCATAAACACTCTTCCTGGGCGTGTGAATTACCCTGTGTCTCTGGGAGGCCGGCTTCGTGGCAAACTGTTCACACAGCGTGTGCATTCTGTGCTCCAGCCCCCTCACCCCTCCAGATCTGCGATGAGGCACGTGCCCTCCAGTGCCCAGGAGGTTGTGGGACCGTAGTGTGCCCCCCGAGGGGGTCCGGATGAGCAAACTGGTGTGTTAGGGAGGGGAGGGCAGGGCAGGCCCGCCTGTGCATCCCGACCCCACGCAGGCATGTGGCTCATGTCTTTTGTTACGGGAATTTCCGGCACTGGTGGAGGAGAAAGGCCACAATGGCAGCCCCCGACCAGAGCCGCCACTCCTCGCCAGGCTCGCTCTGTCCTCCCACATGGCCCCCATCCCATCATCTCGAAGGGTTAGGGTTGGTAGGCATGCATGTTTCTAGCAAGCCCATCGGTGTCATCGGGCCACACCTCAAATGTGGTCTCTTCTATTAAGTGGGCATCCCCACTTAATAGAAGAGAAAAAAGGGAAAACCCTTTTTGTGGTTTTCCTTTTGAGTCTTGCTGAAGAAACTGAGTCATTTGTCCCGTGGATTTGCCGACAGCTCCACGCTCTGAGTTCCTATAAATCAGTAGTTGTATCTAAATGTTGGGAAGAGGGGGCGTTCCCTGAGGCCACTGCTGTCATTTTGATGTGAGCCTGTCTGGACTGTGTTCTGTGCAGCGTCCCTAGAGAGGGACGCGTGGTTTGTGCGCATGTACGCGTGGGGCAGGGGATCGGCTTTGGGCTGTTAGGTAAGTGACACCAGCCTATGGCCGTTGCTCTGTTCCTTGTTTTCCTCACCCAGCGGTGAGTCCTGGGGGCCATCCACCTGTGCAGTGGGTCTGCCCCATTCTTTCTAACAGCCACGGAGCATTCCACTAGAGTCTGAGTATCTCATCCTCTTTGATGGGTACTTTGGGGCTTTCTAGCTACTCTGCCTCCTTGGGCACATGGGTGCCCATTTGTCTTAGGTGATTTGGAGAGCTCAGAGTTCTGTTGGAGCAAGAAGGTGGAGGAAGTGTTCCATCAAGAGGGGCTGTTGCTGACGGCAGACTGAGTCCCGTGGGGCCAATGGAGGGCTGGGAGGCCGGTGGGGGTGGAAGATGGGGTTGTTGTAGAGCATTTGCAAAGCTAGGTGGTGACCAGGATGCTTGGGCTTCTTTGGGGCTGGGGGTGAATAGGGAGGCATGCCACAAGGGCCTTCACCCTGATGGCCTCTTAATTATTGGGGCTGGTCCTAGGTGGTCTGTACTGGGGAGGCGGGCAACATCATAAGGGGGTGGTGGTCTCATGGTGAGCCCTGAGGGCGTGACGGGCTTCCCTTGGGTCCTGTGGCAGTGGGACACTGTGTGTATGCCTCTGCCGGGAGCATTATGAGAATATCCAGGGTACCAAGTACTCCCCCAGAATCGTGTAACGACTACAATGGTCCAGTCTCTGGATGCGTTGCTCATTTTGCCCGTCTCAGATCACTTGGCATTTAAGGAAAAGGTGCCCCTTGATCCCTGCCCTCCAGGTCAGGGGAATAGACCATGTGTGGCCAGAGTGGAGCTACCAATGGGACAGTAGGGGAATACCGTCAATTAATCGTGGACAACTATTAGGTAGGGACCTACATGGGAAACAAAAGGACAAAACTAGGTTGCTCTGTGGAACTTACATTCTAGCAGGAAAGAGGTGTCAAATGTATCACAAAACATTTATCAATTATCGATATGCAGAGGACTGTGAAGGAGAAGGCAGGATGTTATCAGAACAAGTGGCAGGTGGACCCAGCTTGAGATTCTGGGAGGGTTTCCATGAGGAAGTGAGGTCTGAACTCAGATGGCTAGCCCAGCCACACCCCTCCTTGGATCCCTGAGACTCAAATCCAGGTAATCTGACCCCAAATCAGGCAAAGAGACCATCTAAACCATCCATCCAATTATCTACCTATCCACCCACCCATCCATCCACCCATCCATCTCTCCATCCATCTCCTCATCCATCCATTATTCATGCACCTATTCATCTGTCCATCCATCCATCCATTCATCATTCATCTACCCATCCACCCATCCATCTCTCCATCCATCCATCCATCCATCCATCATTCACCCATCCATTATCCATCCATCCATCCAAACATGTGTATAGAGTTCCTCCCTGGTGCGGACCCGGTATTGGTGGGCAGGCATGGAGTTCAACCCTGGCTTAGGTAGCAGTGCTCCTAGGGCAGCTGGCTCTCTTCCTGCCCCCAGTCATGACTCCCCCCCATGATGGAGAGGAGGATAGCCACCTTCAGATGAACAAGATACGGGCGCAGCTCCTTGGGGCCTTCAAGGAGCAGTTGGAGATGCGGCGCAGCCTGGTGGAGCTGGAGAACACCAATATAGAGCTGCACGTTGACACATCGCGCCACCTGCTGACCATTGCAGAGTGAGTGTGCCCACTTACCGTCCCCGTGGGGCAAGGAGGCCAGCCAGAACGCGGGGAGCCACTGGTACGAGTTCCTCTTGTCCAGCTTCTCTCTACTGCCTGCAGGTTGCCAAGGGGAACTTCAGTGAAGGGCTCCCTCTCTTCCCGGGCAGGACTCCTGGCCCAATCCCTCCCTGCTCTCCTGCCCCCGTAGCTAAGCTGGGCCAGGTGGGGGAAGGCTTCTGGGTCCCTGTGATCTCTCCGTCCAAGGCTGGAGTCCAGAGCCAGCCCTGGCAGGTTAGGATCAGCCCCATTTCACAGAAGAGGACGTTGAGGCTCAGAGGGGATGTGGGTTTGCACACCCACCAGGCCAGGACTCTTCTGCCGTTCCACACGTCCTTGCTGTTTGGACCTACTGCGAATAGACTGACCACATGTGGAGGGACTGATCGTGCTGTTTGTCACCTGGAGCAGGATGCGTTTGAGGGGGGAAGGGGCGCTATTTACAGTCACACAGGGAGCATGTGTGCCCAGCCCTGCCCTGCACAAAATGGGATGCCTGGCTTCCCCTGCTTGCGGTAACTTAATGCCGAGCGCTTTCTTGTCCGGTCCTCCCTACATTTCTCCTCCTCCTGCTGCTGCTTCCTCCTTTCTGTTTATTTTCTGAGTTATACAAACAGCGTGATATCTGCACCGGGGGAATTCTTACACCAGGAAATGCCCTCCCTCCATGCGTTGCGCCCGGCCCTGCTGCCGCTTCTGTCCTCCCTTCCTGCCGTTCTTCCCCCATGGTGCCCACCGTGCCCCTCTGAGGGGTTGCCCTGAGCGGGGGTCATCATGTCAATCCCCAGAGCCCTGGTGCACTGTTGCCCTCCTACGGCCACGGGAGCCGGGCTCAATGGGGGCGCGTTTGCGTACAGGTGGCCCGAGGTTCCCGGGCAGAGCCGGGCTTGGAGGCAGGGGAGTCCTGCGCTTGATCGTCCGGCAATCCTGCTTAATGGTCACTGCCTCTTTATTTCCTTCCAGTTTTTGTTCATGCCTTTTTGTGTTTTACGAGTGTAGAAGCGATGAGGCGGCAGACCCGATTCTGCCCAGGCCCGCGGGTAGGCCCTCCCAGGCGTGGCTTGCACCCTGACCCCCGATCCCTCTGTTGCGGCTGCAGCTGGGAGCGGGAGAAGACCCACCAGCACGCGCACAGTGACGGGACTCCAGAGAGGGACGAGGAGCCGGCAGAGACCGACGTGGACGGGGACGAGAGCGAGTCCGCGGAGCCACACGAGGTGGCTCTGGCCAGAGAGGAGGTCAACATGCTTCTCGCCGAGCAGCGGAAAACCGCGGCCATCAAGGTGGGGGAGGGGGCTGCACATGCAGGTCACAGCAGGGGTGTGACCACAGCGCACCGGGTCGGGCCGCCAGCACCGTACTGCGGACGGGGACGGCTCAGGGAGCCGAGATAAGCTGTTCCGCGTCCCTGGAGGCAGGAGGAGCTGAGCCGGGATGGGACCTGGGCCGACCGCAGAGTCCATGCCCTTCCTGCTAGTGACGGCCACAGGGGGGCGCAGGGGGCAGCAGGGGGCAGCACGCAACAGGGGCGGCCCCGGCTGGAGAGCCACTGGGTCTGCACAGTGGTTCCCGTGCGCAGGTGTCTGTTCAGGCTCGTGGAGGAGGCATCTGATGAGGTCGCGCTGCTGATGGCAGGTGGCACTTACTTCACTTAAAAACCACGTAGCCAAGCTGAGAACTCCTTATGTTGTCGCATCTCCCCGAGCAGTTTGGAACCTCCCTAGCACTTCCTTTTGGAAGTTGCGCCCTCCCAATCTGAGGAGGAAGTGAAAGGCTGGAGCACGTGGTCCTGGGCCACACTGGGGGTGTCATCCCACCTGTGCCTGATACCGGGATCCAGGGGGTGGGCACGCACGGCTGCTTTGGCTGCAGCACTGGTTTCCTACTGTGCACACAGCAGTGAGGGCTGAGTCCTGGGGTGTGTTCTGAAGTGTCGTGTGTTCATAGACGGTCTGAGGCACAGTAGGGCCGACAGACCAGGAGACGACAGCCGTTGAAAATCTAGTCCTACTCACAATTCCAGAAGGAAGGGGCTCGGGATTTCATGCAGGGGACACACAGGGCCGGTCAGGAGGCAGAGGGAGGCCGCAGCAGGGGTGAGAGCCTCTTCTCGTGGTTTCCCCGGGAAGGAGGGGCGAGGCTGGGTGAGCAGGCTCAGGCCCGGCTAGTTTGAGTAATTCCAAGGGGCTCTGGGGCTGAGGGGCTGTCCTGGGTGTCTGGTCCCTGGGGGATTAGGGCAGGGGGGACAGTGGCCCAGAGCATGAGAGCCCCATTTAGGAGGGGGTTGGGGTGCAGGCTCTGGGTTGGTTGGTCTGCTTTTGAGACATGTGCTTCCTGGGTGGGTGGTTTAGGATCCTCAGGAACGAGCTCGCCTTGGGAGGGGCAGTCCCTCCAGGGTCGGCGAGGCCCCAGGTGTGAAAGCATCAGAACGCAGATGATAAAGGGCGTGGTTAGTGCAGGGTGATGGCCACATGTTTTCGTGAGGCCAGGGTGCGAGGCCGAGCCCCCTGGGACGTGCTGGCTGGGAGCATGGACCGTAGGCGCCCGCCCGAACGCTCCGTCCCCCCACAGGCCGGGCTGGAGCAGCGGCTGGCCAATGCCAAGAGGAAGGCGTTGCAGCTGGAGAAGCTGCTGCCCACACAGGTCATCAGCGAGGACCAGCGGGAGGTTCTGCGGCTGCTGTGCTGGGCGCACGAGCTAGAGCTGGAGAACACGGAGCTGCAGGCCGGCAAGCTCCGCCGGAGGCACCTGCTCTGTCAGAAGGACTTTGTGATCCAGCGTCATCACCAGCACCGGCAGCTCTGCGAGCAACTCATCCGTGACCTGTGGCAGCTGATTCAGGGTGAGGCCGCCCTGCCCCGGCCCCAGAAGGGGGAGGTGGGCACCGCATGCACGTGCTCGGACAAAAGCCTGGTCCCTGGGTGTAGGAGGGGACCCCCGTCGGCCTTTACCCAGCCCTGTCCCCGGCCCTGTCCCCCACCCCCGGCCCCCAGCCCCGGGTGTGAAACACTCCGCGATGTGAGGGAAGGCCAAACACAGTGTCAGAAATCCACTCAGATGCACACACGGGGCACAGACCGTCCATGGGAGAGTGCGGGTAGCCCCCCTCTCTGGAAAATCCTCCTTTATCAGGTTGGAATATCTGCCTTCAAACTTCCAAAAAAAGAAGACACTGTCTTTTGCCCAAGTAGGGATGTCTGGCCCATCTGCGTGCTCTCCCGTGTCCTGCAGATGGCGGCATCCCAGTGCCGGAGGCCCTGGACCGGCGCTTTCGCCGGTACACACGGGAGCTGGGCGAAGGCTCGCTGAACCGTCTGTTGTTGCTGCACTCGGTCATGTCCAGCTCCCTGCAGGTGAGTCGCCCTGGGGCCCCTCCCGCCAGCCCCGTGAGGGGACTGACCCTGATACGGGGGCAGGAAATTCAGGGAGCCCCCAGCCAGGTGCCAGAGCCGGCAGCACCCGGCCGGCCGAGCCAGTGGCCGGGCTTCGGGGAGGTCTCGGGGGCGCCCTGAAGGTTTGCGAGGAGGGTGTTCTGGGGCTGAGCCCGGGGCCAGCGCGCCCTTCACCCCGCAGGCCTGTGCCCCTTGGCAGCTGCAGATTCTGTGTGGGAGACCGGGGGCGGAGGGGAAGGAGGCCAGAGCATGGGGCAGACCGTGGTGCCTCAGGGACCCTGGGAGGGGCGTCTTCTGGGGAACCTCAGTCGGTTTAGCTCTCCTCTGGGGCGTGCCGGCAGTCTCCTGCATGTTGGGGGCATCTGGGGTCGATTCTGGGGGCTCCCCAGGGAAGAGGGCCGGGGGGAGGGCCCTGCATCCAGTCTTCGGAGGACTGCTGTTGTCACCACCTGGACCCCTGCCTGCAGCTAGGGCCTGCTGCCCCTGCCCCCCTGCTTCACCTTCTCAGGGGAGAAAAGAGAGCCCCCCCCCCCAGGCTTCAGGCAGAGCAGGCGAGGGGCAGTAGCCCAGAAGCGTGGCACGGGCGGGGTCCAGGGATCCAAAGGTGTGTAAAGCCGCTTCCCACCCCGGTGAGAGGTCCCGGGTACCCGCAGAACGCGGCCACTGGGGGCTCTCCTCCCTACTCCTGCCGTGTGTCCTGTAGTGCATGTCAGGGTCCCCAGGACCACCCCCAGGCGCACTTCTCTAGACGCTCTCCCAGAACTCAGGAAGGCTGTTTTACCGAAACGCAAGTCCGTCCCCAGGGAGCACGCAGCCCCTGCGCCACCATCTACTCTCTGTCTTTATGGGTTTGGTGACCCGGTGACCTGATAGTCCTTGTCCATCTGGCATTGGCTTCTTTCACCAAGCACGACGCCCTCCAGATCTGTCCCTGCGGGAGCCGGCCTCACAACATCCTTCCTTTCTAAGGCCGAGGGATGTTCTGCGGTGTGGATGGGCCGCCTTGTGTCTGTCCAGCCGTCTGCCGATGGACGTGGGGCGCTTCCACTGCGTGGCTGTTGGGAGTGATGCTGCCAAGAACATGGGTGTAGCAGCATCTGCTTGAGTCCCTGCTTCCGGTTCTTCGGGTGCATGCCCGGGGGTGGGATTCCCGGGTCACATGGTGACTCTGTGTGGCTTCTCGAGGCTGTGCCCTGGCGCTCCGTGGCACTCGCCCTTTGCACAGAGCATCCTTTCTGTCTCTGTGCCGGGGAGGCACAGCCCGAAGTGAGCCTCTCTGCCTGTCCCCAGGATGGCTCGGTTCTGAACCTATCCCCCCCACCGCCGGACGAGGCTGGCCACGACCAGCCAGACAGGAAGGACCTCCCATGGGGCGCCCAGTTTGAGCTGCCGCGGATGCTGCTGCAGACGGACAGGTACCCACGCCCTCCCCTCTCCCACCCGGGCATGGCCCTTGGCTGGTGGGGTGCAGCCCCAGGGCTCATGGCCCCGAGTCTCCTGTCGGGAAGTCCGTCTACCGTCCCTTCCTTGCAGGGCTGTTTAAGATGAACACACACGTCCCAGGAGGTGCTGGCTGTGCAGGGAGGTTTCGAGGCTGGGGAGCTGGCTGCTAGAAGGGTGGCTTTCACTTTGGGTGTATTTTGTTCCCTCGGCGTCCCACCGTGTCCCACGGCCAATGCTTGTCCGCCCTCCTGCTGACTTTTGTCTTGGTGACTTCCACCACCAGAGCAGAGCCGTAGTCATCACTCACAGACTTGCCCCCAGTTTTCATGTTAGCATTGACCAGGTTGTGTCCCCATCTTAGCCGCTCGTCTGCCTGATGGAACGTCCCAGGCAGGCGGGCTCACACCCGGCGCCTACCTCTCACGGTTGTGGAGGCCCGGCGGCCGCCGTGGAGGAACAGCGGGGTGCGTTTCTGGCGAGGAGCCTCTCCCCGGCCCGTGCACACTGTGTCTGTGCCACGTGCTCGTGTGCTGGAGAGACCCCTCTCCTCCCCTCTCGAAGGACGCAGTCCTGTGCGCTCAGGACCCCCCCATGCTGACCTCCCGAAGGCCCCTCTCCAGATCAGTCGCGTCGGGGGCTTCAGCACAGGAGCTTTGGGAGGACCCGGTTCAGGTCACACACATCGTGACACGTCCCCCCAGAATGCAGTTCTACAGCTGGGACACCTCCGTCCATGACCACAGTGCAGTTAGCATCCCCAGCAAAACTAGCGACACGTCTTCGGCGTCACCTCTGATCCTTGCTAGGGTCACAGTTCTCCAGTTTGACCCCAAATTCCTGTGCCGCTGGTTTGTCTAACTCACGTGCAGCGAGGGAATGGGGGAATGAAAACAGCAGGGCTCCAGCCTTGGGGTGTGCATGTGTGTGTGTACATGCGTGTGTACATGCGTGCACACGCATGTACATGGGCTTCTTGGTGTGCAGGTACCTTTATTGTGCAAGTGCGTGCATGTGCGTGTTTCAGGGTGCGTGTGTATGTTTAGGAATGTGTGTGCACGTGCGTGTGCATATGAGAACAAAGTGCCCCATCCCCCCAGTCAAGACTAGATGTCTCTTCCACCTGCTCCTTGGCCCACACCTGCCTGAGCTTGCCGCTTGACCCATGGATTAGAGAGGACGGGTGTTGGCCCCACTCTGACACAGGGCTGATCGCAGGTCGGTTGTGAAGTGGGCCCTTCACCTCCAGCCCTCAGTGTAGGGAGGAGGGGGTCTGCCCTGAGGCGGCCCAGACTGTGGCAACACAGCGGGCCAAGCCACCTGCAGGCCGTGAGCCAGAGCGCGGGCTCCATGTTCCAGACGGCACGAGAGGAGCTGGGTCTCCCCGCAGCCAGGCTGGGCTGCTGACACCCTGCCCTAACAGGGTCGAGTCCCTGGGACCCTGCCTGTGGGCCGTGGGCAGCCAGCCTTTAGGCCAGGCTGACCGGTTCTTGAGTCCCTGGTCTGCCAGTCACCTGTACCATGATCCTGATCAAGCAGTTGCTGGGGTCAGCATACCTCCGTGCAGGGCGGCATGTGCCTGACGTGGTGGGGACGCACTACGCAGAGCTGCCGTCATGAGGGCAACCCGACGCGAGGGGGTGGAGGAAGGAAGCCGGTCAGCCTGCCTCGCATGTGAGCAGGACTCCCGTACTGGAGTTGGGCCTCTGTCCCCAGACCCCTTCTAGCTTTCCGGTCACTGTCGGTCCTGACAGAATGCTTTTGGCTGCAGGTAACAGATTTCTCAATGAGATTGATCTAATCAACACAGGTGTGTATTATCTGACAAGAATTTGGAGGATGAGGGGACTCAGGGCCATGATTTAAATGACTTGATGATGCCCATGTCCCAGACATGTAAATAATGTCTCCCCTTAGAGTCGAAGAGGCTGCCACAGCTCCACAGATCACACCTCCATATAACCACAGCTTAAAGAGGAAGGGAGGGCTGGGCTCTCTTTTTCATCTGGGAGAAAAATCCCTTCCAGAGGCTTCCCCTGTAGATGTCACTAGGTCAGTGGATCACCTGCTCTCTGCTAGGCCAGTTCCCTACAGAGAAGGGAAGAGGGGACCGTGACAGGCTCGGGCTGACTCTGACCATGTCTCAGGGCGGGCCACGCCGTCACTCTGAGTCACACTGGCGCTCGTTACCCAGCGAGAAGGGGCGGCCGCTGGGCGGGCAAGCAGAGTATCTGCAAACCTCACTACGTGTTCATTGAGCACCTGTGCCAGGCAGTAAGAGGTGAACAAGATGGACGTGCCCCCTGCCCTCGACCTGCTGTCCCTGTGGCTACAATGGGCAGGCCGGTGAGGAGAGGGTGCAGTTTGCTCCCAGACCCCAAGGGGGTTCCCATGGCAATGTCCTGAGTCCGGAGCCAGCATAGGAAACTTTGCTGCCCACGTCCGATGTGGCCTTCGGCGGGAGGGAGCTGGGCGCTCCGACGGCGTGGGGCACCCCGCACCAAGTGCATACATAGTCTTATTCCACAGGTGCCAACAGGGCTGGAGGGGCTCAGCAGCTTGCTAGAGGTTCACCATGAGGAAACGCCAGCCAGGCATGTGTCTCTAGTTTGGAGTCCTGGCCATGGGGGTAGGCGGCCCTGCGCTCTCCTGATAGCACCCCAGAGGCCTCCGCGGTTCACACGGTGCTTAAACCCCTTGTCATCAGCCTCATGGTGAGCGAGCAGTCTTCCCAGCAGCTCGGCCTATCACCACTTGGATCTCGTAGACGAGAGAGCAGAGGTCAGGGGCGCAAGCCCACTCGTCAGGGAGCCTGGGTGTGACGTGTGATGCTTTGTTCTTACTCTTGCGGACGACCTGCCTCAACAGGAGGCTCCTAGAAAGCCCTGTTCTTGCAGAGTAGACCCATAGGACCGGGGCAAGTTCTGGAAGGTTGTCTGCAGTTCCTCCCCTTCCAACGGCCAAAGTCTTCCACGTGCAGGGTCCTGGGCCAAGTCTATGTCTCTGTTCCATCCTCCTCTCCTTGCTGTGTCTTGGATGTGCCAAGCTGGTCCCTGCCCCAGGGCCTTTGCCCGTGCCATCCCCCAGCACTCAGCACAGCTCTTCCACTGCCATTCCTCGGGTCTCAGCTTGGACGTTCCCTCCTGTTCCGTTTCTCCCGTGGCAGATCTAAGGCCAGCTGGGTGTGCGGCAGCCCAGTTCCGGCACTAACCACCCAGAGTTGGTGTAGACCCCACCAGGTAGGGTCTCCGTCCTCTACAAGATTGCCCCCGTGTCACGGAGGCCGGCGGCCCAGCCGGCTGCAGGTGGAGTCCACGGGCCACCCGCGCTTCTGTCCAGCTGGCCACCACTTCGGGGGTTCCTGCGGCCCCCTCACGTCTGATAAGGACTCAGGGCTCACGCGCCCAGTGTGGCCCCCGACCTTGCCCTGGCCCGACGTGGGCCACAGCGTCCCATGGCTCAGGCTCTGCTTTCCTCGGCTGGACAAAGGCCTGAGGGGCCCCGGCAGCTGGCTCAGCAGATGCGTCTGTGTGTCCCCCGCAGCAGCGGCTGCAGATCGTCGCAAGCCACACCATCGAGAACGCTGGGCAAGCCTGATTCCCTTCTCCCTCCACCGTCCCTCCGCATCCTGCTAACCCCACCAGCTCACGAGGTTTGTGTGCCGCCCTAAGCAGGGCCCGGGCTCTGGGGAGGCCTCCCCTGCCCCCGCAGAGCTGCAGGACTGGGCAGACAGCAGATGGAGGGGCTCCGGGGAGGGGCAGGCTGTGAATATTCACGCCTTTCCTATGAACTATGAACTATTGTTAAGAAGCTGCTAGATTCGTGATTACCAGTGGTAGTGTGAGTGAGCACTCTTACCCTGGGTCACATGCTGGGGATGCCCCCTGTCCTAGTGGGGGTGCTGGGAAGCTCAGGCCCCTGGAAGTAGGCCCATCCATGACTCCAGGTGGTGCGGAGATGCCCTGGGCTCCTCGGCCCTTGGGAGTGCTGACCCGTGGCTCCAGGGTGTCCTGGACCCAGGGACTGGCTTCTTCACGCACCTTCCTTGGCCCTCCTCCCACCCCACTTGCCCCGAGTCACTGGCCCCGAGTCTGTTTCTGGGGCCCAGCGGGGGGCGGGCCAACCGGGGCAGCCTGGTGATGTCTGACCATCGCTGACGCTGGTCCCTACAGCCATCGAGCTCCCCAAGTATGAAGAACTTGGTCTCCAAGATGTGCCCCCCGACTGGCCTGGACCTGGGCCGCTCACAGATGGCGGCGGAGGCCGGCGGCCCAGCCCTGAGCGCTCAGGCCCTCAAGGAGATGGCCATGAGCACCAAGAGCATCGCTCTCATCGCAGCCACCCGGCGCTCCAAGGCTCAGGACCGTGAGGGTGGCAGTGGCCACTCCTCCCTCCACCTTCCGCAGGAGGTGGCCCTGGACTCCAGGGACCCGAAGGCCACTGTCACCCCGGAGCCGAGCCCAGCAGAGCAGAGGTGGCCCCTCGCCAGCCCAGGCAGGGGTGGTTCTGCAGAGAGGAAGGCCAGGAGGAAGCAGTCACCCTCCCTCACCTGGAGCGTGCAGCCGGTGGGTGGACATTGGCTGGCCTCCTAGCCCAGTCGCGGGGTCGAGCTGGGATGGCAGAGAGGGAGGGTCGGACTGACCCCCACTGTTATGGTGGAGGCAGGAGGGCCCCAGGTGCGGAGGAGGAGGAGAAAGGACACCTGGGCCCCCACCCTTTCTTCATCGGAAGCTGGGTGCGTGCCTGTTTTCAGTAGCCACATCACAGTGCGGGCACCAGCTTCTCATCTCCTGTTCTTCCTAAATGTTCGTTTATAAATTCTCAAGTGCCCATGTGGTATTGGCATTTTTACCCTGAAAAGGTACATTGCTTGGTTCTAGCACCCGTCAGGCATATAGTAACCGTGTGAGTCGTGAGGCGCTGCCCACCACGCGGTGTCTCTCCTGCAGGAGCCTGGCCCCGGGCCTGGCCTTCCTCTCTGCAGAGAGGTCCCTGCCCGGGCTGGCGAGGGGCTACCTCCGGTCTGCTGGGCTCGGGTCCGGGGTGCGCCTCCACTGCTGGGACTGAGCTCCACGCGCTGTCCATTGTGCGGCCCCTGATGGTCGTCTGCTCCCCATCCCGAGGCCAAGTAGGCCGTCTTTCATTTCTGACCACTTCAGCATCCCTCTGTGGGCAGTGTTCCTTGTTTCTAGTTACCTTTTTGGGACACTGGACCGTGTTGACCTGTGGAAGTCTCCACAACATTTAAGCAGAATCCAGCACACAGCAGAGCGCCACACTGATCACTCCCTGGCCACACTGATCAACTTGCTGACCACATTGATCACTCCCTGAATGCACCGGTCACTCGCTGACCACACGATCAACTTGCTGACCACGCTGAACACTCCCTGGCCACACTGACCAACTTGCTGACCACACTGATCACTCCTTGACCACACTGATCACTCCCTGGCCACACTGACCAGTCACTGACCACTCCCTTGCCACACTGACCACTCCCTGACCACACTGATCACTCTCTGACCACACTGACCACTCCCCTGGCCACAGTGAGCACTTTCTGACCACTCCCTGGCCACACTGATCACTCACTAACCACACTGATCACTCGCTGACCACACTGACCACTCCCTGGCCACACTGATCACTCACTGACCACACTGATCACTCACTAACTGCACTGATCACTCTCTGGCCACACTGATCACTCACTAACCACACTGATCACTCGCTGACCACACTGACCACTCCCTGGCCACACTGATCACTCACTAACCACACTGATCATTCACTAACCGCACTGATCGCTCTCTGGCCACACTGATCACTCACTAACCACACTGATCACTCGCTGACCACACTGACCACTCCCTGGCCACACTGATCACTTGCTGACCACATTGATGACAATGGTGTGAAGTAATGTTTGCATGGGGGAAAGGGTGGGTTTGGCACAGGTTCTAGTCCATATGGGAATGGTGTTCCCTTGGTGAGGTTTCTTTCCATCCTACTCTTGGTGAAATAAACTGGAGAAAGTTAGCAGGTTCTCTCTGGGCGAGCTGGCTGTGGGCCAGGGGCCTGACAGATGTGGCTCCGCCTCTGCCAGCTGCACAGTGGACACTTGCTGATTCAAGCTGAAACCACTCTGGCAATCAGGCAGTAGGATTGAAGGTAGGACCGTAGCAGGGGTCAGAGGGTGAGCGTACCAGTCAGAGCTCTCCAAACAGAACCAGTAGGGTGTGTGTGCGTGTGCATGACACAGATGCTCACACACTCACACATGCATACATACTCTTATACACACTCATGCGGGCGCACGCACACACACGCACACATTCACATACACAGACACACACATGCATTCACACATGTGCACACACACACATATGCATACACACACACACAAAGCTTTATTATAAGCAATTGGCTCGTGTATTTATGGAGGCAGACAAATCCCAGAGCCGTGGTTGGCAAGCTGGAGACAGTTTAAGTCCAGAGCCAGGAAAACCCAAAGTCCCATCTCAAGGCAATCAGGCAGGAGGAGTCTCTCTCACTTCCAGGATGGTCAGCCCTTTTGTTCTATCCAGGCCTTCAACTGATTGGTCGAGGCCCACCCACACAGCTGTGGGCGATCTGCTCTACTCAGTCGATCGATTTATTTATTTTTAAAGATTTTATTTATTTATTAGAGAGAGAGAGACAGTGAGAGAGGGAACACAAGCAGGGGGAGTGGGAGAGGGAGAAGCAGGCTTCCCACGGAGCAGGGAGCCCGATGCGGGGCTCCATTCCAGGACCCCAGGATCATGACCTGAACTGAAGGCAGACGCCCAACGACTGAGCCCCCCAGGCACTCCTCAGTCAATCTATTTAAATGTTAACCATTTAACTCCCCCCCCACCCGTTTTCGGGGGCACTGAGAGTAGAACATGGGAGGGGAGACAACCAACAGCCAGGAGAGGATCATTCATTCATTCACTCATTCATTCCTCTCTGGGGGTTGGAGGAGCGCACTAGCAGTGATCCTGCTTCTGTCCACTGAGGTATGTCTCGTGCCTGCAGCAGACTGCCACATAGTAGGCCTTGATCCGTGCGTGGCTTTGGGTCAAATGCCATTGACGTGTTACCTCTTCTGTGCCCACTCTCTATGCCCTGCCCTGCTGTGTGCTTGTCCCTGCAGGTGGTCGAGCCTGTGGCTGAGAGCCAGCCACCCCCGGCCCTCCTGCAGCTGACAAAGTCGTCCGGAAAGAGCTTCTTCCCCGCTGTCCCCATGGCCTCCAAGATAAAACCCAGCCTCAGTGTCCACGCAGGTACCAGATCAGAAAGATAAGATAGCATGTTGGGGCTTCGTCTGCCCCTCCTGCCAAGGGTGAATCTTTGGAAAGTGCGACGTTTTGGGCTGCTATCAGCTGTGTGTGCCTTGCTGTTAGTTTGAGGTCTTCAGGGCCGGGAGTGGGCCAAGGCCACTGGCTTCACGAGACGAAACATTCCCAGGGGCACTCGGCTTCACTTCTGGCCCACCTGGCACCCCAACAGAGTTTGAAGCGGTGGCTCAAAACATGGTGGGCTGCCTGCGTGCGGTCCTTCTTGGTCTGGGTTTGAATTCTGGCTCCTGAGCACAGGATGAGCTCGTGGTGAGAACTTTGGAACGCAGGTAAAATCCTCCGCGAGAGAAGACCGCTGGTGTACTCCCCCGTAAGGTGGCCTCCTCCTGGGTGAGTGGCGGCACAGACACTGGCCCCTGCTGTAGGCTAGCCAGTATGGCTGGCATATCACAGCTGCAGACACAGAGTGGGGGTGTCGGCGCTCCTCCAGGGGTGCCCACAAACTGTGCCTGACAGAGGATGTCGAGACCCAGCTTCTAGAAAGCGTGCCACCACTTGGGATAAATGGCCTGCATCCTGTCTCTCTGAAAATTTTCCCATTAGTCTTTCTAGTGATTCATCTTTATTCTATTTGCAAAAGTATCAGCCCCATCGAGGCTGGGAAAAAACCCACAAGCAGGTCAGTCCTGGCCACGGATGAGCCTGTTTCACTGACCACGTAATCAGAGCTCACGGTGACAGAACGCTTGCTCTGTACCAGGCGCTCGGCGGGTGTCAGCTCACTTGTCCTCACAGCAGCCCTGTCCCCGTGGCACAGAGAAGGAAACTGAGGGACCAAGGTTCAGGGCCCTGCACGAGGTCACACGGCTGGGAGCGGCAGACCCGATCCCCAGTGCTCGACCGGACTTTTATGCCTTCCCTCACGTCTGGTTTCAGTATCAGGGCATGTGTGGGTCAAGGAGGGAGTGCATCCTAGGGCCGTGGCCGCGGACTTCGAGGACCGTGGCAACGTGCTCTGTCTCGCTGGTGGGTGTGCACCTTGCACAACCCGGCTCATATCCGTGCTCTCAAATTCTTCAGAAGTCTCTGATCCTGGGACAGAGTTGGGACCCACCTGTGATTTCTCGGTTCGGCTCCTGGGACGGCCACTGGCGACACAGGCCTGCGATAGCACCGCAAAAGCTTAGAAACTCTTCAAGCGTTCTCCATCCGCATGGGATTTGCCACTTTCAGGAGCTTTTATTAACTCGTCCTCCTGTTTGCATGCTCGTGAACAGTCACACGGTCCCGGAGAGCGCAGTGGCATCAGGCGTGCAGGGCCGGGCGCGTGCCCACCACTGTCCTCCCAGCGGGCGGCCAGGCGCCCCAGGCGCCCGTCCCCAGGCCCTCCCCTGGAGGGGCACCATGGGGACACCTGCTGGGGCAGCTCTGGAGAGGCCTGGCTGTGACCGTGTAGCCAAAGCCACTGGGCTCCTGTGAGCTCCCGTCCCCTAGAGACAAGCCCCTTGGAACCTGTCTCTACAGGTGATTTAGAAAGGAGTTTGCTTTGTCCCCCCTCCCCCGTTGTATTATGAAATTGCTAATGGACCCAGAAGTAGGAGCAGCTTCCCCGTGCAGCAGTGGCGTTCTCCACCCACTCAGCTCCTGCACTCCCGAGACGCGTTTCCATCCACTCGAGCGTTGTTTGCTTTCCTGGAGAGGTTTCAAGGAAATCCCAGAGCGTGCCGCGTCCCCCGTGAATCTTTCGAGAGCTTTCCCTCTGCGGTGAGAGAGCGTTTATTGCACACGACAGCTAGACAGTTCAGTGCGCTTCCCTATGTCTGTGTGCAAAAGAAACCAGCCTTTTTCAAATAAACCAGAGTGGGTGAGAAAGGGAGGTGCCGAGTCCCGCTTTGTGGGCACCCCAAGCAAAGGCTGGGCCCACCCCACAGGAAACAGAGGTTCCCCTCTACAGCCCTTTGTTTCTGTGGTGGAAGAGTCTGAACCTGTTATAAGCATCATTGGTCCTCCTGGATCTGCAGCCGCTGGTTCAAATGGGTTAACTGAGCCGAAGTGACGTCTCCAGGCCCACACTGAGTGTTGCTGTTGCAGCCAGGGCTGGCGCTCCCGTGCCCCTCCCGCTGGGCCTGGCTGTCTGCTTGGAGGAGGAACACACGTGTCCTTGGCAGGTGTACAGGGAGGCCCTGCAGGTAGCGGGAGTGGACCAGGGATCCCGTATCGCAGGCGGGGGCCGTGCAGATCCGTGCAGGGAGCCCGAGGATCACCACTGACTGTGTTTGCACAGGCCCGGGCTCCCCTGGGGCAGGCTGCTTGGGCTGAGAGACCCTTGCAGTAGTAGTCTGACTGCTTGTTCGCAGTTTCGGGCGGTGGTGTTGCTGGCCCCGCACTCAGGCCTGAGGTGTGCGGCGTCTGGGTGTGCAGCGTCGAGCCTCAGCCCTGCGGGCATCTGAACGGGGGAAGAACGGCTGTCACCGAGTGGACAGCGGATGGGTGCCAGGAGGGAGTAAACGTGTCCCCTCATTTATCACTCACGGAAAACCTACCACGTAGGGGCCCATTTCACAGAATGGTAGACACCCCCAGCGAGGAGGGGGCGCCCAGGCCCGGGCCGCACAGGTGCTCCTACACCTTTCTCTCATCCCTGTCCTGGGCCAAGCGCAAGGTGCATCTTCCCCATGCCCCCTGCTATCTGCCAGCTCATTTGGGGAGCATGAAACCTGCCCTGAAACCTTCCTTAAAAATGGTCGAATCCTCTAAACGAGGAGCCCTTTCTCCCTGATGAGCTGGAACAGCTCAGGACGCTCATCCCTAAAGCAGAGACGACAGCCCGGCAGTTCGGTCACATTGGCTGCCCGGCTCGCTGGGTCTCTGGCCTCCCTCCCTAGTTGCGTCTCCTGATGAGCTTGTGCGCGTCTCCCTGCGCGGGTCAGGGGTGTTCTTCAGGTCCGACTCCTGTTCCTTTAAAAACTGCGGTAAAACTCACACACGAAACTCAGCAGTGTGCAACGCAGTGGCATTTAGTGTATTTACGATGTTGTGCGTCCCCACCACTGGGTGGTTCCAGAACATTCCGTCACCCCAAAAGGAAACCCTGAACTCCATCCCCCCCCCCCCAGCCCCTGGCAGCCACTGACGTACGTCCTGTCGCTGCGGGTTGGCCTGTTCTGGCCACTTCCTGCTCACGGACTCCCATGACGTGTGGCTGTGGGTCTGGCTTCTCGTGCGGGGCATCCCTGGGCTGTGGCAGCATCAGAGTTCATGCTCTGTTATGGCCGGTACTAGGTCACATGTTTGTACTGTCGTGAGTGGTTTCCACCTCCCGGCCATCGTGAGTCTCTGAGTACAGTGTTTGCTTAAACGTCTGTTTCCGGGTCTTTGGGCTAATACCTGAGAGTGGGTCTGTGCATCACGACGCAATCCTCTGTTGAATCTCCTGGGAAACCACTACCCCGTCTCCAACCAGGGCCGCACTGTGGCGCATCCCCACCAGCAGTCCCGAGTCTCTGTCCCGCTCTGCGGGCTCAGTCCTGTGCCCTCTGCTGTGCCCAGACCTCTCGATTCCCCGTTCCTTCCCTGATTTGCCAGCAGTAGCGGGCCCGGCCCTGGTTAAGCGTCAGGTGCGCTCTGGGCCGGGGTGGGAACGGCCGCCCAAGAACAGAACAGCCCCCTCTTGTGGGGACACGTGTGCCAGGTGGAGGCAGGGGTCGGGAAGAGAACAAAGTGACCAGGGCACACCACAGGGCCAGGAATCCGAGCTCAGGCCGTCAGGTGGCCTCTGCTTGGGGGCGCCCAACCGTGTCTGGGGGAGACACCCTCTCCCTCGCTGCTTCCTCTTCTGTCTGACTGAACTCTGCTCAGTAACCCCGGGAAACCCTCCCCGTGGCTGGGCCATGGCCGGCTCAGAGCAAACAGGGGAAGGAGAGGGAAGGAGAGGGAAGGAGAGCATGGTTGCTGGCGGAGGGAAAGGAACCAAAGCCAGAGCGGGGAACATTCCAGAAAGGCCTGGGCTGTGGGGAGTACAAACAAGGTGGCCTCAGCAAGGAGCCCAGGGGGCACATGGCAGGTACTGAACACGCTGCGTAGATTGCTCATGATCTCCTCTCATCCCCAGGACTCACAGGGTGGCCCCTAAACTAATGTCCTCTTCTCTCCTGTTCACTGTGTAGACGAGAAGATGCCCCCGGTGCCTGAGGTCAGCTTCACCCTCCCCAGCGCCACGTGGCAGAGCGACCCGGGCCTAAGTAAGGCCCCGATCCTGCCCAGGGACATCCGAGGTCAGTGCCCGCGCCATCCCACAGCTCCCGCGCCCGTGTCTGCCCCCGCCACCCCCCCAGTCTGTCCGTTCCGCTCCCCACGCACCCCTGCCGAGTGTGCAGCGGCCACCTGATGGGACGGCTCGGGTCTAGAACGTGAGCAGAACCACCGCGCCAGCCCGGCGCTTGCATTCAGAAACAAAAATGCTTGTTTCGTGTAACTGATGTTTAGAACAACCGCCCAGAAGGGTTGTGCTAATTTTGCACATTCGCCCGCGGCGTTGGGAAAGCGCCAGTTTGACCGTGACCCTGCCAGGCCTGGGCGTTAACCTCGAAACACAGAGGACACATCTCATTCCTCTTCTGCTCCCGTGTCTCAAAGATACATCCCGTGTTAGCATCTGCCCTCATGTTACCCTCACCCCAGCCTGGGAGGTAGGGGCTGCCCGAATCCTTTCGGGGGTGGGACACTCCCTCTGGAAGCTTTTCCCGCCCCCTCCCACCCCGAAACCAACACACAGCTGAGCCATCAGGAAGGACAGATATAAATCATCAATAGGCCTGACGCCCACCCGGGAGGGAAGTTCTTCCTTACGTCTAACCTCAGTCCCTCTTACTGTAGCTTTAACCTGCACCTTCCCGCTACCGTTTCAGAACAGGTCCAGAACTCGTCATTGGGTCCTCCTTTCCAAGGGTTCTTGGGGAAGGGGTCTCAAAGGCGCTCGCTGGCCGTGCCCTTGTGGCCACGGGCGTAGGCCGGATTAAACAGCATGGGGGATGGGAGATGCGCCACGAGGACTCTCCCACCCTAACTGCATGTGTCCCCTGCGGTGGAGAAAGTGGCCGGTGGGGGGGGGGTGGTCTCGGGGACAGGCCTGTGTCACTAGTGTGTGCGGGGAAGCGGGGCCCTAGGCTGGGGAGGCGCAGTCCCACAGGGCGCAGGCGGAGCTGGAGGAGGGAGGTGTGCCCACGCGGGTCCTGAACCGAGTCTGGCCGGCGGCTCAGGCCAGGACATCCGCACCAGGGACCCGGCCGTGGGGACTCTGGCTTCGTCGGAGTCAGCCTCAGCCATGGACTAGAGTCTCCCCACCCCTCCAGGGTCTACAGATAGTGGAGGTCAGCACCACAGCCCACTGCCCCCCAGCGCCCCCCGCAAGCCCCGGGGCAGCGCCAAGTGGCCACGAAGGCCCCAGTGAGGACATGAGCCGGCAGGCCAGGCACGTGAGGGCAGGCCACAGAGGCCTGCCCCGGAGTTGGGTTCGAGAGACAGGACCCTTCGGGGGCAGCCAGCCAGCTTTCTGGGGCTCTCTGTGCTGGCAGCTGCCTCGCCAACCCCCTTCAGAGGGAGGGCCGTGGATGGGATGTCAGAGCCCTTCTGAAGGACGCCTCAGGAGGAGCCTCAGGCCTCATCTGGGTCATTCCCAGTCGTGGGTGCTCGTCCCGGGATCACTCCACCCAGCTGTTTCTGCTCCGGGAGAAAGCTTTCATTCTTCTCCTGATTGGGCGAGGCCCACCCACACTGCCGAGGGGGCCTCTGCCCCGGAGTCTCCTTGCTGATTGGAATGTTAATCTCATCTGAAGCTCGCCTTTCGCAGCACCGAACACCTGGGTGCCATGGCCCGGCCAAGCTGATGCTCACATTAACCCTCACGCCCCGCGAGCCTTGGCCGGCAGAGTGACACCGTCCCGTGCCCGTGTTTGCACAGGCTCCGGAACAAGCCAGCGTGCAGCGGACCCGGTGCCCAACGATCAGGAGCCGGCCGTGGAAGCTGTGAACCCAGGAACCAAGGTTCTAACGTTCAGCAGGATAGAAAAGTCCGGGAAGCCCCCAGGACCGTCCCTGGGGCGCCGGGTCGCCACCTTCTCTGGATCTGCTTTTGACACTTGCTGTGGCTTTGAATCCACTGCCCAAGTGACAGGCTCTCAGGGGCACCCCGTGTGGAGGCCGTGGGGACCAGAGCCACCTCCCTGTGGCAGGAGCCACGCCGGGTGAAGCATCCAGTGGAATCGGCGGGTTTGGGGAGTCAGCCTATAGCACATCAGGGCCGGAAGGTGGAGGTGGTGTTGTGGCCTCGCGGCCTGAGTGGGAAGCAGGTTGTCTTGGACTCGTGGGTGCCTGGCGCAGGGTGGACACCCCAACGTGTTGTGCAAACTGCACGGCCGAACGCCACGGTCTGGCTCCCCTCCCGTCCTAAGACCCGCTGTCAAGGAGGACCCGCTGGGGTCTTGGCCTCTCTGGGCCTCCTGGAGGAGTGTGTGGAGGTGGAGAGGTGGTCCCACATTTATCTTTGGGGGCTCTGCTGCCTGCTGTGTACAGATCTGCCGGGGGCCCTCTGATGCCCACCTCCCCTTCCCCGGGGGCAACGCTGAGCCTGGGGGCGGGGATGACTTCTGCTTTCCCACCCTGGCCCCAGATCCTGGGTAGGGCAAGAGTTACTGGTTGCCCCCCTATATCTGCTCGCTTTCTTCCAGGATAATAGAAACCCCAATTTTTAGCTAGTCACACGGCTCCCCAAATAAGGACTGTATCTCCCAGCCTCCTTGGCGGCTGCATATGGCTGCGTGACTAAGCTCTTACAGATGGGCTACAAGCCAGAAGCAGCTGCTTCCAAGAACCTTCATCACAAAGGATCATTAGCATGTTCCTCACGCCTCTTTCCTTCTTCACTTCCTCAATCCTACTACCTAGAATTTGAATGTGATGGCTGGAACTCTAGCCACCATTTTGAGGCCTTGAGGACAAAGGCCATGCCCTCAGGAGGATGGAGCTGGCAGCTGGAAGGAGCAGAGATGCCTCTCAGCATTGTTACATCCTACCCCCAGTTGTGAACTTGAGAGAGGAATGAGTGTACCTCATCCTAACTGATCGGGGAGGGGAAGCCCAGGCAGTTGCTGGTTGTGGCTGAAGAAGTCCCTGGTACTTTTGTGGAGTGATGTCAACAGATTAGAAACGACAGCATGGCCCCCAGGTTGTTCCTAGGCTGGCGTGAGCGTATAGCAGAAACTCCTGGTCTTTCTACACCCTGCCTTGAGCTGGGCAGGAAAGAGAGCAGTGGACCGGCCCGTGCACCTGAGAAAGGGCTGAGGAGGCACTTACATCGGGGGCCGGGGGTGGGTAGGTAGGGTCCCAGCCTCACGGGGGTGTATTAGTCAGGGTTCTCCAGCAAAATAGAAGTACTAGGGTGTGCGTGTGTGGAAATGTTTAGTTTAGCCGTGGGATTGCACAGGCTTGGCGAGTCCACTGTCTGTGGGGTGGGCCAGCAGGGGGGGCCCGGGGCAGTGCCGTCTGCTCAGGGAAGGTCAGCCTTTTGTTCTATTCGGGCCTTGGGATGATGGGACGAGGCCCACCCACATTATGGAGGACCATCTGCTTTACTCAACGTCCGCTGATTTACATGTTAGTCTCACCCCAAAACACCTCCACAGAAACATCCAGAATAACATTTAACCGCCTGTATGGGCACCCAGCCAGGCAGACATGTGAGATTCGCCATCGTAGGGGGCGACACAGGACCGGGAAGAGCCAGGCCGGAGAGGTTCACACCCTCTCCACGCCAGCCTGTGACAGCCGGGGAGGCCCCCGAGCTCAGGGTCAACCCGGGTGACGGAGGCTGGGGGAGGATCTTGAATTTGGCCCAGTTTGAACCCAGAATGACTGAGGAAAACTGCACAAGCATCTGAGTGTCCCCAGGGGTTGTCTTTGGGCGCATCAGAGTTCAGGTGACTGTAGATTTGCACCTGTGACGTCAAGGTCACACTGTGATCTTGAAAATTATATAAAGGGAGTGATAAAAACGTCCTCCCCTGCCCCGTGCTTTCTCGGAGGTAAGTCCTCTTTAATGATTGGGTGCATGCTCTTCTCGGTTTTCCCCTGAAATAACCCCAATTCAGAAGTGTCTCAGCTTAGGTCCCCACAATGGCAGAGCCTATCACAAGACTAGGGCGCAGGTGGCTTCTTTGGGAGGTGACGCTAGGGGGTGGTGGGGGGAAGCCACCAAGGGCGGGCACCACCAGAGCTGCTGCTGGCAGCGGGAGGCGGAGTCGGCCAGGACCCTGCGCTTACAAGCAAGCCTGTGGAATCGACCCCCCAGCACCAGGGGACGGGATCCGGGGGGCACTGGCCCTACATTAGGCTGTGTTCGCAAGTGGCCCGAGCATTCTCGCCCCGCCCCCTGCAGTAGAGGGGCCCCAGGGCAGAGAATGGAAACTCTGGTGCAAAACTCAGAGCAAAGTGCATTTTGGCACTGTCCACAGGCTGCAGCTGAAGGCCAAGGCGAGGCCTGGGGGCCAAAGGCATCCAGGAGACAGAACTCCTTTGCACACACACTCCCTCATGCACTCACGTGCACACACACACACACACACCCATGCGCGGGTTTCCCGCCTGCCTCCCTGCTGTTGCTCCCACGGTCCTCTCTGCTTGGAAGCCCTCCCCACCCTCCCTGCCAGCCTCTGGTCCTCACCCAGGAGGCCTCCTCTCCTTACCTGCTGGGCCAGGGACTCAGAGCCTCCTCTGTCATGGCACACATGGACCATGTGACAACTGTCTATGCAAGTGTCCCCATCACTGCACTTTCGGCACCTCAGACAAGGCCCTGCCTTCCATCTGTGTCCTCCCTGGCCTGGAGCAGGGGCCTGGGCATGACTGCGGAATGAAGGGGTGAGTGAGTGAGCGGGTGTGGGCAGGCCCTGCGTTCAGAGCTGGAGGTGCAGGGCCAGGGCCCCAGCCTGGGACATCTGTGTGTGCTGGGAGGCCGGGCCCTCTGCAGCCTTGCGTGCTGGGAGGCATGCAGAGGGGTACGCGTGCAGAGTGGCCATCCAGGGGCTTCGTGGTGCCCATGCTGGGACCCAGCTGAGGCTCGGGAATTCAGGCACTGAAACAAACGACTGTCAAATGGGGGGGGGGCAGTATAAACTTTCCCAGGCCCTAGCCTCGCTGCAGGCCTCTGGGGCTGTCATCGGCCTGTGGCCCGGGGACGTGGAGCACGCTGTGGCTACTCATGACTAGGTGGCTGAGCTGGGCTTTGAACCCAGGGTGTGTGGCCTCTTCCCTTGTCACCCCTGGAAGCCAGGCCAGATATGCTGGGCAGTAGGGAGCCACAGCATGTTCACGAGCAAGGAAGAAACCTGAGTGTGTCTCACTGTTGCATGGAACCTGGCTCTTCGCATGCACCTGCTGGGCGGTGGTGGGCTGAACGCTGATGGACGAGGAATGGGAATGTTAGAGAGTCCTTTAATGTTTGCAAACCGGGTGAGATCCCATGGTATATGCAGTATACATGCACCTGTGGGTCTACACTCACCTGTATGTGCTGGGTGGAAAAGCCATGGAAGGAAATCCTAGAAACGGGTCATAGTGAGGGGCTTGGGGGCATGTGGGCAGCAGACCCCTTTTCACTGCATCCATTTTCTACCCATTTGGATTTTTATCGTGTTCCTGTATGACTTAATGTGAAAAAAAGAAAAGGAATTATTTTAAAAATAGCCACGGTTCTGTTATATGCTGGTGTGGGCAGCTCTCTGAAATACACCGACTGAAAAACAAATAGAGGCTCAGAACAGTATGTATGATATGCTTTTATGTCTATATGATGACAATTATATAACGTAGGCAAATATGGTGGATGTGAATTATTTCTCTAAGAATTCGCAAAACACAAAGACAGAAACCGGTGCTGCATCTGCAAGGCCCAAGCCACTGATGAGAGCGCGGGTGGGGCTGGGAGGAAGGGCTATAGGACTCAGCCCTCGGAAAGGATTCTTTGTTCTACGGACAGATTCTCCACAAGTTTCTGGGGCTGCTGCGTCCCCAGTTAGAGCCCTGGTCAGCACTGTGTGCGTGCTGCGTGAGTGGCAGGCCAGCCCCGGTCCAGTCCACGGGGCCCCTCCCAGGAAGGGAGGGAGCTTTGTACCGCCCTTGACTTTGTTAAAGCTCTTCCTAGGTTTGCTCGGAGGCTCAGAGGGTCAGCTTTCTCCTCTGCCTGTGACCGGAGGTCCAGGCGGTGCAAAGGTACCAGGTGGGTCAGGGAGGGAAACGGAATCCCGGGGGTTCCAAGGCGGGGGGCCGAAGGGAGCCCCAGCCGGCACTAAGTGCCGGGGATGCAGCCGCCACTGGGCGGACACATACCCTTGCGGAGCTCACGTTCTAGAGAAGGTGGGGGCAGAGAATGAACAGGAAGCCCTCTGATGAAAACAAGCTACAGGGACAGAGTGCTGGGCGGGCTACTTTAGAGAGGCTGGTCAAGCAAGGCCTGCTGGAGGCAGCACAGTCCAGGTGGGAAGCAGAGCAAGGGCAAAGGCCCTGGGGCAGACGGGTAGTGTTGGCTCTGATAACACAGCAAACATCAGAAGCTCTGAGCGAGACTCAGGAGGTGCTATGGCCTCAATGTTTGTGTCCCCCCAAAATTCCTATTTTGAAATCCTGACCCCCCAACGATGGTGGTATTAGGAGGTGGTGGGGCCTCTGGGAGGAGGCGCTTGGGTCATGAGGGATGGGCCCCCATGAATGGGACCAGTGCCCTCCCCAGCCCCTCCACCATGTGAGGACACAGCAAGAAGGTACTGGCCACAGATAGGGAGGAGGACCTTCCCCAGAACGTGGCCATGCGGCCCCTTGATTACGGACTTCCAGCCTGCAGGACCGTGAGCAATAAATGTGTGTTGTTTCTAAGCGTCCCGGTCGGCGGGATCTTGTTATAGCAGCAGGAATGGACTGAGATAGGAGAGCAGCAAAGGAGGGCTCCGGGCAGAGGCGTGGGTACTCCAGCAACTTTAATACGAGAACCAGAGGGTCCTATGGAGGACTGGAGCTTTGACAGAGGACGTGTGAAGACTTCTGAATTGCCCCCGCCTGCCTGGAGGGCGGATACTGTCCCACAGCTTCACCCGGGGTCCTGGCATCCTCTACAGGACAGAGGCTGAAGCTGCAACAGAGGGGACTCTGCTGGAAACATCCCATGTTCAGCACCGTGTAGTTCCAAGGCTTTGCTGCAGGAGGAGAGGAACGTGGGGGAGAAGATTCCAGAATCCGGCCTGGAGAGAGATGGGCAAGGAAGAAGCCCCTGCTGGGGAATGGTGGTGGGTTTTCCTGCAGAGGACGATGTAAAATCTGGGCAGCCCAGAGGAGTGAGCTTGCAGGTGTGCAAGCAGGGACAAGCCCCTGATCACACTGGTGACCGAAGCCATCAGGTGGCAGGATGTTTAACCCCTCTCGCGCTTCCTCCTGAGAACGGGTCACGCATTCCCCGAGCTGGCTTGTCCTTTCTGAGCCTGTATGGATTAGCCTGTGTGTGGATCATGAGGGCTTGGGTACAACTCAGCTAGTGGCTTCTCCTCCCTCCAGGGTCCCCAGGCTTCCTGTCCATCCCCCAGGGCAGCCCTTAGCAGGTGGGACTGGGGGTGCAGGGTCTCACTCCATGAGCCAGAGCCAGGGGCCCCTCACCTTGGCCCTCCAGGGGCCCCCTTTCCTTCCCTCTGGGTGTTCCTGCTGCCCCTCGAGTGAAATGGAGCCTCGGTGGCATCTGTCCCCTACTGGCCGTTCCAGCAACCAGGAGGGTGAAGTGGAAGGCGGTGGAGAGGGTTTGCCAGGACTGGGTTTGGGGTGAGGTGCATCGGGCTTGGCCAGACCTCTGGGGTGCTGGCAGTCACTGACATCACTTCTGATGCTCCCATCTCCAGCCAGCAACCCTTTTCCCTGAGTCCAATAATCAGGCATCCTTCTGTCTCCCTGACAGCTATGTGCTTCCGGCTCAGCACGCACAACACCAAGTTCACAAGGCTTGTGCCCCTGGACGGTTCTCCAGCGTTTGCTACCTCTCTTGGGGGCACATCCTTGACTCCTCCGTCCCTTCCCTCCATCAGCCAGTCCTAAGCCTGCCCTCTCCATTCCACCCCCGTCCTCTCCCCACACCACCACCGGGCAGTGGGACCCCCCAGTGCCTCCGGGCTGGTCTCCCTGCACAGATGCTGTCAGGGGCCAGCTCTCTGCACACACCGTCTCTCTCAGGCATAACCATTGCAGGAGGTGAGGGTTATCATTTCCAGCATTATCCAGGTAGGGACGTGGGGGCTCAGAGAAGCTAGAAGACCCGCCGAGGTGGCACAGGTGCTGGGAAATGGCCCCGCCACCCGGTAGGACATGGAAAAGCAACACTGCCGTGAGCCCGGGGTGGGCAGAGGGCGCATGCGCGCAGGATGCGTCGGCTCTCTGGGATTTTTTCCTCTCGCCTGCAAAGATATCCTCGCACCTCCGCTTTGTTTTTTCATTTCTCACTGATGCTCTCACCGATCCGGCGCCCAGTGAGCACCCAGAATCTCCCCGCTGCTTCTATCAGAGGCAGATAACACTTCCTGGCCCAAGCCGCAGCCACTTCTCTCTTTGTCCTGTGGCGATGCTGGCTATGAAACCAGAAGGAGTTGTCGGCGACATGGGACATCGAGGTAATTCAGACCAAAACACGGAGGCTGAGCCAGACTGTGCCAGCCTGGGGAGGCTGCAACCTTTGCACCGGGGCCCAGGGCCCCGGAAGGCGGGCCACAGCCAACCAAGTTGCTGTGGAGACAGACAGACAGACAGCTGGGGTCCGCCAGCTTGAAGGTGCCCAGGGCCTAGAGGAGGGGGAGATGAATGTCACCTCCAGGGCAGAGCTGGCCTGCTCACAGGCCCCTCATAGCAGGTCCCCCCCCCCCACCCCACCCCCGGTCCGGGCCCCGGCAGCTGCTGGAGTGCAGGGTAGCTCTGGAGCCTCGACTTTGCTTCCGGTCCTCACTCTGCCACTTACACCGCTGTGTGTCTTTGGCTAGTCGCTTCACCTCTCTGAGCCCCTGCTACCTCATCCACAGCAGGTAAGTAAGAATGGAGGTGCAGAGCTAAGGTTAAGAGTTGGGTTTGGGGTTGGTTTGCTTTGTTCAATCGAGGTGAAACTGACATAAGTCAAAAAGCAACCATCTTAAAGTGAACCCTCACGGTGCTCGGCAACCCTGACCTCCATCTGGTTCCGGTGCACTTCATCGCCTCCAAACGGGACCTGGCCGCATTCAGCTCTTGCTCCCTCCTCCCCTCCCTCTCCAGGGAAGCACTGGTTCCATCTCAGCACCAGGTCCTGTCAGGTGAGACCCTCACCCCATTTCCCGAGCCTGAGTCCTGGCTCTCACCAAATGGCCTGGAAGCTTTGTTCAAATTCCCAGCGAGGCTTTGCCAGTAAGAGATGGTGGCCCCTGGGCATCTGAATCTCTGTTCAATCCAAACAAACCTTTCACTAACCCTCCCACACGCGGGGCAACTCCTGGGGAAATTCCTTAAAATCCACAACATGCTTTATCCTTGCAAAAGGTCTGAGAAGTCTGGCCGTAATTAAACATTTTAACTTTTATTTCCTGGGCCCACTCTTATTTGACGGGGGAACACTTTTATCTTATTGCAGGGGCGCCCATAACCCCCTCTGTAGGCGGCTGTTTCCAGGCATAGTTGGGGAATTGCTGGCCTAGAGGAAATATTAATCGAGCACCTCTGAATGCAGGGCCCCTGGTTTAAATGATTTCATCTTCATCGTGCACCACTTCTTCATAATTAGGAAAACCTTGGCTGGGAGAAAATTACATTTAAGAAGATTTTTTAAATGAAGATATTTAACTTGCACGTCACAACATTTATCCTTTTGTATGGGAAGTTCACGGAAGTTTCGACAAACTTAGCCATGTAACCACCAGCACCGCAATCAAAATCTAGAACAGTGTCATCAGCCCTAAAGCCCCCCCACCGCCCCAGTGTCGTCACCCCTCCCTCAACCCCAAGCCCCATAAAAGCCCCAGAAAGCACCTGTCGCTATAGTTTTGCCTCGTCCAGAACGTCATCTAAGTGGAACCACGGGGTATGAGCTGTTCTGAGGTTGGCCATCTGATCGTTTGCTGGTTGAAGGAGTTTTGGGTTGTTTCCGGCTTTAGGCAATTATGAATAAGCCACTAAAAACACTCATGTGCAGCTTTTTGTGCAAATAGAAGTCCTCATCTCTCTTAGGTAAACACCTAGGAGTGCGTTTGCTCGCTTGCGCGGTAGACTTACGTTTTCACTTTTTACAAAACTGCCAAACTGTTTTCCAAGGGGCCGGGCCATTTTGCCTCCCTCCCAGCCATGTAGGAGAGCTGCAGTTGCTCTGCATCTTCATCAGCGCTGGGGATTGTCACATCTTAAAATTTTCTTTTAACCATTCTCATAAATATTTAAAAGGGAATAACATTTTAAAACAGTTTATTATCATATAGTTTTTGATAAATACTGTTATGGGCTAAATTGTGTCCTCACCAAAAAAGGACACGTTGGAGTACTAACTGCTAGAACCTCAAACGTGACCTTATTTGAAGATAGGACCTTGAAGAAGGAAATCAAGTTAAAATAAGGTCATTAGGGTGGGCCCTCATCCAATGTGACTGTGCCCTTACAAAAGAGGAAGTGTGGACACAGAGACAGAGGGAAGTAATGTGAAGAGACAGAGAGGATGGCCAACAAGCCCAAGAGAGAGGCCTGGGACAGACTGCCCCTCGCAGCCTCAGAAGGAAGCAGCCCCTCCGGCTTCCAGCCTCCAGGACTGAGAGAGATTCAATTTCTGCGGATTAAGCCTCCTGGCCTGTGGTGCTTTGCTATGACAGCCTGAGCAAACTAAGACATATACAAAACAAAATAGGTGAAATAAATATCTTAAATTTTGAATCTTGCTAGTAAAATGACTTATCCACCATCCAGCACTAACTTAAGAACTGGAATGTAACCACTACCTTCTCATCTCCCTGTGTGCACCTTCCCCTGTGCCATCTCGCCCTGTGTGCACCTTCCCCTGTGCCATCTCGCCCTGTGTGCACCTGCCCCATGTGCACCCGCCCTGTGCCATCCCGGGAACCCGGTGCCATCCCGCCCTGTGTGCACCTGCCCCATGTGCACCCGCCCTGTGCCATCCTGCCCTGTGCCATCCCACCCTGTGTGCACCTGCCCCGTGTGCACCTGCCCCATGTCATCCCGGGAGCCCTGTGCCATCCCGGGAGCCCGGTGCCATCCCGCCCTGTGTGCACCTGCCCCTGTGCCATCCCGCCATGTGTGCACCTGCCCCATGTACACCTGCCCCTGTGCCATCCTGCCCTGTGCCATCCCGCCCCGTGTGCACCTGCCCCATGTGCACATGCCCCATGTCATCCCGGGCGCCCTGTGCCATCCCGCCCTGTGTGCACCTGCCCCCTGCCGGCACTGTCTGCCTGCTGGAGAGGACCTCTTCCCAGGGAGTGGAATGAAGGGAACTTAGGGAAACTGGAGGCTGTGGAGAGAGACCTGCTGCTTTGATGTGTTAGCTGAGGAGGTGATAGCTGGAGGGGGTAAAGGGTACTGTTTTTTTGTTTTTAAGCTGGGAGAGGCCTGACGGCGGTTAACGCCAACACGACGATCCAATGGAAAGGAGCAGTTGGTGGACTTGTTTGTTAGCTGTCTCCCCCGCTAGAAGAGAGGTTCCGGGAGGGCAGGGCCTTGCTGTGTCTCGGGACCCAGCAGGTGGGGACTCCGTGATGACTGGCCGCTGGGCAAGGAGTGAGGACAGAGCCTCCCCTCGAAAGGCAGTCCGCGGTCCCCTGCGAGGAACCAAAGAAACCATCACGGATTGGAAAAGTTCTGTGGGTGGCTGGCGGAGATGGCTGCACAAATGTGAATGTGCATGAAACACGGTTCTGTGGTGAATTTTGTCATATGCGTATTTTACCCCTATTGAAGAAAACCCATCGATGCTAAGAACAAGGGTCATCTCGCGGAGCGCTTCGCGACCTGCCTGCAAGGTGAAGGCACCACCCTCTGGACGGACCTGGGACAACCTCGGAGAGGTTTGGTCACCCGCCCCAGGCCCCGGCCGAGGAGCGTCGCGATCCTCTGCTAGCGGTCGGGGGGTCGCGAACGAGCGGGGCAAACAGCAGGCGCTCCGTAGGTGCAGGCTAGCGGGACCGCGCCGGGCTCCAAGTGGTGTTCCGCGCACCCCTCGCGCGGAGCCGCTGGAGGCGGAGCCAACGCCGCGGCCCGCAGAACTGGATTGGCAGCGGGGGAAGGGGGCGGGCTGCCGGTGCCGGGGGGCGGGGCCGATCGCGGGTCGTAAATACGGCGCCACATGGCACTGGTTGGGGAGGGCGGGGGGGCGGGGTGCGGAGGGCGCAGGCGCGTTGAGAGCGGGCGCCCCCAGGCCTCCGTGGCCCCTCCGCGGGCCGCCATTTCTCGCGAGACGTGAAGCGGGAGGCGGGGCTCCGGGCGCCGGGGGCGGGGCCGACGGAGGAGGGGCGGCCTCGGGAGTGTCGGCAGACGGCGAGGCGGCCGCGGCGACGGCGACGAGGTGAGGTGAGGTGAGCGGAGGCGCGCGAACTGCGGGCCGCGGGGCGGCGTGCGGGACGGGGCGGCGGGCGGGTCCGGCTCCCTGCCTCAGCCCGCCGGCAGGTCCTCCGCGGCCCCGGGCCGAGCCCCCGTGCCGGCCGCTGTGTGACCTTGGCCCGGCTCGTACCCTCTCTGAGCCCCCGGGCGGCCGGCGCTGGAGGGCGGCGGAGGCGGGTGGGGCGCCCCGCAGGCGCGCTCCCGGTCCTCTTGTGGGGTACCGCGGGAGCGTGGACGCCAGCTCGGCGGTGCTCGGAGCCGGGCCCCACGCCGCAGTGCTCCCAGGGCCCGGCGCTGGGACCCCGGGCCCGGCGGGCGCCCCCACCCCTACACCCCGCCGCTGCGCTCCTGGGGGGCTGCGGGCACCTCCCGCCGGCCTGCGCTGCGCGGCCCCGCCCCGGGGGACCCCAGGGCGGCCGCTGCGGGGCCGTGAGGCCTGGAGGGGTACCCCTCCAGGGACCCTCTGCTCAGAAACAGCAGGGGTGCTTCTCCCGCGCAAGGAAGCCGTGCACTGGCCACTAACAGAGGGACCTCCATCTCCCGCTCGGGCTCCTGGCCACCGGGCATCCTGGCGAGCCGTTGGCGCAAGCCGAGGTTCCGCTGGCGCGGAGCACAACAAGCCACAGTGTGTCCGCAGTTTATTAAATTATTTACTCTGTGCTTGCACTCGGACCGGCTCGGGAGGCCCGGGACGAACGGGGGGCATGCAGACGCACCTCTAAGGGTGCTGCCCCCCAAAGTGTAGGTGCAGGCTGCGGGCGGCGGGGAACCGGCTCAGCGGGCCCTCACCTGCCCCCGCGCAGGACACAGTGCAGCCCTTTCTCCTGGAGCACCTGGCGTGGGGCGTGTGAGTCAGGGCTGCGGTCTCGGGGGAGAAGGAGAGCACACAGGGATGTCAGGACACTGTTTTAAATGGAAGTAGAGTTGAAATACATCGCGTGGGATGAAGGTGTTACAAGGGCGGGTTTGGTACACTTGCATGTTGCAATCTGCGCACAGCAAGAGCGTTAGTCCACACCTAGCGCATGGCTACGGGAAGGCAGCGCTCCTGTGCGTGTAGGACGCATCTGCATGGAATTGCTTGGTGGCTCGTTTTCTTGCAGATTAGTTTATAGGACTTTGGGTTGGTATTTGCAGGCCTACAGTACTGCTCAGTGTTACTGCGTGCCGGCTTCGTCAGTTCAGCAAACACTGAGCCTCTTATTTGCAAGATGTCAAGTTGGACTAGCTGCCGGTGATAAGGTTAGGCTGATTATAACACAGCGTGACTGGTGCGTCTAGGCAATTATTTACAAAGTGTGAAGAAATGGGAAGAGTGAAGCGTATTTCCTGGTGTTGGAGTTTTCCATGGTGGAGACGTTGGATGAATTTGGGGGACTTGAAGGACAAGTGAAGGTTGGAGAGAACATTCCAGGTGGAGGCAGCAGGGCGTGTGGAGACATGGAAGGGAATGGGGCGTTTGGGGGGGCAGCAAGTCCCTGGATTCATTGCCAGAGGGGGTTTGGGGATTGGGGAGGAAGCTAAGGTTTCTTATCAAAGGGCCTTGAATGCTATTCTAGAGTTTGGGCTGCTATGCTGATCTTCAGTGAGGGGGTGGTCAAGGTTTTGGGTGAGATGTGATAGGTCCGTGTTTAAGAAAAGTAGCAGTAGGGACAACAGGGAAGGCGGGTTCAGGGTGTGGGGAGCTGGAGACTGAATTGGGTGCCATTGTAGGGGGAATGGCTTCGGGACGGAAGCCGAGAGAGTGGAGGGAATCATCAGATTAGAGCAAGTAGGAGAACCCAGAGCATGTGGCACTCTGTGGGGTGTGGTGAAGGGGAAAGAAAAGAACGCTAGAGTAACCAAGGTTTGTCACTCAGCTGCTTGAAGGACAGAGCTGGTGCCTGTGATGAAAAGTGCTAGAGTGGATGTGGATGTGGGTTTTAGGCTTGCAGAATTCATGGTGTTTGTGGGCCATCCTGGATGAGACACCTTCTCATAGAGTGTCTGGGGCAGAAGCCTGGGCGATACCAGCCAGGAAGGGATAGGTGCTGGAAGAGAAGCGTGTCTGATGGCCGACACCGGGCCTGCGGTTTATGGCCATGACTGCATATTAGCACAGCTGGGGGGTGATTGTCTTCCAGAAAGGTCTCCAGGCTCAAGTGCAGCTGTGGAGGAGAGACCAGTTAATGATACTGCTGAAGCAGATGCAGGTAGCTTTTCATTTAAAAAAAACCACAACTTACATCTTATTTTCGATTTCTTAATTGTCTCTTTCTCTTCAGAAGCTAGCGGTTGGTTTCCCACCTACTTAGCGTGTGTGTGTGTGGCACTTGCCAGTAGATGGGCCTCGTGATAGCTGACACAGCTGCTCCGTCCTTCCTGCAGTTAATCAAGGTGGCGGTTTCTGTAACTGTTTAGAGAACTTGACAAATATTTCAGAGAGGAGTGGGAAATGCCAGGCATAGTTGGGTAGGGGGAGAGGGGCGATGCTGTGCCTAACACAGGGAGATGCAGTGAGTGGAGTCAGCGGCCTCCAGAACACCACCAGCCGGCACTTAGGCAGGACAGTGGAAGAGTCTGGGGAGTGTGAGTAGCTCAAAAGAAAGGACCTAAAAATAGTGACACCAGGGGGTCCCCGGTAAGGAGGCTCAGGTGGATCCCTCACTAGTAAAGCTCATAATTAACAGCCTCCCCCCACGGTTCAAAGCTTCCAAGTTCTTTTGGTGCCCTGCCTCTTAAATAGGAACAGATAACCAAGGACGTGTGAAGACACCTCTAATTTGGAAAGTAAAGACCCTAGCACACACTTGTAGGCCGTGGAGGGTGTGCGGGAGGAAGACTGAACAAGCCGACCGACGCTAACATGCGCACTCAGAGAAGAGGAACCACTGCATGCAAGAAACAAGAGCGGGCTGCTGTATAAAAAAAAAAAAGTGGGGGAACACTTGAAGAACCAAAAAGAGAACTCTTGGATATAAAAAAAAACATAATGGCAGAAATAAAAAACCCAGTTGGTGGGTGAAAGATACAGTTGAGGAGCTGGGGAAGATGAACCTAAAAGCAAAGATGGGAAGTGAGAGAAAAAAAAGGGAAAGACCAGATTAGGAGGCTGACAGCTGACTATTCCGTTTCAGTAAGAAAGAAGAGAAAATAGGGCAAGGCCGTCCACAAAATAATGCAAGAGAATTTCCTAGAACCAAAACTTTGTGTGGAAGGGGTCTCCCAGGCGGCCCGCTCTGCAGGTGAAAAGGCAGGTGTCCTTCGCTCTCCCTGTCTGCTCAGCTCCCAGTGTGCGTCCTTGCAGTGTGGGGAGCAGGTGTGCACAATGAGGGATGCCGAGTTTCCACAGTAACGAGTGAGAGTTTGGGAAACAAGGGATTTATTTGGAAATGCCTGTGAGACCATCGGTTTCAGAATTTGGGTAGTGAGAGTATGGATATAGAGAGAGATGTGCACACCCACTCCAAGGCACATTGTTGTGAAATCTCAGAACTCTGGGACAAGGAAGATTATGCTGGCTTCTAGAAAAAGAATAAAAGCAGGCCACCAGCAGGTCATCACAGAACAGAGCAGAACGTCTTGGGGACCTGTCCGCAGCACCGCTGGAAGGTGGAAGGCAAGAGAGCATGGCTTTCAGAATTCCGAAGGAAACTATCTTCCACCTCGAGCTCTATGCTCAGGCAAAGGAGGGTAGAATAAAGATATTTTCAGACATGCTCCAAAAGTTCACATCCCATGTACTTTAAGGAAGCGACTGACAGACATGCTTTCCCGAAATGAGGTGGTGAGTCTGGAAGGACAGAGCCAGAGGAGATGGGGTTTTCCTGAGAGGTAGGGAGGCCAGCGTGCTCACCTGTCTGGGGCAGATCCCCCGGGGGAGAGTTCTTGGGGATGGTGAACTTGCCAGGGCACCTGATGCGCTGGGACATCTGGAGAGGAGATGTGGACAGCTGGCCAGGCTGGGGCTGGATTAGTGATGAGTCCATGGAACACAAAGCAAATGAGAGCACAAGACTGTTATTAGTTCCAGGGAAAATAGACCGTTGTGCAGGAAAAGAGAAATAATTAACGGTGTACTGCAAGGCTCGGCTGTGAACAGCCTTTGCACGATGATAATAATTGATGTAAACATCAAATATTGCTCTAATTGAAACGACGATGCGCCTGTCGGGAGATGGTGTGGGGGAGTGTGAGGGGCCGGGGGAGGGAGGAGACACTGTGCTTCCACCTGTCCCGAGGGCAGGCCCCTTCCTAAAGCCAATCCAGTGGTGGCTCAGGAGCCTGCTCCTCAGAGGTGGTGGGGAGCACCCAAGGTTCGGCCAGCAGAGTGGAGGTGGGTAACGGGGAACGGACGGGGGCTGCTGTGCTGTGTGGTGAACTGCCCAGCACGATTTCATCCTTTAACGTATACACGTGTGTGCCGAACGTTGGTAAAGACTGCGCTCCCCGCCCTGCCCGAGTCTCGCCCATGTTGGGTGCTGGGCTTGCTCACTCATGGGCCCTTTTCCTCCTCCCAGAGAGCGACTTGTTCATCTCCTCCTCATTGCTGTCAGTGTTCCGTCTCCTGCCTCCTGGTTCCTGTGGAGGCAGGAGATGGACCTGCCGCACTCCAGCCTCCAGAATGTGGAGGCTGCCTTCCGGACCTGTTTTATGTTTTTCTTAACTTATCATAAAGGAATTTTAAAGCATATTGAAAAGTAGAAAGAGCACTATTGTGATCTCTGCATTCCCTGTCACCAAGTTTCAGAAATTATAAAATCAGAGTCAGTTGTGTTTATCTGTTTTCTGTTAGCCTAATAGCTCTTTATTGAGTACCTTCTGTATACCAAGCACTGTTCTAAGCCTTGAGGCCACCTGCCTTCTCAAGTTTATATTTTAGTGCAGACAGACAGTGAACAAGTGAGCCCAAGAACATGTAATATTGGAGGTGATGACACATGCCACAGACCCAGCAGGTCTGGACGATGGGGAGTGACCAGGGAAGGCCTCACCGATGACGTGAGCTCTGAGCAGAGATCAGAAGCAAGTGCGGGGTTGAGCCACCGGATTCCCCAGGTGTGCACGTCTAGGCAGAGGAGAGTGGGTGTGGGCCCGGCAGGGGGAGCCGAGGAATAGCAAGGAGGCCACTGCGGCTGGAGTGGGGCCAGTGAGGGGGGCAGTGGAAGAGATGAGAGTGTGGGGTCCCATCAGGTAGAACTGTAAGGACTGGAAATGGGAAGCTGTCAGACTCCAGTGATTGGAGGGTTTTGAGCAGAGAAGTGACACGGTGTGACTTGTCACGGAATAACCACGGCTGCTGTGTTGGACGTGGTTTGTATGGGCTCGAGCGCAGAGAACAGGTTAGGGACAGCTGTAGCCATGCAGCTGAGAGCTGAGGCCTGCTGGACCAGGGTGCAGGGGCCAGGTGGGCACTAGAGGGACTGGAGAAGGTGAGAGTCTGGTTATATTTCGGAGGTACAGCTCCAGGCAGGTTCTTAAACTAATTGTGAAATTTATCATCATTTTTTTTCCCTTGAAATAATTTATTTGAATTATCTTAACTCTGAGAAATGAGTGCTCACGT
The DNA here is from genome assembly GCF_037043125.1 of Eumetopias jubatus. Classification (NCBI taxonomy): domain Eukaryota; kingdom Metazoa; phylum Chordata; class Mammalia; order Carnivora; family Otariidae; genus Eumetopias; species Eumetopias jubatus. The sequence continues at coordinate 109,546,611 of NW_028274818.1, read as the reverse complement.
GGACTCCAGAGTCAAATACCATGCAGGAAATAACTTGAGTCTTGTGAGGAAGGTAGAAGGTACAAGAGATAAGATCCGCCTCTTCTAAGAACTTGAAGTTTGGGAATACAGGACTGGTATGCGTGCCCTAAGAGCCTGTCTACACGGAGCTATCAGTGGGGCTTAGGGACGAGGGGCCAAGAGACCAGTGTGAGTAGATAGCCCTCCATGCCCTGAGCCCAGCTCCGGGGGGAAGTTACTTTACTTCAAAGGCCAACTTTGGGTTCAATTTTCATTCAGGTCTCCTGCCTTCTGCCTCCCTGAAACCTTCTGTTTCATCAATGTGACCATTTATTACTTCTTTTTATGTGGATACCCTGTCAGATGTAGTTTTCAGGGTTAATGGAATACAAATGAAGTAATTCTGTAAACAGATGAAACCTAGTGCTGGTGGCATCAGGTGAAACTCTGTTTTACCGTGGGGGTTTTAGTCCAGCTCCAAAGAGGCAGACACAGTGCAGAGAGTAAATGTTGAGACCACTCAGGGAAACTTTCCAAATTTCTGTTGACTTCAGTGATGGGAACTGCAGTGATTTCTTTGCTCTATATAATGTGTTTGCAAAGCTGAAAAAGAAGTGGGTAGTTTCTGGTCTTTTTGCCTGTCTCATAAATAAGTAAAACTGGAAACATTCTTGGACTTCTTAATGAAGTCCATGTCACTTAATTTAATGCTCAGAAGTTGGTTATTTGCACAAGAAGAAGCAAATTCTTTCAGAAATAAAGTAATAAAAATTTGAGTGTCTACCAAAACCCAAACAGTTGTGCATGGACTATCTACTGTGGAGGCTGCTGGGGGTAGTGGTTGGGAAGGTGGGGTCTTAAACCAGTTGCCTGGGCTCAAATGCCGGCTCTCAACAGGTGCTATAGCTCTGTGGACTTGGGCAAGTTGCCTGAATGTTTTGCCCCAATTTTATCACAATTAGTGTAAGGATTAAATAAATTAATATACGTAAGACCTTACGATACCACTTTTGAAAACATGTTAGCCATTGTTATAATTATGATAAAATCAGTTGAAAGAGTAGACACTTTTTGGCTGATAATCGACTATTGGTAGAAACTATGAGTAATAAAAAAATAACATTATATGAATAGAATACAAATATTTGAGGGCCCGAAAAAGTTGGGAAAATAAATAAGGCCAGTGGCCTAGTCCAAAGAGAGTGGCTTAATATTTTACAGAATAGTTCATATGTTATCATGTTCATATTCTCAGTAGCTCTGGTTAGCAGAAAGACTTCGGTCGGTGTTTTGTGGACAAGGAGCTGAGACTCAGACTTGAGGTGATGTCTCAGGCCACTCAGCAGAGACTGGACTGGGCCCCAGAACGCCTTCCGTCTTCCTCCTGATCTGTAAATGTCTGTAGGACTTCCGAGGCTGGTGTTTTCATCCTGTATTGTGGAAACTGGTGAAGGCTAGTTCATGGAGTTCATGTTGGAAAGGTTTAGCTTCTGGAGATGGACTTAATAAGGCTGTTGACATTTTTTATCCTTGAAATAAAATATATTGAGGCATAATTTACATACCGTAAAATGCATACATTTTAAGTGTACAGTTTGACAAATGTGGACAAATATGTCCACCTGTGTAACTACCACTGCCTTCAATACAATAGAACATCTCCTTCGCCCGGCTTCCTCCCGTCCCTTGGCACACTATGGTTTATGTCACTGTTTTTGCCTTTTGAAAACTTCCTGTAAGTGGAATCACATGGAATGTACTCTTCTGTGTCTGGGTTCTTTTGTTCAGCGTAATATCCGAGAGATTCAAACGTGTCGTTGCATGTACTGATTCATGAATCAGTGGCTCATTCTCCTTTATTTCTGGGTAGTTTTCCACTGAATGAGCCCACCACAGTTTGTGTATTCATTCACTTGTTGAAGGACCTCTGGGTTGTTTTCAGTTTGTAGCTGTTTTGGATAAAGCTGCAGTGAGCATTCTTGTACACATCTTCGTGTGGACAGTTATTGCATTCATGGATCAGGTCTTTGGTGCTGTATCTAAAAGGCATCACCACACCCAAGGACATCTAGGTTCTCTCCTATGATCTCCTATGAGTTTTATAGTTTTGCAGTGTACATTTAGGTCCGTGCTCCACTTGGAGTTAATTTTTGTGAAGGCAGTAAGGTTTGTGTCAGAAATCTTTTACGTGTTTATCTTTGCATGCGTGTCCAGTTGTCCAGCACTCATAATTGAGGCAGGCTGACTTTGCTCCATTGGGTTGCTTTTCCTACAGATCAGCTGACTCTATTTATGGGGGTCTATTTCTGGGCTCTCTGTTCTTTTCCATTGATCTTTTTCTCTGTTCTCTTGCCAATACCACATACTCTTGATTACTGTGGCTTTATGATAAGTCTTGAGGTCGGGCAGTCAGTCCTCCAGCTTTGTTGTTCTTTAGTATTGTGTTGTCTATTCTGGGTCTTTTCCCTCACATATAAACTTTAGAAACTGTTGATAATAACAAAATAACTTCCTGGGATTTTGATTGGGATTGCATTGAATCTATAGATTAAGTTGGGAAGAACTGATACCTTGGCAAACGTTGAGTCTTTCTGTTCACACACAGGGAATATCTCTCCATACATATTATAGGTATTTTGTCAGATTTATACCTAAATATTTTATTTTGGGGAGTTCTAATATAAATGGAATTGTGTATTTCATTTCAAATTCCACCTGTTCATTGCTGATATATAGGAAACTAGTTGACTTTTGTAAATTTGTATTCTGCAAACTTGCTATAATCGCTTGAGCCCTTAAGATTTTGTAAGTGAAAAATCAATAACCTAAGATTTGTATATCATATTTTGATGATCAGTTTGATTGGTCTTTAAATAGAGTCCCTAAGCATTATTGTAGTGTATCTACTTTTATGGTTCTTGTAGAACCTTCTAGGAACTGAAAAATCTGCTTGATGTTTTTTAATACCGACTTTTCTGACTTTTAAAAAGTCTTAGCATAAAAAAAGAATCTGCTCTGTATGCAAAAAGAGTTGATACCAGTTTTATTCATAGTGGTCAAAAAGGGAACTAGCCCCAAAGTCCATCAGTTGGTAAATGGATAAACAAACAGTGGTAGAGCCATATAATGGAATACTACTCGGCCATAAAAAAGGAACTTCCGACGAACATGAGCAACAACCTGGACAAATCTAAGAAGCATCTTGCAAAGTGAAGAGCCTGCATCCTACATGGTTTCCTGTAGGTACATTGTAAGGAAGGCAGAACCAAGCACAGAAAACAGATTAGTAGTTGCCCAGAGCTAGGTGTTGGGGAAGGAGGAGGGAACTTTTGAGAGTGATGGAAATGTTCTGGATCTTAATTGTAGTGTATCTTAATAGTGTACATTTGCCAACTTATCAGAGTCTACAGTTAAAAAGACTGAGTTTTACTGTATGTAAATCAGATTTCAATAAACCTGATTAAAAAAGAAAAGAAGCAGAGGTGCCAACATGATTTAATCAGGAAAGAAGGGTCTTTTAAACACATGGTGCTGGAACAGCTGGGTATCTATATGGGGAAAAAATTAATCTCAACCCCTCCCTCTGGAATACTCATATTGGATAGTGACTGAAATTCTCCTCATTTGAAATTCCTTTTCACCATGGCAAATAACTTTATATCCATTTCACACTTTTTTTTAAGATTTATTTTAAATCTTTATGTTTATAAATAAATAAATAAAAAATAAATAAATAAAAATTTATGTTTTAAGATTGATTTTTAGAGAGTGCACACGAGTTGAGGGAGGGGCAGAGGGAGAGAGAGAGAATCTCTAGCAGACTCCATGCTGAGCACGGAGCCTGACTGGGGCTTGATCCCATGACCCTGAGATCATGACCTGTGCCAGAACCAAGAGTCGGATGCTGAACTGACTGAGCCACCCAGGTGCCCTCTGTTTCTTAACACTTTCTGTTTAGTTCTCACTGGTTCAACCGCTTCTGTCTGTAATGTGTAGTAAACACACATAGCCTTCCAATACAAGTGACAAAGCAAATATATGTATTAGGGTTCTCTAGAGAACAGAATCCATAGGGTGTATGTAAAGAGATTTAAGGAAGTGGCTCATGTGATTATGGAAGCAGAGAAGTTCAGACCCACGGGGGCAGATGGTGTGTTCCAGTCCAAGTCCAAGCCTGAGGGCAGGAGACTTCTGTTCCAGCTCACAGACAGGCAGAGAGGAAATTCTCTCTTCACCTTACTGTTCTGTTCAGGCCTTCAGTAGATTGAGCGAGGCCCACCCGCGCTGGGGAGTGCCGTCTGCCTGACTCAGTCTATGGAATCAAATGTCAGTCTCATCCAGAAACACCCTCACAGACACACCCTGAATACTGTGTGACCAGTGAAAGGGACACAGAATCAACCGGCATGTACCTCCTGACCTTTCTGTCCTGTGGTCGTCAGTCCTGCTACGGAAGTGTAGAAAGTGCCCTGACGCAGGTCCTCCCATGGGTCTGGCCATGTGGCCCGCTCTTCCCAATAAGGATGACACACCCCAGAACGTGAGGGAGCTCAACCCCCCGCGGTCTGCCGCAGACCGCCCTATCGTCCCCCTGATTTTTGCTCACTGCGGGTGTGAAGGCCCGTTCAGACCAGCAGCCTCCCATGGGCAGCCGGTGTGGGGCTCCTGTCACCATGTATGTGTGAAGAGGAATGTTTAGCAACCCCACCCCAAGCTAAGAAACAACTCTTTCTGCACAGCCACCTTGTTTTGGGGTTAAACCTAACCTGAAGCCTGATTGTTCACAAGGGCGTTGACGGAGCCCTTGCAGAAAACCAGCCCCCAAGGGCGAAGCTTTTGGATGAGACTTCGCCGTCCATCCTCTTGGCTGGAGGCAGAAGCCTGAGACTGACTCGCAGCAAGCCCGCTGCAAATCATTTCCTCAGCGGAGCCTCTTCGTGCCCTGCTGCTTCAGAAGCTATAAGGCTTCTTATTGACTGCTTTTTGAAGTCGTGGGAGATTCATTTTTGGAAATAATGCCCTTATTTTTTGAATGACTACTACTTTGGGGTCAGTGTTGTTCCCTGACTTGCTTCTGTATCCAAAGGGCTCCCAGCTTCAGTTCTCCGCTGGCTCCCCCCCGCCACCACTGTGCTGCCGCTGTCCCCAGAAGGCAGCCGAGTGTTCCCCCAGAGCCCTCCCTGACTCCCGCTGCCTCCGTGCCTGGACCAGAAACGCGTAGGTCCCGCTACATTTTAAAAAGTAAAGCTTGGTGGTGGTGCTGTGTGGTGGTCTTTTTGTCTCTGCTCTTTGTCTTTGCAGCCCGGAGGAGCTGTGGAGCCTGCTTGAAGCAGCACAGTCCCTTCCTTTCGAGGCACTGCTCACACAGGCCCTTTAACACACTCACCCCGCCTTGTCTCCACAACTGCTGTGGGCTTGTTTGAGGTCAGAGAGGGCAGCACCCGGGGCTGCTCTAGTTCCCTGACGTTAAAATGACCCGTGCCCTCAGCCTCATCGGCAAGCGCTGCCTCAGCTTGGTGTTGAGGTGCTCAGCACCTCGGTTTGGAAAGGCCTGGAAGGGCTTGCCCCTGAAGCCAGTCTGGTTCTGGGGCAGGACTCCAGGGCGAGACAAGGCTCCCAGGACCAGTCTCACAGGTGAAGAGCCAGGCGCATGGGGTTTGGGGTATCCCAAAGGGAAGACTTGTCTTGTTTACCTGCACCCATCCCCTCATTGTAGGATTCTAAAACTTTAACATTTGTGTGATGAACAAATTGTAGGTAAACCCAGCCCGTTGAGCTTTTGTGCAGGGTTGTGAGGCTAAGCTGTGGCTCTAGGTTTATAGCCTTTGTTACTTACGGCTCTCTCCCCAACTGAAGGAATCCTTGTCTTTGTACATTTTATTTACTTTTATTCATGTGTTTATTTTTTACACACTGTCCTGCATTTTGCTTTATTTATTCAACAATACCTCTTGTCCGTTCCTCCAAGTCCACTGTTGTAGCTCTAATTCATTCTTTTCCAATTTTTCTATTGTGGTAAAACACACGTAACATAAATTTTATCATAACCATTTTTGAGCGTATAGTTCACGTAACATGGAGCACATTCACATGTTCGACCATGACCACCCTCTGTCTCTAGAATTCATTTCATCTTTCCAAATGGATCCTCTGTCCCCATTGAACACTGACTCCCATCCCCTCCCAGGCCTTGGTAACTTCCAGCCTGTATCTGGGAACATGACTCCTCTGGGGACCTCATATGAGCAGAAGCACACAGCATCTGTCCTTTGTGACTCAGCAGCAGGTCCTGTAGGTTCACCCATGTCGTAGCAGCTGCCAGAGTTTCCTTCCATTTGGAGGCTGCGCGATAGTCTGTTGTACATGTGTGTGCGCCACACTTTGTTACCTATTCATCCTTCCATGCACGCTGGGGTGCACACGGGCGCTTCCACCTGTTGGCTGGTGCGAATCATTCTGCTGTGAACACGGCTGTACAAATACCGCTTTGAGACCCTGCTTTCAGTGCTTTTGGATATAGACCCAGAGGTAGAATTGTTGGATTGTATGGTCATTTTATATGGTAATTCAATTTTTAATATTTTGGGGAGCCTCCATACTGTTTTCCGCAGTGGTGGCACCAGTTTGCATTCCCATTAATAGGGCCAGAGGGTTCCAGTTTCTCCACATCCTGGCCAACGCTTATGTTCTGGTTTTGTTTTTGTTTTGTTGAAGATTTTATTTTTTAAGTAAGCTCTACACCCAGTGTGGGGCTTGAACTCATAACTCCGAGATCAGGAGTTGCACACTCCACTGACTGAGCCAGCCAGGCACCCCTGTATTATTTTGTTTTGTTTTTGATTGGAGCCATCTGAATGGGTGTGAGGTGGTATTTCACTGTGATCTTGGTTTGCGTTTCCCTGATGATGAGTGATGTGGAACATCTTTTCACGCGCTCATGGGCCATTTGCATGTCTTCAGGGAAATGTCTCTTCAAGTTGTTTGCCTTTTCTTGAATTGGGTTGTTTGATGTTCTTTTCTTTTGAGTATCATGAGTTCTCCATTTATTCTGGATATTAAGCCCTCATTAGATACATGATTTGCAAACATTTTCTTCCTTTCTGTGGGACTCTTCCCTGTGGATAGTGCCCTTTGATGCACAAAAGTTTCCAATTTGCATGAAGTCCGATTGGTTGATTTTTTTCTTTCGTTGTTAATGCCTTAATTTTTTATTGCTGTGTATCTTTTGTAAAAGGAAAAATGTTTTTTTCTCATAGTAAAAACCAATCAGTGCTCAGTATAAACAAAAACAAACGTAAATACAGAAAGCCATGAAGCAGTAAGTCAGAATCACGCAGACGGCTGCTGCCCGGGGACGTTTGCCAGCACTGGGTGGCTGGGGCTGGGTGGTGGCGGTGGGGTCCTCTTGCCTGTGTGCAGCCCAAGCTTACCTGACGGCCAGCCCCTAAGCCAGAACTCTGCCTGCAACGACCCGCAGGCCCACTGAGTGCTCTAGTCTGCACGATGCGAGTTATGAGTCTCCTTATAAATAAGTTAGTTGACTCGCTGTTTACAACATAAGCTGTAGATTCACTGTGAGGATGAGAAGAGCCCCCTGGGGGGCCACCCATGTGACCTGCTGCTGGCCCAGGGCCAGGTGGTGAGAAATTCAGGACCTGAACGGGGCTCCTCACTCCTCAGCTGGAGCACTTCACCGTGCCTAGTCATACTCAAGTAAGTATTTATGGACTAAGAACAAAACTTTAGATACTGAGTGTATTAAAGACTAAAAGATGATAGTGTTTGGTGCTAATATGCCAAATAAGGAAAAAATTAGAGCAACTTCAAATGTCTTCTGGTTAAGAGAAGACGGGCTTTCTTTGAACTTAGAGAACCACGTTCAGGACAGGTAATGAAGAAACGTCAGGTGCGTCTGCTCCACCTCTGCTGGGTTACAGACTCACCCAACGGGAGCGTCGAAGACTAGTTGTAGGCTGACTGCATCTCGCTCGGCTGTGACCTCTGCCCCCAGGACCCGTGCCTCCGCATCTGTTGGGTCAGAGAAGCCAGGAAACGCACCCATGTGGGACAGAGATGCACCTGTCGGCACCTGAACTTAAAAGGAAGCACAGTCCTTCTAAGCCCCTTCTGTTCACCAGATTGAACCTAGACCAAGAAGAAACTTGCACGTTTGACTTCAGTCCCTGGGGGGAGATGGGAAACTGTGGTGGGGGATATGTGTGCGCCATGTCTTACCGGGCTGCTGTGTATAAATGCTTCCTACAGCGGGGTACCATCCAGATCCAGAAAAGAAGGAGCTATTGATCTATGTGACCACGCGGATGAGTCTCAAAGCTCACCTGGTGTGACTCCATTTATAGAACACTCTAGAAAATGCCAACTAACTTATAGTGACAGAAAACAGATGAGTGGCTGGAGGGGAGGGATGAGCTCTGGGGGTCGATGGAGGTGTCACTCTCTGACCATGGTGATGGGGTCGCGAGTGCACACACGCAGCCAAACGCGTCAAACTGTACCCGTGAAGCGTGAAGTCGGGGCAGTCGCTCGTGGGCCACTCAGCCTCACTCAGCAGTTCAGAGGAATGAGGATGTCCAACAGCAGAGCCGCGGGAGCGTGAGCAGGGCTGGACTTTGGGAGTGAGGCTTGAATCTAGATGTTGATGTGACACCTCTGGGCCTCGGTTTCCTCAGCTGTAAGGGGGTCATTCTGCCCGCCCTGAGGCCGTGTGCAGAGAGCCTGAAGGAATGCCAGTGGGTGGCACGCTCCTCCAAGCGCTTTGCACTCGGTGGTAAGAGCCCTTTAAAGGGCAGCTCGTATGAAAAAGATATCATATGTACGTATCATATGATCCATGTCTTTTCCTTGCAATTACACTGAAGTCGTGTGAAATGATTAGTAAAGAGAGTCCGTTTTCACAAACTGCTGTAGACCCTGGCATTTGTCAGTGTGCATGTACTACTTCTTGGCTGAAAAATAAGCAGAGGCATTTATTTGTATATCATGTGTTGTATTTTTAGATTATTCATCATAACCAGATAAGTCCCTTACCTGGTTCTTGGCATTCTCAATACACAAATGACGGCGTGTCCCTGATGCGTGGTGGTGCCTATACCCACGGACGGGACTTGGGGACTCTGCCCCACCTCCACGGTGCTTGTGAGTCTTGCTCTTAAAACTGGAAGCTGAGCTCTCAGTCATGTGACATTTTCAGTCACCTTTTCCCTTTGCTGCTTTCTCAGCCTTCGGCAAAACTTTTTTTTTTTTGGATGTGGTTTCGTCTTCTCTAGAAACCGTGCAGCCTTTTACATCCTCCGGAGAGGATGGTCTTGAAAACTTCAATGGCACACCCTCAAAGGGAGCTCGCTGACCTCTGGCAGCAGCTGTGTGAGAGACGAGTCACCCCTAATTGTGATGGTTCTCAGGCACAGTGACTGCCTGCATCCCGTGTAATACGTACATGAAGCTGTGTGCTGCCCTGGGCCATGGCAGCATGGGGTCGGCCAGGTTTCTCCACACCCAGGCTGGGTTGCCTTTCCTGTAGGGGTGCACTGAGAGCGCTGGGGGCTCAGGAAGGACTGATGAAGGTGGCAGTGACCAGAATGTCCTTTTTTCTCTGTCACTTGCCTGTTTCAGCACCTTTCACATAAAACCCACACTACCCTTTGCATGCCGACCTTTGTACCGTGAACATGTGTTACCTTCTCCATTAAAAAAACAAAATGAACTGAGCATAAACAAAAGCCACACGGGTGGAGATTGCTTCCACATTTCGGCCTCATGAAGTTTTAGGTTCATGTAGTGAAAATGCATCAGATCCCAGGTACATAGTTGAACGCATACAAGGAATACAGACTCGGAGAAGTTCGGATAGGGAGAAGTCAGAGAGCATGTGCGATGGGGGACCCTCCCTGGAGCACCCCTAAGACGTGCTCCGTCTTTGTCTGCTCAGATGTCCTCTGATACTGACAGAGCTCCCAGTACATCTTAAAAATGGACATTCTGGGTTTGGGCCACTTTATGGTAGTGCATCCATTCTCTCGTTAAGCTGGACCAGTGTCTGAGTTTTGTCTTCTGAAGCCACACAGGATAAGCCTGCTCCCCTCCCATGGGACAGCCCTCCAGCTAGTGGAGGCCTTGACGCAAATCTCTCCTCTGATAGAGCGGCCCCCATTCCTGCACCTGCTCCCCTCCCACAGGTGCTGTGAGGGAAGAGAACCTGAGAGCCCTCAGAAGCCGGAGGAGAGGCAAGGACCCCACTTACTCTTAACAAGTGGATTAAGACACATGCCCATTGAACGCTTCTACCGAGAGGAGGTGAAGGCCAGAATAGAGGGGTACAGATCTTGAACTTTTCCAGAAACCTCGAACTGTAAGGTCACACTCACTGAACACGGGTATGATGATTTGTCTTTTACCCTCCTCCCTCTGAAAGGGGCTGTAAGACAGTCCAGGTCTAAAACATGGACCTCAGAACAGAGAGGTAAAGGTGAACGATCTCACTGGAAGGGATTAGCATCTTCCGAGACCCATGAGCGTGGCCAGCATCGTTCCTTAGAGCTGATGTCCCAAGACTGCGCTGGGCACAGGGGCCAGGTGTGGTGGGTCTATACCTGCAGGCGTGTGTGTTCATGCAAATTAGTACCACGTTTACTTTTCTGTCCGCCTCATCTTTTTTGCCTTGTGTCCAGCTCCAAGGTCTCTGTCCTGTATCGCTGAATCTTTTTTACCTAGCAGGACAGCTTGATGTTCATCCCAATCTCAGTGTCCAACTCTGATTTTCAACCCATCTTTCCAGCTTATTTGTTCATCTTTCTGAATCTAGTTTCTACTCTCAGTTGCTGGCAGGGTGGGCCAGCTCTGCTGGTGGCTTGGGGGACTGCCCTCTGGGGGAGAGGTAAGCAGAGTCACACACTGGGGGATCTGGCAGGGGACCAGGGGGTACGCTGACCCTGGCAGGTGGCCTTCAGTGGCTAACCTATGTTGATTAATACTGACAAATGTTTTCCATCCTGGAAATGTTCCATCCCAGTGATGATGGCCTGGTGCGGAGGGGCAGGCTCAGCTCCCCTCACCCCCCGGCATCTCCTTTTGTAAGGGGAGGGGAGTCCAAATGTGAATACCCTGCTTTGCACCATCTTCTTCTGCCTGTTGGTGCCCGGTCGGGGAGGTTGACTCACTGCCCGGCCCTGCTGAACTGCGAGGGTGGGGGTGGTTTTTCCACTGATGCCTGGCCTAAGTAGAGCAGGTGTTTCCAAAAAGATGTTTCTCTTGTTAGGTTACTGTAAGGTTAGGAACAGTTCTCAAGACCCTTCTCAGTCCTCACACCAATGGTAAATGGGGAGTGGGGTCCCAAGACCACCTTCAGGTTGGATAATTCACTGGAAGGACCCGCGGAGCCCTCGGAAAGGTGTTGTACCCACCGTTATGGCTCATCGCAGCAAAGGATTCAAATCACAAGCCAAGGGAAGAGGCGCGGGGGGAGGAGTTGTCCCCTCTCAGCGGAGGTCTGGACAGGGCCGATGCCAGCTTCCATTGATGTGTGACGGCGTGCGTGGAGTACTCCCCCCAAGCCTTCACGTCCACAGTCTCTCCTGGGCCTTTGTCATCAAACAGGTAGACTCCCCACGTGGCTGACCTCAGCCTCCAGCCCCTCTGGAGGTCGGGCTGACGCTGGGACCCAAAGCCCCTCGAGCCCCCAGTCACACTCTTAGCCTAAGGCCCCCGGGAAACAAAGACACTCCTGTCAGGCAGAGCCTCCCCCCCCCCCCCCCCCCCCCCCCCGCCGAGGAGCCGCGGGCAGGAGGGGTCTCTCTGGGCAAGGTTCAGCCCTTTACTGCACCGCTCTTGCCTGTCCTTCCCCTGGGCTCTTCTTCAGAGGCTCTTCTTGGAGCTTTTTCCCTGTGCCTGATGGCTCTTCAGGGTTGGAGGCAGTGCCCTCTGGGAGGTGGGACAGGCTCTTCCTCCTCTTGTTCCTCGAGTAGCCAGGTCCCTGGACTGTCCTTTCCGAGCCTTCCTGTGCCTGTTTGTTGTGTCACATCTCTAGTTGTTGCGTTGTGAGTGGGCAGATCTGTAATGGAGTGGAACCCCGGGAGGCCCTGGGCGTGACTGCACATCCTCTCATCCCCGGGCTAGAGTCCTCCCCCGGGGTTACCTGCCACCTCACCAGCGTTCTCTGTCCCAGCACTCGATCGGACACCACATCTTCCCTGTGGTGCCCCTAGCACTTCGCCAAGTACCCGGGACAGAGTTGGTGCTCAGCATATCTGTCAAACGGGATGGGCTCCTCTGGCATTTCTGGTATTGACCTTGACTGTTGTCAAGGACAGCCTTCAGTGGAAGTTGTAAGGGAGCCACAGATCCGTTGTCCGACCTGCATCTCCCCATGCACAAGGGTGGCCGCCTGCCCCTGAGCCAGTGGGCCTGCTGGTGGGCCTGCTGGTCGACCTTGCCAGGGTGCAGCCCCAGCACCTGCTGACATTCACAGCTGCCAATCTGCACCTGCCTCCCTTCACCCTCCCACCACCACCCTTTTGTTTTTGAAGATCAGTCAGCCTTTCCCCATCTCAGCCGTGGGTCTGCCACTGTCTCGCTCCTCTGTGGGGACACCAACAGTGCTCTTAGGGCCTGGAAAGCTCTCGCGTGGGCCCCCTTTCATCTGCCTGGTGGACCCTCGCTGTCCCCACTCTGCCCTTGAGTGCGCTCCACCCTTTCCACATAGAGGGGGACAGAGACGGTGCACAGCGCCCAGCACACGTCAGCGCACACGGTGGCCTGTCTCTGATGTGGTTATTAGCATTAAATGTGCACAGCGAAAGGTTTTTCTCAGGGGCTGGGACGTCTTTAGCATTTTTATAAGTTGTAGCATGCATTCAGCTTTAAGCTCGTGGTTTGGTTTCGCTGACCACCTCGTCTTCCTCCTCGGCATTTCCTACGCATGAGGCTCTGAGTCCCTGCCTGAGCCTGGTCTGTCAGCGCCCCCTTCTCAGGTTCAGTGATAAAGGATCTCCAGCGACCTCACCAGCCACACCCGTCCTTCTGGGCCCCCTGGGCCCCTCGAAGCAGTGTTAGAAGCAGCATGGAGGGGCTGAAGCTCAGCAGACAGCCTCACAAAGCTTAAGTCGTGGAGGATGGAGGTGTGAGGGGCGGGGGCAGGGACTCGGACCACGATGGGAGGTCTGAGATACCAGCAAGCACCGTCGGTAGGAGTCCCGACTGCAAGAGGACCCCTCGCTGGACTGTGGTCTTTAACGTAGCTCTGTGTTACCTTTCCAGGGTCCTGAGAACAGTGTCCCGTCTCCATGAAGCTGACGTGACCGCATCCAGGTGAAAGGGCCCCCCGCCCTGTCCATGGACAGAATGACCAAAACCCGGCTCTTCCGCCTGTGGCTGGTCTTGGGGTCCGTCTTCATGGTCCTCCTGATCATCGTGTACTGGGACAATGTGGGCACCGCCCACTTCTACCTGCACACTTCCTTCCCCAGGCCACACCCCCTGGAGCCACTGCCCACCCCCGCGCACGGGGCAGAGAAGGGGTTCACGTCAGACGTGGACACGTTTCTGCAGAAACTCTTCAGTGGCGGCCTGAAGCAGAACGCCCTTTCCGGTAAAAGGACGGAGCAGCCCTCCGTGCCGGCCTCCAGCAGGCCCGTGCTGAGCAACGCGGAAGAGAGCGTGAGGGGCTATGACTGGTCCACCCACGACGCCCAGCAGGGCCTGGACCCGGGGGGCAGCAGGCCGAGAGGAGGAGCGTGCTCAGGGGGCTCTGTGCCAACGCCAGCTTCGTATTCCCCACCAAGGAGCGCTCCTTTGACGACATTCCTAACTACGAGCTCAACCACCTCATCGTGGACGACCGCCATGGGGTCATCTACTGCTACGTGCCCAAGGTGGCCTGCACCAACTGGAAGCGTGTGATGATCGTGCTGAGCGAGAGCCTCCTGGACCGCGGAGCCCCCTACCGCGACCCCCTGGACATCCCCCGGGAGTATGTCCACAACTCCAGCACCCACCTGACTTTCAACAAATTTTGGCGTCGCTACGGCAAGTTCTCCCGCCACCTGATGAAGATCAAGCTGAAGAAGTACACCAAGTTCCTGTTTGTGCGGGACCCCTTCGTGCGCCTCATCTCGGCCTTCCGCAGCAAGTTCCAGCTGGAGAACGAGGAGTTCTACCGCAAGTTCGCCGTGCCCATGCTCAAGATGTACGCCAACCGCACCGGCCTGCCTGCGTCTGTCAGCGAGGCCTTCAGCGCGGGCCTCAAGGTGTCCTTTGCCAACTTCATCCAGTACCTGCTGGACCCACGTACCGAGAAGCTGACGCCCTTCAACGAGCACTGGAGGCAGGTGCACCGTCTCTGCCACCCCTGCCAGATTGACTACGACTTCGTGGGGAAGCTGGAGACCCTGGACCGGGACGCTGCCCAGCTCCTGCGGCTCCTCAAGGTGGACAAGCTGCTTCACTTCCCCCCGAGTTACCGGAACAGAACTGCCAGTAGCTGGGAGGAGGACTGGTTTGCCACAATCCCCCTGGCCTGGAGGCAGCAACTTTACAAACTCTACGAGGCCGACTTCGTCCTCTTTGGCTACCCCAAGCCCGAGAACCTTCTTAGAGACTGACGGCATCGGGGCGGGGGGGCAGTCCCGGTCTCCGGGACAAATGGGGCTAGACGAGGGGTCTGCTGTAGCACGACCTTCCTCCAGGGATGGGGCGATGCGTTGCCGCGTATATTTTTTTATGGCTTTGCATCCCTCCCGGTCTGACCCATGGCGCAGTTCCACAACGCTTCCGTTGACGAGGCAGCTGGAAACACCCGGAATCGACCGTACCCACGCTCCGGTTTTTAAAATCACCTACGATTTTGCAATCTGGACCTACTGTTGACTCCACTGCCTATATTCCTTGAGTACTGTGTTAATATTGTTTTTTAAGATTAATATATTTCAGATATTTAATATGAAAAGTGGAGGAGAGGATGGAGTAAATGTTACGTCTGCTTCTGCCGCCTGCTTCCGTGGTTATTCTGGTAGAGCGACAGGGGCTCGGTCAGGGGCTCTGAGGGCCTTGACCTCAGAAACTCGGGTGAAGGCAGGGAATTTTCATGGTCGTCTTCAGCAAAAAGGAGGAGCCTACTCTTGAAATCAGGACTCACCTGTATTTTTAAAAGGGTAGCAGATCCTTCGCAAGCGAAAGCTCTCTGACCGTGTGATATTTCTGAGGAGGGAAATCCGTTAGAGAGGGTCTTCTGCTTGAGACCGTACCTCAGGGCACAGTCACGGAAGCGGGACATTAGCCGCAGCTGTTCCCACGAGGTTATCAGTCATGGACGTAAGGATGTGCCGTCCCAGGGATGGTGTGAGTACGAGTCTGTCCCGAGAATCTGTTCTCTGCCGTCAGCAAGGTGAGGCTGGGGTGGGATTGTCGTCACAGTCTTGGCTGGTCGGCTTCAGCTCCCGCGACCGTCCCCCTTTGAGGCTGTGACTGACCCTGGGATCACATTTGGTGGTCCCGACTCCGTAGCAGGGTCTGTGTGGGCTGGGCCGCGAAGGCTCTTTCTAAGCATCTGGTTCAGACTGACGTGCAGTTTGGGCCGTGACCCTGTAGTTGGTGGGAGGCGTGCAGTTGTTCGCGGTGTGTGGGCCTCAGCTGTGACCTTGTCTCCTTAATCGGTAGCATTTGGTCCTCGCGGCCCTGTCCCCGAGCCGCTAGCCGCACACTGTAGAGTCCTCCCGCTGGTGCTCCATCGTGGGTGCTGTCCTTGCTCTTCTGGCTTCCGGGTGGCACGGAGGTTTGAGCCCATGGCCTCTGGGTGCCCGCCTCACAGGCTCGGGCTCCATGGGGCCAGAAACCACGTTTTCCCTTCTGTAAGTTCCCCTTTCTATAAAACAGTTGGCAGCAAAGATGCTCCAAGTCACGGAGTCCGGTCTTAAGAGTCCCTGGAGAACCATCACCGTGCTGGGGACTTCTGGGACGCCTGCTCAGCCTGTAGTTGGCCGTGGCACCGCGAGCACAGGGCTTCAGGTCACCAGGCAGGTGGGGGGGCTCTGCCTTCGGGGAACCCTGTGACCCTATGATGTGAGACGAGAGCAGGGACCCCCGGCCCAAAGGCCTTGAAGAACAAGGCATCAGGAGGTGAGGTGAGGTGAAGGTGGGCATCCTGAGGAAGGCAGCGCTTGAGCCTGAAGGATGGGGTATGGCTTGGACATCCGCGGTAGAGCGCGTGATGTCAGCACGGGTGTGGGGCACGTCTGGAGACAGGTGGGGTACTAACCGCTGGTGTTCCTTGCCAAGCGCCTCCTTCACGTGTCCTTCCACATCCCCTCGGTCCTGTACTCTGGTGAGGACCGTCGCAGCAGAGATCAGTGGAGCCAGGTTTTGGAGCTGGCGAGCTTCCCCACCACCCCCGGAATGCGGATGGGCTGTGAGTGTGGAGTCTGGCAGCCTTGGCTGTCAGGCCCGGGACCTGAGATTTCACTGAGGCAGCAGCGAGCCGTGGTGGAGGTTTGGGGTTGGAGGAACTTGGGTTCTTTGGGGCCAGCGTGCTCCTCCTCGGGGTGAGGGGCGGAGGGGCCAGGAGGCCGGTCAGCAGGCGATGGCAGCCGCCCCGCTCCGAAGGGGCCTGCACAGGGATAGAGGGGTGACGGTATTCCGGAGGGGTTCCCCCCGAGCTGCCGCTGTCCTTCTGGTGTGTGACGAAAGAGAAGTGGGAAGAAGTCAGGAAAGCACAACACAGACCTTTCTGCTGACCTGGTAACATCCCCCCACCGATAGTTTTATCGTGGTCAAATATGCATAACGTAAAATTGATCATCTGAACCACTTAAGTGTCTGTTTCAGGGGCACTGAGGGCAGTCACGCTGGTGTGCAGCCCCCACGGCCCTCGGGCTCCAGGACGTCTCATCTCCCCCAAGCGACACCCTGAGCCCATTCCTCCTCCCCCTGCCCCCAGCACCCACTCTCCCGCTCGCTGTGTTTGTGGCTTTGACGACTCCAGGGGCCTCACAGAGCTGGGATCCTACAGTGTCTGTCCCTTGGCCTCAGCCTCATGACCTCGAGGCCCGTCCCTGTGGTAGCAGGTGTCAGCACGTCCCTCCTCGTAAGGCCGCGGGGTGTTCCTCGGCGTGGATGGGCCACGTTGTGTGCGTCTGTTCGTCCATCAGTGAACACTTGAGCTGCTTCTCCCTCTTGGCTGCTGTGAGCAGCGTTGCCATGAACATGGGTGTGCAAATAACCGGTTCGAGTCACTGCTTTCAGTTCCTTTGGGTCAGTACCCTGAAGGGGATTGCTGAGTCATATCTGACCTGATCACTTTTTATGCACTGAGTCAGTATGGGGAGACACGCAAACAGCATGTCACGGTGCCAGAGGTGAGTTGGGAGGATGTCCTGGGAAAACAAGACAGTATTTGGGATCGTTTCAAATCTTTTTTACGTGTATTAAGTACACTGTGGGTTTCAGTCCTGTGCTGTAATTTTGAGTAACTGGTTTTCATCAAAATGGACCATAATGTTGAAATAACAATTCTGAAACACTTCTTCGGCATGGCGCTTGGCATCTGCCTCTTGTGATAGTTTCTCAGTGAAATGTGCTTATTTCAAGAATGTTCAGACAAATGTCAAAATTCACTGGGTGCTGGGCTCGTTAAGGGCAGGGCCCACCTCTGCATTTCTTTATTCTTGGTTCCACGCACGATTACACTGTAGGTCAGGTTCCGTGGGTGTCGGGGGCGTGTTTGCAGGGACCATGGGAGCAGGTTCCTGCGGCGTCCACACACCCGTCCAGATTCCTGTGCCACCAGCTGGTTCCGACCTGGGGGCCACCTGGGGGACGACTCAGGATGTGATGGCAGAGAAGGTCCTCGTCGGCCATCGGCCTCCTCCTTCCATGGGGGGGGCACCTCGTCCCTTTCTGGGGTGCCTCTTATTCTTTGCCATTTCCCTGACCACAGAATTGCGTCCTGTAAAGAAATTAGGCTCTGTATGTTTTTTGTGTGCAGACACTGTAAAAATTTTTTAATTGATGTTGCAATTAGCTAATTTAACCAAAGGATTCCATAGAACTGATTCTTTAACTCTACTTACCTCTCACCTCCAGCCATTACTGACACATTTGCCCACTGTCCTAATTACGCCATGGGCTGTGGTACAGGATCCTCCTCATGTTGTCACTGAGCCCCCAGCACGGCCACCAGGGCACTGTGCCCGTTTACGGTTGGGGAGAGGGATGTGGGATTCGCCCAACGCCCGAGGCATCTGTGTGTGTGTGTGCGTGCGCGCGTGTACGTGTGAGAGAGACACCGTCAGTCCTCGTTCCTCTAAAAATGATGCACATTTCCATGCATCGACGCAGAGTTCCCACCACGGCTTCTGATGCACACTTACGGGGCCTTGCAGTGCTTTCACCCTCTGTTTTGAAGGATTTTCCCCTACTGGAAGAATTTTAAGTCTTCTCAGCAAGGGTCAGGTTCTCGTTTCCTCTTCTTGGTGCGGTTAGTGTGCACCTGGGCACCTGCCCCCCGTGCTACGGTACAGGTGGGGCTTCCACCTGGCTCTGCCGCTGGTGGGGAGCAGTTAGAGGAATGCAGAGGAGCAGTGCCTGCCTCAGGGCGCCCCCCCCCCAGGGCATGGCTGTCCCCAGTGGGTCAGGCGGCAGGGAGCAGCAGGGGAGGCGTTCCCACTCCTGGGTGCGACAGGAGCCTGAGAGCGGGGGAGGCAGAAGCTGTGAGGAGCATGGCTGTCCACATGCCTGTCCCGTGAAGCTCCATTTCAGAGCACACGTGGAGCCCCCCGGGGTGGCCGAGACCGCCGTCCCATGCTTCTGTTTGCAGCCGAGTCTCTGCACTCAGGCGTGGGCAGGGACAGCCCCGGCCACAGTCGGAGGCCGGGCCCATGGTCACTGCGGAGGGAGGGAGGGAGCGAGCGAAGGGGTGGCGTCCCTGAGCCTGGTTCCGAACCGGCTGGAAGGGCTGCCATCGTCCTCTCTGGGTGTTTGTAAGGTGACCGTGGCTCCTGGAGGTGCTGTGACTGGCCCTGAGTGGCCTTAGAGCTCACTGCTTTTGACCTCCAGCACTTTCCAAGCACCGCAGGGTCTGTGGGGTCCAGAAGGGCAGCTTGCACTGTTCCTGGAGAAATTAGCTGTCCCCCGTTTCAGAAAGGAACAGTGTGTCTTCATTTCCTTCCTGTGCTCTCCTCTCCCCTGAAAGATGCTGGGGCTCCCCTGCCCTCCTCCCGGAGAGGGTGAGGACTGCTGTGTCCATGCGCACCTCCCACAGCCGCCTCGAGGCGGCCGTGGGCATCAGGAACGGCCCAGCTGCCCTCCCCCTCCCCTGCCCTCGTCCCAAGAGGGCTAGAGCCTGGAGTGGAGGACGCAGGCGGGCTGGTCTGGCCCTGCAGGTTGGATGGCTCGTGGACACCCACCCCCGCTCCTGTGGGTCCAGGTGACGTGTGTGTTTGGTGACTGTGCAGGTCCCCTTCTCCCGCGGGCCCTTCAGAGCTGTCCCGGGCACCACCTCGTCTGCACTGTGAGGGGAGCTTGGCTCTGGACCAGCAGTGTGGGCCCGGTTTTGTAACACGTAGCACCAGACGGGTTCCCAGCGGCCACACGGACGTCCCCAGAGCCTTCTCCTTCAGTTTCTCTGGGGGGAAGCTCGGTTTCCGGTGGGACTTCTCTCCTCTGTGTGTGCTTTCCTGGTGGACAGCTCGGGGGAGGGGGGTGGTCTCTTCTCCTTGGTGGTCCTGTCCTGCCCGGAGCAGGTTCCCAGATACCGCGCAGACCCCAGGGGGTCTGCTCACCCAAGCAAATTCTCCAGCGGTAATTACTGCCCATTTATTTATAAACTACACATCCTTTTCTGCCCACCCCGTAAAACTGGGGTAGCATAGATGATCAGTCTGTTCAGATGAAGGACCCCTTGTGGTAGATGCCTCTTGTTCTTGCCAACACACATTCCTCCTGGTCAAAGAGCCCAACTCTCTCCTTCCCTCCCAGCTGGGAGAGTTGGGTGGGCCATCCCACCCCACACCTGAGCTCTGGTGGAGTGTCCACGTGCTTGACAGAGGCAGGCCTCCACCCGCATGTGGACCCATCAGACCCAGGGCCTGAGGCTGGAAGTCTCTGGAGAGGGGCTTGGCCTATGGTGGGACTCACGGGCTAGAGGGCCGCACAGAGAGTCAGACCACATGGTCAGGGCTGGAGGTTGTGCGCACCTGAAGCTGGGTCCACCTGCACCTCCCCACACCAGTAGGTGTGGGGCCAACACGCTTCCGTTTCCTAAAGCTCCTTTGAGCTGGATTTCTGGCATTTAACATACAGAACCCTGACTCTGACACTGGGTAATCGCTATGTTGACGTCATGAAGTCAGGTTGGAGCTGTTCCGTTAACGAAGAGAAGCCCTGTGACCGCTGAGCATGGGGGTTACAGTTCGTGTAGGTGTGAGCGATTCGCATGATGGAACTTTGTCTTCTTACTCCACCAAGACCCCGGGCCAAGAGGTCCCCTGTTGGGATACTAGTTCAAACCAGCAGAGAGGTTAATTAGGGACCATGGGCTCTGTCTTCCCTCGGAATCATTTCTTCACGCATCATCCAGAGGAAAGCTAATGGGGAACAGCACCGGGTTTGAACTCATCTCTGCGCGTGTCCTCCGGTGCCTCTGATGTGCGCCAAATGTCGATCGTCAGGCCTGCTGCAGAGGATCCCACTTGGCTGTCCTGGGCGCCATCTGGATGGCATTTGCTCGTGGTGATGGCACTGTCACGCTTGTGTGTCACGGATCTGTGGGGTGACTTTGTGGGTGATGAATGAACCCAAGCTGTCTGCCTGCCTGCTGCACTTTGTGGATTTTAGTGTTGGAGCTTGAAGTCCTGCCTGGAGGCTGGCTGGCAGGCAGGTGGGGCCGTGAGCGTGTGTGTTTGCCAAGGTAGAGCCAAAACATATGGTGCCCCCGGGGAGGGGATGTTTGACCTGAGCTCAGAGTGAGAGCCTGGGTGCCCAAAACTGTCTTAGCACTTAGGGGATTGGGCACCCTTAGGCTGGGTGTGGTTTGGAAGGGGCACAGTGCGGAGCTTTGAAGAGAAGGAAGCTTCGTTGGGGGGCAGGAGGGGGTGCCAGCCCGGACGGTTAGCAGGGGCGCCCACGGCAAAGGGGTCTGCAGGCTGGTCTGTGAGTCACCTTCTTACACTCTGAGCTTCCTTCTGTTTCTGCGTGGTACACATCATCACATGAGTAAAAAGGTTTCTGTACCTTCAAGACTCAAAAGAAGAACAACACTACCCCAGGAGATGTGATCAAAGAAGCCATTTGATAAGGGTCCAGAAAGCAAGCTCTGTTCTCCATCTGGTTCTGGAAATTCTTGGGCTGGGGAGCCCAACGAGACTTCTGGTGCCTCCCATTTCTGCATCCCTGCACCATCACCACCTGACGAGTGGTAATAAGTCTGCTGAAACGCACTTTGAAATTCTCACATGTGCACCCGTGGCATGTTGTCTGGACACCTTCCCGAACAGTTGCCCTTTCCAGTGTCGGGGCAATGTTCTGCTTATAATGTTTCAAAGAGCTTCAAAGCGTGGGGGCCTGTGCTCGGCGAGTGCTCTGACCTGTCAGGAGAGATGACCGGGCCGCACTCAGCTCAGAGATTCCCACAGGCCTCAGAGGGCTCAACCCCCGTGTCGTTAAAGGGTCACCTGTACCTGCCCTTATGAGTCTGGCTTCTTTCACTGAGCATCGTGTCCTCGAGCTTCCTCCGTGTCAGAGCACGTGCCGGAGTTGCCTTCCTTTTTAATATTCCAGGGTGCAGATCTGTCCCGCTTTGTTTACCGGTCCATTCACCGGTGGACACGAGAGGCTACACCTCTTGGCCACATGAATAAGTCTGCTGTGGGCGCGGGGGTGCAAATGTCTCTTCAGGACCTGCTTGCAGACCTTTTGGGACTTGGGAGTGGGACTGCTGGGTCACATGGTAATTCCAGATTTAATTATTTGCACAGTTGAATTTCAGCGCTTTGGATTGCCGGAAATGCTTACAGACGATGACATGTGAATGTAGCACACGGTCGGTGTTCCCAGTGTGTGTGCTCCCGTGATCCTGCATGCAGTTCTGGTAATGAAGGCGGAGCTGCCGCCCCCTGGCCCCTGGCACGCCTTGTGCTGCGGTGGTCCCCGTGCCCACTGGTCTGGGTGGGCAGGGACAGTGAGGGAGGCATGGGCCTCCAACCACAGACCAGGGGCCACGAAGAGACATTCCCCCCCTCACCTGTCACATCACACGCGGCATGACCCTGCAGAGGAATCGGCACCCTTGCTCCCCGGCTGGGCACAAGCCACCTCTGACCCGCGGCTTGGCAGACCCGTCCTGGGTGATGCTGCCGTCAGGCCAGCAGCACTGGCACCTTGGCCGTCTCCTGGTAAACGGGGAAGTCCCTGCCCTCAAGAAAGCTCCACCAGCTGAAAACCATAAGCAGAGCCGTGTAACTCCGGACCCTCGACTCACCCCCGCTGCCATGTCCAAGCCCAGGGCTCCCCCACGACCCATGCGTTTCCAGGCATTTCCCTGTGACCCTCATGCCTCCTCTGCACCAGGAGCCAGGGCTGGTGGTGACAGG
This sequence comes from Eumetopias jubatus, assembly GCF_037043125.1. Lineage (NCBI taxonomy): Eukaryota > Metazoa > Chordata > Mammalia > Carnivora > Otariidae > Eumetopias > Eumetopias jubatus. The sequence goes on along the minus strand of NW_028274818.1, from coordinate 109,524,016 downwards.
GACCTGCCCCATGTGCATACACAGTGGTACCTCACGGGGCCTGCCAGAGCACTGAGGGTGGGAAAGATGAGAAGTCAAGAGACCCCAGGCCCGAGTGTGCGGGGCAAGGTTCCAAAGAACTGTCCCTGCACCGTCCCCGCTTGCCCACCCGCGTCCTGTGGTCACTCTGTGCCCACTCGGACACAGGAAGGGCTTACAAGGCTCGGAAGAGCTGCGGGCCAGGCTGCGGCAGATCCTGATGCAGGCTTTTGGGTGGGCTTCCCCACCCCCACTACTGGAGGACAAGCGTCCGGGGGAGGGAAGCATCGGGAGAGGGTGCTGGGCCGAGGCTTTGGGAAGGAGCAGTGGAATCCAAGATGCCTCCGAGGTGTGGACGCCGCTGTCTACCGCGAGGACGCCGCTGTCTACCGCGTGGACGCCGCTGTCTACCGCGAGGACGCCGCTGTCTACCGCGAGGACGCCGCTGTCTACCGCGTGGATGCCGCTGTCTACCGCCAGGACGCCCCTGTCTACCGCGTGGACACCGCTGTCTACCGCGGGGACGCCGCTGTCTACCGCGAGGACGCCGCTGTCTACCGCGAGGACGCCGCTGTCTACCGCGTGGACGCCGCTGTCTACCGCGAGGACGCCGCTGTCTACCGCGTGGACGCCACTGTCTACCGCGTGGCATGTGGGTGCGGAGCAAGTACTTCTGCGCACCTGGTTCAAACGCCTGAGCTCCTTCCCGGGAGCTTTCCCAGCGGAAACTGCCATTGACAAAGCCTGGGGGCACGAAAACAATCCGGATGAAACCATTTTTGCCCTTTCAGTTGGTTTTCTTCCAGAGTATCTTGCTTCTGGGAGGTTTCCAGAATACTTTGACGTCAGAACTTTGGGGCACAGATTCCCAAAATGGATTTGAAAGTGTCAGGTTTCCAAATAGGTTGGCTTTGACATGGTCCGGGCTTCTGAAAGTTTTGGTTGAAAAACGTTTTGGTTCTAAAACGTTCCAAAACTGTGTCCCCAAGCACAGAGTGCCTGCAGCGCTCTGGGAAGGGGCTGGAGTGGAGCGCTGGGTGAGGAGAGGAAGCGCGTCGGTCCCGGTGGGCGGACCAGGGCGGACAGGGCCATCCCCGCCTTGGCGGGGTCTGTGTGCTTGGTCCTCCATCACGAGGTGGGGGCTCAGCTCACGTCTGGCTCGGGTGAGTGTGTGTGTCCTCAGAAACCAGTTCCTGCCCTTTCCCCCCCTTCCAGCCCCGTGGGACATTCTGCTGATGGGTCCTCGGCTCTTTGTGAAGGACCTCATTCGCCCGACCTCAGTCTGCACGCCTGGCTCCTGGGTTCCTGTCCACGGGCGTCAGACTCCAGGGAGAAGCCTGACTGGAGACTGACTATTCCTTTCAAGAAAGGAGACTTGTATGGGAAAAGGGGTCTGAGTGGGAACTCGGGGCTTTGTGCAGAGTTCTTGTGAAGTCAGTGGCTGAGCCAGGACTATTGGTCCCGTTGTCCAGATAGGAAAATCGAGGCCCAGAGAGGCTGCGTAACCTGCTCAGATCCCATCATTACTCCAGGATTCACATGTTCTGACCCCAAACCCCTGCTTTTCCCAAACCTTTCAAAGCCCCCCCCCCCCCTTAGGAGCCCTACCTGCCATCAGGGCATTTGAACTAGGGCCCTCCCATGGCCCATCCGAGTCTGCATGTGTCAGCCCCAGGGTCTGCGGTGCCAGGCCTGGCCTTTAGAGGAGCCAGCCTAGGCCCAGACCATGTCTGAAAGGGACGGGCATGGCCTCGGGTGCCTTGGCGCTCAACACTGTTGACGGTGGAACATGGGGAGTTGGTGGGAAGGGCGCATAGCTGAGAGCCAGCCTCATGTCCTGGGGTGGAGTGATGTGGGCTACCCAAAGTCTTGGCAGAGAGGCCCAGAACAGAGAGGAGGAGAGAGGAAAAACCCAGCACTTAGGAAAAACATCGCCAGCCCAGGGCGTGGCTGGGACGCGAGCACCGTCACACCCGGGAGCGGCCCCACCCTGGGCGCAGTGCCCGTCCAGGGAGCCAAGAAGATTGCGCCTGAAATGTGTCAATTAATTTTGGGGCCACTTCCCGTCCAGCGGAGCTCATACCACTTGGGCGGCTGCCAGGGAGGGCTGGGCGTGCCTGTGTTCAGTGCTGCTGGGTCCTTATCTGCCAAGGATGTCGGAGGCTCCCCGCTCTAACTGTGGCCACGAGCTCCTCCCAGAAGCCCATCCCGATGCCCCTCAAGGGAGGGAACTCATGGACATAACCCAGAGGAGTCTGTCCTGGTACAAAGATATCTGTGGAGCATCAGCCCAGCAGGGTCGCGAGTGCCCAGCTGCCTCCTCCCCCATTCTTACATCTTCCTGGGCAGCGGGAGCCCCGTGCCCTCAGCCCATGAGAAACCAGACAGCCCTGGCTCTCCTTCCCCGCCCTCTCCTCCCCGAGCTGGGACTGTTTGCTGCCTGGCGGCTGAGGCACACACATGGTGGTGACCTGGCCTGGCCTGGAGATGGGCCCCAGTCCTAGACCATGAGTTCTAGGCTAAGCACAGACAAGAAGGTCCCCATAGAGCCCCCTGGCCCTAGCCTGACGTGCTGGGGGTTTGGGGCTCGGTGCTGGGGCCCACCTTCCCAGGGACCAGCGGCTCCTAGGGCCCCGCCGAGGGCCTCTCTGCTTTTGCTGTCTGCCAGCTTGCTGGCACGCTGTCCAGATGAGCTGGAAGGACCTGAATGTCACCTGGGACAGCGGGGAGGTCGGTGGGCGTCGAGGTGGGCGCCACATCTTCCCATGGAACTGGATGTCTGCTCCTGTGGGCAGGGCCGTGCTCTGTGGGTCGCTTGCCTTGGGCTGGTGTCAGCCCCACCTGGCCAGCTTCCCTCTTCTCTCTTGCCTGCCCGGCTCCTGAAGGCAGCCCAGGACCCCCACTCTGGAGGGACTGAAACCAAGGTGCAGATGGGGACAGACTTGCCAAGGTCGCAGAGAGGGCTGGAGCCAACCACCGGCCAGCCTCCCTGTACCTACTCCTGCCCTCAGGGTGCAGTGACTGCACGGCCCTGTGGCGGCCACACCACGCTGTGGTGACCGCACTGCCCTGTGGTGACCGCCATGGCTTCTCCTGAGCATGGGGTGTCCTCTGGTGGGAGCACATGGGGGCTGCAGGGGACCAGGGACATTGGAAGGAGGACAGCAGGAGGCCTCCTGCCCAGAGGTCCTAGCCCTTCTCCCCGCTGCACGGCTCCCACTGTGCCAGGCCCACATGTGTGCAAGGCTGTCCATGGCCCACCATCTGTCTGGCAGAGGCCAGGCTCACTCTGCACCACCGCCACTGGGTGAGGCTAGCAGCCCCCTCACGGCCTCCCCTTGCCACTTCTAACCCACCCTTGTTCTGACAACACCTTCAGGCCATAAAGGCCACGGGCTTTCTCTAAAGTCGCCTCCCTCTTGCATCTCCCCACCCACCTTCTCTCTCCCTGCGTGGACCCTGTCTGCATCCACATGGGAACTGCAGAAGGTCCACGTGGGAGCACAGAGGTTATTTTGCAGGACTTTCCTGAGAGGTGGCTGTTTGGTGTACCCACTGCCCCCTCAACAGTCATCTGTCGAGAGAATAAACACACTTAACATCTCTACCGGTGAAGGCAATTATTTGTGTTGGAGGAGGTCTTGGTGTCACCACGGAGTCCACGGCGGCCTTGCCTTGCACACCCACCATGGCAGGGAGCTCCCTACCTCACTGCCCCTCCTTGGTCGGATAATTGGCCATTTACAATCTTCGACAAATGTTGAGCCAGATCTGCCTCCTCTGAAGTTGGGAGCTGCACAGAACAAAGCGGTGGCCTCGTCCACATGAGATGCATTTAGATCTTGGAAGACCGTGCTGTGTCTTGTGTCCCTCAGTTTTCCCCCAAGAAAGAGTCTCGTGAAGCTGGCAAGAGTGGAAGTCAGAGCCTGGCCACCAACCTGTCACTGCTTCGGGGGAATCAGCAACCCCGCCCCCACTTCCGGAAGAACTTTCTAGACGGGCAAGCAAGAGGTGGCCTTTCTGTCGGGGGTCTGAGCCATCTGAATCTCTCAGCCAGTGGAGATGCTGAAGTCTGCTCTGCTCAGCACATGGGTCGTGTTTTGTGGAAATGTGTTCTGTCTTGTACAAACACCTCGTGTATTATGTAAGAATTGGCCCCTGGAAGCTGATTTCCTAGCCTTTCCTGAGCCCTGTGCACTGGGAGGGTGTGAAGACAGCAGCTGGGCATGCAGCCTGGCCACAAAACTCAGGAGTGTGTGTGTGCGTGCATGTGTGTGCACATGAGTGTGTGTGCATGGTGTGCATCTGTGCATACGTGCATGTGCACACCTGTGTACATGGGGGTGCATGATGCATGTGTGTGCACATGCATGGGTGTGCGTGTGTCTGCATGTGTGCAGGTGCACGCACATGTGAACGTGTGTGCACACGTGTGCTGCATCAGTGTGCATGTGTGTGCACGTGCCTGGGTGTGCGTGTGTCTGCATGTGTGCAGGTGCATGCACATGTGAACGTGTGCACATGTGCACACATGTGTGCACGGGCATGGGTGTGCATGTGTCTGCATGTGTGCAGGTGCATGCACATGTGAGTGTGCATGTATGTGCACACGTGTGCTGCACCAGTGTGCATGTGTGTGCACGTGTGTGGGTGTGTGCATATATGAACATGTGTGCACACATGTGCATGCATGCTGCGTGTGTGCTTGCATGCTTATGTGGGTGTGTGTGTGCTCCAGCTAGGCAGAGGGAGGAGCAGTTGGGGGACCACCTAGAAGTGCAAGAAAACACAGCCCCAGGTGTCAACTGTGCCTTACATGGGTTGTGATCAGGGGAGCAGAGAGAGAGCAAGCAGATCCTCCCCTCAGGCACGCGGATGGAGGCTTGGGGCAGACTATGTGCCAAGGAGTGTACAGCAGCGTGAAAAGGCACCCACAGAATGGGAGAAAATGCTTGCAAATCGTAGATCTGATAAGGGAGGAGTATACAGAATATATAGAGACCTGAAGCCCAAGAGAAAAACAACCCCTTTCAGAAATGGGCAAAGGACTGGAATGGACACCTGTCCAGAGAAGACAGGAGCGGTCAGTAGGCACAAGAAAAACTGTTCAACATTGGCAACCCGTCCGGGAACTGCAAACCAAGACCACAGTGAGCCATACCCTGTCCCCCAGCAGGACGGCTGTGGTCAGACTGGCAGGTGCTGGCGAGGGTGTGCAGTCAGGCCCCTGGACCCTTGGGCACTGTGGGCAGGCATGTCCGAGGGTGCTGAGCCCAGCAGCCTGGCGTCCAGGGCTTGGGGAGGTGGGCATCCTCTGAGGCTCAGCCCCTCGGTCGGGGAGAATGTTCATCTCTGGCTTTTCCCGTGCCCAGCCCCCTCTGAATCAACTGGGGGACTCAGCTAGCAGGAACAGGTCGGGGTGCCCGAAGGAGGGCCTTATCCATGCAGGCCTGTCTCTGGAAGCTTGAGGTGTGTGGGGGAAGAGGGGGTCTCAGGGCCGCCCACCAGTCACATTCTCCGGGACGGGGATGTTGTCACCAGGCTGGCCGTGCTCACATTTGGCAGGGACGTTGCCTTGTGTGATGAAGGACAGGTGTCACGGACACCTGGAGTGGAGCCGGTGGGTACGGGACCTCCTGCTCATGGAGGCCACGTGGCCTTGAGGGGTGCCCAGCCCTCCCCACTTCCCCTGACTACAGCCCCTGCCCCTGGCCCACAGGTTTGAAGCAGACACATCTTCATCAACTGGTGACTTGGATCCAAGTTCATTAAAAAAAAAAAAATTGTTTTTCGTATAAAGGAGCACAATTATGGAACAGAATGCAAAATTACTATGAGTTTGTCAGATGCTGGTGATGACGGGATTGGCTGCCCTTTGTCAAGGTTTACTGATCAAATCCTCCAGAGCCCTTTGAGCCATTGTGGTGACTTAAAATTTGGGTTGGGGGAGAACTGCCTTAAAAAGCAAAAAGCAAGGGGTAGAATTAAATTGGATAATGTACTTGACCCAGTATATCCAGAATATTGTCATTCCAACTTGTGAGTCATCTCAGAACTATTTGTGGGATAGTTTATGTTTTGGGGGATTAGGGGTTTTTTGTTCCCGGACGCATTTTACACTTGTAGCGTGTCCCCAGTACAACCGGCATGTTCCACATGCTCAGTGGCCACCAGGATGGGCTGCAGGAGTCTGAGGAGTGAAGTCCGTAGCTATTCCCATTTTATCTATGAGGAGACTGAGGCTCAAGGTCACACATCGAGGCCACTGTGGAGCACCTGCTCCGGGATCTTCTCCCTCGCCAGGCCAGGGCCTCCCCAGGGACATTGTCCTGGTCCCTCTGATTTCCCTGGGCGTGATACCAGTGCTTCCACAGGGCCGATGCCCCCTCTCCCGTTGGCCACTGGGGATCCTGCAGCCTTGTGCACAAGGGAACATGAAGAGCAGGGGCCCTCTGAAGAGGGGGGCCAGCAGCCCAGGCGGCCTGGAGCTGGGCCAGCCTGGTCCCCAGCACCTCCCACCAGGGGGCAGCCTCGGGTCAGAAATGCGGATTGGCGGGGGGCTCTTCTGGGGTCTCCAGGGGCACTCCCGCAAGCAAGCCTGCACCGGCCTCGCTGATCAAGTGCTGGGCAGTCACACTTCCGGATGAATCTTTCTGGGATGATGGGCCCAGGGCCTTGAGATGGCTGTGGAGGAGCAGACCAAGCCCTCTGGGCAGAGAGCCTCTGTTGGGGGTGAGTGGGAGGTGCCCAGCCCGGCCCGGAAGCTGGGTTGTGGTCACCAGAGCCCTGGGTGGCCGAGTGAGGATGGCCCACACGGAGGGCAGAGAGCTGGTCACCCCAGCCTCACGGTGGATGACGCCAGGCCCCTTACCCAGAGTGGGAAGCCAGCGGGAGCTAGCGTCGCCCAGGCCAACCCATCCAGTGACGGGGCAGGGCGGGGCTCACGCCCCAGGTTCCGCCACTTGTCATCCCTGAGGAAGGGCACTCTCCGCCCTGGGCTCCTCGTGGGGGGTCCAGGAGAGGTGTGGCTCAGCGTCCCCTAGGCCCTGAGGCCCTGCAGATGTGCCCCCTGGACCACCAGCCCCAAGCCTGTCTTTGGGCCTTCTCTATCTTGGAGGTGGCCCGGGTCATCCTGACGCAGAGGGACCCAGACGTTTGCCATGTCCGCGAAGCTGCCTGAGTGTGGCAGGGCCCAGCCCCTCCCCTCCAGCACACTTGTCCACCTGAGGGGCCCCCAGGGGCAGGCGCTGGTGTACCTTCCCACGAGTTGCTGCCTCTGCCTGGGCCTCTGACCCTCAAATCCCATTTTCACACCCCAAGGAGCCTGCTGCTGGAAGCCCCCTTTGAGGGATCCCTTAGATAAAGCAGAGGGTCCTTTTGTTGGGGGACAAAGGCCTGTGCCAGCTTCCTGGGGCAGGGTCCTGCTGCATTTCAGAGCCATGGTCCTGGTGTGGACCCATCATCTCCACTCAAGCAATGTCTTGTCTCTAGAATGTTCTGTCCCTGACTTTCCTGGGGGCTTCTGCCCACTGGCTCCCAGCCTGCTTTGCTTTCTCCCAGCCATGGGTCCTCTCCAGGCCCCTCCTCCAGGCAGCCTTCCCGAACCCCCTCTAAACTCCTGCTGCACTTGAACTTGGAGCATTGGCTCTCCGCGCCCCACCTGAATTGATATTCTGATCGCCTCTTCCCTGGGACATTTGTCGGATTGTCCTTACTTTCCAAGTCAAGGATCACCTATATACAATTCAGTGCAGAAATCCCAAGGGCACAGCCCGATAAGTTTTCACATACGTGTCTCCTGTGTAACCACCACCCAGACGAGGATACAGAACCTTCCCAGCTCGTGGGTGATGGGGATCTCCCCTCCGGGGTCGCCTGCCTCCTTTCCCTCCCCTCTGTGCAGGTCATTCCGCTTGCCTCTCCCTGTAGCTGGGCTCTGAGCATGTTTTCCTCAGATTTGCAGAGACTCCATGCTGCCTACAGAGCCCCTGACATCCTCAGCCTGATTGCGAAGGCCTGCCCAGATACTGCCCACACCAGGCGTCCCCTGCATACACTGTCCACACCGGGCACCACGTCCCGCCTCGCTTTCCCGCCTCCACGCCGTCGTCTGTGCCGTCCGCCCACCCCCTTACTTCAAGTTCAGCTCATCATTTGGGAGCAGCTCTCAGAACCAGGGGCTGTCCCTGCCCTCATTGCGACCTGCCCCAGCTGACCATGTGGACCTTCCCTGTCCTCCTGAGACAGCCTTGCTTGTGTCCTTGTGCCTGGAGCGGAGCAAATGCTCCACGAGCACCTGTTGGAAGAACAGATGTGGGAATTTTGCCTGGATCAGTCAAGGTGACAAGCAACCAAAACTGACTTTAGCAAAATTTAATTAAAAAAAAATTTTTTTTTGATGTCTGGGGTCCAGATGGTGATTGAAGATATGCACCTGCTTTCATGCCCTTTGCAGCTTCCCATGAATGACAGTAATAAGAGATTTTTACAGGCATAAATCTTCAGGTATAAGGAGGACAGCAGAGGACGTGACAGCAGCAAATGTTAGAAACCGGAACAGAGACGACAAATGGTAGTGACATGCCGTCTCGGAGAAGTCAACCCTCAACAGCCGTGGGAAAGCTGAGACCAGCCTGACTTGTCTCCCGGATCCTCAGAGGGGCTGACAAGGAGGTGTTACTGGGACGTGCAGGAAGGGGGCGAGATAGTCCCCAGACGCCCCTCCCCGACCCCATGTGTCCTCTCCCCAGCCCAGCCCTGAGAGGGAGGGAGCGGTGCTGGGAGCTCCTGGGGACCCCAGGCCCCACAGATGGCAGGCGTCCTGGACTGACGGCAGACGGGGACAGACTTCCACGCCACTCAGAAAACGAGCGTCTTTGGGAACGGAGCAGTCCTAGAGGAGAGACCCAGCAAAGATCCTGACAACAGCTCCCTGCCCGGCCGTTTCCTCCAGCCGGCCGGCCCCACCCAGCGTCCCCCAGACGGTGGCTTCCTCCTCTCTCTCTCCCGGTAACTCTCTCTGGGGGGGGGGAAGCCAGCACATGTCAGGACACTCAAGTGGCCCTAAGGAGGGTCACCGGTCAAGGACTCAAGACCCTCACCAATAGCCAGTGGGAAGCGGGGCCTCCTACCCCAGTCGGGCCTTCAGATGTCAGCAGCCCCAACCAACATTTGCCCCCTTGTGAGGGCAACCTCGTGAGAAACCCCAAGCCGGAGCCACCACGTGACGTCACTCTAGAATTCCCGACCCACAGAAACAGATAATCAGTGATCGCTTCTGTGGCTGTTGTTCTAACCTCTTATTTTGAAATAATCACGGGAAGCTGCAAAGACAGCAGAGAGGTCCTGTGTTTTTCTCCAGCGGCTACATCTCATGTGATCATAGTATCAGAGCAAAACCAGGAGGTTGACGTTGTACAACAGGTGTGTGTACTTCTGTGTCCCTGATCACGTGTGTGAATGTGGAGCCACCACCACAACCAAGACCCAGGAACACTCCATCCCCATGTGGAACCCCCTCGTGCCGCCCCTCAGTCGTACAGCCGACCCCAGACCACCATCCCTCATCCTGGCGACCACGAGTCTGGCTTCTGTCTCTGTGGTTTTGTCATTTCGAGAATGTTACCTAAATGAGATCATACCGTCTGTCGCCTTTTGAGGTTAGCGTTTCTCACTTAGTGGCGCCATGATGCCAGGAAAAGGTTCATCCTTTCCATCCCCATGCCACAGGATGCCCCACTGCAGATGTGCTGCTCGTGATTCGCGAACTCTTGTAGCGGGCGCAGAAGCGTGCTCTGGTCTGCATTTGCCCAGTGGCTGGTGCTGTTTGTCACATCCTCTTCAGTGAAACATCTCTGCATGTTTTTGCCCATTTGGCAGGTTTTGTGAGTTCTTACATACTCCAGATATGAGTCCTTTGTCAGATAATGTGGTTTGCAAATGTTTGCTTCCGGTCTGTAGCTTGTCTTTTCGTCCTTCAGGAGGGTCCTCTGCAAGGCAGCAGGATTCGATTTTGATGAGGATTGGCTTATTGATTTTTTTCTTGTATAGATTGTCATTTTGGTGTCAGTTCTAAGCTCTAGATCCTGAAGATTTTCACCTGTATTATCTTCTGAAAGTTTTATATTTAATGCACGGTCCATTTTGAGTTAGTTTTCTAAATCAGGTGGGTTGTGTGAATTGCAGTTTGCTTTTTGCCTGTGGATATTCAGTTGCTCCAGTATTGTTTACTGAAAAGGCAATCTTCCCTCCACTGAATTGCTCTCGCATTTTTGTCAAAAGTCAGCCACCTATGCAGGGCCTTTCGTGGGTTCTGTAGCCCGGCCCATTGGTCACTGTATCTGCCTTCTGCCGATCCCACCCAGTGTTGGTCACTGCCACTCTCTAGTAGGCTTGAATTTGGGTAGACGGGCTATTCTCACTTTTCTTGTTGAAATTTGTGTTACCTCTTCAAGTCCTTTGCCTTTCCCCGTCAATTTTAGCATAATTATGTCTATATTTACAAAAAAGAATATTTCCAGAATTTTTATAGGAATTGCATTAAATCTGTATATCAGTTTGGGGAAAAGTGACATCTTCCCAACGTTGAGCCTTCTAATCCATGAGCATAGTATGTCTTTCCATTTGATTTATTTCTTTCTTCAGAGTTTGCAGTTTTTAGTATAGACATCTGTACACGTTTTATTAAATTCACATCTGTGCGTTTTGGAGTTTTTTTTTTTTTTGAGTGATTGTAAATGGTACTGTTTTTTTTCGTTGTTGTTTGTTTCTTTTAGAGGAAGAGAGAGAAAGTGCATGTGTGTGAGCAGGGGTGGGAGGGAGGGGCAGAGGGAGAGAAAGAATCTCAAGCAGACTCCATGCTCAGCATGGAGCCCGAAGTGGGGCTCGATCTCACGACCCTGAGATTATGACCTGAGCCTAAATGAAGAGTTGGACACTTAACCAACTGAGCCACCCAGGCACCCCTGGTATTGTACTTTTCACACAACAAAATGATATAACAAACACAGATACAATAATACCACAAAAATAATCAATGTTTACTTTTTTAAAAATGGCTTTGTTGAGATGCAATTAGCACAACATAAAATGTACCTGTTGTACATGACTCCTACCAAATTTACAGGATTGTGCAACCACAATCCAGTTTCAGAACCTTTCCATCACACCAGAAGCTTCCCCCAGCCCATCTACCGCCCATCTACTGCCCATCTACCGCCCGTCTACCGCCCATCTACCGCCCATCTACACCATCTTCCCCCTGCCCCCCTGCTTCCACCCAAGCCCCGGTCATCAAGTCCATAAATCTGCCTTTTCTGAATGTTCACATACATGGAATCCTACAATATGGAGTCCCCCGCATCCAGCTGCACTCAGCATCATGTTCTTGAGGCTCATCCATGTTGCAGGGATCTGTACCTCATTCTTTTCCTGGTGAACAGCATTCTGTAGTGTGGATGCACTACATTTGGTGCATCCCTTCCCGAGCCGATGGATATTTAGATGGTTTCCAGCTTGGGGCCGTTATGGAAATACCGCTACGAACATCCATATACTCAGCGTGTGGATATGTTTTCATTTCTCTTGGGTAGATTCCTGAGGATGGAACTCCCGGGTCGTATGATAAGTTCATGTTTAACTTTTTAAAGAAGCTGCCAGGCTGCTTTCACAAAGTGACCATACTGTGTTATACCAGCAATGCATGAGGGGTTCCAACTGCCCCCCATCGTGCGCTTAATTATTGTCTTTCTTGATTATAACCCTTCCAGTAGGTGTGTCCTGGGATCTCATTGTGGTTTTAATTTACATTTCCTTAATGACTAATGACGTTGAGCATCTTGCTTATATGCTTGTTATCAATTCATGTATCTTCTCTGACGAACTGTTCAGGTGTTCTGCCCATTTTTCCATTAGGTTTTCTTACTGACTTGTGTTTGTTTTCTATATATACATGTGTATATGGACACGAGTCTTTTATCAGATATACACTTTACACATATTTTCCCCCAGTTCATGGCTCATCTGTTCATTTTCTTAATGGTGTCACTTGAAGAGAATTTTTTTTATTTTTGATGAAGTACAGCTTATCGATTTTTCTTTTATGGATTGTGCTTTTTTGATGGTATATCTAACTCAAGGTCATAGAGATGTCCTCTCTTTTCTTACAGAAGTTTTATAGTTTTCGCTGTTACATGGAGCATTTTGAGAGATTTCTTGTGCTTGGTGTAAGGTTTATCCTGTGTTTATAATACCCAATTGTTCTAGTGCCATTTGTTGAAAAGACTATCCTTTCTCCATTGAATTGTCTTGGTACTTCGGTTGAAAATCAACTGCCCATAAATACAAGGGCTCATTTCTGGACTCTCAGTTCTGTTCCACCGATCTGTATGCCTAGCCTTGTGCCGGTACAGTACTGTCTGGATTCCTGTGGTTTTATTCCAGTTTGTAAGCTGTGTAGTGCCGGTCCTCCAGCTTCACTCTTCTCTTTCAAAATTGTTTTGGCAATTGCTCTAGGTCCTTTGAATTCCCATATAAACTTTGGGATCAGCTTCTCAATTCCTACCCAAAAAAACCTACTAGGATTTTGATAAAGATCGTTTTGAATCTATAGGTCACTTTGGGGAGAATTGAATATACAATGTCTTTCCATCTACTAAAGTACTACTTGGGTCAGTGACGTTTTGCTCTCTTCGGTGTACAAGCCTCGCCCTTCTTTTGTTATGTTTATTCCTAAGCATTGTGTTATTGTGGATGGAATTATTAATTTTATTTTCGGAACGTTCATTGCTTGTATACAGAACTATAATTGATTTCTGTATATTAATCTTATATCCTGCTACCTTGCTAACCTGGTTTATTAGTTCTGGTAGCTCTTTGTGGGGATTCCTTAGGATTTTCTACATTAAGGATTATGCCATCTGTGAATAAAGATAGTTTTACTTCTTCTTTTGCAGTCTGGATTTCTTTGGTTTCTTTCTTTTTTTAGTTCATTTTATTTATTCCTTATTCCACTGGCTAGAGTCTTCAGCATAATGTTGAATAACAAGGATAATAGATATCCTTTGTTCCTCAGTCCTAAAGGGGGAAAAATCCAATCTTTCATCATTAAATACAACAAATAGCTATAGCTTCTTATAGATGCCTATATCAGTTTGAGGAAATCCTCTTCCATTTCTAGTGTGTTGTGAGTTTTTATTATCAACTGGTGTTAATCTTGATCAGATGATTTTCCTGCATCTATTGACATGATTGTGTGTTTTTCGTCCTTTATTCTATTAATGCACATTATTGGTTCTGAACATTAAACCAACTTTGCATTCCTGGAATAAATTCCGTCTGGTCATGGTGTAGGATCCTTTTTGCATGTTGCTGGATTCTGTTTGTAATATTTTATTAAGGATTCTTGCATCTGTGTTCCTGAGGACATAGATCTGCGGTTTTCTTGTGATGTCATTGTCTGACTTTAGAATTAGGATAACGTTGCCCTCATGCTTTATCTTGTGATGGATTTGATATTATTTCTTCTCTAAGTATATGGTAGAATTTACCAGTAAGGCCATGTGGGCTAGACTTGCATTTGTGGGAAGATATTAACGTAGCCACCCCAACTCTCACATGGCTGTTCTTTACATATCCATTTACCTTCATCTCCTTCATCTGTTTGTGTCTTTGAATCTAAGGTTTAGGCAGCGTGGAACTGGATCTTGATTTTTCTTAAGCATTTAGAAAATATAGTCTGAAAACCTCTGCCTTTTGATTGGGATGTTTAGACCCCAATTTACCTTTAATGTAATTATTGACATAATACCTGTCAACCTAATTCTGTGATCCTCCAACACCAAAAGAGTGTCCTACAGTTCAGTTCTGACACTAACTACCTGGAGTCAGTGCAGACCCCACAGGTGAGGGGCCCCCACTTCAGACATCAGCTGCAAGTCCAGGGTCCCCAGGCTGCCCGCACACCTGTCTGACTTGGCTGCACATTCATTGGCTCCCATGACTTCCCTCAGGGTCAGTAATTCACTAGAATGACTCTGAGAACTCAAGAAAGGATGATACTTAGGATTACAGTCATAATACAAAGAATACGACTCGGGAACAGCCAAACGGAGGAGATGCACAGGGCAAGGGGGGGGTGGGGAAGAGGGGTGCCCAAGGTTCCACACCCCCTCCAGATGCACCACCCTCCCAGCCCATCTATGTTGCCACCTGGAAGTTCCAGACCCCCTTGTTTGGATGGGGTTTCACTGCTTAGGCTTGGCTGATTAAATCATTGGCCATGAATCATTAAACTCAGTCTTGAGCCCTCTCCCTTCCCTGGAGGCTGAAAGTTCCAACCCTCTAATCTTGGTTGGTTCCTCTGGGGCCCACCCCTCCCAAAGCTGTCCAGGGCACTGCCCCATCCGGCGTCCCCTCATTAACATAAACCCAGGTGTCTGCCACAGGGGCTGATTATGAATAACAGAAGGCATCAGTCAGGAAATTTCAAGTGTTTAGGAGCTCTGTTCCAGCAACAAAGACCAAATATATACACTTGACTATTCCACAGTTAGGTTTACATCTTTAATTTTGCTGTTTACTTTCTATATGTCTCCCGTCTGTTTCCTTCCTCTGTTCCTCCTTCGCTACCTTCTTTCATGTTATGTAAATGTTTTTTAATGTGCTGTTTAAATTTCTGTTGTTTTTTTTTAACTCTGTTAGTTTTTTCTCGTAGTGATTGCTCTGAGGAGTGCATGTGCCTCTTAACACAATCTCCTTCTGATTAATCCTGATTTAATTCCAGGAAAACATGGAAACTTTACTGCCTGTAACTTGGTGTCTCCCCACTGCCCTGTGCTGTTATTGTCAATACAACACTTCAGCGAGATGTGTGCATGTAGTCTGGTGTGTTAATATGTGCAGTTATCCCCAGGGCTTTCCATTTCTCTCCGTGGACTCAAGTGACCACCACGTGTTGTTTCTTTTACAGCCTGGAGGACTTCTTTTAGCTTTTATTGTAAGCCAGGTCTGCTAGCAACATTCCCTTAGACTTTTCACACCTGGAAATGGTTTAACTTCATCTTCATTTTTGATGGATAGTTTTGCTGGATATAGGATTCTGGGTTGGCTTTTTTTTTCCCTTTAACACTTCCACCATGTCTTTCCATTGTCTTCACTGTCTTCTCTTGTTTCTGATAAGAAGTGAGCTGCTAAAGCTGTTGTTCCTGAATATGTGAGGGTGGTTTTCCTCTTGCTGTCACATACTTTTCTCCCTGGTTTGATTATGGCCTTGTGGGGGCCTTGAGCCTGTGGGTGCAATAGCTCTGACCTTGCAAATTCCACTCAAGACGCAAGTCTGGGAAGCACATACGTCAAGCAGCCTGTCCTTGCTGATCTGGGCAGTGAGAAGAAGGGTCCAGCCAGAGGACCCTCCAGGTACTTCCAGGGTAACTCCCAGAGATGGGAGGGCAGACTCCAGGATCATCCACACCCCAGGACCACACTGTGCAGGGCAGGGCAGGTCTCCAAAGGGAAGTTGGCTTGTGCTTGGAAAGGGGCAAGTGAAACAGTGTCCCTTCCCACTGGATGGGGAGGAGTTAAGGAAGGTGACAGTGTATAGGGAGAGAATCAGGAGAAGGGCATTAGGGCAGAGTGGTCAGTGGGGGCAAAGGTTTGGAGGCTACACAGTGTGCGAGCAGTATGTGCTCTTGTCTGCCTGGGGACAGGAGCACGGAGGTCGGGAGGGACTGGTGAAGCCACCCCGTTGCCTCACATGGGCTCATGATCCACATCATAGTGATGCTGTCATTTCGCCAATGCTGCCCAGCAAAAGTTGGGCCTCTCTCTCACCCATTGTCTGGTTGAAGCAAGCCCTGACTCAGAGCCTTATCCAGGGCTGGCCCTGACTCCTAACTCATGTCTTCTCCAGGCCTCGGTTTCCCCACCTACCAAAGCCAGGGTGCACTCACCTTCCCAGGCTGCTGAGAGGCCAGAGCGTGGGAAAGTGCTCAGCTACACGTCCATGGCCAAAGACACGCCAAGGCCATTGTACCAGCCCGGTCTCCTGGGCGGTTGCCACACTCTGGCGCCCCAACAATGCCCGCCTCTGAGTGGAACTGCGGGTGGGCCGTAACCATGGCGAGGGGCCCTGCAAGGCAGCAGCGCCAACTGCCTATCCAGGGTCAGCCCGGCCTGTGGCCCTGGTTACGGCTTTGTCCCGCGGGCTGGAACCGGTCCCGTGCTAGCGGGCTGAGAATGGCTGGCTGTCAGGGAGGGCAGTGCTTACCGAAAAGGAATGGAGCTCTTGGCTGGAGAGGAGTTGAGGTTGAGAGGAAGATGGGGAGCTGTTTCCAGGGTCCTGAAACCACAGCCGGGTTTGGGTCGGAGTGCAGCCTGGGTCACCGCACTCCTGGCAGTGCCCTCCCCGCAGGGCTGTGAGGAGCCTCTCCACCCCCACCACACCCCCACCCTCTGTGCAGGGCCCCACAAGGTGCAGGAGGCTGCCTCTCCAAGTTCCGGGATGTTCCAGGCAGCTGGCCAGAGTACACGGGGTCCCCTCTGGGCTTCCCCACGCTCTCTCACAGCCTGGCTGTGGCTCGGCCACCGGCTCTGCCTCCTTCCCGTGAAGTGTGGGGCATGAGTGTGGGGCCTCTGCCAGGCCCGGAGCGGCCAGCTCCTCTCCAACCATGGGGATCAGAGTCTCCCCAAAATTTGTGTTTACAAACCCATGTTTGCAAACTTAAGACCTCATTTTTTTTTAAGTAAGGAGAAAAACAATACAAATGGGACTTGCATTTATGTATTCTTCCAATTGCAGCCACCCAGATATCTAGAGGACTCTGGAATCGGATCGCCTGGGTTCAAATCCCAGCTCTGCTCCAGACATGCTGTGTGACCTCAGGCAGATGCATCTCCTCTCTGTATCTGAGTCCCCTCATCTATGAAGACAACCCCGTAGGGCTTTTGTGAGGATAAGCGAGGTCATCACTGAGTGTTTAGAAAGGACACCTGCTCCCCTGAGCCCTCAAGGGCCTGGCCCCGCTCCGAGCCTCCACTGCTCCAGCTCTCCTGAGTTCCCTGGCTGACCTCACCTCTGCCAGGTCTGCCTTTAGCCCCTGAAACCCTCACGAAGAACCCAGCCAGGGAGGGCGAGAGAGCGGAGAGGGAACTGGGTGTGGGAGTGGCCCAGACTCTGGAGGACCTAACTGTCAGAGGCGTTACCACCCACCCCCAAGCTGGGGTCAAGACCCCGCCCCACTGGAGGGGCCTCCAGAGGAGGTGGGAGGTTAGGAAGAGCCTCAGGGGGAGGGGGAGAGGCAGGGTGGTGTTTCTTCCCCCACCAGTCATCCTCTCTCCTACTTGGAGCCCCCCACCCCCCCTTCCCTGTTGGTCTGGGCTGCCCTTGCCTCCTATCTGCTCTCCCCACCCATGGGAACCTAAAATAGGGCTGGGGGGCTAAAGCACAATGAGGCCAGCCAGACCCTATCCTACCCCCCTCTGCAAACCAGAGGCACTGCTCCCCAGTAAAAAGCCAGGACCATGCATGATACAGAGAGGGGGTTTGGTCCTCTCTGTAGGACCCCACCCTCCGTGGACCTCCATGGCCTGACAGGCCTTGTCTCCAGGACCCGCCACGCCACCGGCCAGAGGGGACAGCCCCAGGGTCAAGCACCCACACCAGTGCCACCTCGACCTCCTGCAGGAGAACCATCAGGCCCAGAAGACCCAGGGCTGAGGATCCCCCCCAAGTCAGCTGGGGGCTGGTGTGCTGAGCTCCCGTGGTGACATCCATGGTGCACCAAAGCTGGACCTGGGGTGCCCTGCAGAGAAGGGGTGCAAGCAGGGGGTGTCATACTTCCCTTTTTGCCCCACCCCCACCTCCCGGCAGTCCTGGGGCCATGGAGAGGGCAGAGAGGGCAAGCCTTTGGGTCTCATCCAAGAGGTGTGCTCCCAAGGGAAAAGGACCCACTGCCCCGTTGCAGGGAGGACATGATCCTCTGGCAAGTACTCCTACAATGAGAGCCCTCACGGGCCCTCCCCCATCTTGGCCACCCTACTTGTCCCACTTTGACCTCTGCCCCTGGGTGAGTAGAAGCCACAACCCCTGCCCAAACCCCTCCTTCCAAGCTGTCCCTCCTGCCCAGGGCTCCTCCCCTATCCCAGCTGCGCCCCACAGGTGCCCATGGCCCCCCAGCCCCCCGGGGTCCCATCCCCTTGGGCGGGGCTGCTCATCTCCTGCCGGGGTGGGGGGGGTGTCTCTGTGGCCACCGCTGGGGGTGGGGGCTCAGGTCCTCCTGGCCCACCCTCTGGAGTGGAGGGCTGCTCGGCTTGGTGCTGAAAAGACAGCTCCGGTCAGCGGCCAGAGGATCCGAGGGAGGGAGCTTGGGAGGACCGCTCTACTGGCAGGCCTGCCGCGGTGATGCAGGGTGACCAGTGGCGAGGGGCTAGCTGAGTCCAGCGTCCAGGTCACACCGCCGCCCCTCGCTGTTGTCCACACCTTGCCCCCCGGCCCCTCTCTGTGTGCCAAGCGTCCCCTGCCCGGCAGCACCAGGCCCCACAGCCCGCAGACTCCTGGAGACGCTACTACCCCATTTCATAGGAGAGGAAAGTAGGCCTCAAAGAAGAGCTACAAAGGGGTAGCGAACGTTCAGGATGCGTGAGCTGGGGTGTCCAGGTGCGGGTCTGAGGTCGGCCACTTGGGTTGAAATGCGTGAAAACCCAGGACGGGGCAGGAGGAAGCCATGGGGCAAAGCGCTAGGCCCTGAATGCAGGGAGCAGCAGAGTCACAGGCGTTCACTGAACGGCATTTCCACTTTCCGTACGTCTGAAACTTTTCGTGACAAAATGTGGGGGGAGAAATGCACACACCCCTCCCCGTCACTGCTCCGAGCAGCCCATGCAGCCAGGTTTCCCGAGCCCTTCGAGATGGTTGACGGTGCACAGTCCGGCATGTACCTAGCTCTTCTCGTCCCACCGTGGGGCAGGCCTTGCTGCCCGTGGGCTGCTGTCCCCACTGCTGCCGGCGTGGGACCTCCAGCGTGGACACCTGCGGGGCCCCCGGGACAGGCAGCACCCACACCCTGTCACAGGATCGGCCCTCGGGGCCGCAGGTGGTGATAGGCTTTGCCACTCGGGGCCACCGAGGCAGAGGGGAGGTGCACTGGGGGTGTCACTGTAGCCCGAAGCACCTGGCCCTGGTGGCCCCCAGCCCCCCAGGGTCCTGCTCGGCATCAGCCTCCCTCCGCACCCCTACACTCATGGTGGCTGTTCCAAAACCTGCAGGAAGAGACGGGTGAGCCGAGGCCCAGGAGACCCGGCGTGGGCATGGAGACATCCAGGGGGCCTGGCAGGGAGCAGCTCTGGCCTGACCCCGCGCTACCCTGGCAGGGAGGGAGCAGAGGGGCTCATGCAGGCCATGTTCTGCTCTTGGGGGTGCTGTGTGCTCCTCAGAGCTGTCCCAGTCCCATCTACAGAATGGGAAACTGAGGCTCAGAGAGGGGGTGACTTGCTCAAGCCCACATAGCGTTTGTGCATTCACTCCATCCTTCAGCCTGGTGCCAGGCCCTGGCACCTGCCGTCAATTAGGCAGGGGGGCTGCTGGCCATTCCTGATGCTCCCCATCTCCACCTCGGGCCCAGGTTCTCATTCTGGGGAAACAAAGTGTGGGTCTTTACCACCTGGATTTGGGGTTGAGGGGAAACCCGTGTCTGGAGTGCCCTCTGCTGGGTGGTCTGTTTCTCATGGGGCCCTGGAGGCTTTAGGAAGGGGCTAGAATATTGGGGTGGGGGGGGCAGAAAGGCACTCCCCCACCCTCAGGTGTCCAGGTGAGACAAAGCAGGGTGAAAGTTGGCTTTAGACCAGAGGTCTCGAACTGGCTGCCCCTGGGGCAGCTTGCTTAGAGATTGGTGCTGGGTTCAGGGCTCACCACGGAGCCCAGTATTTAAAAACAGAGGTATCAGATGCGTTAACTTCAGATCTTTTAAAATCAGAAGATCTGCCCACTCTGCACGCTTTCCTGTGCATAGGAAGAAGGAGCTGAGTGTGATGGGCTATGTACCTTCCTGTTAGCCACAGACCACACTGGTCCCTTTCACCCTGTGCCCACCTGCCTCATTTCGTCACGTGGCCCCGTGGGCATTTGCCCTGTCTTCTTGGCCGTCCAGAGGGCCTGGTACCTTCAGCCAGCCGGTGGCATCAGAAGCCTGTACACCTAACCCTGCAAGGGCCACCGCCTCCTGGCCAAGACAGCTGAGCTTCCCCAGACAGGCCTGGCCCAGTGGACCACCCCCGTGCATGTGTGCATGCACACGCACACACAACTGGGGGGAATCCGGCCCTCTGAGGGGCTGGCTGTGCTTGCCCGGAGCAGGGGGCTGTCCTGGTGGGCCTCTTCTGACTCCTCTGGCTGGAGCACCCCACCCTGCTGAGGTCTTAGGGTCTCTGAAGGGTATCGAGGAATGTGTGGCCTCCTTCCAAGGAGCCTCCGTTATGGCACAGAGGAGGGACGGACGCGAAGAGCAGATTTAAGCCTCCTCTAGAATTTGCTTCAATCACTACTGTGGTAGGGAGTGAACTGCTTGTCCCTAGAATGGTTTAAGCAGGGTCTGTTTCCGTTTACTCATTTATTTAACAGATATTTATTGGTGCATAGGATGTGCCAGGCCTTGTCGCAGATGTGAGGACTTCCGTGGTGACCTCCCTGGGCGGCCGGCCGTGTCCTGGAGCTGACCGTCGGTGGGGACGGACAGCTGGTGCACCTGTGGTGGATGCTAAATCCATGAACCACAGGTGCTAGTTGGGATGAGCAGTGGGAAGGAGCAAGCCAGGCTGAGTGCTGGGGAAGAACGGCAGGGAGGTGCTGGTGCCAAGGCCCTGGGGCAGAGATGGCTCCGCGCGCTCCAGGATGGGAAAGGAGGTGAACAAGCAACAGGATGGATGAAGCCAAAGGTGCAAGGCCTTTGGGCCGTGGCGGGGAGGAGATTGGGCTCGTTCTCATCTCTCGAGTTTAGGGACCAGCTTATTACAGTCGGAGCCCTTATGATTCTGTGGCCCCTGTTGGGGGGTGACGTCTCTAGCTTGTTCAAAGCTCGGAGTGATTCTCTTCAAGTCAGCCATTCAGTAGTTCACTTACTCTTCAGCAAACATCTCCAGAGCCAGCTGTGCTCTGGGGCAGCCGGGGCTGGGGGCTGGGGGCTGGGGGAAGACCTGGCCCCCCCACCTCCAGAAGAGGCAGTGTGATGGGGGTGGGGAGGAGAGGCCAGCAGAGGGTGTAAAGCACAGCTGGAGGTCAGGGAGGGCTTCATGGAGGAGGCGTCAGCTGAGGGACCAGCCACGGGGCTGCAGTGCTGCGCTGGGACACAGTTCCAGGCCCGCCAGACAGGCACCCACACTGAGTGCTGAGGGCAGGGGCAGTAGCGGCAGGGGCCATCACGAGGTGTACCACCTCTGTGTCAGGACCCTCTGAGCTCATAGCTCCCTGCGCCCCCTCTCACAGAAGGGGAGACTGAGGCCCAGGAATGAATGCATGGGTCCAGTGCCTCTGTGGTCTGAATTGCCCCTTGGCAGCTTGTAACCGGGAACAGGCAAAGGGCTGATTCGAAGCTGACTCAGCTCGGGGCCAGCAATCGAGGGATGGGTATGCGTGGGGTCCGTCAGGCCTGGAATTTTTGGCTCCCTCCCTCATTTACTGAGCCTCTCAAGTTACTTAACCTCTCTGAGCCTGTTTCACATCTGCAGGATGAGTGTTGCTCTCCCTACCTGGCTTGAGTTCTTGGGAGATGTGCGGGCCTGGCCCTTGTGTAGAGCCCAGCAAAACTCAGCGGCAGTGTGTCCGGCTCTGAGCCACAGGCCATCCCCAGGCTTAGTGCCCCCATCCCCGCCCCCGGGAAAAGAAAGGCTGGCCTCGAATTTTGCTTTTTTGCCCTCCCACCTTGCATGGCTATTGGGGAGACAGCACTTCATGACAGGGGCCTTTGGTCTGTAGGGAAACTGAGGCCCACAGAGGGTGAGCCGCCCACTCAGGTCACAGAGCATCAGGGCCTGGCACCAGTCCCCAAGAACAGAAGCAGCCTGGCCAGATCACAGACGCGAGTCGGGACGCCCCTGCCCCACACGGCGTGGGCAACCCCCCTCCCAATACCCCAGACCTTCCCAGGGTACGGGCCAGCCTGCCGGCCCCCAACCTCCCCCAGCCTCCGTCTCATCTGTCATGGACACAAAAGGCCAGGCCTCCCACAGGCGGGGGCAGGGCGGGAAGGGGCTCCTGGGCCAGCTGGGCTGTGGACACCGGCAGGGAAGTGCGTGGAGACAGGAAGGAAGTGCACTGCTGGAGTCTGGGGCCACCATTGTCTCACCTGGGGGTGGGGGTGCTGAGATGGCCCCACCCTGCGGCTGACTCCTGCACCCTAGCCTCAGTTTCCCTGTCTGGAAAACCTCAGGCAGACGCGTGTGTGTCTGGAATTGCAGAGCAGGTGACACGTGCAGCCGGCCATCCAGTGCTTTGCCCGGATCCACTCACGGGCTGAGGGCTCCACTTGTCCCCACAGGCTCCGGAACCAGCCCAAGGTCATACCTCAGGGCAGCAGGGCTGGAACCCAGACCTGGGCTGCAGGCCCCAGAGTCCAGGGCCTTACCTGCTCAGCCCTCCTGTCTGCTACACCCACCTGCCTCTCCCTTCAGGGATCCCTTGTTCAGGCTAAATCCTGGGGAGCCTCATCCTGAGCAGCGACATCCCCACTTTCATCAAGATTGATGGATAAACATAGGATAGGTGGATAGAAGGGTAGACAGACGGCTGACTGGTAGATACAGCAGCGGGGTGGAAGCCAGCACTGGGAAGCTGCTAGCTGCACTCCCCGTCCCCAGACGAGATTTTCAGGGCTCCCTCCCTTCCTTTGCGCCCACCCTGCCCCCACTCCTCTCTCTCTCTCTCTCTCTCTCTCTCTCTCTCTCACACACACACACACACACACACACACACACACACACACACACACACACACACACAGCAGGGCTGGAGCACGTCTCACTTCCAGGTGGGACCAGGAGAAACAGGAAAGACTCCTTCCTTCCACCCAGCAGGAAGCAGGGCCAGGAGGCTTCGGGACCTCCCAGCAGACTGGGACTGGGCAGGATGCTTCCCCAAGGGCTGAGCCAGAGGGGGTGTGCCCAGGGGTCTTGCAAGGGCAGCTGGCCAGGAGCCCCCCATCATCCGATGTCATCTGACACTACTCCCCTTCCAGGGAACGAGGGGAAGGGGGGAGGGGTCAGACCATCCCCAGGGCACACAGGTCTCAGGGGACACCCCACCCCATCTCTGGTGGGGGAGTCTAGGGCTGCATCCATCACCCCGACCTCACCCCCTCCGGTCCCCCCATGGCAGCCGAGCCCCTGCAGCCTGCTCAAACTTTATTGAAGGTAGAGCTAGAATAGGAGGGGCCAGAACCACAGACCACTCCCCTCAGCTCCCTCTGCGTGGGCTCCACTGGACAAGGGATGGTTGATGGCCGAGGCTCCCTCCGGGGACTTCGGGCACAGCTCAGTGGCCCCCATCCCTGCAAGCATCCAAGACACCCGCCTCAGCCCCAGCCCCAGCCCAGACCCCAGCCCGGCCTTGGGGGTGGGATGTGGACAGGGGGCCCTGTTCCCTTGGGCTTGCAGAGGACCAAGCAGGGCCCCCCGCCCCCGGGGCTGCTGGGGCCTGATGGGTCCCCCGCATGCGGCAGGGGGGCAGAGCTGGAGAGCGGTGGGGCGGGGTGGGGGCGGGTACGTTACCACCAGCTCAGGTCCCTCCTGGCCAGCTCCACCTGGGCCAGGCGGTGGTCACTCAGCACCTGCACCCGGGTGATGGCCGCCAGTGGCCTGTGGCGGTGTGCATACTGCAGCACCTTGTGCTCCTGGGCGTGGACATGGAAGTGCTCCTCATCTGAGCTGACCTCCATCTGGGGACGGGAGGCCGGTGACCCACGGCCTGCCACGGAGCCCGGGTCCCCTCACCGCGCAGAATGCCCCGTCGTGCAGGCCCGCCCCAGTTGGGAGCCCCGAGCCCAGGCCGGACGGACGTCCGCTTCCTCACTGAGGGGTGCACCCACCCGCACCCAGCAGTGAGACTCCCCGCGGTCTTTACCTGTAAACCTCCACAGTATGTAGGGACACAGCGTCCTTCCCATAAAGCAGCGGTAGCTAAGCTCACAGCCCGATAGCCTCACAGGTACCCCAGTCCTGGCCTCCCCCTCCCCCCACGGGCCTCCGCTCCCCCCTTCACCTCAAAGGGCTCCCCCAGCACCAGCCGGAAGACGCTGGACACTTCCTCCTGGCCCCAGCGGCCCCCCTGGAAGGTGTTGCCCACCAGGGTGGCGCTGGAGAACCGGGGCTTGACGTGGAAGGCAATGTCCCCCGCCTCAGACAGGAAGTTGATCTCAAACCTGGGGGGTGTCATGGGGGCTGTGAGACAGCAGATGCCTGGGGAGTCACCCCGCCCAAGGCTGAGAGGGGGCCCCTGGGGTGGGCAGTGACCCTTACTTGTCCTCTCCAGAGTCAGAGTGTCCCTGGACCAGCAGGCTCCAGCCAGGGGCCAGGCCCCCTGCACAGAAGGCTTCGAACTGCATGCAAAAGAGGGGCAGAGTGTACCCCATTTGTCCAGGGGGCCCCAGCCAATCTCACGCCCAGCTCGGGCTCTTCCCCCAGGACCCTGGCCCTCTGAGCAGCGTTCCCTTCACGGCGGGGCAGTAGGAGTCCCCCACCCCATGCCCTCTCGGCCTGCAGGCCTAGGGAAGGAGCACCGGGGATGCGGGGAGCCCCTGCCTGGGCCTGCTTCCTTCTCACCCACCTGCAGCGCCATCTCGCCAGCTTCTGTGGGCGCGGAGCATGAGCCAGGGCATATAGGCAGGCGGGCAGGCCGGGCCGGGTGCGGAGCCCCACCCCGGGGACAGCCAGCAGGCTGCTCCGCCCCTCCCTGCCCCCCACCCCGCCTCTCCCCGCCCCCGACTATCAGCAGGTATGCCATTCAAGCACCAGAGACAGGGTGGCTGGCCCTGGGCCCCTCCCCACCCCCACTTCACTTTCTAGGGTCCTAGGAAACCACTTCTGCCTCCCACCCCCAACAGCTTCCTCCGGGCATCCAGGGACCCAAACCTTCATCACTGCTCAAGTGGGGGAGGGGGGACGGCAGGCCTACCAACACTGCCTGGGCCTTCTGGGGGCCAAGCCTGTGTCCCCCCCCCCAGCCCAGCCCAGCTTCCCCGGCTGCCCTGCTCCAGCCAGCTCAGCTGGCCCCATGGGGCACTGTGCTGGGATTAGGCTGGGGCTGTGGTCAGCGCATTCCTGGGCTCTGGCTGATGGAGTGGGGGAGGGCCTTTCCCACACCCCAACGCCCCTCCTGGCCTGGTGCCTCAGCCCCTCTCAGCTGAGCTGGGGAGGAGGCCAGGCTGGGGTCCCCACCGAGTGTCTAGGGGAGAAGGACAGGGTCTCCCCAGGCTTTCAGGGCAGCTATGGGGCCGCCTGGCTGGACTATCCAGGGAGCTGGCCCAAAAGGGAGCCAGGCTGGGCCCGTGGAGCGCTGGGGCTGCTGCATGCGGTGAGTGTGCGGGGAGTGTGGGCATGTGGTGAGCGCCGGATCCTGTGGCTGCACGAGCAAGTGTCTGTGCACACGTGTGTGAGTGGTGTCGTGTGCGAGTGCACGTGTGTGTGCCTCCGGCCCCCTGCTGTTTCCCTGCCCAGTGCATCTCAGGCCCAGGCCCCGGGGGTAACCCAGCTGCCTGCAACCCCATCGTTCCCCTCGGCCTCCCCCGTGTGCAGGGCCGTCTTGGGGAGGGGGGGCATGCTAAGGGGACACGGAGATGGCTGGACAGCCCACTGGCGGCGCAGGGCACGGCACGGCACGGCACTGCGGTCCTCCCGGTTGGCACGGGCAGGGCTGGCGGGGCCTGCAGGGGGCAGCGCTGAGCAGCGGAGGTGCTGCCCAAGGAGCCTTCCTCGGTGGTATCCTGGTTGCCACGCCTGGCCTACCTTGCAGAGCCCTGTCCCAACCCAGCCTGGCCGTCCTGGGGTTCACAGGCTGCAGACCCCTCGTACCTGCCTCCCACAAGGACCACAGAGAAGGGAGGCCCTGCCACTGTTGGCCAGCAGGAGGTGAAGCCTGGCCATGCCTCCCCACCTCCCTGTCCTGTCCCCTATCCTTGGGGTGCTGGGACTAGGCAGTCAGGGGTCCAGAGAAGGCTTGAGCTAGTAGACTCTGAGCCTCAGTCTTCCCAGCTGTGCACTGGGCTCAGCAGTCCCGCTGGGCAGTGCTGACCTCTACCCCCTGGGCCTGTCCCCTCGGCGGGGGAGGGTGGCCCAGGCACAGGAAGCTGGGCCACTGTCACCGTACTTTGCGCTCAGCAGGGGCACTGGTGGAGGGGCCTTGGGAGTCAGCTGCCTAGAGCCCTCGCCGGGCATCAGGGGGCCTGCGAGTGGGGCTTGTCCCCCAGACTCCCTGGACAGAAGGCCCAAGTACTCTGCCTGGACAAGGGTGCTGGTCTGGGGTGAGGAGGCCTGAGGGACCCCTGGTTCGGGTAGGCCCGCCCCTGCCTGAGTCTCAGTCTCCCTACCTGGGCAGGTAGCCGAGGGGGCCTCGAGGGGGCGGGGGTTGTGAGCCTGGTCCGTCCGCGGCCAGCCTGGAGTCCTCCAGGAGTCCCGCCTGCATGAAGCAGGCTCTGGGCCTCCACGCACACTGCGGCACTTGCACCTGGCCTGAGCGGACACCTGGCCAGGCTGTGGTCTTGCATGGCCCAGGCTTTGGAACCTCTCCCACGAGGGGCGGGAGCCAGAAGCAGCCCAAGCTCTCCACGGCAGGGACCCAAAAGGCCCGTATGGGGCCGGGGAAATGAAGAGAGGGGCAGCGAGGCCCCATGTGGCTGGCCCAGCCCTGCAGGCAACCCCTCCCCCCCCCAATGTCATGGAGTCTAGGTGGGACCTCAGCCAGGCCCCAGGGGTCGGGGCAGCCGTGGGCAATGCCCCCCCATCCCGCGTTGCCGGCCCTGGAGCAAACCTGCCCATCCGGGCACCGCCCCGCCCCCCTCCTGGATGTGTGGTTTTGCCCTGGGCTGTTGACTGTCATAGGCTGAGAGGGGGGCAGCGGGGTCTCCACCCAGTTAGGCTGAGGATCTTCACCAGCACTCAGACCCTCATCCAGTGGGATGGGGCGTTATCAGGGTTGGCTTCCTGGAGGAGGTAGTACCTTAAGCAGGTCTTGAAGAATGAGAAGAACTTAGAAGGGTGCTGGAGGGCAAGGTAACAGGCCCAGCCCTGGGGGGATGGACTCGGGAAGGATCTGACACACCTTCGGGACAGCTTTCGAGGATCCATGACCTCATCTTTTGGGAGGGCACCCACCTTCCACGGGCATCCTGGAGCCAGGCATCCGTGCCCCGGCTGGCTCAGACTGGAGGAGGCCCCCGGAGCCCCTGGGGAGGGTGGCAGTGCGAGAATACGGATGCCCGTCCAGTGTTCTTCTCAGCTCCCCATCCGCTCTTATCCCGCTGCCCCCCCCCCAGCATGAGCACCCAGCCCCGCCCAGCCGTGAGCGATCCCAGGTCGTTGGGGGTCTTGAGCCAGCCCTCCCCCGACCCCCACACCATCCCCGGCCCACATCTGGAGCCACTCGCTGATGGCAAGGTCAGCACAGAAAGTCTCAGCCCCCACCGGGCAAGGGGCAGCGCTGGAACCGGGACACACGGCCTCAGGCCGGCTCTCCCCCTGGCCGGGCGCTTGGCGGCCTTTGGCACGTAGCGGCTGTGTCTTTTCCTCCCTGCTGGGGCTGTGGCGTGAGTGTGCATTCTGGGTCAGCAGGGAGACGGAGCCCAGCATGCAGAGTGAGGGCAGTCAGGAGGCACCGTGCCACCGTGGCCCAGATGGGGAAACTGAGGCCCCGGAGCCCCAAGGAGCCCCCTCATAGGGCCTGCTAAAGGCTGGGAGGGGCTGATCCGGGGCTGACCAGGACCCAGGGCTCCAGGGCGAGGATAGCAGGGTTCCCCACTCCCTGGTGCCCCCTCGCCTGTCCCTCTGGAATCCCCTACCAGCTATGCCCAGCCATCACCTGCCCCGAGTCCCACTCCGTCTCTCATAAAGCCCTCCTGGCTCTCTCCCTCCGCTGAATCATTCTCTCACTCAGGGCAGAAGTCACTGTACCCCGGGCCATTCACGGAGGCCCTGCTGTGTGCCAGGAGCTGCCTGGTACTCTCCAGGGTCAGGAGGAAGGAGGCAGGTCTGAGCCCGGCCCCTGGGGGCCCTTCTCTCGCTCGGTGTGGACGGAGGCCCCCCGGCCCAGGCCAGGGAGACGTGGGGCCGATCGGGGAGCTCAGCTCATCGCGGCCATGGTGGCTGTTACTTCTACGGTGTGCTCAGTGCCATGCCTGGCACGTGTGCCCCTCGCTGGTGGAGGGAAGCAATCCGCTGCTCACTCACTTGCTCGGCACACGTTTGTTGTGCACCTGCGATGTGGCAGGTCCTGAACAGGTTCACAGACAGACAGACAGACAGACACGGTCTGTGCCCTCGCGGAGCTCCCAGTGTCTGAGGGAGGGCGGCAGGCATTAAATGACAAATCCAGCTTCACGTTATCCAGTTATCAGGTTCTGAGGGGAAATCTGGGGAGTGACAGTTGTGTCCAGGGGGGCATGGCCTGATACCGGCAGGTCAGGGAGACCTCTTGGAGGAGGTGACTTGGAGCTGAGCCCAGAAGAGGAGGGGCTCGCCAGGAGGAGGTGGGGGAAGAGTGTGGCCAGCAAAGGAAACGGCATGTGCAAAGGCCCTGGGGAGGGCGGAGCTGTGGGAGTGTAAAGGCCTGGGATGGGGCTGGGGAAGGCACGCTGCCCCCCCCACCTTTGCTGCCTGGCTGGGGTCCAGCCCTTCCAGCCTCCCCTGCCAGGCGCCACCTTCCCCTCCCCTAATTTGGCCCGGCATTGTTCCTGGCCAAGCCGCCCACCCAGTGCCTGGCCATTGTCCGGGTGTCCTGCTTCCCGCCCTTGAGTCTCTTATCACGCAGAGAATCTGCTCGCTTGGGGGCATTTGGGGGCTGCTGAGGCTTTACGGGAGCCAGCGCTAGGCCAGGGCTGCCAGTTCTGACCCCACCCCTTTTGCTGGCATGGACTTGCCAGCAGCGGCCAAGGGACACTCAGCAGAGTGGCCTGGCCTCCCTCCTGCCGGGACCCGCGGGGCTGCCCCTCCCGCTCCACACCTTTCCCTCCATGCCCTACAAGTCAAAGCACACCCACCTGCTTTTGACAGGCCCCTTTCTGGGCCTCAGTGTCTCCATCTGGGGTCGTGGGATCGTGGGCATGGTCCAGATCCTCGGCCAGGGGACAGAAGCAGGGCTGCCCTTGGCCCAAAGTGGGGGACACGAAGGTGGGGCTCTGGGCAGTCCGGGCCACTGGAGAGGCCACGCTGTGCAGGCGAGGCTGGGGTTTCTCCCTCCCCGACGGGCCTGAGCCTCGGGCAACAAATGGAGGCTGCCGCCCAGACAGAGGCGCTCCTGGAGGGCAGGACCCGTGTCTACCAAGAGCCCCCTGCCCAGACCAGGCCTTAGCCCCCGAGTTCTCACGACCCCCTGGGAGGGGGGCACTCTCCCCCCATTCTGTTTCATGTCCCATTTTGTAGATGTGACCACTGAGGCTCAAAGGGGAGGTGTATGCGCCCAGGTCCCCGCAGCTGGTCTCCCGGAGCGGGGGGGTGCTGCTGCTTAACCACAGCCCTGCAGAGGTGGGGCCAGGACTCGGGGGCAGGACAGAGCCTCCCACAGTGAAGCTCTTTGGCTCTGCATGCAGTCCTGCAAGTGTGTGCACGGCTGTTCACGGCCCTGCTGGGGTGAGCGTCTCCATTCCCGTTTCACTGACGGGAAGACTGAGAGCACAGTGCCTGTGTCCCTGCTGGGGCGTTGCGGCCAACAACCCTCCAGGGGTCACCAGGGAGCCCAGTCCCAAGGATGTGCCTGAGAGGCCATAAAAGCCCTTGGTGGGCCGCTCAGGAGGCCCGGGGTGAGGGAGCAGGCTCCCCGATGGCCCTGGCCAGGGGAGGTTGGGGCCTGGCTGGCATTGGGGGACCCTCTTGGGTAACACCCGCAGGGAGCGAACCAGGATGGCAGCCATCTCCAAGGGAGCTCAGCTAGGCTGGACAGCCCCCCCAAAGGGCTGTCTGGGTGCTGGGGCCCGAGGCCAGGCACAGGAGCCTGCGGGAGTCCCTGCACAGGGCAGGGGCTGGGGGCCAGCTGTGCGGGGCAGGGCAGAGCTAGGGGTTAACATCTGGCCTGGAGGGGGTGCCGTGATGGTTTCTCTAGACGGGCACTGGATTCCGTGGCCTCCAGGGATGCAGGCTGCGCCAGGTTTCTAAACATGCAGTAGCAACAGCTGGGATTCGAGGAAGGGAGAGCTGGGAATCCGATTAGATCAGAAAGCTTCAGGGTGGGGATCCTGGGGCTGGGCTGCAGGTGGCCTGAAGATGGGGTGCTGGAGCCTCAGGGACCCCGGGGCCCTCCCCTGGCAGCAGGCGAGAGCCTGGGACACCAGGTGTGGGTTCAAGCCCCCACTGTGTAGAGAGTGCTGCCGTGTGACCTGGAGGTGCAGCCCCTCCCGTGGGGGGGGGCGCAGACCACACAGACTCCCACTTACCGCACGGCCTTGTGGCGGGCAAGACAGACATGTGTTGCAGCGGGAGAGATGGGTAATAAGTAGCTCAACAAGTGCATGGAACATTCTAGATGGTGAATGGGCTAGGAAAAAAGTAAAATAGGACAGTAGCACAGAGCTGGGCAGTCCGGTTTGGTAGCTACTCACCACACGTACCCACAGAGCTGCTGAAATGGGTTTACAAGACTCAGTGCAAAATTAAAAAAAAATCTCATTAATAATTTTTATATTGATGACTTGTTAAATGAAATTACTTTTGGATACAGTGGGTTAAATAAAATATATTACTAAAATTAATTCCACCTGTTTTAAAAACTTTTTTTTTTTTTTTTTTTTTTTAAGTAGGCTCCACACCCGGCCTGGAGCCCCTTCCGGGGCTTGAACTCATGACCCTGAGATCAAGACCTGAGCTGAGACCAAGAGTTGGATGCTTAACCTACTGAGCCACCCAGGTGTTCCTTACAAAGTTTTTTTAACATGGCCACTAGAAAATGTCAAATCCCATCTGTGGCTTGCATTCCACTTCTATGGAACAGTGCAGGATAGAGAGGGTAGGAGGGGAGGGGTGGGCGCACTGGGGCCAGAGCTGGGAGGGGGCTCTCAGGGGAGGTGACCGATGCCCTGAGACCTCATGGTGAGAAGGACCCAGCCCAGGATACCCGGGAAGAATGAGCCAGGCAGAAGGAACAGCAGGTGCAAAGGTCCTGAGGTGGGAGCAGCCAGCAGGCTGGAGTGTGGGAGCGTGGGGCAGGGGTAGCGTGAGGCGAGGTCGTAGAGGTGAGCCGAGGCCACATCTCTGAGACCGACAGGCTGGGGCCACGTGAAGAGCCTCCAGTGTCGCCTCCAGGGCAGGGCCAGCTGGTGGGGAATGAGCTGGTCTGGGTCTGCCCCCACTCTAGAGCCCTCTCGGGCGGGCTCAGCCCCCAACTGCTGCTGCCCTCCCTCCCAGACGACAGGAGGTCGGTGCCCTGTGCTGTGTCCTCACAGCCCGGTGTGGGCCCTGCCGCCACACGACCCCCTCCCGCTTGGGCTGACCCCCGTGGGCTTCCAGCACTCCCGCCAAGGCTCTTGGGAAAGGCCCAGGGGAGCCGCCAGTTCCCAAAATAACCTTACACCAGTTCCAGGACATCTGCGGAGGGGCGGAGTGCTGGAGCCCAGGGCTGCGAGCACCCCTCAGCCCCCGCAGGCTGGGAGCTGGGAATGAGGATGGGGGGGAGGGGGAGAGGGACACAGAGAGAGGCCGGGGGGGGGCGGGGGGGGCGGTGAGCCCCAGGCCAGCATGCCTCCAGAGGACAGAGGGGCTGCACCCCGGAGTTGGCTTCTGGTGGGTGGGTGGTGCAACAGAAGGTGGGGCTGGGTGGAGGATCAGGGCCAGGCCCCCGCCCCTCCCCCATTTTCCCAGGTGGGAAACGGGGGCAGAGAGGCCCAGCACGTGTCAAAGGATCCCAGCACATGAGCGGCAGGCGAGGACAGGGCTGGCCAGGCGCCTTTCCCTTGGTGGCCTTCACACACTTGGTCACCGCCCTCCCAGCGGGCTGGCCGGCTGACAGAATGTTCTCCCCCAGTGCTGGGTCTCCAGGGGGCTGGGACTGTCCTCCGACCAGCATGGCCAGCAGTGGCCGGGACTGTGGCATTTCCCCAGCCTGAGGAGCCCCATGCTGGGCTAGCACCCTGGGGGGGGGGGGACTGAGGCAGAGAGGGGCTGCCTGGGGGGCCTGGTCCTCCCTGATGCGGCGCCCAGCCTGGGATTCTGGAAAAAGGAACCAAGGGGTGGTCTTTTGAGATGAAAGGGTCTTTCCTCCGAGTCCCCCAGCCAGGTGTCCGTGATCCACCCATGCATTCAACAGTCACCTCCTGAACGCTTGCCGTGTGCTGGGGGCTGGGGGGCCACAGTGGATGCAGGGAACACAGCCACGTGGGCAGAGGGGAGGTGGGCAGCCCCGGGCAGGTCCGGAGTCTGCATGGTCAGCGCCGGGACTCTGCAGGGTCTGGGGAGCCCCCAGTCCACAACCCCTCGCAGAGAAGAGAGGCGCTTCCTGCTGAAGACCCAGCCGGCGGCTCAGCGGCCCATGGCCTGGCCCCCCGCCCCCTAGCAGGCAATGGTGGAAACTTTGCATCATGTTTCTCAGGATAGAAAATGAAAGCAAAGAAAAACCACTTGCATTTTAGCTCCTGTGGTGAGGAAGGACCTTCCATGGGACGTCCAAGCGAGGGCCAAGGTCAAGAAGGGGGTGCCCGCAAGGTGCCCCAGGGAGCAGTGGAACGTGGGAGGGCAGGCTGAGCTCACGGCGGCCACGCATCTGGCTGGAGGACACCTGCCCTCGGGGAGCAGGGAGCCGTCTTGGGGGAAGGCCAGGGTGGCTGGACAGAGCCCGGGGTGCCTCCGGGGGCAGGAGAGGGCCCAGTGGAGAGGGAAGCCGGGGTGCGTGGCCAGCAGGAGTGGTTTCCAGGGGAGCTGATCTCCCCAGTGGAAGGGTGCAGGAGGGCTCCCAAGAGTCACCCCCCCAACCTTGGCTCAACAGTGGGGGGCCTGGGGCAGGCAGAGGGCAAAGAGTGGGTGGGAGGAAGTGGAGACCCTCCTCCCACATGCCCTTGGCCTCCCCACCCTGGATAGGCTCAGGGCCAGCTTACCAGCTCACTCCGGCCCACGGGGCCACGCTGGTCACCCCCACCCCAGCTCACTCCGGCCATCGGGTCCCCTCTGAGCTCTGACTGTTGCTGCCAGGCTGGGACGGACACGAGATTCTTTCAAAAACATTTCCTTTGCAAAATAATCCTTCGAAATATGTTTTTGGAAACGGACTCCTGATCTGAACAGGAAGAAGTTAATTACAGTCCCTCCCCAGAGGGGCACGGGGGAGGAAGCCTGGTGGTCAGAAACATGAGTGAGGGCCAGGACGGATGCTCCCCGCACCCCACGCCTGACCTCACGTCCCCTTCCCCACGACCGCTGGGCCTGCCTGCTGCCCCCACCTCACCCCCCATGATGGCCCTCCAAAGGCGCAAGCTCCCCAGCGCACAGATGGGGAGACGGGGCCTAGGGAGGGCCAGGCCTCGGCCAAGGTCAGAGGTTGGAGGCAGAGCAGGGCGGAGCCCCTCCCCTGCGTGGTGTCCACAGGGATGTGGGTGAGCGTGTGTGCGTGCAGGTGTGCGTGTGGGGGTGAGCCAGCGGCGTGCTCCATGGAGGTGGCTGAGGAAGGCATGTGGGGTCTGTGGCGTTGGCTCGGTTGGCTGGGGCGGTGGGGGGGAGCTCTGACTTCCCCACCTGCCAGGCTACCTTCCAAGGTGCAGAGGCACTGGTTGGATCAGGATCCCCGGAGGAAGTGGATGGGGGCTCCCTTCACGCACCTGCCCTCAACACCCCCGACCACCCTCCACACAAGGGCCACCCGGGTGCCCGATAGGCTGCCTCTGGATGGCCCTGGATACCTCTGTCCCTCTCAGCTCCGACGCTCAGTTCTGGGCCGTGTGTCTTACAGGTACAAGGGCTTGTGGTTATCTCGGAAGTTGGGGTGTGTGAACTCCCGCCCAGCCTGGGGGCCCCCCCCAAGCCTACAGCCCTGGGGTCCGTCTGCGTGTAGGTCTAAGCCACGAGCCCCATCCACAGACCAGCCCTCCTGGCACACATCTGCGTGGTTTGTCGTCACCGCTAAACAAGAGCACCGTGAACACAGGGTCTTCCAGGCTGGGGGGTCACACATGGGGCTGACGGGCTGAAGTCAAGGCATCAGCAGGGTCCTGTTCGTCCTGGAGGCTCTGCTTTCTCCAGCTCCTCGGCGCCGCCCGCGTCCTCGGCTCAGGGCCGGCCACAGGTTCCACGGCCGCAAGAGCACCCCCCGCCAGGTGTCAGCAGCCGGCAGCACTTGCCCCCAACGCCCCCGCGGAAGACCCCGGTGATTGCACTGGGGGGGCACCCACGGGACCCCGGATACTCTGTCCCTCTCTAGCTTCACCGAGCCACATCCTCAATGCCCCTTTGACCGTGGAGGGTGACATCGTCACAGGTCCCAGGGAGGAGGACCCGGACGTCTTTGCGGGGGGAGGGGGCTCCGTTCTGCCTGCCACATCGTCCTTCCGTGTGTCTGTCCGTCGGCTCATGCATCTCTCCGACCTCCGACCCTCCTGGACATTATTTGCCCATCTGTCTGGTCGGCCGGCTGGCCAGGCCTCATCTTTCCATCCATCAGCCTAACTTCCCTCTCCGCTTTCCATCCCCTGCCCGTCTGTTGGTGCGGCCATCCTTCCGGCCGCGCGGCCGTCCGTCCATAGGGGGCAGGACGCTAAGGGGGGAGGATCAGAGAGTCACAGCGGGTGTGGGGGGCACAGGCTGGGGCCCCGAGCCCTCCCACTCTGCCCAACGCAGTCTTCCTCTTCTTCACAGCTCCTTCCGGAAACCTGCAGCTGTCACCAGCCCCCCCCCCCCGAGGAGCAGCTTCCTGTGTCCAGAGCAGGGCTCTCTGAGTCCAGGGGGGCGCGGCCCACCCTCCTGGTCTCCGCCCCGGCCCCGTGGAGCCGGGGGCGTTTGCTCCGTGGGCTCAGACCCGGCGTCAGCCCCAGGGGCCGCGGAAGGAGCCACTGCCCTGCTGGACAGACGGCTGCAGGGCCGGGTGGGCCCCACAGACCCGCACGCACGCCCCCTCCGCCCCTCCTGAGCCCAGCGCGGGGGCGAGCCCCGGGTCGGGGGGAGGCTGTGGGAAAGGCCCCGGCAGACCCCTCGCCAGCTTCAGGGCGTCTTGTGGGGGAGTGTAGGTCACCCGGGGCTTGGGGAGAGGGCCCTGGACCGAGCCCAGGATGATTCGATGAGGAAAAAATGCCCCCAAGAGGAGGATCTCGCCTCAACTGCCAAGACAACCACGCTTGTCACAGCCTCATCTCCCTGGTCTCCCCAGCGGGACGAGCAAGGGGACTCCAGGCTCCCCGGCCCCTCAAGGGGGCCCCAAACCAGAGGCTGGGGCCCTCGGCACGGGCACCCTCTCTCTGTCTCCCTGTCTCTGTCTCTCACCGTGGCTGTGTCTCACTGTCTCTGTTTCTCACTATCTCTGTCTCTCACTCTCTGTCTCTCACTGTCTCCATGTCTCACTGTCTCTCTGTCTCACTGTCTCCGTGTCTCTCACTCTCTGTCTCTCATTGTCTCTGTGTCTCGCTCTCTCTCTCTCACTGTCTCTGTGTCTCACTGTCTCCATCTTTTACTGTCTCCCTGTCTCTGTCTCTCACTGTTGCTGTGTCTCACTGTCTCCGTGTCTCACTGTCTCCATCTCTTACTGTCTCACTGTCTCTGTGTCTCACTGTGTCTGTGTCTCACTATCTCTGTCTCTGAGTCTCACTGTCTCTGTCTCCCTGTCTCTGTCTCTCAGTGTCTCTGTGTCTCACTGTCTCTGTGTCTCACTGTCTCTGTGTCTCCCTGTCTCTGTCTCTCAGTGTCTCTGTGTCTCACTGTCTCGTGTCTCACTATCTCTGTCTCTCACTGTCTCTGTGTCTCACTGTATCTGTGTCTC
Organism: Eumetopias jubatus; assembly: GCF_037043125.1. Taxonomy (NCBI): domain Eukaryota; kingdom Metazoa; phylum Chordata; class Mammalia; order Carnivora; family Otariidae; genus Eumetopias; species Eumetopias jubatus. The sequence continues at coordinate 109,487,868 of NW_028274818.1, read as the reverse complement.
ACTCTGTGTCTCCCTGTCTCTGTCTCTCAGTGTCTCTGTGTCTCACTGTCTCTGTGTCTCGCTGTCTCTGTCTCTCACTCTCTGTCTCTCCCTGTCTCTGTCTCTCGCTGTCTCTGTCAGTGTCTCCGTGTCTCACTGTCTCTGTCTTGCAGTCTCTGTGTCTTCATCTCTGGCTCCCTCCATACCCTCTCCACATCTTCCCTCCCCCTGCCATGGAGTGTGATAGCCAGGATTCTGCCCTTGGCCCCCCACATGGCCTCAGGGACCTCTTCCCCAGGATGGCATCCTCGTGGCCAGTAGGAGTGGCCTCAGGGCAGGCAGTGACCCCATGGGTGCCCCCCAGGACCTGCATTCCTCCCTCTGCCTGCCTGGGTGTTGAGGGGTGGCCAGTCTGGGGTCCTACAACAGGATGCGGTGTGGTCAGGGCTATGACTCAGCATTGCCTGTGACTCAGCCAGCAGTCGGGAAGAAGTGCTGAGCGTGTGGGCAGGTGGGGGTGTGTGTGGGCAGGTGGGTGTGTGTGTGGACAGGAGGGGTGTGTGTGTGGACAGGTGTGTGTGTGTGGACAGGAGGGGTGTGTGTGTGGGCAGGTGGGTGTGTGTGTGGACAGGTGTGTGTGTGTGTGTGGACAGGTGTGTGTGTGTGTGGACAAGTGGGTGTGTGTGTGTGGACAGGTGGGTGTGTGTGTGTGGATAGGTGTGTGTGTGTGGACAGGAGGGGTGTGTGTGTGGACAGGTGTGTGTGTGTGTGTGTGGACAGGTGGGTGTGTGTGTGGGCAGGTGGGGGCGTGTGTGGACAGGTGGGGGGGGTGTGGGCAGGTGAGTGTGTGTGTGTGGACAGGAGGGGTGTGTGTGTGGACAGGTGTGTGTGTGTGTGTGGACAGGTGTGTGTGTGTGGACAGGTGTGTGTGTGTGTGTGTGGACAGTTGTCTGTGTGTGGACAGGTGGGGTGTGTGTGTGGATAGGTGTGTGTGTGTGGACAGGTGGGTGGGTGTGTGTGGACAAGTGGGTGTGTGTGTGGACAGGTGGGGGTGTGTGTGTGGACAGGTGGGTGTGTGTGTGGATAGGTGTGTGTGTGTGGACAGGTGGGTGGGTGTGTGGGCAGGTGGGGGCGTGTGTGGACAGGAGGGGTGTGTGTGTGGACGTGTGTGTGTGTGTGTGGACAGGTGTGTGTGTGTGTGGACAAGTGGGTGTGTGTGTGGACAGGTGTGTGTGTGTGTGTGGACAAGTGGGTGTGTGTGTGGACAGGTGGGGGTGTGTGTGTGGACAGGTGTGTGTGTGTGGACAGGAGGGGCTGTGTGTGTGGACAGGTGGGTGTGTGTGTGGACAGGTCGGAGGTGTGCGTGTGGACAGGTGGGTGTGCATGTGGACAGGTGTGTGTGTGGACAGGTGGGTGTGTGTGTGGACAGGTCGGAGGTGTGCGTGTGGACAGGTGGGTGTGCGTGTGGACAGGTGTGTGTGTGGACAGGTCGGAGGTGTGTGTGTGTGGACAGGTGGGTGTGTATGTGTGGACAGGTGGGTGTGTGTGGACAGGTGGGGTGTGGGTTAGTGGCTGAGTGTGTGGATATGTGCCCGGGTAGCTGGGTGTGAGGATTTGGCTGAGACAGATGCTTCACATCCACGGGTCCCAGCAGCGCAGTGGTGGTCATCGGGGCCTCAAGCCCGCCCCACAGCCGCTGGCCGACTCAGTGCCCCTGCAAGCTCCCCACGTGGCCTCCAGTGGCGTGGGCCCCTGGCACGTGGCCTCTGAGAGGCAGGCAGGAACGGGTGTGCCTGCCTCGTGGCCCGGGGCTGCTGGAGGGGCCGGAAGGCAGGCGGGCTGCGCTGGTGGGCATCCCAGAGGTCACTGGGAGCCGGGGCGGGCGGGGCGGGCAGCAGGGCTGCCTCCAGCATCTCTCAGGGCCACGGCAATGCCCGCACCCCTGCCGTGCCCTGCCCCTCCCCCCAAGGCCTCCCCCGGACCTGCGTAGCCCTGCATCTGGGGCCCAGCCGGGTCTACACGTGTCATATCGCTGAGAGGACCGGCTCCATGGAGCCTCCACCAGCATCGCAGACCCGGTGGGGGAAGGAGTCAGGCCACGGGAAAGACCCCTGACCCTGAGCCCCATGCGTGTGCCTGGCTCTGGGCCTCAGCCGCACGCCGGTCAAGAGGGCGCGGATCTCGCACTTCCGTCCCCGCCCGCTCCTCTGGCAGCTCTGGGCTCCAATGGCCTGCTCCGCGAGAAGCTGAAGCTTGAGGGCTCCGGCCCTCCCCAGCCCCCGCCCTTTGTGCAGAGCCTGAGGCCCCTTACCCACCGCGTCCTGAAACCCCAGGGAGGCCAGAGGGGCTGCTGATTAATGAGGAAGGGGAGCGACCCGCTCTCCCGTTGCCCAGGCCAGCCCCCAGGGCCCCTGCCCTAGCGTACCTGCAGCTCCCAGGGGAGCAGGGTGGGCCCCTCATCTTGCTCCTGATGCTGCCGCGGCCCCCGCACCTATGAAGCGGTGGGGCCACGGGCTAGTGAACAGGGTCGGGGTGGGTCTCCTCCCCACATTTGGGGCATTCTCCACGTGTGGACTATGGAGGGGGCTGGGGTCCTGAAAAGGAGAGAGCCTGGTGGGTAGGGACGGGGGTAGGGGGGCTGGCAGGGAGGGTCGCAGGCCCCCTCTGTCCCCAGGCTGCTCCTTCTAGGGCCCCTGCCCGTCACACACACGCACACGCACGCACGCACACACGCACACACGCGCTATAAGTGCTGGTGCTGGGCTGGGAGGGGCCTGTCAGGAGTAAGCTCTGGGGCGGTCATGGGACCTCCCCAGCTTCTTCCTCCCCGCAAAGAGCAGCCCCGCTCAGCCCCCACCGCCCGGCTGCCCTGCCCATGGCCGGCAATGGGGGCCCACCCAGACCCCGGCCTTTCCATGTGGGCAGCAGGTTGGGTCCTGACTCTCAGAGGCTGGCCCCCACATCCGCGGTCTGGTTCGTGCTCAGATGCCCCCACCCGAGTCCCAATTCTCCTTGTAGTGGAGGGGGGCCCGGGGCCCAGAGAACCACGCCAGCTTCTGGGGGCCGTGGCTGGCAGGCGGGACTAGCGGGGAGGCCGGGCTGTGCTCAGGGTGGGGGCTGCGTCCTGTCTGTCTGTCCATTGTTCCCAGCCAGCGCGGAGGGGAGGGGCTGGGGAAGGGGGGAATGTGGGAGCAGGGGTGGGGCGGGGGAGGGCCAGACCTGTTAACAAGCTTCTTCCCAGCCCCCACCCCTCCTTGCCTCCACGGCCCTTCCCAGGCGGAAAATTCAATTAGTTTCGAGCAACTGCTTTGCTGAAGAGCCAGGGAAGGGGGTCCGTGTGGCGGCTGGGGTGTGCACTGGGGAGACGCGGGAGGCCAGCAGCCTGCTTATGTCTGCGTGTTTCTGCCGAGTCCCTGTCCCCGTGTGCCTCCATCGTGTGGCTGTGTACGTGACTCTGTGTCCCTGGGTCCTTGCGCACCTGCCTCTCTGCCCCGCACAACGTGGCCCTCACAGCCCCCCACGCCCCCACGTGTGCACCGGCATCAGCCCTGACTGCAAGCCCCCTTCCGGGCTCAACTCCAGGCTCCGGATTGTCCTGAATTGATGCCTGGCTGTGGGCAGGGTGGGTGCACACAGAGGGGGAAATACCGCCCCCGCAAACTGCAGCAGGCCACCACCCACTCTCAGGGGTGGTGTGGCCCCTCAGCTCCCCAGGCTGGGTGCCGCCTCCTAATCTAGTCCTCATATACTCTAGCCTTCTGGCCACAGGGCCTTTGCACATACCCGCCCCCCCATGCCTGCCGGCTTCCCCTTGAAGAACTCTGCCCCAGCGTGGCTCAGTCTTTGTTTTCACTCTCCGGTCACCCCTGGGCTTCACAGCAAGCAGCCAAAAGACTCCCTCTGCGAGGAAGTGGGGGTAGTCCTGCCCGGGCCTCTCTCTGTCCCTGTGCTTGGAGTCATGCTTGTAGATGTTGGCTGAGTGAGTGAAGTGCCAGGTGCACCCAGAAGTTTAGAAACACGCTTCTCTGCCAAACAAACTCCTATGCACCCCTCTATGGCCTGGCTCCCAGCACCCCTTCCTCTGGGATGCGCGGAGTGCTCAGAGGGTCAGTGAGAACAAGGCACTGCAGCTTGGCCCTCTGCCGGGGCCATCTCCGCCTGCCTCTGGGACCTGCTGTCCCCTGGCCCGCGGTCTGCCATCCTGCACCCGGTCACCCTGACCCAGCGAGGACACGGACCCCCTCCTTCCTGCTGTAATCACACTCAGGACGCACTCGGGACCCGTGGGAGAGGATCTGGTCCGTCTGCCTCTTCATGGAAGGCCTCCATGCCACCCAGGGTGCAGGGTAGGGGCCGGGGTGCCCCTCTGACCCAGTCCTTTGTCCTGGCGCCTCTGCCCCCACTGCCCAGCTGGCCTTCCCCCTCGGCCCCCGCTCCCGCTCCACTCCCCAATTCCAGGGTCTCTCTGAGGTTGTGAGGAGTGGAGGGGGGCCACCTGAGCCAGCACACAGTGGGTGCCCAGGACACAGACGGGGCGGAGGTGCACACAGACTCACAGGGAGACCGGGTGGGGGGGGGGAGGCAGCGGCCTGAGTGCCAGGGAGGGGCCTCCGCCTTCCTGAGGGACCCCTCCCAGCGGGTACAGGGCCTACTAGGGAAGGAAGGAGGTTTGGGCAGGCCAGATGCGGGGAGGGACGTGTGCAGGGGAATGTGGGCCGGCCCCTCCTCCCCCCCAGGAGGGACAGAGGCAGATGGCAGCTGGGGGGTTGAGGACAAGGGGAGGCCCAGCCAGCCCAGCCTGCGGCCCCTCCTCAGTAGCTCTGGGGGCACATCCTTCTCAAGTTCCCAGCCCCCCAGCCTGCACCAGCTGTGTGCAGCTGGGGCCTCGTCCTGGGGAAACCCAACACTGATAGGGGGGCGGGGGTGGGGGCCAGGGCGCAGCCTGCTCCCCGGTCACTGTGCATGGCCCCCCCCAGCCACTTGTGACCTCCTCATCAGTAGAGGGTGACGTGTGTGCGCACCCGAGCGGGGAGCCTGGGGGCTGACAGCACCCCAGAGAAGGCTGGAGGACGCGGTGTCCAGGGTGGGGGACCGTGAGGGGCAGGAGCAAGAAGCTGCCCAGGCCCTTCACCACCCCGGGCCCATTTTCCCTGGCTTGTCCCTGCCCTGGCCAGGCTCTGGCAGCTCCTTTCTCCCGTGGGAGCCTCCCCACCTCCCGGAGGGGTCAGGGCTGAATCCAGGACTCTGCGTGTGTCCAGGACAAGGGACTGAGGTCTGGGGAGGCAGCCACGTGCCTGATGCCACGCCAAGCAGGCTTTGCCTCTGGAGGCGGGCGCAATCCCTGCCCGAGGCTCTCCATAGCCCCCAGTGCCCACGCCTGCCCCTGCCCCACTTTGCAGACGGGGACACTGACACTCTGCCTGGGCTGTCAACTGCCCCCAGCCACGCCTGCCCCAGCTCCCCGTGTCCTGCCCGGAGCCGGGATGGTGGAGACGCGCGGTGAGGGGGCTTCCAGAGGGCTGTAATCCCGTGTCAGCAGGGCTTAGACACCTGCCCAGCCTCTCCGCGCCCTCCCCCGGGGCTGCCCGCGCATTCCTGCGCCTCTCGGCTTGCACAGGGCTTCTCCTCCTCAGCCAGAGACTGGGCCTCCTGCTCTGGGGTGGGGGGTGCTGTCTCGGCGCCTGGTCCCTGGCCAGACTTCACTCCCAAGCACAGACAGGTCCCAAGGGCCAGGCCCGTTTGCTGCCCCGCGTCCTGCCGAGGCTACCTCAGCAGATCTCGGGCGCATTTTCTGGGCATGTGTGAGGCCCGGAAACACTCGGTGCTGGGAGCAGCCAGCATGGGGTAGCGGGGGCGAGGCTGGGGAGACGGAGGCCGGAGCACTGTGGAAGGAGCCGGCAGGCAGGGTGCCCCAGGGAGAGGGCAGGGCTCCCTGCGGCCCAGGCCCTGCCTAAGGCGGTTGCGTGGCCAGGGACAGGTCGCCTCTGGGGCCTGGAGTTGAAGCCCGAGGCAGAGCCAGCATGAGGGGGCGGCCTGGCTGTGGGGGTGACTCCAATGCTCTGTCCAGGCTCCCCCCACCCTCCCCTCCCCGGCGCGGGACAGAGGCAGCCACTCTGGCCCACCACCCCACACTGTGGCCCTCGGGCCTGGCTTGGGCCAGCACGACCGCATGGACCACGTGGCTCCAACACCTGCAGGTCTCCCCCTGGGGCACCATAGCCCCCTGTCCAGTGGGTGTCTGGCTGGGTAACTCTGAGCCCCCCTCAAGCCTGGGTGTCCACGCCCAGGACCACGTACACATGAGCCACAAGGACGGAGGCTCCGCTCCACGGGCCTGGCCTGTGCCCGGCAGTGTGGGAATGCAGGGGAGAAGGTGGGGGCCCAGCACCTGCCCGCCGCCCGCCCTGCCAGCCCAGTGGGCCCCCTCCTCCTCCGCTGCCTCCTTTCAGGGTCCGACAGGCCCTTTCATGGCTGACGGATGGCAGGTCTGGATTTCCATGTCAATGGGCCGGGCTCCGCCTGGTAAGCTGGTTAACAAGCCCCCAGCCCCACTGGGGAGGCTGTGCCGGTGTTAACACAGGCCCCTTTCTCCCGGGGCTCCGTGGCCTCGCGGTTGCCATGGTGCCCTGCGTGGCCTTTTGGGCCACGGCTAATCCTTTCTCTGAGGCTTTCATCCTGGCCGCCCCACCCCCAGGCTGGTCGCCGGTAACTGGGCCTTGCCCAGCAAGGCTGGTTTCTCTGTCGGGGTCAGAGGAGGCCATAAATCCAGCCCCAGCCCTTGGGTCCTGGCATTGTCCCCGAGCCCGGTGGCGGGAAGGGACCTTTGCCAAGTGGTCAGCTCCTGTCCTGTGGAGTGGGGATGCCCTGTCCTCTGCTTGTCTGTCTCTGTCCACCCTCGAGCCTGGGGTCCTCATCTCTGTTCTTGCCCCTGCTCCCTCCGTGCTGTTCCAGCCACAGTGCCTTTGCCCCAGCCGTTTGTGCTCTCGTCTGGAACATTCTTCCCCGGGCATCGCCCCACCCGACCCCCTTCAGATCTCCAGCAGACTGCCACCTTCCCCAGGAGGCCACGGGCCCTACGCCTCCCGCTCCTGTCCTGGCTCCGTTTTCCCCTTCGCCTCATGCCTTCCAGCGAGCCGCGAGGACCCCGTGTGCCGCCCTCCTTCCGCCCAGACCACCAGCTCCACAAGGGACGCCGCCGGCCCGTGGCAAGGGCGGGCACTCTGCATGAAAGACTGGACGGCTCTCGGCTCAGAGAAGGGGCATCTGAGCCCCAAGGACACACAGCATCGAGAGGCAGAGGAAGTCCCAAGTCTGGGCTGGTCTGACTCTACGCTTGAGGTTTTCACTGAGCCCAGAATCGCACCACAGAGACCACCTTTCCTTTGTCCTCAGAAGCCAGAATCCCGGAGTCCTGGAATCTCCGGGCTCCATCAGCCTGGCCTCCAGTCCCAGGCGTGGTCCCCACAGCTCCCCCCCTGCTTACATGCATCCAGCGACGGAGAACTCACCACCGGGGGTGTCGCCCGTGAGAAAGTGCCCAGTTGTGGGCTCCGGCTCAGACGGCAGGGAAGCTTAGCTCCAGTGGACGTTGCCTGGGGCTCCTGGTCCTGGGGTGAGCATGCCTTGTAGCTGGCACACGGGGAGACTGACCCCTCTCTCCTCCCCATACGGCACAGATGCTGATGCTGGCCATGCTCTTTGGAGCCACTGGATCCACTTTACAGCTGTGAAAACGGTCTTAGGAGGACGAGGCTGGAGCCTCACTTCCGACCCCAAGACCTCCCCCAGGTCCCCTGGCAAAGCGGCAACGGCCAGGCCCCACTGCCTCTGGGGGAGGGACCCACGCTGCCATGACCGATTTCTGAGCCTCAGTGCACCCAGCGGGGTGGACGCAGAGGGCGCTCGTAGGGGCTCGCGGCCCAGGCCGGGCCCACCCACTCCCACCGCCAGGGCCACGGGGGCTGCCCAGATTCCTGCCCTGTGCAGGCCTGGCCCCGGGCAGCCCCCGACGGTGGGAGCCATATGGAGCAGGCCTGAGCCATGCTGGGGGTGGGCGGACAGCGGGGCAGGGATGGGGTGAGTGAGGCCGAAGCGCGGAGGGCACGGAGGTGCATTGTGGGGGGCGCAGTGAGAGAGGCCAGCAGGGGAGGACGGGGTGCGGGGGGCCCGCCAGCCTCCAGGCAGGGACAGGAGAGGCTGCGCCGACCAGGAGGGCAGCCCCCGCCTCACAGGGCAGCAAGGGGCCCCTCCATGTGGGGAGGGACTGCTGGGGTCCTGTGAGAAGGAAGGGAAGTGGAGGTGGGGAGGACCGGCGGGGAAGCCTCTGTCCGCCATGCGCGTGGGCGAGAGCAAGATTCCAGAACTCCCCAGGGAGGCCGAGGAAGATCCAGCCTTGCGGCTGCACCGTTGGGACTATGGCTGTCCCCACCCTGTACTTCCTGCCCCCCTCCTGCCAGGGGCCCTCAGCGGACACGGCATGAGCGTCGGGCCCCTCCTGCCATCTGGGAGACATCACAGCCCAGAGAGGACAGGAGACCTACCCAGCGCCATCCGGCGAGAACCCGGGACCGTCCGCAGAGTGAATGAGTGAGCGCAGGAGTGAATGACGGTCCTGCTGGAGCGCCCTGGCGGAGGGCAAGGCGTGGGCACGGGCAGGCCTTCCCGCTGCCCCGGCGGCTGCAGTGGGGGGCACGCACCAGCGGTGGTGGCGTCCCCTGCCCCCAGTTCGGGCTTGGGGTGGAGGTGGCCAAGACAGCCGTCCTGCAGGGCCGCTCACGGAGGCCGGCAGGGGCCCCTCGGGGGGCACACAGGTCTGCCACTGTGTGGGCGCCCAGGCCCGGAGCAGTGCCGGTCGGTGCGAGTCGGGGCAGGCCCGCCCACCTGGGAGCAGGCTCAGCTCTGCGCCTGCAGGGCGGGAGGCCCCCTGCCTGTCACTCTGCCTTCCTGTCTTCATAACCCCCAGCCTTAGCGCCCCCCCCCCCCACAAAGCCTGGCCCACCCGACGGCTCCTTAGCACCAACCAAACCTGGGGGCTTCGTTCTGAGGTTTGCCCTCCCTGCCTCAGTTTCCCAACTGGCATCATGCAGGTCGAGGCAACCCCCTTACGGCGTGGCTGTGGGGACCGAGAGGGAAACCCCATGAGGGGTGCAGGGCCGGTGGGGGGTGTCTCGCTGGAGAACCAGAGCTGGGGAGGCCACGGCTCTGGAATGAGGCAGGTCTGGGCTCAAACTTCTGCTCCTGGTTTAAAAACATCTACCGAGCGTGACTCCATGTCTGGGCCCAGCGACTGGGGCTCTGGGGTCCATGGTGCAGCAGGAAGGGCCGGCAGGGCTGGCAGCCACCGTGGCAACAACCCCGTTGCATGCCAGGCCGTGTGCGGTGGCTCACACGGCCCTCACCACGCCCTGTGGAGCGGGCCCTCTAAGTATTCCAGTTTACAGTGGGGAAACTGAGGCACAGAGCGGTTATGCAACTCACCGGAGGTCACCCGGCTAATACTAAGCAGAGCCAAGATGTAAATGCCTTGTAGCGGGCTCCCAGGCGCGGTAAACACGCGGAGTCTCCTTGAGCAAAGCATCTAGCCCCTCCCAGCCTCAGTTTCCCACACTAACCGGCCGGAGACAGACGGAGGGCAGGTGTAACATAGAAGCGGGAAGTGGCTGCTGGAGCACCTAGTGTGGGCTGTGGGGCCCCCACTTCATCAAGCCTCCCTTCCAGTTCGGGCAAAACGGGGTCTTGACCCGGCAGCTGAGGAGGGCAGGCCCCTCACTGGGGGAGTGTTTTCAGCACCCAACTGGCCAGCCGCAGCCTGAGCCAGCGGACCCCAGATGGGGCCGCAGGCCCCCAACCATGGCAGGCCGGGGGGTGTGGGGCCGGCCCAGGGGGTGGGCCCCGGGGTCCTGGGAAGGGGCAGTGGGGGGTTCGCTGCGGACACAGTGCGGCCCCGCCCCCTGGGAGATGAGGAGCTGGCATCAGAGCCAAGCCGGCCCAGCCACCCCCGCAGCCAGACGGCCACCCCACCTGCCCGCCGGCCTCACCAGTGGCCCCTGGGGAGTGGCCCTCCCTCTGGCTCCACAGAGATGAGGACGGGCAGAGACAGAGGAACCGGCTGTGCGGGACACCTGAGCCCAATGACCAGGCCTCCCAGGGGGCAGCCGCCAGGGGGCTGGGAGGCAGAGCCGCGGCTCGTTCCCACCGCCTGCCCCCCGAGGGCCCGGGAGGAAGCAGGTCAGTCGGTGGTGGGCCAGCTGGAGCTGGGTCTGCCCCCAACCCGCTGCTGCGAGGCACGGAAGACAAGGCTGGGCACCTTCTGGCCTCAGTTTCTGAGTCTGTGACCAGGGGCGCTGTCCCCTCCCGGGGTCCCTGGGAACAAGGCAGGCACGCAGGACCATCTGCACACATGGGCGGCAGAGACCCAGAGCAGGCCCCACGGGCCAGTGCTCGGGGCCAAGGATGCCACCCTCCGCATGGGGGCCCGGGGACCCGGCTTTGGTCCGGGCTGTGTCACCCCCCCGCCGGGTGAGGCCACACCAGGCTTCCACATCGTGTACAAGGTGTGTTGGAGGATCAGGTGAGCCCGTGTCTTGGCACAGGTGAGTGCCAGACGGAAGGCGCCTTCCGGTCGTTGGAGCAATCACGGCGGGGCAAGTACTGGGCCTTGCTGGCCCGGGGCCTGGTGGCCACTTGCCCGCTGCTCATGCCCAGACCTGAGGCTGAGACAGAGATGTGCTTCTAGTGAGAAGGCCCAGCAGAGCACTGGGTGTTGGGGGGTGCTGGCCCCCTATCCTTGTGCCAGGCAGGTGCCTGGGGCCCCCAGAACAGGCCGGGGGCACAGAGGCAGGCCACCTGTCTGTCCGTCCATCCCGTGCAGAGGAGGGGGCCACAGGCTGCCCACTCTCGATGCGGCCACCCCCACGTCCACCGTCAGGCAGGCTCTCTGCCCCTCCTAACTCACCCATGTCAGGGGGGCCCCCATGGCCTGAGGCTGCTCTGATGAAGGGCAGAGGGAAGGTGCGGCCTCCCAGATCACTGGCATTTAGGGTGTATCGGGTTGAATGGTGCCCCCCCCCCAACAAAGATAGGTTCAAGTCCTACTCTCTAGAACGTGCAAAGGGACCTTCTTTGGAGAAAAGATCTTTGCAGATATAATTAAATCAACGGTCTCAGGATGGGGTCATCCTGGGTTTAGGGCGGGCCCTGAATGCAATGACAGGTGTCTATCTAAGAAGAGGGGAGGACACAGAGGTACAGAGGGAAGGCCAGCAGGGCCAGCAGCTCCCGGGGGCCGGGAAAGGGGCCTCTGGAGGGAACACCCCTGCCTGCACCTTGATCGCGGACTTCTGGCCTCCAGAACTGAAGCACAGTAAGTATCTATTTTAAGGCAAGTTTGCAGTAATTTGTTACAGCAGCCCCAGGACACTAATGTCGGGGGAAAGGGGGTGTGAAAAGGCTCATCTCCCAAACCCGGGTGGCTGGGGGAGGAGCAGGGGCCCAGCAGGGGGGACGGCTTGGGCCGGCCCTCCCCCAACAGCCTCTGGGGACACGAGTCCCACAGACCCCTGCCCCAACTTGGGTCCACAGCCCATTGGCCCAGGTGAGGCTCACAGCAGACCGGGCCTCCTGGGCCCACAGGACCGGCCTGGAGCTCCTCCCGAAGCCCAACCACGGGTCCCTCCCAACGGCCACCTTCCCACAGACTGGTCCCCCTGATAGGGAGCCTTCTTCCTTCTCTCTCCTCAAGTTCTAGCTCCTCCAGGACAGACATCTCCCTGTGGCCGGCCCAGCCCTCACCCATCCACCCCGGACAGGCCATCCCTAACATGACCTCCATCTGAGACCCGATCCGTTGCCCACACAGCTCCGGCTCATGGGATATGCCGCATGAATGCCCCATGACGGGTGGGCAGTTGGTCAGGGGGCCTTGGTCGGCCCCAGTGCCTTTGCACCTGCTGTTTCCTCTGGCATCTGCCCACATGTCGCTTCCCCCATTCTCTCCTTGACTGTCCAGCCCAGGCGTGTTCCCTGGTCAGCTCAATCTCCGTCCCTTTCCTATATTTTACCCTGCTGATCCTGATGTGAGCTACATCGGCTCGTTTACTCTCTGTTGGTCCCCAGAATACCATGAACCCAGAGGGTAAGCCTGGGTCTGTCTTGCTCCCGTTCTATCTCCAGGGTCCATCATAAGGCCTGCAGCCTCCATATGCTGCCAGCTACCTGAAGGGGAGGATTTGGGGGCTGCTCAGGAGGACTGTGAAGGTGGGGTGACCTGAGGATTCCCCAGCAGGAGCCCCCAGCTGTCTGCCCAATGCCCGCCTCTTGGCAACCTCAGTATGGGCTACCTCTGGGCCCCTAACCTCTCTCTGTGTGTCTGGAGGGTTTGCCAGGCCTGGCCCCACCTGGAGGATGCACCAGCCCTGAGTCCCAGAACCAGGCTCAGCAGGGCCCAGAGTCGCTGTCCAGATAGAAGGATGCTCTGGAATCAGTGGTCCAGGGAGGGTCTGTGGCTGCCCAAATCAGGAGGGTGCTGAACAGGAGGAAGGTTCCCCAGCATCCTGCCCTCTCTCTCCAGGGCTGGCCGTGTGCCCTTAAGCACACCCTGCCATCTCGCAGCCCCCAGCCCCTCCTGAAGACAATGAGGACATGGGGACTGCATCAGGGAAGTAGGGACTCTGCCCGGGGGTGCCGGGGACCCCAAGAGGGTCTCAGCCTGCCCCTGGGTGCCACACTCAGGCCCGTGGGGCAGGTGGAGGGAGACCCCAGATCTTCAGCTCGCTCTGGGGACAGCAGGAGCCTCAGAGGCCAGGGAAGGCCCTGGAGGAAGTGCTGGGAGAGGGTTGGGATGAACTCTGGGGGAAGCTGACTCAGCCTCCACAAGCCCCACTTCTCCGGCAGCGCCTTCCTGGTGGGGCCAATCTTCCGTCCAAATTGCCGCCACCAGCCGGACAGGAAGTGCGTGGCGGGGCGCGCCCTGGCCTCGGCCTCCCACCTTGGCCGGGCCGCCTCTCTGGGGAACAAGGCTGAGGCCAGCCCAGCTGACTCCCCGTTTCCAGGCCTGCAGCTGTGCCGGAGGGAAGGAGCCGGCTCGGGCCCCAGGGCCCGCTCTGCGTGTGTGTGCACACACTCACCCACGCGTCCTCTGCACACGCTCACGTGTGCTCTCCGGCTCACGCCTGCAGCACCTCACCCCTGAACGCAGGCTTCCCCGCACGTGTGAAGGTGTGCACATAGCCTCACACTGGAGGACTTGAGTCTGGGGCACCGAGACAGTACTCGGGGCCTCTCTCTGCCGGGCTGGCCTCAGCCTTGCAGACTTGCACGGTGGCCCCGATCTGCAGGTCCTCGCGACTGCCGCTGAGGAAGGGGAGGGTGATGGAGAGGCGGCATGCTCAGGCCCAGGCAGCCGGGGGCATGCTACCCGCCCTCCTCATTCCCACACTGGATCCCTCAGGGAAGAAATGCCGGGCCTGGAGGTCAGCTCCTGAAAGTGGCAGCCTGCTGCCCTCTCTCCCTGCCCCACCTCTGCTTTCTCATCACACCAGCAGGGCCTGGACTGTGGCTCTGCCAGCAGAGGACAGCCTTGCAATCTGAGCTGGGAGCTGGGCAGCACTTTGCCAACGGGACTAGAAAGGGGCGGAAGAAAGCCTCCGGAGAGGTGGTGGGCAGCCGGGGAAGCGGGAGGGCCGCCGGGCACATGTGTGCGTGCGGATGGGGCACCGACCCAGGGGAAGCGCCTGAGCTCAGCCCGCGCTCTGCTCACCAGACTGCGCCTTTCCCCAAGCAGGGCACGAGGTGCCTGGCAGGGTCTGAGGACCCAGCCTGCCTGGCCGGAGTCCCCGCTTCCCCAACACCCTGTGGGGACGCGCGGTCATATGTACCTGCACGTGCTCTGGCCCTAGAGGGTGCCGGGTCGGCCCCCAGGCCAGGGCTCCTGTGGGCAGGGAGGCGCATCCCTGTCTGGCTCACGGTTCCCCTCGGTTCCCGGGCTGTCACAATGGCCACACAACAGGGCCCCCAGGGATGGAACCTAATCTCGGGCTATTGAAGACCTAAAAGCCATGGCCCCTGCCCCTAGCCCGCAGACGGCCCCGCCCGGGACATCTGATCCACCGCCACCCTCGCCTCAAAGGACACTGTCTCCCCAGGGCCCCCCGCCCCCCTGGCTTGGACAGGGAGGGAAACTGGGTCACCGGGATAGAGTGACAACAGTGGCCGGCAGGGATGACACTGGAGTGGGGGCGAGGGCCAGCCCCTGAGGATGCTCCAGGCCTGAGGAGCTGCCCCAGGGCGCCCGGCCCTCGGGGGGCCAGGGAGAGTGCCCTCAGAGCCCCACAGAGGGCCTAAAGTTTGGGGGGAACAGCAGAGATGAGAAACTGCCTGCCTAAGACCAGCACATTGTGTTGGGGGTGGAGCTGAGACTGGGGACCCTCCCTTCCCCCACATCGAGAGGGGCCCAGAGGCCACCCTGCTCCCCGCCCCTCCTGGAGCAGGCTAGCCAGCCAGCCATGCTGCCCCCCTCCCCTGGGGTATGCCCAGCTCCTGCTTGGTTTCCCGGCCTTCAGTGTCAGGCCTGGCCAGGAGCTACTTCTGGGAGCAGAGAGCCAGTCCTTTGCTGGCTGTGGTCCATTCAGCATCACCACCCTGCCTCTGAGCCAAGCACCGCACCCTCCTGCAGACCCCGCCTGGGGGTCCTGGAGCTCGGCGCTGCTGGGGATCCACGGGAAGTTTGAGCCTGCAGATTCTTGCTCTCCGGGGGTGGCTGGAGATGCATGCTCACTGCTGCGTGGCCTTGGGCAGGACCCTGCCTCCTACCTGTGAAATGGCCTTAGCCCTTAATGCCCCTTCGTAGGTCTAGCAAGTTCTTAGCTCTGTTCTGGGTGTGTGCGGGGGGGCTGGGAGGGACCCAGGAATAGATAAGAGGGAGTGAATCTGGGAGGCTTCTCCCAGGAGGTGGCCGCTGAGTGGGGAGAGGCTGGGACAGAGGGGCTGAGCCTTCCAGGCGAGGAAGTTGGGGGCTGGTGGGCAGGGAATGCCAGGGGCAGGGCCAGCCCTCCCAGGAGGGGAGCGGGGAGGCAGGGATGCTGTCAGACCAGGAGCCCGTTTCCAGGATTAGGGGGCCAGCCCTCGTGTGCATCCAGGACCGCAGGGCCCACCCCTCAGTGAGCCCGCGGTTCCCGGGCATAGAATAGGCCTAGAATTATGATTCACCTCCCACCTCAGGCGGCCACGGAATCTGGCCTTCAAGATGGTCTAGAGGGCCGGCCGGCTTTAGCCCTGCCTGCTGGACATTGGCCTCATGGAAAAAGCTGCCTAGGAGAAGAAAGGGGCCGCTGGGCTCTCGCTGCCTGATGTCGCTGTCTGGTGCAGTGGCCACCCAGACTGACCCCAGAGCGGCCTGGGGCATGCCTACGCTGCCCGTTCCTGCAACTTCCTGTGGCCATGGGGAGATTTACGGCCTGGGCGGCCTGGAGCCAGGTCCCCCCCCGACCCTGGGTGCCCCGGGGAGGGTTGGGTGCCAGACAGGAGGGTGCTTGGGAGTCCACTTGGGCCTTTTGCTTGTCAGTACTGACCCAAGCATGTTCCAGAACTGGGGTGGGGGCCCCCCAGGCGGACAACCCCCCCCACCGCTGTGTGACCCAGGCCAGCTCACTTCCCTCCCTGAGCCTCAACTTCCTCATTTGCAAAATGAGAGCGGGAGACACGCCCTGCTAAGCCTGTCACCCTGGGCCCCCCTTCCCCTCCACTTTCCTGCCCCCCCAAACCCCCCCCCTGCAGTTGGCAGAGCCGGCTGGGGTGCCCTCTCTCCAAGGCCTGGTCGGCACAGGGTGGCACAGCTTAGGGGCTGTGGGAGAGGGGTGGGAGCCTGTGTATTTGAGGGCAGGAGCTTTGGGGAGGCCCCCCAGTGTGGGGGCAGGAGGAGGGGGGCCCCCCCGGGAGCTTAACCTGGCAGGCGCTTCAGCAGTTCCGTCTGCTGCTTCTGTCAATACGAGCCTTCCTGTTTTGGAGATTAAACCTCGGCTGAGCAAACAGCTTTCAAGGAGGCCCCTCCCTGCCACCTTCCCAAACCCAGGCCAGGCCAGAGCTAGAACCACCTGGAGGCTGGGCGGGGGGAGGGGGGGGTGACAGGGTCCAGCTCGGCCGTCCCCAACCCCCGGCCCAGGGCCACAGGGCAGGCGGCCCCGCCCAGCCCCCCGCCCCCACTGAGCTCTCCGAGGCCACCGCACCAGATGCCCCCTGTGTCATCCTTCCGCTCCCGGGCTGGCGCTCTGTCCCAACAGCCCTGCCCACGGCATCCTCTGCCCTCACATAACCTCCTGCAGGAGCTGGAGAGCAAGCTGCTCCTTGGGCCCTCACCGCCGGGCACAGGCCTCCCTGGGGGCGGGGGCACCGCAGGAGAGCCACCCCGAGCGCCCCACAGGGGCCCGTGCCACAGGAGCGAGGCCCATCACCTCGCCGGCCGTTCTTCCCCTTGGCCCACCGGACACGGCGGGCTGGGAAGTTCTTTGTCTGGGGCCTGTCTTAGACGGCCCGGAAGCGGCCGCAGCCCCCTCTCTCCTGCCCCGCCAGGGCCCACCTACCCTTGAGGATCCTTGCCCTGCCCTCCTGCAGGACCCCTCCCTGGACTAGCTTTCCTGTTGGGAGCCACGCGAAGAAACGAGGAGCGAAAGCAAAGCCCTGGCCGCAGGACACAAGGCCTGGAGGGATGGACGCCTGTTGTCTCAGCTGGACCTTCTATAAGGCCGCTCGAACCACATCATTTTTGCTCACAGACCCTTGGTGGCTCCCCATGGCCTCCCCTGCCTGACCCGGAGCCTGGACTTGGAGGCTCCTGCTCCCCAGCTTCATGTCCCACCGCTCTGGGAACCACCCTACCACCAAAGTGCACCACCTCTCCAGACCCCTCTGGGCGGCACCCCTCCCCCGCCTTCCCACCCACCTCTGCCTGCTGAGCCTTCGAGCTACCGATCGATGGTCACCATCTTTCCCTGGAATCCTTGCCTGAAGTGCTCTACTCCCAGCCCCAGCACACAATGGATTACCCCTGGCCCAGGCCCCGGGCACACTTGAGCTTGACCCATCTTCCAACCCCGACCACGCTCTACCTGTTTGGAGGACACCCGAGAGCCTGAGGAAGACTGTGAGCTCCCTGCGGCCAGGGCCTCTGTCTGAGTCACCCCCTCAACTACCCGAGAGCCGAGCAGAGCCGGGGGTGGAGAAATTGCCCCGTTTCCTGTTGAACGGTTGGGTGAAGTGGACAGATGGATGGACAGATAGACAGGTGGAAGGATAGGTCCCGTGGTGCTGGCTTATCTCTTTGTGGATGTGATGGCCACTCCTGGGCATATAACTTTGCCCAGGCCTCACTTCCAGGGCAGCCGAAAATAGATGTCAATGCCATGTCCTTCTCCACCCCGTGTGTGGGGAGACTTACTCCTGACTCAGCAACAGTCCTGTTGCAGAGAAGGAGCCTGAGGTCAGGGAGCTACGGAGATGAGGCCAGGATCATGCAGTGAGCAGGGCACCTTCTGAGCCAAGACTCAGATGCCCACTACCTCCATCCGGTCAGGAGCCCCTCCTTCCACCGCCCCCAGGCTCTGGTCCCGCTGACATGGACAGTGTCAGGACTGGGGCGAGGGGTCACGCCTGGGGCCTGGCAGGCACCAAGACAGCCACGCCCCACCCCGTGGCCACAGCACAAGCTAGCCATTCTTGGCAAGACAAAGGCTGCCTGGGGCAAAGTGGCTCTGGTATCTCCCCAGTGGGTGCCTGGCCTCTGTAGGATGTCAGTCATGTGTGCTCATGGC
Source organism: Eumetopias jubatus (assembly GCF_037043125.1). Classification (NCBI taxonomy): domain Eukaryota; kingdom Metazoa; phylum Chordata; class Mammalia; order Carnivora; family Otariidae; genus Eumetopias; species Eumetopias jubatus. Next base: position 109,470,088 of record NW_028274818.1, on the reverse strand, counting down.
CAGGGCCCTGCTTCTGGGGGCTGCAAATCAGATTAGCCCCATCTGGCCCCTGCGCAGAGCCACCAGGAAGAGACGCAGCTGCCCCATGGTCGAGAGACGCCCCCTCCTCGACTGGCTGTGGGGTCAAGGACATGCCTTTTCTATTCTCTGGACCCCCATGTCCAAAATGCAAGATCAGGAGTTTGAGTGAGACTTTAGAAGCCTTCAGGCAGTGGTGTTTGGAAACGCCCCAATGCAGGGTGGGCACACAGTATATGGTCACTGAGAACTTCAAGGGGCATCAGCCCCTGCCACCCACCACAGCTCTGCCTTCTGGCCTCATCCCCGTTCCAGCCCAGAGTGCAGTGGGCAGCCATGCCTCCTTACCCTGAAACCCACATTCCCCGAGGCTGGGTGCTCGGGGGAAAGAGGCAGGGGTGTTCCCTCGAGCCTCTGTATGTCTATATATCTACATCTCTCCATCCCTCCATCCATCTGTCCATCCCTCCACCCACCCAGTCTGTTCACCCATCCATCCATCTGTCCATCCATCCACCCGCCCAATCTGTTCACCCACCCATCCACCCACCCATCCATCCATCCATCCATTCGTCCATCCATCTGTCCATCTACCCACCCACCCAGTCTGTTCATCCATTCATCCACCCACCCAGTCTGTTCATCCATCCATCCATCCGTGATCTAACAAATGTTTCTCAAGTACCTAATATGTGCCATGTATTTTTCTAAGCACTGGGGCACAGTCCCAAATGACACAGTGTTTCTGCCCTCATGTAGCCAGCATCTTAGCACCTTCCCAGCCATCCATAGACATCCCTCTGTCTTTTTGTCTTTCCATCTATCTGTCCATTCCCTTTACTCATCTGTTCAGCCAGTGTTTACTGAGCACCTACTTTGGGACAGGCACCAATGAGGATCACGGTGTGGCCGCTGTCCTTACAGGGCTCCCAGGCTAGCTGGGGAGGCAGGCAAGGACATGGGCAGTTATAATCTCATGTGGTCAGCACTAGGATGGGGGTGGATACCACTGGGGCTTCGGGAGGACTTCCTGGAAGAGGTAGCACTTAGCTGACCTTGAAGGGTATCCCCTGAAGCCTTACTCAGCCACCAAGGCCAAGGGCCCTGGCCACTCCGACCACGCCAGGCCCCGGGGTTCAAGCCAAAGGGCCAGGCCACCAGTGGGCCATTGGCTCTCCATGCCTGCAGAGTACCAGCCCGGGGTGGGTAGGGCAGGGCAGGCAGCAGCCACACCCTATTACAAAGTCAAGTGAAGTGCTGAGCTCCACAGAGAGAGGGAACTGGCCCAAGACCACACAAAGCGTGGCCTGGGGGTGAGGGGCTCCGGGCAGAGCTGGCGTGCAGGCGGGCCGGCCGGGGGCTCCATTCACAGCTGCAGGCTGTCTATTCTTCTCGTGGGGGCAGCGCCCGCCCCAGCTGCAGTAATGGGAATCAGCTGCCGCCGCCGCCGGCTGCACCCTCTCCCTCCTGCCATGGGGCCGGCTGCACTGGGCTTCTGAGCCAAGCCCTCTTCGTTACCTTGCCTCTTGCCAGCAGGACTCTTTGTCCAGAAGCTTCGGGGCCTCTGTGGCCAGGCCACTCATTGCCTGCGAGGGGGCTCACGGGCACCCTGGCATCTAGAAGGCTCTGTTACTGCCAGGTACCCTCCCACGCCCTCCAGGCAGCACGGGGTGGGGGGTGGGGGGCAGGCACCCTCATGTCCGTCTGTCCGGTGGGGCTCCGCGAGGCCCAGCTTTTCCTGCCATCAGCTCTCATAGAGGCAGAGGCTTCGGTCTCTGGGCTCGGCCGCTGGGTTGGAGAAGGCTTGCTCTGGGAACGTGGAACAGGCCTGCTTCGGATGACTTCCTGCGAGTTAACCAGTCACCCGTTGTGTCTCCGGGATCTTCCCAGAAAAGAGACAGTCCAGACGAAGCCAGCCTCAATGTCCCCAGGAGCTTCTGGAGAAGCAGCTTCCAGAAACTGGTAGAACCGACTCCATCCACAGGAGGCCCCAGGCTGAGCCCCGGCAGGAAAAGCAGGCCCGAACTCAAGTGGGGGCACCATACTGCCTCCGAGCCTGATGGGGGGGGGCAGAGTAGGGCCTCATGGTCATGTGGGCCCCCTTTCCTTGGCCACCTCTCTATACACCTTCAATGGACAGCTCTGAAGCCGTTCAGCCACCTGCTGCCCAGGAGCCCCACGGACCCACGTGCCTGCTTGTGTGACGATTTGCCCATGAGCACCTTGTAAAGTGGACGGCAGTGTTATCCTCATGCTACGGGAGGAAAACTGAGGCTCACAGCAGGAACATCCCAGGTCTGAGGTCTGGGAGCAGAGAAGGGGCCCCTCTGGGTTTGTAAGGCTGGTGGGCTGGCTCCAGAGGGGTCCCCAGCCCCTGTGCTGTGCTGGGGCCTGCCTGCAGCCCGCGCTCCCAGCCCCCTTCCCCAGGACCCTAAGGCCCCCCAGGAGCTTCCTGGCAACCTGGTCAGCCCTCCCCATCCCCTCTGAGCTCCCCATTTCCTGTCCTGAGCCCAGCACCTCCCCTTCCCCCAGGGCTCGCTGGCTGGCTTTTTGGCTCAGTGGGTCCCTGGTGGGGGGAGCCTTTGGGCCTAGGGCAAGGGCAGGGGAGGAGAGTGCCCTAGGCTTGGGGAAGGGGGAGAGGGGAGCTAAGCCGGCCACCCCCTTACAGTTTTTAGACCTCAAGGAGTCACCACGAAATTCCATTCTCCTGACAGCAAAGAAACTGAATCACTCTTGCCAAAGCCCACGGCCCCCACAAGAATGCTGTAAAGCTTTGTCCGGCTGTTCCCAGACAGGCAGCCACACCCGGGACCCCCGCTCCCCGAGCCTGGCTGCAGAGAGGCGCAGGAAAGCCCCCCCCAGGCTGGACTGGTCCCGCTCTGTACAGGTGCTCCCTCTCCTCGCTCCCCGCGTGCAAGGCAGCAGTGCACCGAGCTTCACCTTGCTTTCTGTACAATGGGCAGCCTGGAGCCGGGCCACAAGTCAGGGAAAGCAAGGAGTGCCACGTCCTCGGCAGGGCCTTGTCAGGTGGGTGTGTGGGGTACCACGGCGGTGTGCTGCTTCCCCTTGACCTCTCAGAGAACAGTCAGCATCTAGGGGGTACCAAGTATGGATGCCACTGACCTGAATCCCAGGTGCGGCGCACAGCTCATGCAAAGATTTTGGGGCACAATGGTGCTCGGGCTGCTGGGGAATGGGGAGGATTGCAGGGTTCAGCAAGAAATGGGGCTGGGAATAGGTAGACACCAGGCCAGGATTTGAACTCAGAGCAATGGGGAGCCATGGAAGATTCTGAGTGTGTGTGTGTGTGTGTGTGTGTGTGTGTGTGTGTAGGGAGTGGGGTATGATTAGAACCGTCTGGTTGCAGAGTGCAGAATAAAACAGCAGGTAGATGGGCGACAGGGAGACCAGGGTGGAGACTGCCCAAGACGTCCAGAGGAGAGATGAAGGTGGTGGAGGGGCCTCCTTCTAACAATAGCCCAGATCTGAGATAGATGGGAGTTGGTGGTGGGGCAAGGGACATGGGGACTTCAGACTTGAGGCTGGGCTGGGGCTCAGCCTACTGTTTGGGGGCAGCCCATGCAGCCATAGGGAATTTTTCTCCCCTGCCCACCCCCACCCCTCCAGCTGCCTCCAGGCCCTGAGGCTGGGCTGATGGGGGAGGGGTTTATGGCAGGAGGTGACACCACGGGAGACTTATCACTTGGGCACAGCCAGGACCATCTGCTCAGGCATCTGCCTGCCTGAGGTGGTGCCTGCTAATTACCTGGGGTGGGGGGGGAGCAGGAAGAGGCCTGGGAACCACTATCCTCCATCACACCCCATGACAGAGGGGCTGGAGGAGGGCCCCAGGACCCTAGGAGCAAATGGGCCACAGCCTCCCTGCTCCCGGGTGGGGTTGGGCAGACATCTACGCAGTAACTCCTTACAGAGCACCTACTACGTTCCAGCCCTGTTCTGCACTTGACCTTTGCGGGGGGCAGACATCTCTACCCAGTAAATCCATACAGAGCACCTACTACGCCCTGTTCTCCTGAACTTGACCTTCAGTGCAGGAAGGGGGACCCATTGCAGGCAGAGGGCTAAGGGCTGTGAGGAGAACTGGCCTGTGGGCAGAGTGAGCGCTGAATGGGCCTCCGGGCCCTGGTGGTCGCAAAGGGCCTCCCGAGGAGGGGATGCCACAGCCGAGAGGGAGGGGAAGGAGGCTCAGCCAAGCGGAGAGCCGCCCCCAGCTGCGCTTCCGGAAGATGCTGAGGGCAGGGAGCTCAGACCCTGATCCCGCGCCAGGGGGCCCCCTGGTCACTTCCGGGCCCCTCACCCTCACCCCGGCTGCTGGCGCGCATTCCTGCCGCCCCTGCTCGTGCGGTGGGCCGGCCCGGCCCGTGGGAAGGCCTGGGGGTGGGGGCCGCCGTGTGCCGGGGAGGCGGGGCGGGGGCACAGCTGGGCCACATCTGGCCTGAGCGCAGAGGGACCAAATGGGACAGAAAGCAGCCTTTCATCCCGCGAGGGGCGGGGCGACTTCAGTTTCTTCTCGCCACGGGGCGTCCGGAGGACTTCGGGGACCGGCTCCGCACCCCCGCCGCCGGGCTGGAATTCGAGGAAATTAGCTCGGGGCGGGGGTGGGGGTTAGGGCGCTGAAGGTGGAATTTAATACAGGTGCTTTCTCGGTGGAAACACGTGTCCCTGCCCGTGGCTCGGCGGGGGGGAGGGGGGCTCAACAACTCCTCAGCATTAATCACCGCTGCCTTAGGTGCGCTCAGGTCCAGTTAGGCGCCGCCCCCTATTCTTGGCACGCACCACCGCAAGGGGAGGACGCCGGGCTTGGGGAGGGGCAGTGCACCGCAGGACTGCGGAGCCTGAAGCCCCCGTGCCAGAGCACCGGTCACCGCGCCGAGGGCGCGCCCTTCCGCGTGCCAGACGCCCCATGCGGCCCCCGCCGGCGCTGGCCAGCCTGGCTTCCCCTTCGGGGCCACCGGGGCGGGCCGGGCCCAAGGCCCCACGCCCCTCGGCCGCCCGCGGGGGACGACCTGGGCGGGGCGTGCACGTGCTCACAGGGGGCGGGGCGGCAGTGCCCGCCGGGCCTTTCCCAGACCCCCGCCGCGGCCCCACGTGGGCGCTGCGACTCTCGGGGGGCGACCCGCGCGAGGTCCCGCCCCAGGGCCCCGGAGCCAGTGAGAGCGCGGTAGGGGCGGGGCCTCGCGGAGGACCACGCCCCCAGAGGGCGGAGTCCGGCGGGGAGGTTTAAGAGCGCGGCGCGCGGGCAGTGGACAGCTGAACGCGCCGCGGGACCCGGGATCCTCGGCGCCGGTGTGCGGGGCGGGGCAGGGCAGGGCGCACCGGGCAGGGCGCGCCGGCGGCCGCCACCCCACCATGCTCAAGCGATGCGGCCGACGCCTGCTGCTGGCGCTGGCGGGCGCGCTGCTCGCCTGCCTGCTGGTGCTCACGGCCGACCCGCCGCCGCCCCCTGTGCCCGCAGAGCGCGGCCGGCGAGCGCTGCGCAGCCTGGCGGGCCCCGCGGGGGCGGCCCCGGCGCCCGGGCTGGAGGCGGCGGCGGCGGCGGCGGCGGCGCCCGCTGCGCTCGCTCGCGAGGTGCACAGTCTGTCCGAGTACTTCAGCTTACTGACTCGCGCGCGCAGAGACGCGCGCCCACCGCCCGGGGGCGCTCCCCGCCCCGCCGACGGCCACCGGCAGCCCCCGGCCGAGTCGTTGGCGCCCCACGACGTTTTCATCGCGGTCAAGACCACCAGAAAGTTTCACCGCGCGCGCCTCGATCTGCTGCTGGAGACCTGGATCTCGCGCCACAAGGAGATGGTGAGCCCCCACGGCCTGGGCGGGGTAGGGGGGTGCCGTTTTGTGCAGCCGGTGGCAGTATCCGATGGGCGTCAGGCTGCACATCTGTCCAGCTACCGGGACTATGTGGTGGTAGTGACGCCAGTCCATCCCTTTCCAGCCCGGTCTGCCTGATGGGGCCACTCTCCCCGTTGAGTTGTGCAAGTGTCAGAGGGGGACCCGACCCCATCCAACTTCCAGAGCCCTGGATAGTGTGAATCGATCCTACCAGCTGCCATTGCTTGGGGTTGGTGCTCTGTGATGTTTCTCCCCCCCCCCCCCACCCAAGCATTGGAGTGCATTAATAAGGTGCTGTTGTCCCCAAACCTCCCGAAGGCAGAGTCTTCGTGCGGCATCCACCTGGGCTCAGACCCTGCCCTGGGGAGGAAGACTTTTTCCTGAGTGGTGGAGTAGGGGGTTAGAACCCCCGGTATAGGGCTGGTCCTCTCTCTCATATGAGTCTTTTCTATGGGATGGGGGACAAGTCATTGTTAAAGATAATTTGGAGTTGGGGTATGTGTTGGTGTGCCCTGGAGAATCCATTTCCAAAGAGAGCACTGGGTTTTGGGGATCTTGTGCAGAAACCCTGTCCCCAGAGCGCAGGAGTCTTTGGAGCCTTGAACTTTGTGCTTACTGCACCCTAGTTGAGCATTGGCTTCCTACACATAATAAAGACACACCCCACTTTGAAAATCTCCCTCGAGGCTGCAGCAGAACGGTTGGGTTGGGGCGGGACAGGGCATTGTGGGCTCTGCCAGGGGAGGGGTAGTGAGGGAACAGCCGTGGGCTGGGAGATTCAAGGGACTAAGTGGGCATTTGGGGTGAAGCTGAGGGACCCTTGACCGGGGTGAGGGCTCAGAGAGGACCCCACACCCCTTCCTCCCTGTTTAAATCTCAAGGCCTGGGATCTTCTGGCGTGGCTGAGCCCTGTTTTGGGACAGGGTTCTGGTGAGGTCATGATGGGGTCCGGGGGGTGGGGGTGGGGAAGGGTTCTTTCTGGTTCCAGTGTGGGGAGGGGGCCCTGGGAGCCCCATGGCAGCCTCCTGGGAAAGCAGCAACCCCTTTCCCAGGGGCTCAGCGGGCTGGCGGGAGGGGGCGGCGGGGGCCGTGGGTTTTGTTTGGCGGCCGGGCCGTTAGGATTCCCAGCGCCCGGCGGCTCTCACGCCGGCCGCTTGGGCAAGGTAACAAAGCCCCTTTCTCCAGCGGAGAAAGGCGTCCGGCCTCTTGTGCGCAGCTCTGCGCTCCATGGGAACCGCCACTGGCGTGCTGGCCACTCAGGTTGCTTGGTGATGAGAGGGCCGCCGGGCCCCCCCTCCATCCCTGACTGACAGCCCTTGTGGGGCACCATCCCTGAGCCAGGCACCCTACCCCCCAGGACCCTGCCTCCCTGCTGGGTGACCTTTGGCAGCATTCGGCTCCCGCTGGGCCGCCACCAGCTCCGAGCTCTCGTCTTGGACTTGGGGGGCTTTCTCCAGCAGAGGGGATGCGGTCGAAGGGTCTTGGGTACCAGTCCCAGCCCAGGTGGGTAATCTTGGGCAAGACCTGAGGCCTCTCTGTCCCTCCGTCGCCTCATCTCTGGAAGGGGACTGGCAAAACCTGGAGGCAGAGGGAATGAGCTCAACAGTTACCCAGGGTCGGGGGTGGGGGCCGTCACTCCCCCCGGGCCCTGAGGTCCCCGTTGAAGGGCCACTCAGGTTTCCTTCTTCCTGGCTGAACCCACCCAGGAGAGGCTGCGCATCTGCCCCCAGCATCGGCTCATGTGTCACAGCAAGCCAGAGGCTGCACATCGCGTTGTGGGGGAGGGGGTCCTTGAAACTCTCATGACCCAGGGCCCTCCTCTTCCAGTCCTGTGGATGGTGAATCAGGCCCAGTTTGATGGGGGAGACGCAGAGAAATCAGGGCTTTGGTGGGGGAAACCCAGAGAGGCTGTGCGAGCTGAGAGTGGGCATCTGACCCACGTGGAGGGTTGGAGGACTTCCTGGAGGAGGTGCCATTTGAGTTAGACCGACAGGACCAGCATGGAGCATGTGTAAGAAACTTCCAGCAACTGGAGTGATGGGGGGTGGGGGTTGGTCAGCAGGGGCCACACTGAGACAGTCCTCAAAGTCCAGGATGAGGGGCTGGACCTTCGGCCCCCACGTCCCTCCCCCACCCCTCCCAGGAGTGGGCCAGGCTGCGGCGGCTGCCACCACAGCGGCCACAATTGCTGGGGGAGAGCTTGGCATCCTGTGTTTCTTTGAATCGCAGCTCCAGGAACAATGCCGCTTCCTGTGGGTGTCCCCCCGCCCGCTCTGGGCCAGCCCTGCCGCCCTTGCTGCCCTGCTCTTCCTCCTCCAGCCCCATCGTCGGGGAAGTGGGGAGGAGGCCTGGCCGGGCAGGGGGGAGGGGCTCAGTCCCCGGAAGGCACTTGGGGGCACTTGGGGCTAGGCCGGCACCACGTCTGCCCCAGCGTATGACCACAGGCGGGCGGCTGCCCCTCTCTGGTCCTCAGCGTCCCGGGTCCACTCAGGTAGTGACAGTGCCCACTTCTCAGGGCCGTTAGGGAGACCAAAGAAGGGAGTCAGTGTCCGTGCTTCGCTCTGGGTACAGGTGAGCTCTTGTTGTGCCCATTTGACAGAGGAGGATCCTGAGGCTCTGAACCGCCAGGCAGCGTGTCCCCTCCTCTGCTGATTGCTCTGATGTGGGGAGACGGGAGGCCTGGCACCCTCACACCCCCCACAGCCCCACCCTCCCTTTACTCCTCTCCAGGCCTCCCGCCTTGCTCTCCCCCCAGCTGAACAAAGGTGACTTTAATCTCCATAGCCTTGGGCTGGGTTTTTAGGGCAGCACCAGAGCGCGGGAGAACAGGCCCCGCTTGATCTCATTAAGAAAGCATTTTCCTTTTAATCCGGAGACGGCAGTGGCGCGTCTGCACTGGCCGGCCTCAGCCTCCCACAGCATTCCTGGGCTGCGATGCTGGGGAGTGGGTGGGGGGCTGGGTGCGAGTCTGTGCGTGCGGGCTGCCTTGGGGTGCCTGCAGGGCTCTGGAAGGAGGGGGTGCGTGTATGGAGAGGGGGTCCGCGGGGCTTGCCCCTTCCCCAGCGCTAAGCCTGTGATCGGCACCTTGTGGCTTCACCTGAGTCTGGGCTCCAGTCTGGGGTCAGGCTCAGCAAGCAGCTGGGGCCGCCCAAAGGAGGGTGGGGACCCCAGCTGGGTCTCCCAGGTTGCTGGATATGTACTGTTCTCTGGGCTTGCACATGCTAGATCCTCCCTTGGACCCATGCAAAGAAACTGAGGTCTGGTGGGCATGGAGGTGGGGGGGGGTCTCCTGCTTCCTGTGCTCAGAGCACCCGCCCCCACCAGGCCCCAGACTTTGCATTCAGCCAGGCCTGGGTGCGCTGGGCGGCACGCGCTGGGCGGGCCGGGCAGAGGAAGGAACATTCCTCCCCGTGTGCTGACGGGCCCAGGCGGGTGCCGGCAGCTCCTGGCTCCGCCCTGGTGCCCCCCCCCCCACTTCCTCGGAGCGATCCTGGCAGGGGTGGTGCTGTGTTGGCCCAGGTAGAGCCTTGATGTGGCCTTGGGCAAAGCCTGTCTGCCAGCCTGGATTTCCTTGCCTGAGCGGGGGGGGGGGGGGGGGGGCTACTGATCTGCAGGCTGGCGCACCCGCCGTTTCCCACCTCAACCCTCCTGACCGTCGGAGTTTCCAGAGCACAGTGGTGCCTTCTTAGTCTCAGAGAAGGTGACCTGGCCGGCTAATCGCACCGGCCGGGGCGTGGGGGTCCGGCCTTGAAGGCCCAGCCCCGAGGACTGCAGTGCTGTGGCCGCACCCCTGCCCGGCGGACCTCTCGCCCAGCCCAGTTAACCAGGCCAGCTGTATGGTAATGGGCAGCGCGGCCACTCCCGCTTAACGCGGCCGAGTTAAGGCCAGCCCGGCACCCCTCGCCGTGCGGCCCAGGACAAAGCTGGCGGACAATGCCTGGTGATTCATCCTCCCTCCGGGCCCTTTGTCCGCCAGGGCTTGGCAGCCGCCCAGCAGAGGCCTTTGTCCCTGACTGATTGAGACTTGGCTTCCCAAAGCCGACCTCCTCCGCCTGCCCCCCCCCCCCCCCGCAGCCCTCTGCCCCCTCCCGCAGGCTGGGCGCTGTGTCAATAAGGGTGTGTGCCCTGCCAGGTGTGCGGGGCGGGCGAGGAGCTGGTTACCTGGCGGGTGGGCGGGGCGCCCCACCTGGCTCGTGCCGGCACAGCCGCCAGGCGACCTTGGGCCCAGCTGTCGACATGGGGGGGGGTGGGGTCTGCAGGAGAACCAGCCCCGCTTCTATTTAGGCTGGACACTTGAGACCACCTGCGTGGGTGCATGTGGGGAAACTGAGGCCCGTGGAAGGGTGGAGAGTGGGTGTGACTGAGCTGTAGCTGCTGAAGCCTCAGGGTGCCCGGCCCTGCACCCCCTCAGTGGCCCGGGGCTGGGGGACACAGAGCCGCCTGTTCAAGGCCACGTTTCTCCTTCCAGACGTTCATTTTCACCGATGGGGACGATGAAGCCCTGGCCAGGCGCACGGGTGAGCCCTGGACGTGGGGAGGCCGGGGAGGGGGGGGGGCTCCACTCCTGGAAGGAACTAGCCCCTCCCCCCTCCCCTCCGGAGAGGTCACGGAGGCCACGGGCCAGAGAGAGCAGTTTACTCAACTGGTTTGCTCAATGCCCCGCCCCATCACGGGGGGCGGGGGGGGCACCCAATTCTCATGCAAATGAGGTCCTTTCAGCTCCCAGGGCCCTTTGAGCTGATGTGGCGGCAACAGGTGGCCGGTGCTGGGAAAAAGCCGCCTGAATGGGCAGGGGCGGGCCGGGGCGGGCCGGGGTTGCCCGGAGGGGGTTGGGCTGGGGGGGTGGGGAGCGTGATCACCGGGCGTGAGCCCTGTGCTGGGGAGTGGGCAGCAGGAGGAGGCCGCCGCAGGGCACGGCTTGAACCCCGGGCGCCCTAGGACGGTCACCCGCTCCATTCCGCTCCGCTCTCATGGCGGGAGGCGGGGGTGTTGGTCGCTGACCCCTCGGAGCCGGCTCAGACCCGCTTACAGCCCCCTCCCTTGCTCCCAGGCAACGTGGTCAACACCAACTGCTCGGCTGCCCACAGCCGCCAGGCGCTGTCCTGCAAGATGGCGGTGGAGTACGACCACTTCATCGAATCGGGGAGGAAGTGAGTGTCCCGAGGAGCGCGCCCCGTCCCCTGCGGGTCCCCGCCCTGGCGGTCCACAGCCCTTGACATGTGCGCGCGCTCTCCCGGTGGCTTCTCCGCAGGTGGTTCTGCCACGTGGACGACGACAACTACGTCAACGTCAGGGCTTTGCTGCGGCTGCTGGCGGGCTACCCGCACACGCAGGACGTGTACATCGGCAAGCCCAGCCTGGACAGGCCCATCCAGGCCACAGAGAGGGTCAGCGAGAACAAGATGGTGAGCGCGCCGCCCTCGTGGGCCCAAGCTGGGTGGCCAGGACGCCTGAGGGGTCCCTGGAGCTCGGGGTGAGGGTCTCTCACCACGCTCCCCTCCCGCAGCGCCCTGTCCACTTCTGGTTTGCCACTGGTGGGGCAGGCTTCTGCATCAGCCGTGGGCTGGCCCTGAAGATGAGCCCGTGGGCCAGGTGAGTGCCCTTGGGCCCCAGGGTGAGCCTGCCCTGGGTCCCAAGGCCTTCCCAGCAGTGGGTGTCCCCCACCTCACGTGCACGGGTGGGCTGAGTCACGACCCCACCCCGCACGCACCCCACCGGTCACTGCCATCGGGCAGGACTCCTTCCTCTGCTCGCCCGGTAACCCCGACTCGGAGTTATCTAGCCGGTTGAGAGGAGGGTGCTGTGCGGGGGCTCTGGGAGGGACGGAGCTGCTGACCGGCCAGCTGGTCAGCGTTCTGACCCACATCCTGCTCCGCCGGGGGCGTGTTCCCTTCCTCTCCTCCCGGGTCTGGCTGCTTCATCCCTGGCTGGCTTCTGGCTGGCTGGGTCTGACTGAGCTCCCGGTAGGCCTCCAGCTCCCGCCTTTGCTCATGGGTCGGGCCCTGTCCTCCTGCAGCAGGGGCCATTTCATGAGCACAGCCGAGCGGATCCGCCTGCCGGATGACTGCACCATCGGCTACATCGTGGAGGCCCTGCTGGGTGTGCCCCTCATCCGCAGCGGGCTCTTCCACTCCCACCTGGAGAACCTGCAGCAGGTGCCCGCCTCGGAGCTCCATGAGCAGGTGCACCTCCCAGGCCCAGGAGGGAAGGGGAAAATCCAACCAAACGAAGTGGTATGGTGGGGGGAGGGTGGAGTCACTGATTTAAACAGGGAAGTCAGGAAGGGCCCCACTGTTGGCTGCCCCTCGGACACCCACCCCCCACACCCCCCACCAGCGGGACCCTGCTCGAATCCTGGGACACCTACTCTGTGCTGTTTGGGGGTTCTCTTGGCCCTGGCCAGGCATTCCGCTAGCCTTTGCTGAGGCCTCCTCCACTCTAGACTTCATTCCTGGGTTGTGCAGAGCAGGAGGGGCGTGGTACAGTGGGACTCACAGGCCTGCCTTCTTGGTCCGAGGGAGGGCAGAAGGCAAGGCTGTCCCCTCTCACAGAACCCAGTGGGCAGCCGTGGATAAAGCCGGGGACATGGGGGCCTCTCCTGGTCTCAGCCGGGCCCTCCCTTCCCCCCCGACAGGTGACCCTCAGCTACGGCATGTTTGAGAGTAAGCGGAACGCCATCCACATGAAGGGGCCTTTCTCGGTGGAGGCTGACCCATCCAGGTGAGGAAGCAGGTCCAGATAGAGGCTGGGCCTTACGCTGGGGGTCTGCTGGGGCTAGAGGGGTTCTCGGGGGGGGGTCTGCTGGGCCTGGAGGGGTGCCCTGAGGGGGTCTGCTGGGGCTGGAGAGGTACCCTGGGGTGTCTGCTGGGGCTGGGGGGCACCCTAGGGGATCTGCTAGGGCCGGAAGGGTGCCTGGGGGGGCCTGCTGGGGCTGGAGGGGTTCTCTGGGGGGTGTCTGCTGGGGCAACGGCTGGGGCTGGAGGGGTGCCCTGGGGGGGGGGGTCTGCTGGGGCTGGTACGCTGAAGCTGCAGGACTACAGCCCCCCAGGAGCCTTGCTTAGGGTGGACCAGGGCCCCTCTGCTGCTGTGGGTCTGAAGATAGGTGCTCAGCACCCTCTGCCCCCCTGCCCCCCCCCCCACAGACCTGCCCCTACTCTGTCCCCACAGGTTCCGCTCCATCCACTGCCACCTGTACCCGGACACACCGTGGTGTCCCCACAGCGCCGTCTTCTAGCAGCCGTGGTTGAGACCCTGTCCTCGGGCGCCCCTGGTATCCAAAGGGCCCGGGGACCTGTGTTGTGCCGCCCTGGCCTTGGCATTCGAGGCTCCCCCAGGGCTGTGCCTACGTGTGTGTGTGCGCGCGCATGCGCGCCCGTCCATGGAGCAGGCTGCTGGGCAGTTCTGTTCTGCCGAGAAGCAAGCACAAGGGCCACTTGTCTGCCCCGTGGGGCCGCGGGCTCCAGAGCCCCATCCCAGAGGATGTGTATCAGAGGTCACTCTGAGGGCAGTTTTCTTATTACTGCGGGGTCTTTCGGCAGCGTGGGGATCAGGGGCTGCTCTGCAGGGATATGCAGGTGCCTTTCCCTCCCTGTCGGGTGCGGGCCCTGTGCTGGGGGGGGGGGGGGGGGCTCAGAGCCCCCAGCACAGCTGAGCCAGGCTCAGTGCAAGGAAGCTGGGTTTGGGAGGAGCGGCCCGAGCCCCCTTCTCCCGCTGAGCTCTGGACTTAGAGGACTACCAGCCAGCACCTGGTTCGGCGCCCCCCCCCCCGAAGCCCCTAGTGGCCGTGTGGCTAGGGGAACAGGGGCTCCCCTCCCAGCCCTCCCTCACCAACGTCTCTTTGTCTCCCCGTGCTGGGGAGACAGAGCTGAGCATTTTATCTCCTCTCCGAAGCTGAGAGAACGTCGCCCATAGTGGGCGTGCCTGTAAATATTTGTGACAGTATTTTTTTACTGTGCTTGTTTATCATAAGGGGGTGGGTAAACGGTAGGGTGTTTGTGGGGTTTTTTGGGGGGGGTGGGGGGGTGGGGTTATTTTATCTTTTCTGTGGATCAGAAAAAGCAGAAGCCAAACTTGAGATAATCTTTGTTGTTTAAACGGAGGAAAATGTCTGCCACTCCACGTATTTATATGTCCCAGCCTCCGGACTGCCCGCGCCCCGTCCTGCACAGGGCCTGTCTCCCGCAGGCCCAGCTTGGCCCACCAGGCCTGTGGGGTGTGTTGTCTTCTGTTTTTCTTTCCGCAAACACATAGCTAGGAAAGTGAACGATAATGGAAAAGTTCTCAGGGAATTGAAGTGTGGTTGCTATGGTGACGTCCTTTGCTGTGAATAAAGGTGCTCTTTGGGGCAACCCGGGGGGTCCTGGTCTTGCTGGAAGTTGGGCCAGAGACACAGGTCTGTCACAGGTCTGTCGGAGGGGCTCCAGGGGGCCTGGGGGCTTGTTTGCGCTCCTGTGGGGGAGGTGGATTAGAAGGGACTCCCAAGAGCCACTTGCAGGTGCCAGAGAGGCGCGGCCAGCCCAGGGCACCGTGGAAGTGGTCGTGGGGTGGCTGGATCGGCAGGTCTCACCCAGAGGAGCAGCCTGTAGGCTCTGTAGCTCCGGCCTGCGTGGGCCTAGCCTGCCCTGGAGGAGGGAGGGGGCTCGCGGGGGCCCAGCCTGGGACCTCCTTATCTGGCTTCATCCCCATCCCAAACCCACAAGAGGCCATATTCTTGTCCCATTTTGCAGATGGCAAAACTAAGCCTCAGGGCCAGTGACAGCCAAGGTCAGGCAACTGAGCGGGCGGGGGTGGTAAAGAGCTGAAACTCAGAGGCCTGGTGGTCTTGGATCCTGGCCTCCCCTTGGGCCGGGGACCCCACACTCAACCTCGTCTCTGTGAAGGGGCTCCATGCCTGGACTGGTCCCGGCGCTGGGCCCCCAGGCCAGCCGGACGGAGGCTGGACGAGCATTCACACCGATCTTGTTTTCTGCCCGCTCCCTGTGGCTCGCTCTTCATCACATGCAGCCTTGCGGGGGGTGGGGGGGGCAGCCGGCACTCCCTCTTCCTCACACGGAGCCCCCGCTGCCCCCCGGGTCCTCCACGTTGGCCGCTCTGCTCCACAGTTAACCTTCTCAACATGTCAGAATAAAGACAAGTGTTTGCAAAGCGCCTCCTGTCCCCACCCCTGACCTGCCGATGCCAGGCCCATCCCGGTAACCCCATGCTCACCTAGCACCCCCACGTGCAGCGTGTGGCCCAGGAGGCCCCCCCCCCCTCCTCACAAGGTTTGCTGGCAGCTCCTCGGGCCTGGGGGCAACTGGCCAGGGCCTGACCCCACCTTGGCTTTGTGGAGCCCTGAGTCAGTGGAGTGGGGTTTGCAGAAGGGCTGGAGGGGCAGCTGTCCCGGGGGTGTGGGCAGGGACGGGGACGGGGGGGGGGGCATGAGGGGACCTCAGCATCACAGCCTAATCCCTGTCTGGAGGGTACTCTCTCGCGGACATGCTGGGGAAAGGGGGCTGCTCAGGTTCTGGCGGGCAACCACCTGCGGGCAGATGCCAAGGGCCTCCTTCCTGCCCCCCAACGCCCTGGGGGGAGTCAGAGGAGCCCCCTGCCCTGGCCCCAGTGTCAACCCAGGGCCCAGCGACTGGCAGGAGCCTCCCCGCAGAGCTGGCGGGGCCCTGGGACACCCGTGAACATGCAGCCCTCGCGGGGACAGGTGGAGCCTGCCCCAGAGCTGGGGACGTACCTGGTCACGTGGTCGCCACAGCTGGTCCAAACTGTCCTGTGTGGGGAGGAGGCCCTGGGAGCTGAGGCCTTCGTCTGAGAACGGGGATACATGTCCTCCGGGGTCTGGGAGGCATCCAGGGGGGCTCAAGCCCTGGGGCCCTTCCCTCTTCTCAAGGAAAAGCTGGGGCGGGGGAGGGGGGAGGTTGGTTCCTCTTCAGAAGGGGAAGCAGGTCCAGCAGGGGCAGATTGCTCCCATCTGCTGCCCTCAGGGGTGTGAGGAAGGGGCCCTCCCCCAAGATGAGTCACACAGGAAAAGTGCTGACCTCACCCTCCCCCAGGGCAGGACTGAGGAGTGTCCTGCTCTCCCCAAACTGCCCGTCATTTGTGGGTTTGCAAGATAACACTGCGACCATGAGGGCTGCTGGGTGCCCCCCCCCGCCCCCCGGCTTCCGTGGTCCAGGTCCGGGCGGGGCCGGGCCCGCCCCTGCTCAGTTTCAACCCTTCACCTGGGGCCATCCCCGCCCACTGGCCCCAGAGGTGCGTCTGAGCCGGGACGGAAAGGAGGGCTTTCCAGAGGTGGGGTGGGAGAGGCGGCCGTCGGGGCCTCGGCACGGCCCGGCAGAGGTGCGGAGGGGGCACGGCTCAGGGTGCCTGGAAGGCTGGGAGGGAGGACAGGCAGTGGACTGGGTCGCCGCAAGGCTCCGTTCCCTGCTGGGGGCTTCAGCCAGTCCTGCCCCTTCTGGGCCTGGGCTGGGGGTCGGGGGATGACCAGAGCCAGCCCCATCTTTCTGTCAGACCAACGGGCCCGTCCAGCTGCTGCCCACCCCAGCCCCGGCCTGGCCGAACGTTCTTGGGGGTGACCGCTTCCCAAGCCCTTTCTGAGCCCGGCACTTGGTCCATCACTAGGAGGAACCCAGGGGCCTGGGGCGGGGGGAGGGGCTCCTGTCTGAGCCCCCTCACGGTGGTCGAGGTTCTGTCAGCATACTGAGTTAGGGCTGAGAGCTGTGCTACCCCCCTCCACGTGCCCCCTACTGGCCCCGGGCAGGCTTCTGGGACCCCCAGCCTCAGGGTGCAATCCACCTCGGTCCTTGGGTACCAGCTGGTGGTGAGAGCTGGTGGTTTCTCTCCCTGCCCAAACCCACCTTCCCCAGGACCCCCCAGCACCCCCGGGGCACGCCCCATCCTTGCCCTTCGAAGTTCACATCACGAACCTGGAAGTTCTTACCAGTATGTGGTTCGTGTAGCACGTGTAAGGCCGAGAGGCAAGCTCCAGCCAGCCACCCGGGCCGCCGTCCGGCGCCCTGGCTCTGATGCGGGGCTGCTCGCTGCATGTCCTTGTGGCCCGTCCTGGCGGGGTCTTTGGGTTGTCCCCTCAGCAGAGCCACAGTGAGCCCCAGACCCGCCGCGCCGTGGTCAGGGGGACTGGCAGGGAATGCAGAATGTCCCGAGCTCCTGGACAGGTCCCCCCGCAGTCTCCCGTCCTCTGAGGGCCCAGCGCCCCCTGCTGGACATACCTGGCTCACTCCTGGAGAGACGCTCTTTCCACCACCGACAGACCCTCCTCGTTCCCGGCCTCGCCGGTGGTGGGATCACCACGCCTGCCGCCCACTGTGGGGATCCGCAGACCCCTCCTTCCGGAAAAGGTTGGCTCCTGGCTCACACAGGCTCTCTCCCCCACCCTGCTCCTGCGTCCATTCCTGCGTCACTCCCCAGACCTTGCCTGCCCTGCGACCCCACTCTGCCTCCACCTCTTGTCGGTCCAGCTCCCTCCCTCCCATTTCCCGACCCTGCTGGACCCCCAGCCCCCTCACACCTCATGGGCTCGTCCTACCCTGCTCGAAGTCCCGGCTCCACTCAGGCCCGTGAACTCACCTTCACCTCCCTTGGCCTCCTGCTTCCGCGCCCTCTCTCAGCCAAGCCTCTGGTGTCTGACCTCCTGCACCCGCCCTCCGCGCCTGCTCAGCTGGACGCAAACACTGCCCTCCGGGGAGTCTCACCCTGAGTTCCAGATGGAGCCTCGGGCCCTTGGGGAATCTCCTGTCCCCGCTCTGTCCCTCCTCTCTGGCTCTCCCACAGCCCCAGGGTGGGGGGGGGGCTGTACCTTCTTTGCCCCCAGCCCCCACCACTTCCTCTGGCCCCCCTACTTCATGAGACCCCGCCAGCCCCCCCACCCGCTGCCCAAATGCTCTGACCACTAGGCCAGCAGGGGGGGCCACACTCCTGTCTATGGACTTGGGTCCCACCCTTCTTGGTGACTCAGGAAGGCCACTCCACTGACGAGCTACCCCCGTGACCTTCCCCAGGCTCTCCCGAGCCAGCCATCAGACTTCATCCCACCTGCTCTCGTCCAAGCCCCCAGTGGGGTCCAGGTGGCTGAACACATGGGTCACTTCCTGTGCTCGTGGAACCTGGCCATCGGCAGCATGTGACAGGGTCCCTTGTCTCTCCTCCACACTGTCTTCGTGCGGCTCTCAGGATGCCCCCTGTCCTGGACTCTCCCTGCCTTGCTCCTCCCCACTCCCGACCTCAAACACGGGCTCTGCTGTCTCCTCTTTGGCACCCATTCCCTGGGGGACGTCACCCTGGCTCATGGCTTTCAACACAGTACCCAAGACAAACACTCCAGCTGACCGTCGCCGCCCGGTGCTCTCCCCTGACCCCCCACGATTCACTGTCCCCCCTGCTCTCCACATCTCCCCCGGGGGGACCCAATAGACATCTTAGGCTCAACATGTCCAAAAGTGGACCACTGACCCCCTGGTCGCAAACCTGCTTCCTCCCCAGCTGCCCATCTCCGTTTGACACCACAGACCCCCACCTGCCACAGCTCCGTCCAAACCTCACGCCCACCCCCACACAGCGTGCCAGAAAGTACTGTTGGTGTTCCTTCCAGAACCCTGGGCCTCCCCACCACTGCTCGGCTGGCCAGCACCCTGCCTGGGCTGCCCTCAGCTCTGGCCTGCACCGTGGCCAGAGCTTCCTCTCTGCTCTCCTGCTTCTGCCCTGGCTCCCTTCCCAACTCGCCAGCTAAGGCCGTCCTGTTAAAACGAACGAGAGGTGGTGTCGGTCCGCTCAGATGCTCCACGTCTTCCCCTCCTGCAGAGCCAGTCTCCAGGGCCTTATGAACCCCACAGGGCCTTTGAGATCCTCACACCTCTGCTTCCTCTCGGACCACCCTTCCTCTGCTCTCAATTCCAATGACCCTCGCTTCCTTGCGTGAACACACCAGGCGTGAATCTGCCTCAGGACCTTTGCACAGGCTGTTCTCGCTGCCCAGATATCCTCAAGACCAGCTTCCCCTGTGGGGCAGAAGAGTAGCCCCCAAAGATGTCCGCATCATCTCCCTAACCGATGAATATGTTACCCTCATGGCAAAGGGAACTTCGTAGTTAAGAACCTCGAGATGAGGAGATTATTATCCTGAACTATCCAGGTGGTTCCAATGCAATCACAGAGGTCCTTGGGAGAGGGAGGCAGGAGAGTCAGGGTCAGACCGAGGGACCCAAAGGTGCTCCACTGCCGGCTTACAAGATGGAGGGGCTGTGAACCACGGAATGTGGCCGCTTGGAGAACCAGGATGTCACTGTGCCCTCCCTGACATACAGGGAGACTGAGGTCCAAGTGCCTGGGCTCTCCAGCGTTTTGGGTTCCTTGGCCCCATGTCCCCAGTTCACTCTCCTTACCACACGGCACCTCAGAAGCTTCCAATGCGTCCACCCCTCTTCAGAGCTGACCACTTCTGGTCCCCCTTCCCCTCCCCGCCACGGGTCAAATCGGGGACTGGGGGACCCCAGCGCGCCCCTGCCCACCCCCACACTCACAGCAATGCCACCGGAGAGCCTGGGGTCCTCCACTGGGCCTTGCAGGTGCCTCGCCCACCTGCGCCCCAGGCACGGGAGACCAAGGCTTTGCTGGTCAAAGGGCGCCTCCCCCTAGTTCCATGGGGCTCTGAGCCCCCTGTGCGGAAAGTGAGCTCCCCAGCAACGCTCCAGGGCTCCGCGCTGTAGTATGTGGCACCTTCCGGGGCCCACTTCTCAGATGAGAACAAGAATGACTGTTAACCTTCAAAACAAAGCAGCCAGTTATCTCGGGGGCAAAACGAGCTTCGCTGGGAACGGGCGCCGCAATTCGGAGCCCCGGCCTGCACTCGATGCACAAACGCCACGAGAGTAAAGGGGCGGAGCCTGCCTCTATAGCGGGAAGGGGAGGCGGGGCTGCTCTGGACAGGAGCCCATTGGAGGAGACCCGGGTGGCGGCTTCTCATTGGCCGGGCTGTTGCTGGGCGAGGAGACACCTGTGTCTTGGCTTTGGGTGGGCAATTGGGTGCGTGATTGGAGGCAGGTGGGTCCCTGCTGGCCTCCGAGCGCACACCGGGGCTCCTTTCCTCCTTTTCCCACCACCATCCCGCCTGGGGTGGGGGAAGGGCTCCGGGGAGGCCAGGGACTGGAGATGCCCCCACAGTGGGGCTCAGGAAATGCCCCTCCCGGGCACCCACCATTGCTCCCACGTGGCCCCCTCCATCCCAGACCTGTCCCCTCCCCAGGTGGCCGGAGGGCACTCCGCGCAGGCACCCTGGGCCGCCCCAGGGCATGTCCAGCCTGCAAAGTGAGGCTTTCAGGGTGTCAAGACAACCGCTCCGGCCCCTCCGGCAACCCACTCCCCCACTCCTGGGTCGGCTCCCCGCTCCTACCCCCACCCCCTCCTGCTGCGAACTGGGCTGCCCCCCACCCACCCCCCTTGGCTCCCCAGCACGCGACCACACTGCCCACACACTCGGGTAAGGGCCAAATCAACTCAGAGAAAGAGCCCTGTTTTTTAAAATTTGTTTATTTTAAAACGTGAAACCCAAGCTGAATAGAAACCACAGAAATTACATTGACGAGATTTTTAGTTATCTGCCAAGAAAAATAAAGCCCCCAAAGAAATAAAAATCAAACCCCAAACCCAGTTAAAAAACAAAAACAAAAATAAAAAAACACAGCGACAGCACAGACAGCCATGGCCCTACGGAGGTTGGAGGAAGGTGCCGGAGGAAGATGCTGAGTGGTTCGGGCCCAAGTTCCCCCTTCCCGCTCAGGGCCCTAAATCACACTGGGGGGGGGGGAGGGGGCGAGGGCCAGGAGGGGAACTGGGAGGGTCAGAGTCTTAACAAAATTATATTGAGCGATATGTTATATATAACAAAGTGGCACAGCGCACAACCATTATGGTTAAACAAAAAGTCCCACACAGAAGGCCCTGGCCCCTGCCCGCCCCCCGGCTGGAGCCCAGGGAGGCTACCCACCCCCCGGGGGCTGGGCAGGGGTCCCGGACAGGTAGGGAATGGTGCTTGGGCGGGAATTGCATAGTGAGATGGGGTGGGTGGGCATGGCAGGGGAGCCCCGTGGGCCAGATGTCCCACCTGGACCCCACCTCCTGCTGGCCCAGCCTGGCAGGGCCCGGGAGCCAGCTGGACCCTGTGGGGCTTCAAGGCTCCTCCCTCCCACCGGCCACCCACTTTGTCAAGGGCCACACTCCCCGCCCCCCCCCCCGGCCCCAGATGCTGCAGGGCTTTTGGGGAGCAAGGCCGGGAAGGGATGTGGAGAGGTCACTGGATGGGTGGTGGTTAGGAAGGGGACCCTGAAAACTCAGAACAGAAAGAAAACCAATGGCAGGACCTGCTCCCCTCCACAGACTGAGGCTGGGGTTTGAACCCCTTCGGATGATTCTCCTTTTCCTTTATTCAACCTCGGTGAGCAGAAGGAGCTCGATGCAGTCACAGACGGGGCACGCGCACGCGCACGCGCCGCACGGTGGGCACTCGCAAGACAGCCGAGGTCCACAGCCCGTCCGGCGGCGCCGGGCTCTCATGCTATGTACATTCACATTGCGGGCGGCCTCCCAGGGCCGCGGGCGGCTGCTTGTGCTTCTGAGCAGTGGCTGAGCGCACGGCAGGCACCCAGGCAGGACGGCTGGGGCCTCCCTCCTGACACTGGGCCAGGACCGCTCTCGCCACTGGAGGAGCCCAGAGGAAAAACTGGGCAGGTCGGCTGTGGGGGCCCAGAATGACGGCCAGGCGGGGCCTAGAGCACACGGGGCCCTGCAGTGAGGTTTGGCCAGGCTCAGGGCCCCGGGGCCCACCTGGGGCACCCCGGTGTTTGCCTGCTCACTCCCCTCCTTTCCCGGGGCAGAGGCGACCCCAGAAGCCGGGCAGATGTGGCCTGGCCCCCAGCCCACGTGCCCTTTTGGTCCCAGACACCAGCACAGAGAAAGGATGGTGGAGGAAGGGTGGGCGGCATCTCCCCAGGCCTGTCCCAGGGAAGGGCACCGCCCCGCTCTGGAAGGAAGAGCCCACAACGCCGAACGAGGCTGGGTCGGCTACCTGCCTTCTGCTGCAGGACCCCGGCCCGGGCCCTCCCACGCGGCTGCTGCCTGGTGCTCTGTAGCCCCTGGCCTGACCCTCTGTCGCAGGGTGGCCAGGCCAGGGCTGAGACTGGCAGGGGGCTTCCTTCCCATCCTGATCTGGGGGTGGCACACCCTCCACGGCAGGAAACACAGCAAACATTGTACACTAAAGCCAAAGCACCTTAGGGAAGCCTTGTTCCCACTTCACAGGTAGGGAGACTGAGGCCGCACGGACCTCAGTCCTACAGCCCAAGGGACATTCGTTCCCGAGGACACAGTCGTCTGGGGCAGCACCTGCCCAGGGACAGGTCTGCAGGCTCTCAGGCCGCCTGTCGGTCTATAGCCCTTCCCCAGCAGCACCCCAAGAAGAAACGGCTACTCCAGCCTGATTCCCAGCCGGCCGGCCTAGGCCTCATCTCTGGCCTGGACTTGGGGTGAGACTTGTTGGCTCTGGGTCGGCCAGGGGTGCCCGCGGAGGCTGGGTGAGGTTAGTGGTTAGTCCCAAGGGGGGGGCGGCAGGGGCCGAGGGCACATTCACAGCCAGCTCGGGTCCAGCCCCCGGCCGGGCTCGGGACGTGTGCCTGTCCTGGACAGAGAGGGAACCGAGAAGGGGAGTGTGCTGCTTGGCCGGCAGCCCCGCCTGCCCTAGGATGACAAATGTGGTTAGTGCAAAAATGAACCAGACGAGCTGCCAAGTCTTGGGGCGGGGGAGAGGGTTTGGCACCAAGAAGGCGGCCAGCACTGGGTGAGCAGCCTGGGCTCGGCGCGGCACTTGCCGTCCCCCTGCCGCCGTGCAGGGCTGGGCTCCACGGGCAGGGTGGGTGCTGGGGGAGAGAGCGGTGCTGGGCAGGAGGCTTCTGGCAACCGGCAGGAGGGGGCCTGTGGTCAGGTGGACTGAGAGAAGGAGCTCCCCGGGAACTTTCTGTGCAGGAGCCTAGCGGTGAGCGCACACGTGCCGAGCCCAGAGCGGGCGCTGCACGGCCTGTGAATGCAAGAAGTGACGCGGGGAAGCCTGGAGGGCGCGGGCGAGCCATCGGAGCTGCGGGCGGGAGAGAGCAGGCTGGGCGCGAGCGGAGGAGAAGACGGGTCCATGGGTCGGCCTGCTGCGGAGTAAGCGTCAGGGACACAGCACCGAGTCCGGCCCAGAGCGGGGCTCTGCGAATCCCCCTCCTCAGAGGCAGAGGGGCGTGGGGGGGAGCTGGGGGGCCCCGTGTTGGTGGAACCGCTCCCGTGTCCAGGTGCATGACCCAAGGGGAGCCCCTGCAGGAAGGGGAGGGCAGGGGCGAGGGTGCCTGCAGCGGGCCTGGTGGGCGTGCAGAGTGTCCGGCGGGTGGTCACGGGCGGGAGCGGCAGTGCTGGCACGGGGAGGGGTAGGGCGATTGGCACGTGGGCGGGTGGCCGGCCGGGGCTGTCTAGTGGCCGCTGCCGCTGGAGTCGGGGCGAGGCTGGCTGGTGGCGAGGTATTTGGCTCTCATGCTGGAGGTGTACTGGAGGGAGACAGGGGGGGAGAGGGGGTCAGTGGGGCGCTGGGCGCGGCCACGCGGGCCCTGGCGAGGTGAGCCGGAAGCACCCCTGCGGGCAGGACGGGGTGGCGGTGGCACGGTTGGCGGGGCCCCAGCGGAGGGGCTCCACGAGCAGAGGGCCGGCCCCCGCGCCCCAGGCTCAGGATGGGGACCAGCCGCCTCTTCCAGGGATGGGAGCGCACTCAGGCACTTGGGCACCGGGCCAGGCAGAGCTCTGCCCTACAAAAGGCCAGCATTTGGAGGCTCCCCAGCCGCACCCCACGTGCGCAGGACCTACAGGCCACACGCAGGCTGCCCTCAAGGGCTGGGCTCAGGGGACGCGGGGAGGCTTCCTCCCGCCGCGGGATCCTGATCGAGGAGCCAGGAGGAGAGCATCGTGCAAAGGCGGAATCAGGCTGGGTTCGAGAAAAGGTCAGGGGGTCCCTGATGGCCCACAGGCCCCGGGAACGAGGAGGCCCCACGGCCACTCTGCCCCAGACCCTGCGGACGGGGGGGGCTCCAAAAGTCCCACAGGCCCCTCAGGCTGGGGGACGCTGCCGCCTGCTCAGGTCGGGAACAAAGCGTGGGCTCCTCCGCCGGCTCCCGGACGCAGGGATGGAGACAGCGGGGAGAAGGGCACGGACGGCACACCCTCTTCTACCCTCATCCCACCCAAAGCACGAGGCGCTGGGTGCACACGTGTGTGCGGGTGTCCTCGTGAGGCACACACATGGAGGAGGCGTGTGCTACGAGGGGGTGTGAACAAAGGCCAAGGCGTGTGCCAAGCGTCACCACAGAGGTGGGGAGCGTGGCAGGCTGACCCCACACCTGAGTGCCCACACCGCCACCCCCAGATGAGGAAGGACACTGTTCCCGGGCCCCGACAGCCCTCCTGGAACTCCTGGGGTGTGGGGAGAAGCTTGTGAGTGCCAGGTCGGGCGGCCAAGACGCTGTGCGGAGGAGGCGCCGTGGCACCCGGGAGCCATGTCATTCCACGGACATGCAGCAGGGGGCGGGGGCAGCACCCCAGACCCTGAAGGAGCCCAAGCAGGCACGCGCAGACGTGGGGGACGGCTTGCCTGCATGCACCTGTGTGCACCTCCAAACATGCAGGGTGACACCTCAAGGGCCGGGCCTGCGGGCCACACCCCAGGGAGCGAGCTCACCGAGCCTAGGCGCCAGGCGCAGGCACACCCTCGGGCCTGCAGAGATGGTCTCCTTGCTGGGAGGTGACAAGGCCGACTGGGACGGCCTGCAGCTGGGCCAGGAGTGGGGAAGGGGCTGACTGCCCCTGAGGGGAGGGTGGCGGGCCCAAGGCCAGCACAGGGGCTCTGGCTGGGCCGGGGGCTGACGAGTCTACAGGCTTGTGATGACCCAGAGCTGGCCAGCAGGGGCCGAGCTGAGAGAGCCCTGAAGCCGGCCCTGGTGAGGGGGCAGCCGTGAGCGGAGAGCATGAGGTACAGAGGCACGGTGGGCAGGTGGTGCAGGGCGGGCCACCTGGGGGGTCAGTACCTGTCACTCTGAGGGCACGGCCACCACAGCGTTCGGGCACTATCCATGGGCTTAAACTGCCAGCCTGCATGGCTGTCAGAGTCCAGGGCCGCCAGATAGCGCTAGGAGGGCCCGGGGTGGGGGCGGGGGCGCAGGGGAGAGAGAGAGAGAGAGAGAGAGAGAGAGAGAGAGAGAGCCGCCTGAACGCCAGGCTGCAGGGGGCCGGAGCACAGTGCCGCTGAGGCATGACGGATGGCTTGTGTGCCCACACTGACCCTGGTCCGGGCCTAGGGCACCGCAGGGCTCCTGCCCAGGCACACATTTCTCAAGGCAAGTGGCCCTCGGCTTCTCTGGCCCTGTCCTTTGCAGGCCACCACCTCCAGGAAGGCCCCCGGGGCCCCTGTCAGTCAGCAAGCTCCTTCTCTTTGGCACCAAACTGCCCTGTCCCCTCTTTTCTGTCTCATCCCTGAGGCCAGAAGGGACAGCAGCTGGAAGAGCCCGAGGCTGAGTCCTGGGTTGAGCTCAGGAAGTCAATGAAGGAAATGAAAGGAGAGTGGACCAGACTGGGAAAGGAGAAGCCAGGGCCCCTTGGACTCAAGCTGACCCACCAGGCAGCTGGCCCCCGGCTGCCCACTCGGGCCCCAGGGTACCTCCAGGCCAACCTGTGGGCCCAGTCGGCACTGTGTCCTCGGGCCAGATGGCCACCGGAGAGCCCCGGCTGGGGAGAGCCCTCACCCCGGCGCTGGAGGCTCACAGCCGCTCCCCCTCCCCCCAGGCCTGAGACTTACTGAGGGCGGCGGGGACTCGCGCCCGATGAGGGGGGTGTTCTCACAGCGGGGGTTCTGGAAGTTGGCATTCTGGCTCCTGCACAGTGAGGAGAGAGGGCCGTGAGTGGCAGCCAGCCTCGGCAGGCCCAGCGCCCGTCCAAGGCCGCTCCGGAGCCAGGCAGCCCCCCTGCTCTGCCACCCACCTCTGACCCCGGGCCTCCTCATCACCGGCCCGCACGCGGCCCACCCCCACCCCCAGCCACAGCATCCCTGCACCCTAGACCCAGCCGCCCTCTGACAGAGCGGCCTTACTGGGGCCACGACCCGGGTTTGCCTGGACGACCGCACCGGCAGCCCCGGCAGCCCCAGGGGGTGGGGAGCACGCTCTAGCATGACCCCGCGGTCTTGAGCCGCCCCCCGCCCCCCGCCCCCAGCTCAGGGCACAGCTCACATGTACTCGGTGACTGGGGCGTTGCTGACGGTGTGGGCCGCGGCTGGGAGGCTGGTCTCACTGCCGTAGCTACTCCCACAGCTGTACAGACTGGGCATGTGCACACGGTAGAGGCTGTCGTGTGTCTGCCTCGGCCCTGGGGCCGCCTCCTCCCCATCCTCGTCGGGGCCTCTGCAGGGAGGGACCCCCAGCCCAGGTTACACCCTGGCCCACGGCAGCCAGCCACGAGGCCCGTGCGGGGCCAGCTCGGAGGCAGACGCACCTCGTGCTGATCCTGGCTTGGTCACGGATGGCCTACCTACGGCACCGTGGGCAAGTCACCCTGGTTTCGTGCCCTGTGAGACAGGGGTGCCAGGGGCCCTGACCCTCAGCCTGTACACAGGGAGGCTGTCTGCCTTCAGGGGAAGGGGGCATGGCCCCTCCTCGGGCGGGGCAGAGAGGGCTGGGGGCCTGGAAATGGAGACGCGCTCTTCCGGCCCGGCAGGTCCCAGCCTGCACTTTGCGGGGCCTGAGCCCACAGGGACTGTCTGTCCCAGGAGGCCTGAGCCCAACCTGCTCTGCTGCGCTCCGGCTTTCTGTCCGCTCCGTTCAGGCTGCTGCAGGGTGAGGCAAGGGAGCCAGGGGCCGGGCCTCGGGCGCGCTCCAGGCTCATCATGTCCTGCCTGTTCCCAGATCAGCCTTAGGGCCAGGCTGCCTGGTGGTGACGGCACAGGTCTGCCAGGCCTGGGCTCACGTCCCACCTCCTGACCACCAGCTGGGTGACCTTGAGCAGAGGGCTTCCTCTCTGTGCCCTTGGCAGTGAGACAGGCAGGACAGAGGTAGCAACTGGCTGAGCATCAATGACCAGCCAAACCCAGGGCTAAGCCCTTACACACAATGGTTACCCTAGTGCCTACCCGACCCCCAGAGGGGTGTGCTCTTACAACTCCCATTTCTCAGTTAGGGAAATGGAGGCCCAGACTGATTCAGTGACTTGCCCATGGTCAGCCGATAAACAGAAATCTGAAATCCAGGCAACAGGGTTTGAGGTCTATCCTCTTGACCACTTACCTACAGCTGCCATCTTTATTACCACTGCCACCGTCACCATCATCACCACCATCATGCTGACCATCACCATCACCACCATCACCATCACCATCAGTATCATCATCACCACCACCACCATTACCATCACCACCACCATCACCACCACCATCATTACCACCACCATCACCACCACCACCATCACCACCATCACCACCATCATTACCACCACCATCACCACCATCACCATCAGTATCATCATCACCATCATGGTGACCATCACCATCACCACCATCACCATCACCATCAGTATCATCATCACCACCACCACCGTTACCATCACCACCACCATCACCACCACCATCATTACCACCATCACCACCACCACCATCACCACCATCACCATCAGTATCATCATCACCATCATGGTGACCATCACCATCACCACCATCACCATCACCATCAGTATCATCATCACCACCACCACTGTTATCATCACCACCACCATCACCACCACCACCATCACCACCATCACCATCAGTATCATCATCACCATCATGGTGACCATCACCATCACCACCATCACCATCACCATCAGTATCATCATCACCACCACCATCACTGTCACGACCATCACCACCACCATCATCACCACCACCATCACCACCATCACCACCACCATCACCGTCACCACCACCATCACCACCATCACCATCATCATCACCATCACCACCATCACCACCACCATCATCACCATCACCACCACCATCATCACCATCACCACCATCACCACCACCATCATCACCATCACCACCATCACCACCACCATCATCATCATCATCACCATCATCACCACCACCATCACCACCACTGGCAGCATTACCACAGAAAACAATAGAGCAGAAATCCAGACAGAGGGAAGAAATCTGAGCTGAGCTACCTGTCAGCTGATCTGGGCAACCAAGGTGCAGCCACAGCCCAACGGGAGGGGAGCTGGTGAGTCTGGGAGATGAAGTGTAAGGGCCCGAGCAAGGGAAGGGGCTTGGCTCCTAAATACACCACTCAACTCAGTACTGATCAGGGAGACTGAGGAAGGAGCTGCCAGGACCCCCACTTCAAAGATAAGGACCTAACAGCCCCATGGGAAGTAGGAGCTGCCATCCCGGTCACCCAGCTGAACGGGCCATGGAGGCCACAGACACCTGGGGCCCTCTAGCCCTGCAGAAGCTCCCAGTCCCCACAGCTGGACAGCTGCTCTTTCCATGCACAAGCCCCACACATGTGCACTGAGGGGCAGGGAGACGGAGGAGACATCCCGAGGCCAGCCAGAGGTGTGGAAGGGCGTGGTGCATGGAGCCCGAGCTGGCGGCCGGGACACCTGGCTCCACCCCCCGGCTCTGGCCTCACATGTCACCTGGGCTTGGAGCTCCTGTAGACTTGTTTTCCATCTGTGAAATGGGGCTGCTCACCCCGGACTCGCCAGCCTCCAAGCACCGCAGAGGCTTACAGAGAGCGTCAGGAGGTGAGGAAGCATTTGCTCCTGTCTCTGGGGACGAGGGTATGGGTGTCCAGAAGGCATGTCCCCAAAACATCCTGCCTGAGGTGTGGCCTGAGGTGAGCTCTGAGCCCCTCACCTTTTCTGCTGCCAGGTATGGGGCACGCTGCAGACGATGGAGCTGAACATGAGGGCCGTGACGAAGGAGAAGAGGGCCAGGTAGATGAGGCCCTCAACGCCGTCGTAACAGAAGCCCGTCAGGGCCTGCACGTAGTCCTGAGGCCACACGGCATGGGGACAGCACGGGGACAGCACGGCCCGCAGAGACCAGGAGAGAGACGGGGAAGGCAGGGTGAGACAAGCCATGCCAGAGCCTCAGCCCAGCCCACCGTTAGCGGCCTGACCACCCCGGCTCCAGACCGGGCTTCGGGCCAGCCACCCATGGGTGATGTCCCCACCGCCCCCAGCTGTTCCCTCTGCCCCCCAGCCCCCCTTCTGCACCCTCTGCCCCATCCTCCCAGCTGCACCCTTCTGTTCCCAACTCCCCCAGCTGCACCCTGCTCCCCAGCCGCCGTGCCCTGGCTCCAGAGGCTGGTTCTCACCAGATGCAGGCTGCGGCAGTCCACCAGGGCGGTGAGGTGCTGTAGGTTCACCTCTGTGCCGTTCAGCACCTCCTGGACACGGAGCAAGGGGTCCTGGGGAGGGGCATAGCACACAAGGTCAGTACCACGGTCGGGGGCGGGGGGCAAGGCAGGCATAGGTCCTCTGGGAGCCCTCTGGGTGCCCATCCACCCACACTCTGCCATCAAGACCACCCTTGACCCTGTGGTCTTGGCACAGACCCTGAGGACCCTGGGCTTCTAGAAATGATGGCCAGAGTCTGTGTCCTGGCCTTGGAGGGACTGTTGAGCACATGAGTCTACAGGGAAAGTGGGACCCATGGATGCCTGTCAAAACAGAAGAGACAGCAAAGACCCACGTAGCTCCTGATGGGGCCCTGGTTCTCTTAAAAATCTTACTTTAAGGAACAGTTAAAAGGAAAATTTTCATGATATTTTAGATGACAAAACGTCATCCAAATGCTCTGTATAGAGCGAGCCCGGTCCTGTAGTGTGCGTGTGTTTGTGCACGTGCGCGTCCATGCCTGTGTGTGTGTGTGTGTGTGTGTGTGTGTGTGTGTGTGTACACGGGGACCTCTCCCCACATCGTGTCCACGGAAAGATGCCTCACAGAAACCCTTTGGGGTTGACGGGGCTGCCTCTAGACCAGCCGCTGTGTTACGGACCCAACACTGTGTTACGTGGCGCGTGTTCAAAGAGCGCCCTGTGATTCTGAAGCGGATCCCAGGATAACAACTCACCAACAGGGGCTGAATTGTGTCCCCCCAGCAAATTCCTATGTTGCGTTCCTAACCCTAAATACCTCAGAACGGGGCTGTATTTGTCGGTGGGGCCTTCCAGGAGGTAATTAAGGCAAGAGGAAGGTCACGAGGTGGGGGGGGGCCCATCCCACGGGACTGGGGTCCTATAAGAGGAGGGGGACGGGGCCACACACAGGCCCAGGGGGATGACCACCCGAGGACACGGGAAGAACACATGGGGAGATCTCCATGCCCTGGACAGAGGCCTCAGGAGACGCCAGCCCAGCCCACGCCTGGCCTCGATCTCGCTGACTTCCAGCTTCCAGCACGTGAGGGAGTGAGTCCCTGCTGTCTAAGTCCCCCCAGTACGCGGAGCTCCGCTGCGGCAGCCCCGGCTACCTCCCCACTCACTCGCAAAGTACCCAGAGGAGCCCTGGCCCAAACAGAAATAATAAGAGAAAGTAATTTTAATATGTATGTTTACGTGTCCATCTTTTTTTTAACTCGGATTTTGCGAACAGCTTGTTACAGAAGGTCCAGCGGGTCACGAGAGGAGCCTGAGCCCAGCTGTGCGCATGGACGGCCCCCCACGCTCTGCGGTGGCGCACGCACGGGCAGGACCCCCACGGGCTGGCCCCCCCGGCCCCAGGACGCTGGGCTTGGTCAGGAGTGCAGTAACAGACATGTGGACGAAATGCTCAGGCCCCAGAACACCGCAGGGGGAAAGCCACCGCCCCCCTTCCCCAGTTCCCGGAACACCCCCAAGGGCGGGGGGGCAGACCTTACTTTGTTCCTACATCTGTCCCCATTTTCCCTTTTTATTTTTATTTATTTATTTTTTTAAAGATTTTATTTATTTGACAGAGAGACACAGCGAGAGAGGGAACACAAGCAGGGGGAGCGGGAGAGGGAGAAGCAGGCTTCCCGCCGAGCAGGGAGCCCGATGCGGGGCTCGATCCCAGGACCCCGGGACCATGACCTGAGCCGAAGGCAGACGCTTAACGACTGAGCCACCCAGGCGCCCCCCTTTTTATTTTTTTAATTCGAAGAGTTTGTATTACTTTTAAAATAAAGAGCAGAATTATTTTTAGAAACCTACCCCAAGCCCCCAGGGCAATGAAGGGCGAGCGGAGGAGAGGAGGAGAAGCCTCTCCACCGAAGGGTGGGAGAGAGGGGTAGACCCCTGGCAGGGTCCCAGCAGGAGGCTGCCTGAGCTGGGGGCGCCGGGGCAGGCGCTGCTCACCGTGCGGCCCACTCACCTTGGTGGCCGGGGACTCCCGGGGGACCGTCTTCAGCAGCTCAGCCACCACGTCCTGCATCTCCACCAGCGCCTTGTGGCTGCCAGACAGCTTCTGCTCCACAGAGAGGCTGGCTGATTCCAGCTGGGGCGGCCCCCCTCCCCCAGCCCCACGCGCACCCAGCTCAGGCGGGCCCGGGGCGGGGAAGCTGCTCCCTCTTCCCCGTGAGGCTGTCCCCACACACGCAGAGGTAATACAGATTCCAAAAGCACAGTGACTTCAAAGGGGTAGTTCTTCAGGACCCCCGAGGGCCATGCAATCATGTGCAGCGACAGGCAGTGGGCCAAAGCGTTTCCCTCCAAACTCCACCATGACACCTGCCTAGTTATTCCACAGTGGGCCCCGGACCCCTCCCGCGGTGAGGCATCCCTGGGCCCCTCCGCGCCTGCCAGACGGCTGGCTCTGCCCTGCAAGGTGGCCAGGGGCAACCCAAGAACTGAAAGGAATCCCAGGTATTTGGATGGCATTAAGCAGTCCACCCCAAAAGACTTGTGCCGAGGGCACCAGGGCGCTAACCCCAGGGGCAGTTAGTGATGTCAACATGGCATTCATCCAGCTGCCCCCCAACAGCTCCTCGGGTCCCAGAATCTAATGACGTCTGAGAGGGGCCGAGGGGCTAAGGGGCTGCAGACATCGGGGCTGTGGGACTCAAGACCTGTGCGGCCTCCCAGGGGCAGGAGAAGCCCGAGCACTCACCTGCTGGAAGGGGTTGGTGGCACGGGGCGAGCAGGCCAGGTAGTACTGCAGGATGTCTGCAGAGAGAGGTCCAGGTAGCTGCGTGAGGCCTGCCGCGTGCATGTGCTGTGCGCGTCTGTGTGTGCACAAGCACGTGTGTGCTGGTGTGCATCCGTGTGCACGTGTGTGGGTATACATGCTTGCACATAACTGTGTATCTACATGTAGGTCTGCGTGTGTGCCTGTGTGTGCATTTCTGCACACGTGCGTGAACAGACACGCATGCCCGTGTGTGCACGCGTCTGTATGTTGTCCCTGTGTGTGCTCGAGCACGTGTGCGAGGAGATGTGGCCTGCAGGGAGCCCAGGGCCAGGGCCCAGACCCTTCTGCTACAAGCAGGGTCCTTACAGCATGCACGATCAACTCTTGGGGCGCAGCCCTGTTCCTCCCTTCCCCCTGGGGCAGCAGACGCGGCACCGGGGGTGGGCAAGGAGTCAGAAGAGCCACGGGGATGCATCTGCTCCTGGCTTGCTGGGGCAAGCTGGGATAACAGTTCTTAGGCTGGAGCAGCGCCCCCCAAAGGAGGGGACACGGCCTGGGTGTGGCAGCTGGGGGGGGCCCAGAACTCAGGTGGCCTGCCTGTCTACTCCCCATAAACACGTGTGTCGATTTGGCGTCCAACATTCAAAGATGGGGGTTCACTTACAATTCTGATTCTGAAAACCTCAAAAGACCCGAGCCTGGCTGGAGCTGAGGGGGAACTCAGACCCTGTCTGCCTGGCCCCATGTCCACGAGGCCCTCCGCCCGCAGGCCCGCTTGGCGGGCTCAGGGCCCTTAACCTGAAGCAGCGACACTGCTTTGGAGTCCCAGGCCTCCCTTCTGGGGGCCCCCGGGGCCTGGGGCAAGAGCTGGCACGCACATCAGGCCTGCGCTCCCACCGAGCGTATGAAACCCAGTTCACTTTGGCCACCTGTAAATGGAGCCAGCACGCCGGCCTTGGCACTGCCTGGCCCTGGGAGGGGTGGCCTGTGGCTCGCAGGCAGGGGCTCACGCTCCCTTGAGGCTGGGGGCTGCTCGTGCTTGCTAAGGACCCACGAGTCCTGAGCAGTGAGGACCTGGGGAGGCCGGGGAGCAGACAACCCTCCCTCCTGGGGGGGCTCCTCAGGCTTAGGTGGAACCTGTTCCTTCAACCAGAGAAGCTAAAAACCAGCCCACGTGCTCACCCCTGTGGCTTTCTCAGGCAAAGAGGGAAGACGGTCCCGTGAGGCCAGGATCTTAAGGCCACTTACAACAGCCCCCTACCCTACTCTCAAGGAAGCCGCAGCACTAGGGCAGCAGGGCAAACCCACAAGCTTGGCTGCACCCGAGCCCCAGAGTCCTACATGCATCTGCCTCCTGCGATGGCCAACGTGCAGCACACTGCGGGCTCCCAACCCCAGACCTGCTCCCCACCCACCCCGCCTCGGTGCAGGGCTCCTGAGACCACGGTGGCTCAGGCAGAGAGCAGAGTCCTCGGTTGCTCCCTCCCTACACCGTGCTTCTCCAGGAGCCCCATCCTGCTGCACGTCCCCATCCACCTCTCACCCCGCGGGCTCAAGGCACTCCATCTCCTGCCTGGAGGGGCGCCTCGCTGCCTTCCTGCTTGACCTCCTTGTCGCTCCAACAGCTTTGAAGGAAGCTTTGAAAAGGCAATCCAATCGTGGACCATGTCTCTTCAGGGCTTCCAACCCTCCAACGGATCCCCCAGAATTAAGCCCGAATTCCTGCCCTGCTGGCCTCCCCACCCTCTCCTCTCACAACAGGTCTATTTTCTGCCTCACAAACATATCAAGTTTGTCTCTGCCTCAGGGCCTTGGCACAAGACACACAGCCTCCTCTGGTTCAATTTTAATGCCACCTCCTCAGCAGGCCACGCTGTCTGCTCTGCAGCGGTCTGTCACCACTTGCCCCCCTGGCCCCATCACCTGCCTCCACCCTCACCCCACCCCCATCACTGGCCTCACACAGCACCTAGCCTCATATTCTCAGCAGCCCCCAACTCACAGAAGGTGTTCCTATTCACTCACTAGCTTCCTGATCTGTGTGGGTCCTGCCTCCCCCAGACCGAGGGCCCACGAGGGAGGGGATGCCTTGGCCTCGCTCAGTTGGGTCTCCCTAGCCTGGCCACCGGGTTGCCGGCTCAGACACAGCTGCAGACTCACCCCCACTCAGCACCGAGTGCTCCTCCACCATCCTGGTCACATAAGTGTCGGGGTCCACACAGAAGTCACTGGAGCCCTGGGGGGAGGTGCAGGTAAGGAAGAGGGGGTGACCAAGCTAGGTCCCCCATCCTTCAGCTCTCACGGATAGAGCCTGAGCCCCAGGTCTGCTCTCGGCTCCGGAAGGTAAAATATGAATGTGGGAGGGGCGCCTGGGTGGCTCAGTTGCTTAAGCGACTGCCTTCGGCTCAGGTCATGATCCTGGAGTCCCGGGATCGAGTCCCGCATCGGGCTCCCTGCTCGGCGGGGAGTCTGCTTCTCCCTCTGACCCTCTTCCCTCTTGTGCTGTCTCTCATTCTCTCTTTCTCAAATAAAATCTTTAAAAAAAATATATATATATATAAAATACAAATGTGGGGAGGCACTGGCTTGCTGTGTGCCCACAGAAAGGTCCCCACTCCTCGTGGAACCTCGGCGTCCCAGGGGAGAGGCGTGTGACATCTCCTCCCCCCTCCCCATGCCTCAGCCCAACAGACCGGGATCACACATCCCCCCTGCCACTCACCACAGACACGGCCAGCTCCAAGCCCAGTGCGCCCCAGCTGATGACCAGGGCCAGGACCCCCAGTAGGCAGACCCTTGGGGCAAAAGAAAGCCAATCAGCACCCCCCAAAGGCTGGGGTGGCTGCAGGCCAGAGGGCCGGGGCCCTGGGGAACATCTGGGGGTGTGCCCACACAAGGGCTGTGACTCCTCCTTAGCTAGAGCCACCCGAAGGCCGGGCACGGACAGACCTCCCTCCCAGCTGGGGCAGGCCGGGGTGCGGCTCATAGTAGGGCCGGGCGGGGGGGGAGGGTGCTGGTCTTCCTGCTTCCCCCTCCCCCTGGCAGGCAGCGGGTCTTGGCCTTCGCCCGGCTCGCCAGAGTGTGGCCAGAGGGACCTGTTAGCCTGGGCCAGACCCCATGGGGCCCAAGCCCTGCAGGGTGCTGCCTCGGACCACCCGGCAGGGTTCTGGCCGGCTCCCGCCTCACCTGAAGCCTGACCTCACCTGTCTCCCCGTTCCCTGCAGTCCAGCCCCCCAGCCTCCCTGCTGCTCCTCACACTCTCCCCACTGCAGGCCACGTGCTGACGGTCAGACGTCCCTGGGTCCCCCGGGCTCTGCTCCGGTCTCCCCTCCCCCGCCAGGCCTCCAGGGCACTGCGGACTGCCCTGCCCACCCCGTTCTCCCTTTCCCGCAGCACTGTCACCCACAGTGCCTGGCCCGCGTGGGGGCAGGACACGGCTGTTCAACTGTCCCGGGGGGGGGGGGAGGAGAACATCTCACCACTACCCTACAGAAGAGCCATCTCCGTCTTCATCTTTGAGATGAGGAGACGGAGTGTCTGTGTCAGGGGGCCACCCACCCAAGGTGGCCGGCTGAGTGAGCGGCACAGTGGGGCTCTGAATCCAGACCGCCGCCAGGCCAAGGACAGAGCCTCCAGCTTGACCTTCTGGCGTCCCCACGATTAGCTGATCCGCACAGGTCCTCAGGTGTCTCTGGTTACAGTGTGCGGACTCAAGGGGGAGGAGCCCAGCAGGAACCAAGGACCGCCAGGGCAGATGTGCGCACCACTGGGGGCACAGGCCAAGGGCACAGGAGGGCCAGAGTGGGGCCCCACCCTTGGGCAGACCAGTGTCCAGATGCACGGACGGGGGAGGGAGAGCAGGGCTGACTCAGAAGATGGTGCTTTGGGTGGCCTCCCCCACTGTCCCCCCTCGCCCCTCAGGCCCACAGACTCACCCAACCAGAATGCCCTTGGAGCTGCGGATGAGGCCGACCAGCACCAGCAGGCAGACGGCCACGTCAAGGAGCAGCAGGCCCAGGTAGCCCAGCCACCTGTGGGCACACAGAGGGTGTGGGTGGCGCCCTGGGATGGGGGTGGTGCTCAGGCAGGGCCCAGCGGACCGGAGGGACACAACCTGGGGCCCAGAGGCACAACCAGGGGCAGTTCAGGAATATGGGGACTACAGGGGCTGGCATCAGCCTTCTTGTAAAAGAGGTCCTGGGGAACTCGGCCCCTCCCACCCCTAAAACCTCAGCCCCGGGGCTCTGCGGCCACCCCTCCCACGGGCACTAGGGGCCAGGTGGGGCGGGCAGAAAAGAGGGCCAGCCGCACCTGTACCAGTCGTAGAGGTCCACCTGCTCCGCCAGCACCTCGAGCGACACGCTGGGGTTCCTCCAGAACGGGATGGCAGCTGTGTAGCCCAGCAGCGTCTGGAGAAGGCCCTGCAGCCGCTGGACTGCACGCAGGGGCTCTGGCCGTGTGGCCAGCTGCCGCTCCAGGCTCTGCAGGCTGGGCTCCGCCGAGCGGTTCAGAGCGGCCGCCGTGTCCCACACCTGTGCCGGGCCGGGGGCCGGTGAGCCCGGGCACAGACCCGCCCCCAGCACATGCCCACCCCTCGGGCACACACGCAGACATTGGGTTTAGGAGCAGGGACAGAGCCCCCCTCCCCACTGGACGGCCACTCACGCGGTCCTGGACCCCTGCCACCGTGCGGTTGGCGTGGCGGAGCGAGTAGGTGGCCCGATGGATGCCGTCACTGGTCTCCCCGTTGCCATAGAACCCCACGGCGATGCCGGCGCTGAGACGGGGGCGGGCGGGAGGCGTGTGAGGGCGCGGCCGGGCCCCTCGCCTGCCCGCCTGCCCGCGGGGAGCTCCCTCCGGCCCCGTCCCGCCCCGCGCTCACCTGCAGACCAGCGTGGCGATGATGACGCACCAGGCGGTGCAGCAGCAGTCGGCGTCCAGGTGCTCCTCGCTCTTGCGCCGTCGGCAGCACAGCCAGAAGGAGTAGAAGAGCAGGAAGAGGAGATCCAGGGCGAGGCAGGCCAGCGCGGCAGCCCCCAGCAGCAGCAGCGCCTGTGCGAGGTGGGGACGCGGCGCTGGAGGAGCGGGCGCGCGCCCGGCTCCGCGCACCTGTAACACCGCGCGCCGGCGCACTCCCCCCGAACCGTCCTCCAGCTCTGGGGACACCTGGGTGCTTGCCTGCGATCCCCCAGACTCCCGTCCTTAACCCTGCACTAGCCACCAGGACCGCACCCAAGCCACACTCGGAGGGGCCGGGCGGGCAGGGCCGTGGGGTCCTCCCAGGGTCCTCCCCCCTCAGCGTGGACCCTGCTCTGGACCTGGCCGCCTTTGCGAGGCCCCGGGCCCTGGGAAGCCAGAAGGGCCCCGAATTCTCCAGCCACATCCCGGGAGTCGCCAGGGTGGAGGATGTGCCCGCGGCAGCCCCCTCCTGGCACCGAGGTCGGCACCCCCCACGGGAAGTGGTTCACTTGATCCAGCAGGGACACCCACTGTGGGCTGGGCCTCCATCTGTTGGAACACGGGCCAGGCCTGCCTCCCCTGGGCACCACGCTCTCCCTATCGCCTGGCCCAGGGCATCACCTCCGTTCACTGGTAAAGAAACTGGCTTCAGGGAAGATATGGAGGAAGGACCCACGTGCCCACATCATGGCCCCGCTGGGACCTCTACCACGTCCTGTGTTGGGGTGGGGGTGGTGGCCTGACCATGTGCACCACATGGGGGGTGGTAAAGTGCCACGCAGAAGGCCCAACACACAGCGGCACCCACCCCACGGGGACCATCAGATTTGTGGTGTGGCCGCTGGGCACCCCATAGCTGCCCTCACAGGCACTGCCGCAGAGACACTGGGCCTCAGGGGGACCTGGAAACACCCTCCCTCCCCATGTCTGAACGCTCAGCAACGTGGCTGTCCCTGGAGTGCCCTGGGGGGTGGAACGCCCACCGGCCCCCCACCCCCCCGGCAGGGACCCTTGGGAAGAGAGGCTCAGCCACAGAGGCCCTGGGACCGCTACCTTGCAGCCCTGGCCCCCAGCACGTCTCCCAGGAGATGGTTGCCAGGCAGCGGAGGCAGGATGGCACTCCCCGCCCCCCCCCCCCAGGAGCCTGCTGGTCCCAGAGGTCTCCCACCAGGCCCACCATCCCTGGCCAGCCCCTCATACCTGAGGTGGAGCTCTTCCACCTCCCACCTGACCAGGGCCTGCACCTCCAGCCATGCTTCAAAGCAACATTGGTGCCCTGCGGACTGAGGAGCCGGGCGGCACGACGAGGCACAGGGTGGGGGCCCCATCTTGGGGGAGACCAGGGTGGCACCGTGGGGCTGCAGTCACAGGCCACGGCCGTGCCCCGTGGGCTGCCATCCGGGGCTGGCGCCCTCCATTCCTCCTGCAGGCCGGGGGTGCAGCCGCCCACCGCCCCTGCACTGGCAGGAGGCCTGAAGGGCCCTGGCTGCCCCTGCGCACGCGTGGGTGGGGGGAGGGGAGCTGGCCTCGGGCCACCTCCTCAGCCCAAGGCTCCCGGAGGCCAGGGGCGCTCATGTCACAGAGGGTAGGTGCTCCCACGACCCAGGCCGCAGGCAGGGGTCTCCAGGCCAGAGTCGGGCGTGTCATGGGGCCAAGGGCCAGCCAGGGAGGGGCTCGCCTCGCCGGTCCTGGGATCAGGACTGCCCTCACCCTGCCCAGCACCGGATGTCAATAAACACTAGAGCGCTTGCAACAGCACGGTCGAATGGGTTCCCTGGGTCTGCCTCCCACGCACGGGCCGGACATTGACCCGAGGTGCCACAGGCCCTGCCCCCCCCCCACCTTGTCGGGCAGAGGCAAAGGGCAGAACACAACACGGCCCCTGGGGCCATGGCTCGCTCGGGACATCTGTGCTGACATGACCAAGGCCACCCTCCAGCCCCCAGTCACCATGGCCTGACACGGCCACCGGGTCTCCGCCCCTGCCCCGCACCCTCAGAGACCACACCACACCCAGATCGAGCTCCCGTTAAGGCCCTGCTGACCCTGGCTCCCAGGGTTCTAACAGCCTTCCCTCGGCCCTGGCTGGAGCCGGCGTACCCTGCCACCGTGCCGCCTCCTCTCCTGCCCGTACCCTCCCCCCGCCCCGGAGAACAGGGCGGGCTCGGAACGGGTGTTCAAATCCGCACATGGACGCACATGGACGCACATCCTCCCGAGGTGGGGGAGCCGGGGCCAGAGGCACGGGGCCCGAGAGCCTACCCGGCCCCTCACAGTGACGACAGGCCCAGTCACTGCCTCAGGGCTGTCAGGACCACCCACTCCCATGTGCCAGATGGGGAAACTGAGGCAAGAGAAGCACCACCGGCCGAGCAGGCCCCTCACATCTGGAGCCAGGCGGGGCTCACCGCGCCTCTGGGAGCCAAGGCAGGTGCCAGGCCCCACAGGCCCCCGACAGACGCTGCTCGCAGCCCCCGGAGCGGCCAGGCTGGTGGGCGGCGGGGGACGGCACCTGCCGGACGCGAGCTGGGCCACGCAGAGCCAGAGGGCAGGACGGGAGCACGCCGGGACAAGTCTGTGGGTTGACCGTGGCCAGGCGCCTCTCCGAGCCGGCTTGTCCTTGTCCGGAAGGTCAGGGAGGGGCCGCACCCCTGCGGGCAGAAGTTCCCCTTGTACCCTCCTTGAGCCCTCTCCTACAGCTTTCATTTGGTTTGTTTGGTTGTTGTGGGTCTTTTGGGGTTTTCTTTTCTTGAAAACCACACACTTGTACTAACTTTATAATTAAAACGCAGAACCAGAAACCTGTTAGTAGCTCTCTCCAGCTGAGCGTGGGAGGCCCCTGGTCCGAGCCCAGCTCTGCCACGTGACCGTTCCCGCGCAGTCGGGCCCTGCTGCACTCTGCACCCCGGTCTCACCTTTGTGAGGCGATGTGACCGTCCCCTGGCCCCGGGGCTGTCCTGCAGGAGAAGGCCCCCGGCAGCCGAGGTGGGGTGGGCCCCTCTCAGTCTGTGGCGTGGTCACACAGGCCCTGCTGGCGCCCAGTCCCCCAGGAGCCACAGTGGAGGAGAGGCACACCCTGGCTGGCTACCAGGAGGCCCAGAACTGCCTTCAGTTAGACAGAGGCACGCCCCCCCAGCCACCCTAAAACTCAGGCCCACGTGGGGCGGTCCAGCCTGCTGGGAACCAAAGCACCAAGGTTCTAATGCTGCTCAGCCTGGCTCAAAGACATGACCGTGAGTCAGTGACTTCAACCTCCATGCCTCAGTTTCCCCACCTATAGGGTGGAGACAGGAACCTCTGTCTCCTGGCTGGGGTGTGTGAGGACTGCAGGAGCCAGTCCCTGGAGACATTCAGAACAGCACCTCCACGGGGGTCCCCCAGGAAAGGTCAGGGTCTCGAGGGCTGCTGCCCGGTGGGCGGCACGGGGGCAGAAAGTGGACACCTTGGCCGCTGGGGCGGGGGGGGGTCCAGGACAAGCTGAGCACGTCCACATCTATGCCCACACGTGCACTCCCGCACCCATGTGTTCCTAGATGTTCACGCCCATATTCACACTCACACGTGCACGTGAGCGGTCACCCTGTGGTCTCCCCAGCAGCCTGTGGCTGGAGCTCCTGGGGGTCGTGGGCAGGGAGGGGGGGGGTCCCAAGCACCTGGGTGTTGGGCCACCTGCTGTGACTGGGAAGAGGGGAAGGCCGCCTCACACACGGCCACCTGCCTGGGGACACAGCCGCCATGGCCACAGGCGCGGAGGACACCACTCCCATCCCAGCCCTGCCTCACGGCGCCTAGTCAAGGAGCAGGGGCTAGGGGATGACCACTGCCCAGGGAGCCCCAGGGCCAGGCTTGACGGTGATCCTGTGTCCTGGGGCTCAGAGCTGGGTACCAAGGGGGTAAGTGACTTTGCAGAGGCTTCCCTGGAGGCAATGACAGGCAGAAGCCCGGGTGCCCCCGCTGCCACCCCCACATCACCCCTGTAACCCTGCCCACTGGGAGCCAGGCGTCCACACACCCAGGGTGCTACCTCGTCCCCTGCTGGTCTGTCTGCCCAGCTCCAGGAAGCCCCCTGACCAGGAGTGGGGTCTGTCTGCCCACACCTTCCCCGGGGAGTGCTGGAAAGGCCTCCTGAGCTCATCAATTTAGCAGGGGCGGTGCTCCCTCTGGCACTCAGACCTGGCCCCCTGGCTCCCCACCCCAAGGTCTGAGCGGCTGGGAGCTTCGTCTCTGGCAGGACGGCGGGCTCCGGGGCCCGGACCACCACAGCTCCCCTCAGCCCCAGGGCAGGTGCCAGCACCCTCCCGGTTCACACAGGGGGGCTCGGCGGCGGTGGCGGGGGGGGGGGGGGCCGTCCAGCCCATCACGGCGAAGCTGCAGAGCCTGTTGCCAGCTGGGTGCCCGAGCCGGGCACGGGGGCGCCCAGCGTGACCTCTGGCCCCGTCTCCTCTTCGGCCGGCGTGCCCATGGCAGCCCCGCCTCCCCTGGCCAGGGGCTGGCGTCCCCTTCACTTCCCCTGGGCCCATTCAGAAAGAGAATGGGAAATGTCTGATCAGCATCTGGGCTCTGACCAAATGGAATTTTCCGTCTGTGATGGAAGTGATGTCAGCGCTCGGTCAGGCGAGGCGAGATGCTCAGGCCCGTATCCTGACCGCGGGCCACGGTGCCAGCTGCCAGCCACCTGAAGCGCTAAGAGCACGCTGGGCTCTGTGAGGGCGCCTGCAGTGGGGCCTCGTGTGGCCCTCCCGCCCCTCCAGCTCATTTCTCAGCCCTGGACCACCCCCCGCCTCCCAAGGCTCCTGCAGCCCCTGCCAGAGGACGGCCCCCGCCCTGGCCTGTGCCCACACACTCTCCTGTGAGCCCCAAGGCCCCCCAAAGCCCCCACCCACTCTGGAAACACCCCACGAGCCAGAGCTTGGGGTCTAGAGCCTCCCCCTGGCCCAGGTCTGAGGTCTCCCGAGGGACCCAAGACCCCAGCCTTGGCAGGCGAGCAGGGGGCAAGACGGGCCCAGGGAAGCAGCTGTTTTCCGTGTGAGCCTAAGCTGGTTCCCTGCACGGGGTCGGGGGGGATCCCTGGCTCAGCCCCAGGCTTGCTGGCAGTTGGGGTACTGGGGGCCCCAACTAGCCCTGGGAGGGGAGGGCCCACAGTGTGCCACCAAACCTTACTAAGAGCTTTGCAGCGGGAGGCTTGGCCCCATCCATGGACGGAGACCACGGTGTGAGGGGCTGAGGACTATGAGCCCGTCCCTTTGACGCCCCACCACTGGCCTGGACACGGCCTGTCAGTGGCCGGGCCCCTGCACCCGACCCATGCACAACGTCAGGCTCAGCTCCAGGGCAGGCCACACCAATGTGCCCGAGGCCAACAGACCAGGGTAGCCACACAGGACCCCGGCTACACACAGGAAGCCCGGTCGCAGCCACATGCAAGCCTGTGCAGGAGCACGTCACATGTGGACCACACGTTGGGACCCCCAGTGGACCATCTCCCCACACACCCCCTCCCTGGAGAGGAGCCTCTGTGCCTGAGGTTCCCCCCCTCACCATGGCATGAGAGGGGCCAGCAAGGCCCCAAAGCCTGCAGAGGTGGGTGCCCCTGCAGAAGGCCGTGGTCGGCAGGCCTGCCCCTCAGCTTGCCCCCGCTCCTCCCTGCACCAGCCCTCCCTTTGAGGCAGCTCGTCCAGCGGCAAAGGGCAAAGCTCCAAAGAGAAGGCAAGTCCAAATTCCTCCAGGGGCCCAGGACCCCACTGCCCCACACCCCAACATCCTCATGTTGGTCACCCCTGCCTCACTGGAGTGGGGAGGCCCTCGGTCCGGGGCCAGCCTGAGACCAAGCGCATCAGCATGTGTGGCATCCAGACTCAGCACCAGGCCTGACATGGGGACACAGGGCACAAGACACACAGCCCCCGTGGGGCAGGCGTCTCCCAGAATCCCGGCAGTGCAGGCCCCGTAGTCTTGGAGGGCCTGGGAGCCAGGCGGATGAGCAGGGGTGCAGAAACACGTGTCAGAGCGCACC
Organism: Eumetopias jubatus; assembly: GCF_037043125.1. Classification (NCBI taxonomy): domain Eukaryota; kingdom Metazoa; phylum Chordata; class Mammalia; order Carnivora; family Otariidae; genus Eumetopias; species Eumetopias jubatus. Next base: position 109,427,055 of record NW_028274818.1, on the reverse strand, counting down.
ATCAGGGCACCATGGGAGGCAGGGGATCCAGGCTGCCCACCTGTGTCCTGAGGGGCACTGGTGGATAGGGCGGGGGCAGACAGGTGCGGTGGGAGGGGAGCAGCATGCCCCTCCACTGCTTCCAGGGGCAGGGGGGCGTCCTACTCCAGCCCCAGAACGGCCAAGGGCCTTCCTCCAGAGGAAGAGACCAGGTTAGGGTGTCCAGGAGGCTGGCGGGATCCCAAACCCCAAGGCACCATCTAGGAACGCACACGTGTGTGTCGGCTGGAGCCCTGGGGCTGGGCTGGGCCGCAGCCCTGGCTCCTCTGTGTCTGGGGTGCCTTGCCGGGAAGGGCTCCCAGCGCACAGGGCTGACCGCTCCCTGACGGCTGGCTCTCGGCCTCCGCAACCACTGTGGCCCAGCCGCACACACGGCTCGCTGGTCCCCCGACCACCTGGGGAGGGGGCGGCACCCACCTTCCAGGCCAGGGGCCTGAGGCCAGAAGGGACACAGAGGCCATACATGTAAGTGACGCAGGAAGCAGTGTCTGAGCCCACACAGGCCTCCTGAGGAGAGCCCCGGAAAAGGCCCGCCTCACCTCCCGGGCCAGCCTGAGTGGGTGCCGAGGGCCCTGGCCGTGCAGCGGAGCTGGGCGCCAGGCTGGCTGTTCGGCCCGCAGCCCCCCACGCCTCTAACACACTTGGCTGCAGCTCCCAGATGCCGACCAGAAATTAAAAACAGATTTTCCACTGAGCTGGGCTTGGGTTTCACGAATTCCATGACGGTGAGCTCGTGGCCATCCTGGAGAACGCACAGCCAGCGCCCGGCCAAGCAGGAGCCCAGAAGGGGCCCAGCTGTCCGTCCGAGTCCCCCCACGCTGAGGTCTGAGACCTGGAGCACCAGGCTTCACATGGACATGCAGCAGCTGCGCCCCGATGTCCCCACAGGGTACACACCACACTCGCCCTTGTCCTCCAGGAACCACGGGGACAGAGGCGTGGCAAGGCCGGACCTGGGCGGAAGGCCCCGAGGAAGCTCTAGCGGGTCACGCCCCAACCCAGCCCCCACCCGCTGCCCTCTGGGTGCCCGTGCCACACAGGCTTACGGAGTGAACGGTCACACAAGAGCATGGCACAGGGGCTGCCCTCCCCACGGCGAGGGTGTCTGTTTTGGTCCTGGCGTTCGAACACATTTCCCAGCATGACACCCAGAAAAGTCCTCCGCTCCTCCCCAGGCTTGTCTGTAAGCGCCTCTCCACCGGCCACCCCTAGAGACCCAGGCCACAGGCCTCACAGACAGCCCAGAGCCACCAGACGGGCCCTGTCCCATCACTGGGCCAGCCCGAGCCCAGTCCCAGGACACACATCAACCAGGGAGATATGGCTCAGGGGGTGCAGCCTAACCCCAGACTCGGGGGCCAGGGCTGGACCGCACACCAGAACTTCCGTAGCAGCCCTCACGGTAGTCAGGAGCCCAGTGGAGTGCACGGGGCCAGAGCAGACAGAACTGGGTGGGGGGCACCGTGGGCCGGTACCCTCCTCAGAGGAAGAAGGCAGTGGCCACTCAGGCTGTGGGCAAGCCGGCCTTACCCCACGCCCTCGGCTAGTACGGGACAGGCCCAACCACCACGGGTGCCTGTGGGACAAAACAGAGCCCCTGTGGTCGACACCTACCCCTCACAGCCCACCTGCCTCTTCTGTGGGGACCCTGGCCTCAGCCAGCTTCCTCTGGGGAGTGGAAGGGGCCTGCCAACTGAGGCCCGAGGGGGGCCCCATGTGTGGGTTTGTGTGTGTGCACGAGCCCATCTGGGCACCTAGCAACCCAACCCCTGGGCAGGGGGGCAGTGGAAAGGGAGTCTCACGAGGGGCCCCGCACAGCCACTCTCCCACAACCCACCCGCCCCCTGCAGGCCCTGGCGCAGCCTGGGCCCTCCACCTGGTCCTGCTCCTGGGGGCACACCCCATACCCAGGTGCCTTCCCTGCAGCCCTCCTCCTGCCCCTGATATTGGCCTGGAGGCCTGGCCTTGACTGAGACCCACCGAAGTCCGCACAGCCCCATCCAGAGCATGAAGCAGACTCGCTGTCTCGGCAGATGTGTGCCACGGACGCCCCAGGAGCCCTGCTGGGCAGACGGCAGACCCGATTTGGGGGGCATGTGCCATCCCATCTCTGGCAGGGACCCCAGGGCAGGCCCTGGCATTCATGGGCCCCTCCTTAGGACCTTAGCTCAGGGCACCCTCTGGACGGTGGCCCCCACCAATGACAGCGTGAGTGGCTCCCTGCTCTGGGCAACCGGGCCCAGCATGGCCCATCAGAGCCCCACCACACCGAGCTGCCATGGTCTGTCTGTGGGTCTGAGTCCTCACCCTCCCCAAGACCACGAGAAGCTCCGCAGAGCCATGCGAGGGCTGTGTGTGTGTCCTGGCCCAGCACAGGGCTAAGGGCAGGCACTCCTGGGGTTCTGCCACAACTACCACCAGCCTGGTCACATGCCCCAGTCCTGGGGCGGGGGTCATGGGGGGAACTTCCCATATCTGTGACCCAGTCCCTGGGCTGCGGATTTGGTTCCTCTTCCCCAAAGACTCAGCAGAGCTGCCTGGGGGGAGGGGGCCCAGTCCCAATACCCACTGTGCTCCCCAGAACCAGCCCCTGCTGGGGGGCCCAGGAAGTCTCTGCACGGGGGCTGCTGTGTCCACGGAAAGGGGGGGTGGCAGGCTGGACCAGCAGCCACCGATGCTGGCTGGCCAGTGGCCTAGACTCTGCGCCTAGAGCGGCCATGACCCCCACCCCGAGGGCCACTGTGTGGCCGCCCAGAGAAATGCTGGGAAAAAGAACAGCAGGGGCCCCTCTGGCAGCGCAACTGCGGCCCGGGCTAAGAGCCACAGCGCAGCCTGCCCAAAGCCTGCCCAAGGGCCCCTGGCCGGGGCCAAACAGCTCATGTCCCTTCCTGCCCGTCCCCTGCGCAGAGCACTACAGCACTGGGGACACGGGCTCCTCACCACCTCCCCAGACCCTTGAAAACCAGGCAGAAGGATGGGGCCCGATGATGCTGACTCCACAGCAATGCCAAGTTTCCCATGACCTCCCCCACCCACACTGCCACCAAGGTGCAGACCTGGTCACAGAGGTAACCAAAGGCCGCGCCCCCAACCCCCTCCCCCGCCAACAAGGAAACAGTCCATCTGTTCCACAGGGGCTACCCTGTCCCCCCACCCCTGCATCCCCAACGTCCAGCTCCTCAGCTCTGTCCGTGCACGGGGTACTCTAGAAGCTTCCGCCCACTCCTCAGTAAGCTCTGTCTCATTTGGTGTGTTTCTGTCACCTGCAGCCTCAGCATCCTGACTGTCACCATGGGACGCTGACCAAGCGTCAAGAACCAAGGGCCAACAATAGGGTCCAAAAGGCAGTGACAATAAGGGCGCACGGTGTGAATGTAGTTTTAAGTGACACCCACCCCACAGGACTCTGCATGGACAGAATCCAGCCAGAGGGGCTTTTGGGGGGTTTTTTTCACGCTTGTTCCTATTTTCCAAATGTTCCATGAGTGTTTATCAGTTTTGTAAATGAGAAGACAGGCGACCCACACTTTTCTGAACCTCTGGATCAGTGAGGAGGGTGAGAACAGGGCTGGCCCACCCACAGGGCACGGCTGCTATGCCACCACCAGCCTGCAGTCAGGGACGCGACTGAACTTGCTGGAGTCTGTGGTCATAGCTAGGAGACCACTGGCCCCCGACGGTCATAGGACCCAGAGCTCAAAATGCCCTCTAAGCAGACACCAGATCTGGGTTCACGCACCTCCAGGCACAGAGTGCTCACTACATCCCAAGGCAGGACATTCAGACTCCCTTATTTGGGGCTGAGGCTCAGGCTTCTCTCTGCCTCAGGGCCTTTGCATGTGCTCTTCCTGATGCCAGGAACTGTCTTCCCCAAGGTCTATGCGTGGCTACTTCAGTCTTATCTTTAGGGTCTCAGGACGTTCACGGCCTAGCTGACACCCTCCACGGCAGGCCTGGTAGCACCTCCTCCAAGAAGCCTTCCCTGACCACTGAGCTCCTAAAAGCCCTGTCCTGATGCCTCTGGCACCTCATAGCTTCCAGCCCACCCCCACCAACCCCGAGTTGGCAGAGGGAACAAGCACGGATAAGAGAGGCTAAGGGCAAAGGGAGTGAAGTTGACTTCTGTCTCAGGACGCAGGGGTGTGGAGAGGCTTGGGAGGGGGAGTCATGAGGGCTGGTGGGGACTGATGGGGCAGACACCCTGAGGGAAGCCCAGAGAGATGGCTGGTCGCACCCAAGGTCACACAAGTAGGAAGCAACAGAGCTGGTGCCCGGGCCCCCACTCTCCAGCCTGAAGAGGAGGCTCCGGGACCCCTGCCCAAAGCCAGGACAGGCCCTACCATCACCAGAGCAGGCTGGCCTCAGGCCACATCAGGCCCCACACACGGGGCCCAGCCGGCTCCACTCAGCCGTGATGGCCACTAGGGAGTCTCCTCCTTCCTCTGGGCCTGCAATCCTCCTCACTGCCCCCCCCAAAAATGAGAGTCCCCCCCCCCCACTGAGCCACCCCTGGTGCGGGGAGCTCTGGGCCCAGCCCCAGGGGAACCAGATCAGCAGCCCCTCCTGCCAGGCAGATGGGGGGTGGGGTAGCACAGAGCAAACTCCAGAAGCTTCTCTGCCTCCTTCCAGTATCTGCCTTCCCACAGATCCCCATCAGCCCCCACACAAACCACAGTGGCACCCTCCCTGTAATCTGTCCATTCAGCAAACCTCACGGGCCCCCAAGAGATGGATGCAAAGGCCGTGGGGCACCTCCTCTCCAGGATGGCAGCCTTGGGAACATGGGAACCTGAGACCCTCAGCCCCAAGAGAAATGCCATCCTTGCTCCTGCAGAGGCTCCAAAGTCCCCAGTGGAGGACCAGCCAGGACCCTGGGAGCCCTCAGAATCGCCCTGCGTCGGCTCCTAGCCCCTGCAGGGGGCCGGCAGAGGGGGACCCCGGAGGCCCCCACCCTCCCACGACTGACTCTGGCTCCTACCATCTACTCATTATGTGATTCTGAGCCAATCCCCTCTCTGAGCCTCGGTTTGCTAATCTGTACAATGGAGACAATCATCCTCATCTCCCAGGCTTGTGTGAGAAAGGGCTGGTGAGAGACAGCCCCACACAGTGTCCCAAAACGGCCTAGCTCATGGGGTTTTCCAGTGGATTTTACCAGGGCTCCCAGCAGTGGATGGTGGGGGCAGGAAATAGCAAAGGCTGGTCTCCTCATGCCACACACACCCCCTCTTCCCTGGACTGAGGCCCCACTCATCCCCTGGGTAGTCCAGAAGGCAGAAGCCCTCCTCCCCAGTTGGACCCAGCCCACATGGGGGGGTACAGGGCTGCCAGATCCGGTAGCCCAGGTGGGGGCCTGTGTAACAGGCTCCCAGGCCAAGAGGGGGTGCCTGGGTCAGGAGGCTGAGGGCTCTATCACCCACCAGAGGGAAATGGGATGGGAACAGCTGCCCCCCAACCGCAGCGAGGAATACTCCACCGGGGGAGGCAGGAAGGGGCTGCAGGCCATGGCTCGCACTGACCCACTGCCCAGCCATGCAGGAAAGGAGCTCTGTCTATTGCAACCAAAAATGGAGCAGGGGCACAGGGCCCTTGCACCCCCCACTGCGACCCCACAAAAGTGGGCCAGCCCAGATTTTGGGATGTGACAATGAAGGATCAGAGAGCTCAAGTGCTCGCCTAAAAGCACCAGCACAGGAGGGCAGGGGCAGGATGTATGTCCAGGCCTGGCTCATTCTACAGCCCCCAGCCAGGAGCGGAGGCGGCGGGGGATGGAGACAGGCTGGTTTCCACGCCGTGAATTATTCAGTGGCTAATTCTGCTCCGCAGAGAGGAGGCAGGAGAGTGAGTCAGAGCCCTCCCACAGCGGAGGAGGGAACAGTACTCACAGAAGCTGGGGGCAGACACGAGGGACCTCTCAGCGGCACAGGGCCCTGCAGGGAGTCAGACTGAGTGGCGGGGGGGGGGGGGGGGGGGCGGGGGGAGGGAGGGGGCAGCCACCATTCTGGAGGCCTCCACAGGCTGTAGGCATCCGCCCCTCACTCACTCCCCACAACGTATCCCAGGAGCCCCAGAGGGCAGGGGGGGCAAGCAGCCGGCCCAACCGAGGTTGGCAGCATGGCAGGTGCAGCCCGCAGGCCAGCTCTGTGCGGATCCCAGACACCCCAGGTGGCCCCAGGGGCAGCCCCAGAGCTTCCCAACTGATAACTGGCAGAGAACTTCCTAAAGTAAAGCATGGCCCCTGGCCTGCGGGTGCCAGGGAACGGACGTGACAGAGCCAAGACATAAGGAAGGCCCCGGGGAGCACAGAAGGGTGCTGTTCCCACACTGGTCAGCACCCCAAGGCTGGGCTTCTAGAACGTGGGCGTCGAGTTTTATAAAAATCTTGCTGTCTCTGGGCATGCCTGGGCAACCCCTGGCCCCCTTCTAGTCTGCTTGGAAACAGATCAGCAGGGCTGGGGGAGCAGGCCCGTTGGGGAGAAGGCTGCAAAGGCTTCCACTGCTCCCCACTCTGCCCAGGCTCAGCCCCTTTCCAGCCTCCCTGACGGAGGCCCACCTCGGGTTCCTGTGGCCGGGCCTCCCTTCCTCAGGGGCTCCTGGCAGGCCAGGTGTCACTGCACCTGGCCATCCAGCAGGGGGTCACTGCGGGCCAGAGAGGGCTGGCATCTGCCCAGCTCACTCACCCACCAAAATCTTGGCAGGGCATGGGATTCCCCAGCTTGGGGGGGGGGGAGGAGGGGGGGAGGAATCCCCTCCCGGCTGCACCCTGTGCTCTCAGGTATCAGCTTGGTCTCAGAGCCCGGGGCTCCTCTGGGCTGGGGGCTGTGCAGGGCCCCAGCTCAGGGCTGCCCCAGGTGCTGGGCAGGGGCCTGGGCTGGAGCTGACGGCTGGCAGAGGGGGCTCCAGGGAGGGAAGTGAGGAGGCTGCATATGACCCCAGAAAGGAGGGCCTAAGTGACACCAGAGGAGGAAGCTAGAATCTGCAGGAGGGCCGTGGACCCTCGATGCAGGATGGGGGTCTTTAGACGCTCGTGGAGGGGAGCCCCAGGACGCAGGAGGAGACCCTGGAGAAGAAAGGGGGCTGTGACTCACAAGAAGGCAGAGGCCGTGACCCTCCAGGAGGATGGGGGCGACGGCGACCCTCGGGGAGGGGGACTCCCGAGACCCTCGATTAGGGAGGGGGGTTTCGGGAGTCTTCAGACCTTCGAACGGAGGGGCCGTGACCCAGGGCCCTGACCCCCGACCCGGGGGGGGGCGCGTCACCTGCTGGTAGTCGGTGTCCTCGGGCCGGAACTGGCTGCTGGTGGTCTCCCAGCGCAGGTCGAAGTGGGGGAGCCGGTGCAGGAGGTTCACCCACCAGGGCGCCGCGTAGCTGACCCCGGCCATGGCGGGCTGGCCGTCTCGGGCGCGTGCCGCCGTGGGGCTCCCTCGCTGGCCAGGGGGCGAGGGGTTCAGGGGTCCGCCAACCCCCGCCTGGCCGCCCGCATCGCCCGCACACTCCTGGGCCCGGCCCGGCCCGGCTCGGCCCGGCTCGGCAGCGCTCGGCTCCGCTCGGCCGCCCGCGCCCGCCGCCTCTTTGTTCGCCGCCGCCGCCGCCGCCGTCGCCGCCGCCGCCGCCGCCGCAGCAGCCGCCTCCTCGCGCCCCCGCCCGCTGCCCGCCGCCCCGCCCTCGCGCCGCCATTGGCCCGCCGCCCGTCGGCCCCGCCCCGCCCCCAGCCCCGCCCCCCTCCGCCATTGGCCCGCCGACCGCCGGCCCTGCCCCTCTGTCCGCCGGCCCACCGCCCGCTGGCTCCGCCCCCCCGCGCGCCCGCCCCCGGTCCCGCCATTGGCTCGCTGGACGAGGCTCCGCCCACCAGGGGGGCCCCTTCCCGCGGCCGAGGGGCGCAGTCTCTCCACCCGCAGGTGGGGGCGGGAGCTGCAACCCTGGCAGCACGTCCACTCGCCTAGCCGTGCTTCTCCGGGAGCTCGCTCGTTGGCTCGACCATTGCACGTTCCTTGAGCTTCTGCGGGGGTCGGCCTGGAGGGGCTGGGCCGGCCTCCCCCGCACGCAGCCTGTGTAGCCCGCAAGCCTGTCTGTCAAATAACGATGGTCTGGACTCACAGTCGGACTTGGTCATCGATGGCTGTGTGATCTTGAACAAGTTACATATGCTCTCTGTTCATCAATGCCCCTGTCTGTGAAAGGGAAGTACAATGAGTCTAAGTGCTCAGGACATCAAAGCGTGACCCAGTAGAGTGTGTAAGGGGGTGGACGCGTAGATCCAGTCCCTGCCTGGCCACCCCTTTGGGGAAGGTGGCGTCTTCTGTTAAGACCCAAGAGAAACACAGTGCTCTGTCCTGGCCTCCTTGAGCCTGGAAGTGAAGGCAACGGCCAGGGAGGGCCCAGCGTGGACTTTGGAGCCACATAGCCACACTTCCTAATAGGCATCATCATGCTTATTAAAGTCGAGCTGGGAGCCCCAAGAACAGAGGAGGCTGGAAATGCTCTAAGTACTTGGCCCCGGCTCGCCCCTCTCTCTGCACCCCAGGGCAGTAGGTTCATATCATCTTGGCTCTGGCTTGTCACCACCCTGCGGCATTATTTCTGGACCTCTTGCATTCTGAGAAACAGGTCCTTCCCTACACCTGGGACTTTGCCACCTGCTTTGCTCTGGCTCAGCCAGCTCTGTGGGCAGACGGGCCCCTTCCGGCAGGCTGGGCCGGGCTCTTGCAGATAACTGGGCAGTGGCTTCCCAAAAGGCCTGTCCCTCTGCTCACCTGATTGCCCTGACTTGTCTGTTTTCTTGTAATAAAGCTGGGTGGCCTCACTCAGCCTCCTGCAAAGGCCTGTGGGCATAGGAGAGGCCTTTGCAAAACTGTGGTTTCTACCCTCGGGATTATTTAGGTACCACCCCATTGGGGAATAATGGCCTGGCAGAAAGAGAGAGGTCATATTCTCCATCCCTAAAGGGCATAGTTTCTGATTATAAGCAGCAGGTCACACAGCCACAGACCCCCTGCTTCACCCCGACTCGCATGCCCCCAACACCAGTGTGGCCGGCCCACCAGGGTGCCCCTGGAGAGGCATGGAGTCTATGAGCTCTTTTCCGTGTTTCTAGAAGCCTCCAAATATTGTGCATTTTCCGCTGATAAGGCCAGAAATCCTGACCCAAACATAGGAAATGATAACGCAGCTGTACTGAGTTGGCTTGTGTGCCCCCCCCCCCCAGAAAAGATATGTCCGTGTCCTAACTCCTGGTGCCTGTGACTGATTTTATCTGGAAATAGGACCGTTGCAAATGTGATCAAGTTTTGAGGTCATACCAGATTAAGGAGGGCCCCAATGCAATGGTGGTGTCTTCATAAGAAGAGGGAATTTGGACACGTCGGCTAGGAGATACAGAGACACAGGGGGAAACACCGTATGAAGACAGGAGCAGAGATGGGGTTCCTGCACCCAGAAGGGCAAAGGGGAAAGGGAGAATACGGGGTCGGGGGGGAAGGGCACAGGAAGGCCTGTCCCCACCCCGCCCTCCGTGGGTCTGGTGGCACTGGCTCGAGTGACAGTGGTATTTCCTGCCTGTCCTAGGTGACTGTGGCCAGACTCTGGCCCCACTCTACAGATGGAGAAAGTGAGGCCCAGGGCCCAACCTTGCTCTGGAGGCGTGAGAATCACCACCCAACCAAGGAACAAAGATTCAGCCTTGTGCTGTTGGCCAGAAATGGAATGACCTGAAGGAGGGTCCTAGTGGGCCTAGAGGTCAGGGAGGACTCAGTCTGCTACTCAGGGCACTGACCAGGGCGCCAAGGGACATACTTTGAGTGACTCAGCAGTGGCTCAGGAGAAGGCAGCGGATGAGGAAACAGCTAGTCGTCTCCCAGCTAGGAAAACAGCTGGGGCATCCTGGGAGGCGATAAGCTGCTGGGCATCCCATCCCCTCTACCATGGGGACCCGGGGCCGGGAGCCCCGAAGGCCTCAGCACGGCCGGTCCGTGAAGGCAAGGAAGATAGCGGGCAGTCCCCAGCTGAGCAGCCCGGAGCCAGGCGCCCCTGGAGTGTCTACACCCACCGTGTCCTCCGGCCCAAGGCCAGGTGCCCTCATCACAGAGGGGGAAAGGGCAGGAGAGAGGGGTTTCAAGGCTCAGAAATGAAGACACTTATTCCTCATCCACACAGGTGGGAGACAGATAAGCCTTAGTGTCCTGTATTTGAGACGGGATTAACACCCGTCGCATGTCCTGCGGAGGAGGCATGGGGGAGGCCGTGTCTGGAGACCGCATCAGGAGCCGGGCTCCCGGGTGCGCTCCGTGAGTGGGCACCATTCTGGGGCTCCCAGGACTTCACCTCCAAGCCCTGAATCTCTTCTTTCCCCTGTTCCTAAGTTAACTTTCCCACACGCCCATCTCCGATCCTCTGTGAGGCTTCGCCTTCTCGGGGCTGAAACGGGCAGAGTCATGCGTAGCTCAGGGGCCGGTGAGAAGCCAGTAAGACGACCTCGCATAGCAGCACTGTTCTCGACAGCCGAGAGGCGGAAACCACCCACGTGTCCATCCGTGGGTGGACAGATGGGGTGCAGCCTCCCAGCGGGGTATTCTACCCAGCCATGGAAGGAATGAAGCACAGACTCACTCTACAACGTGGATGAACCTCGAGAACGTGACGCCGAGTGACAGAAGCCAGACCCCAAAGGCCACGTCTCGTGTGATTCCGCTTCTAAGAAACGTCCAGAGTGAGCAAACCCCTAGAAACCGAAAGTGGACGAGTGGTTGCCAGGGGCTGGGGTGGCGGGCGTGGGAGGAACGGGGAGTGACTGGTTATGGGTGTTGGGGTTTTTGCTCGGGGTGATGGGGATATTTTGGGAAGAGAGGTGGTGGCTGCACAACATTGTGAATGTACCGAACGCCACTGAACTGCTCACTTAAAAACGGTCAGAATCATTATGCAGATCCTACACACGCACACAATACGACTGCAACCCTCCCGCCCCTCCCTCCCTTCCTTCCTTCCTTCCGGTGAAGTCAAGTTTGTGAGTGAAGGACAGAGACCGGGAAAGCTGCTTGGAAGCATCTGGTAGAGGCATCTGGAAGGGGGTGGGAGGGCAGGCCAGGCCAGAACTCCCCAGGCTCCGTGTCCCAGGCCAGGAAGGTGGCTGGGTTGACGCTCCTGAATGGCTGTCCCAAGACCTGTGGGCGCCAGGAGAAAGGCCAGGCAGGGCCGGGTCCCCAGATGCTGGGGCGGAAGCCAGAACAATGGCGTCCCCCGCCTTTGGACCCCTTCCCGAGAGGTTCACATTTTCCATGGAGATAGCACTCATGAGAACTGGCAGGGAGAAGAGAAAGCCAGCGGCCGGGTTTCCCTGGCACCTGCTGTGATGTGGCTGGGTGACGCTCCCCTGCATGGCCAGGCCCACGCCCACTCCCTGCAGACACCTGGCTCCTGGGTCCTGGCCCACGGGAAAGCCTCGGGAGCACTGCTTTCAAGGTGGCCCGGTGGAGAGATGCCAGCTGGTGTGGTCCCTGAGGGGTCCACAGAGCGAGCCGAACACAGACCCAGCCAGAGTGAGGAGGTGAGCACCCCTCGCTTGTCTGGAACCACCTCCCTGGCAGCCTTGCCCATCCAGAGAGCCCCGGAACCGATACATCAGCAGGCATGGCCTCTGGCAGCCAGGGATCCCGGCCCACGTCCCAGCATACAAGCCTCGTCTTGCTCAGGGCCTCCTTACTCCGTGCCCAGTGTGCAGCACTGACAGGGCTGGTCTCCTGGCCCCAGGCTGATATGAGAGAAGACTGGCACCCAGATGGAAAGGAATCACGGAGACACCCTCCCCCCGAGGTGGGGCGAATTTCCCCACAGCCCCTCAGCCCAGCCCGGCAGCGAGGTCTCACTGCAATGAGCATTGTGCCAAGGATCACGGGGGGGACCTGGGGCTCCTCTCGGGCTTGGTCCACCAACTACGAGCCCTTTGGAAACCCGTGTCACCCTCGGGGGCTTTATGCTCGCTAAGCCCTGCGTCCCCGTTTTACAGCCGGAAAGACGGAGGTTCCAAACCGCAACCCTGGCTCATCAACAAGGCAGGAAGCTGCGTTCACTGGCTCTCCTCATGCAAGGAGCGAGATTACATACAGGACACAGCACAGCCATCCGCACAAACACGCCGGGCCGGAGCCAGACGGCTCATCTTTGCAGCCCACGAGGGAACCGTCATCACTCCCCCATGTTACACACAAGGAAACCAAAGCCCAGAACATGAAGCTGCTCGCCCTGAGTCCCAAGCCAGGAACCTGGAGACAGCGTTACCCTCGTGGCAGGCACCACGGGGCCACTGGGTAGTGAACAATTTGTCCTGGTCCAAGTTGAGGTCCGGCCTTTGCCTTCAGCTCCAGGGAGATCCTCGGCATGTCTGGAGGCTGTGTCTTTGTTTCGGGCGGGGACTCAGCACATCAGAAAGACCGGCCGTGTGATTTAGGATGGGGGCTTGGGTCACACAGCGTCAATAGACCTGTAACCATGTGGGCAATCGATCCATCCATCCATCCCTCCACCCACCCATCCATCCATCCATCCATCCATCCATCCATCCATCCATCCATCCACCCATCCATCCATCCCTCCACCCATCCATCCATCCATCCATCCATCCACCCATCCATCCACCCATCCATCCCTCCATCCATCCATCCATCCATCCATCCATCCACCCATCCACTCATCCATCCATCCATCCATCCATCCACCCATCCATCCATCCATCCATCCATCCACCCATCCATCCATCCCTCCACCCATCCACTCATCCATCCATCCATCCATCCATCCATCCATCCATCCATCCATCCACCCATCCACTCATCCATCCATCCATCCATCCATCCATCCATCCATCCATCCACCCATCCATCCATCCATCCATCCATCCATCCATCCATCCACTCATCCATCCACCCGTCCATCCATCCATCCATCCACCCATCCATCCATCCACTCATCCATCCATCCATCCATCCATCATGCCTACGTAACAGAATCCACACACAAACTGTGGACGCTGGGGCTGGGGTGGGCCCCCCTAGCTGGCCACAGTCCATGCCTTTGGTCACACGTCAAAGCCGGAGGGTCACACACCCCGAGGGCAACAGGAACCTCCCCTGTGGGCCCCTCCTGGACGGCCATCTTGCAGTGCTCCCTTTGGCTGATTTTCATCCTTAGATGTAATGAACCGAAACGGTGAGTCCATGAGTCGTTCTAGGGAGTTCTCGAATCTCTGTGTGGTTTGGGGAGCTCTCCAAACTTGTGACAGGTGAGGTGAGAAACAGTGCCCTCAGACTCCCAGCTGACTCCCCTGTCACACTCGGGTCCCGCTCACCCCTGCACGAGAGGGATGACCGCCACCCCCGTGTCAGGAGGGGGAAGGAGGGCTCAGGGAATCAGTTACAGACACAAGACGGAAACCCCTGCCTCCTGACATTTCTGGTCTAACTCTGTCTGCCGTGCAGCCCTCCAAGTCATGGATTTTGGAAAGGCCAGCGTATGACTTACTTACGGCTGCAGAACGAGCCGCCCCAGAACTCGGTGGTTTAAAACAACCCCGGCCCTGTTTGTTCACGGCTCTGGGGGCCAGCTGCTCGGGGTCAGCTGGGCGGCTCCTGGGCTGCTGTTGCCCAGAGTCCCTTGCAGTCACGGGGGCAGCTCCGCTGGTGCTGGACGGTCTCAGATGGCCTCGTTCGGGGCTGGAGGTTGGCGCTGACTCAGCGGGCCCCACGGCTCCAGCCATGGCTATGGCTGGCTTCCTCCCTGGTGTCTCGGGGAGGCTGGGGAAGATGAGCCCTGAAACACACGCACTTGTATGCTCCTGTCCCATTTAAGAATGCTTCGTTGGCCAGAGCCAGTCACAGCCAAGCCCAGAGACAATGGTCAGGATGGAACCAGGCATGGACACAGGGAGGCGTGGACACAGGGCCGTGGCCATGTCTGTCTTGACTGCTCGGGCTTCCAAATTTCTTCAAGTCCTGGTGCTCTCGAGGGATGTGCTCTGGTTGGCCAGGACACGCCCTTCCTCCCCGGCGGACAAACTGCACGCGAGCCACTGGGACAAGCGGGTGTTTGAGGCTGCAGCACTCGCGGTCTCCTCCTGGCAGCTCAGGAACCTCGTCCCTGTCTCCAGGAGCCGCGGGAAGGGGACTCTGGCTTCAAAGCGGGTGACAAAGGCTGGCCAGGCAGCTGTTGGGAGGATGGACTGTCAATCACACCGTCCCCGTGTTCGGGAGAGAAGACGCCTTTCTGGGACCTTTGGAGCAGGCCAGCAGCGAGGGGAGGGATCGGGGCCTCTCGCCTGGGGCCGTGGGAGGGCTGGGCTCTTCCTTCCCCTTTCCGAGCCCTGCTAGCTCCTCCCAGGCTTGGGCTGTCTGGTGACACTGTTCCCCTTCCAAGAGCTGAGACCCTTCGGCTGGGCAGCCTTCCAAGCCTCGGTTCCCCCCCTCCGCCGCCCCCAGTCTGCAACAGGAGGCCCATCTTGCTTCCCTGCCTGGGTGGGAGCCAGGATTGCCCTGGAAAGGGGATGTTCACAGCTGAAACCCGGCTTCCTCCCCTCGCTGTAAGCTGTTCCCTCACGTGATGCGCCCAAGTGTCCCCTGGGGGCCTGTCAGTCACGCCACAGCCACTGCGTCCTCCCTCGCCTGGGTGGAGGCCAGCCACTGCCTCCCCACGTGGGGGCCCTGGGCGCCCAGACTCCACGTGGGCTCAGACAAACCTCGCTCCCTCATACACGGCCTCCCCGGTCAGGGTGGGGCCCAGGGAGTCGGGCTGAGCCTGCGACGCCCTCCCCAGGGTGGGCTGCCTCTTCTGGGAGGCCCCGGAGACCTCCTGATCGCCTTGGCTCCAGAGGGAAATGTCAGCCCAACCAGGGCCGGCAGAGGACCCGCCTCCTCTGGGCCACCAGGAACGTGGGGCCGAGGGGGCTGCGCTCCTCGCCTGAGCCTGTCCTCACCAGCCCCGGCTGCATGAGGGGCGCGGATCGTGCCATTCCCCGGCCATCTCTCCCTCCCGGAGGGGCAGAGAGGCAGGGGTCAGGACAGGAGCAAGGCGGAGCCTTCCGGAGCCAAGGCCCTTGACGGGTGCACCGTGCCTGTTTCGGGAGCGGACGTCATCGTGCTCTCCGAGAGCTGCCCTGGCTGGCACAGGCCCGCTCCGGCCACCTGCTCACCGCCTCCCAGAGACGCGGCCCCTGTCGCTCCCTTGTTTACAGACGGGGAAGCTGAGGTTCAGGTCACCCCCGGTCACCGGTCAGGGTGGTCTGGCTGCAACTCTTGGCCTGGATTCTTGCCTGCAGGCCCAGGACCCCTTTCCTCCCCAGATACCCCAGCTGGCTCTGCAGCATGGGCGGGGCGGATGGGCACATGGA
This sequence comes from Eumetopias jubatus, assembly GCF_037043125.1. Classification (NCBI taxonomy): domain Eukaryota; kingdom Metazoa; phylum Chordata; class Mammalia; order Carnivora; family Otariidae; genus Eumetopias; species Eumetopias jubatus. Next base: position 109,411,643 of record NW_028274818.1, on the reverse strand, counting down.
CGAGGAGGCCCCGCTGGGCTCACCTCCCTGCCTGCCCCCTCTTTCTACTCCAGCAGGGCCCTGGGAACACACCAAGATCACTGAGGAGGGGCTGTGCTGGAAACGAGCTCCCCGCCTGCCAGGCGTCCCCCACCCCCTCCCCGGGGATGCCCCACACTCTGCTCTCTCCTGCGGGGGTGGCTGGCAGGGGCTGGCTTCATGGGGCTCCGGTGGGCACTGGGGGGGGGGGGCGGGCGGAGAACAGTATTCACAGGGCTCCTCACCAGCCCCTGAGCCATTGTGCGCCCTCCCAGCTGCCAGCAGGTCCTTCACCTTCTGAAATGCAAATCGGAGCCTGCTCCCATGCTTCTCAGGGTGAGAGCCGAACCCCTCAGCAGCATGGGCAATGCCCCCCTGCAGCCTCTGCTTCGGCCACCCTGGAGCCCCTTCCATCTCCGGGGTGAGGACTGATGCCTCCCGAGGTGGGAAGCCCCCCCCCCACCCGGCCTCGCCCCTCACTCCCTCCCCTGGACCCCCTGGCTACTGCCCGCTTTGCACTCTGTGCCCCCGGGCCTCTTGCACCTGGACCCTTCGCCACCCCGGTGGGGAGGACTCAGCCAGAGGTCTGCCCGCGCAGGGCCTGGCGCTTGGGCAGGTGGATATTTGCCGGGCACAGGAACTGAGCTCCGCCCAGTCGACAGACGTGCAAACAGATGAACTCTGGTCCTTGAAGGTACACTGTGCCTTCCTCCCTCAGTGCCTGGCGTACCGCAGACTCTGTGAGAACACAGACAAAGGAGGGGCTGAGCCCAGAGAGCTTCCCAGGGCCGTGCGGGCTGGCCCCGGCGGGGGGGGGGGCAGGACACTGCTTGTGCAAGGGGGTCAGCTGGAGGGGGGAGGGGAGGGCAGGGGTCAGGGCCAGACAAGGGGAGGCGTGCCAAGCCGGGGCATGGAGGGAATCCAAGCTGCTACGTGGAACCTCTGTGAGTCGGCTGGGGAGAGAAGGTGTGTGTTTACACTGGTTTTGAACCAAGGCCCGCAGGGCAGTGTGGGGAGGACAGACCCAAGGGCCTGACTCTAGAATCATGGCACCAGGAGGGAGATGAGGAACAGGGAGGAGAGTGCTGGCCATCTTGCTGGATCTTTCCTTCCCTTCTTCCTTTGTAACAGAACCTCCCATTTTTACTGCTCTATGGCCACCTAGAATAAAGACAACACTTTCCAAGCTCCTCGGCAGCTGGATATGCAAGTCGCTACCCTCTGACGAATGGGATACCAGTGCAAGTGTCCTCAAGTGAGGGGACACCCCCTTTCTCCTTGCTTCCGCTGCCTGGAGTGCGAGTTATGGCCGGAGCCCAAGCAGCCATTTTGGGCCCTGAAGCCCTGTGTTTGGGAGTGCGAAGCAACAAGAACGTGGGTCTTTGAAACTCGTGAAGCCGCCATATCTTACTTGCACTGTTTCCCTGGGGCCTTTGGAAACTTCTAATATGTTTGGGTTACTGTTGCTTTGTGTGTTCTCATTCTCCAGCCAGATCTAAACCTAACGAATGTAAGGTTGGGGGACGGGGGAGTGAGAAGAGAGAGCTGAGGCTGCCTTTGAGGTCCTGTTGGCAGGTGGTAGAGTGCTTCGCTCAGCACGCATTAAGCACCTTCTGTGTTTGCTGAGGGAGTATACCGGTGAATGGTATGCCTGCTATCTTCAGGGAGCTCGTGGTCAGACAGACCCCTCGTCTGGGGGCATAGACAGACACTGGAAGAGCTCTGCTGGAGGAAGGAGCTGCTAGGCCCTTTGCGTGTCCACTCTGCACATTTATTGAACACCTACTGTGTACCAGGTGCTATGTTAGGCCTTGGGACCAGCAATGAGCATCACAAACTCAGTGTGGAACTTAGGGAGTCTGATGGGGAATTCAGACAGCAATCCAGTGGTCTCATCACTAAATGACAGAGTAGAACTTGCCACGGGCTACAACGGGGGAATCCTGTGCCCTGAGTGTGAGTGGTTATGCTGGGGGCCACGGGAGTCCTCGATGGGCTTTGTGACACTCCGGGCCATGGGGAGGGCATCTCCGGGGCTCTCAGAGAGCAAAGCCACTTCCCCAGCAAATCTCCTGCTTGTTCCTAGCCACCCCGAACCTTGGCTGTGGCTGACGGCAGATGGGACCTGGCCGAAGCGAGTCTGGGCCCACAGGACAAGGGGGCACAGCCGCGCAGGTGAGGCCAAGGTGGTGGTTTGGGCTGTTGTGCACAGGGACGGACACTGAGAAGAGTGGACAGACGCGGGCCATCTTTAGGAGGTTAAGGCGATAGGAGATTTTGTTGACACGCTGGGGACGGTGATGGGGGGAGGGAGCGCCACGGATGGGGAGGAGGAGGGGGTCCCTGGGGGTGTGCCTGCACGGGAGGAGAGACTAATGTCATTTACAAGAATTTTTAAATTGGGGTAAAAAATATAACATAGAATTTACCATCTTCACCATTTTTCAGGGTCGGGGGCATTGAGCACGTTCACATTTGTGCAGCCACGGCCCCGTCCAGCTCCAGGACTTCTGTCCCCGCACACTGAGACCCTGTCCCCACAACACACTGACCCCCACGCCCGCCCCAGCCTGGGCACCACCGTCTGCTCTGTGTCTGTGGTTTTGAGGACTCCGGGGACCTCGTGTGAGTGGGATTGAGCAGCGTTTGTCCTTCTGCGACTGCCTTGTTCCAACGAGCATCGTGTCCCCCGGGTTCACCCCCCGGGTAGCGTGCGTCCGCTCCTCCTTCCTTTTTCAGGCCGAAGAATAACCCATTGTGTGTGTAGACCGCACCTTGTTGATTCCTCCGACGGTGGACACTAGGGCTGCTCCCACCTCCTGACTGGCGAGCTCTGCTGCAGTGGACGCGGGGGTGCGAGTGCCTCTTCGAGGCCCTGGTTTGAGTTCTTCGGGGTGTGTTCTTTGCTGGATCCCGTGGTGATACGTTTCTGAGGAGATACCAGCCTGTTTTCCAGAGTGGCTAACCCATCTTCCGTTCCCACCGACAGAGCGTGAGGTTATGTTATGTGAGTCTATGTTACGACTTTGGACGTGATTTACTACCACAGCCATCCCAGTGGGCGTGAGGTCAGCGGGTGTAATTGTGGACGAGTTGAGGTGGGGGTCTTGGGACGTCCCCAAGGCAATGAGGAGTGGGCGGCTGGGCGGCCAGGGCTGGGGAGTGGCGGGCCGTCGGCCAGGAAGGTATGGGTGCCACCATCCATGCGGCAGTTGATGACAGAGGATGTGGCACATGTGAGTCTGTGGGAGCGGAGGAGAGGGTTTCCACCACGGTGGCTGGTGGGTGGCAGGGGTCTGGGGTGCAGGGGTGTGGGGTCTGGTGGCAGCAGAGGGAAGGGGGGTGGTCAGCAGCGTCACCTGTCACTAGGAGGTCTAAACATCTGTGGGCTTCAGGGTGAAGATGGGACATTGAGGCTGGAGCAGAGAGCCTCCTCTCTGTCCCCAGCAGGAGGAGGAAAGATTAGACGCAGGAGAGAGAAGTCAAAAGTCCACCAGCAGTAACCACATAAGGACAGGGATGCGATCGGGTCACAGATGGAAATGTAGAAGATTCTGGAAGCGTACGCACAGATGGAACCCTTACCCCAGGCCCCCAGAGGCAAAGAAGGAAGGAAGCACAGTTCACAGAATTCTGAGGGACTTTGTCAGGACCTCTCCCGATTTCCAAAGAACTCACTGCAGGATGAAGGAGTGGGTGAGAGACACGCCCCAGAATGTTCCAGAATGCCCTGAGAACCCACACAGCCGCAGGATGCACTTTTTCGGAGCTCCGTGTGCCCTGCTGGGGGACAGTCAGAAGCCGTCCAAGTAGCTCTGGGCAGAGCAACTGCTTTTGGATGCAGGGTGAGCCTGAGGGCAGCCTCGGCCCCGCACTGCAGCTCGGAGGAACCGCACAGAGGAGGTGTGGCCGGACCGCGCTCCTTGTCCGAGCAAGTAGGACACACCGCACCACGGCACGAGGGAGGATATGACCCACGCAGCCTGTGGAGGACGGGCGACCCACGTCGTCAGCAAGCGTCAGGAAAGACCAGGAAATCCCAGCTTGGGTGTCTGGTGTGCGGAACCCGACAGGAGTGTGGACCCCATCACACACGACCAGCGTTGAGTGTGGTGACCAGACAGTCCCTCAGGTTCCCTCTCCTCTGGTAGAATTCAAGTAAAACGAAAGGTGGTATTTAAAAACCAAAAGAGCACGCACTGGTCTCTTTCTAGACTACTGTAAACTTATGTCTGCGTGGCATTTACCCACCTGCCCTTCCTTCCTTCCTTCCATCCATCCATCTACACTTCCCTCTGTGTACAAATGCAGAGAGGCACTGACTCGATGATATTTACTGAACACCAACAGCGGTTCTCTCTCCGCAGAAGGACCGTGGACCCTGCGTGGCTGCTCTATGCTTTTCTTTTACAATAATGTGTTAGATGGGGTGGGGAGGTCAGGTCACAGGGACAATGGGCGGGTTCATTCCGGGATGGTCCAAATGTAAGACGAGGATTTCCCTCCAAAACACGTCCTTGGGGACTCCCCCTTCAGCTTAAGGGCTTACCAAGTGTCTCATCCCACGGGGCTCTCAGTGATGGCAGCTTGGGCACCATTTGGGAAAGCAGCCTGAGAGCCAGAAGTCGGGGCATCCCGACAGAGCCGGCTAAAAATAGTTAGGAAATGGAACTTTAACTCGGTCGCCGTCACAGGAGGAGGGCCTCACATCTCAAAGGCTGGGTGTCGCTGTGAACCAGCCTTTGGAAAATCACTTCGTGCACATAGTCGTGGCTGCACGGCGCAGAGGGGAGCACCTGCGGCCAGGCAGAAGCCAGCACCCCTGGACACAGATGTCCTCACGTCCTCACACCCAACCTTGACGCTTGGGTAGAGGCGTTTCTGGAGGCTGCATGCCCCATAGGGATCTTTACGTGGCCGATGATCGACAGCTTGAGCAGGAAAGGACAAGGTGTGTCGGACAAAAGTGTCAGGTGACTCACATGGGGTTGTGTCCATGCCGGTGCAAGCACGCCAAACCCCTGAGTGGCTTATTTTATATGTGATTATAAACATGTATGTAGGACCCAAGAACGCACTACTTACTAATGAGCTGGCATTGGACAATTTCATCCACACTTATCAAAAGTGCTTATTTTCAAATCAGTCACACAGACCCCTTTTTTGTGGTCTTCTCTTTGGAAAAATGGAGGCGCCCTGTATAGTTCAGCGTGGCTTGAGTTTAGAGCATGTGTGAATGTGTTTGTTTTGGTATTTTATGTGTTCATGAGTTTTTATATATTCATGTGTTTGTGCATTTATGTGTTTGCCTGCGTGTTTGTGTGAGAGTATGTGTTTGTGGTGTGTCTTTGTGCATTTGTGTGTTTGCCTGTGTTTGTATGAGAGTATGTGTTTGTGGTGCATCTTTGTATGTGTGTTTCAGTGTGCATGTGTGTGTCTGCCCATGGGTGTTCGCTGAGTGTGGGGGTGGCGTGGCACATTCAGTAGGGATGGCTGGTGGGCAGTAGCCTGGGGCCTGGCGACCGACTACGGGTGAGGAGCGTGGAGGGACGTGGAGACTGGCCAGGCTTCTGGTTCAGAAAACAAAGTGGCTTGTGATGTTGTCACAGAGACAGCATCACTGGGCTGGGGGCAGGTTAGAGAGCGAAGGTCAACCAAAGCTGGGCCAAGCTGAGCTTGAGGCGTCTGAGGCACATCTGTGCAGATGTCTATCTCAGTATTTGCGGAGTCTGGGCATTGGGGATGGAGCCCTGGGGATGCCTGCATCCAACAGGCAGGGGATGGGGCTGGTCCAGGCGGGGGCGTGGGGCGCAGTGGAGAAAGTGAGTAAGCAGGGAGAGGAGACACAGGGTAGGGGCCACTGCATCGGTGCTGCCCAGAGGGACAGCCCTGACCCCGAGCTGGGGAGAAGGCGGTATAGGCGGGTGGTGGGGGATGAGGCGGCCGGCCATCGGCAGGGGCAGCCGCTCTGGGGCCCTGACCCCAACCACCCCCGCCCTCCCTGGCTTTCATTCCTTGCCATTCAGGAAGGGGAGGGATGAGGAAGCAAGCGGCCAGGCTGGGCCGCCTGAATGAAAGCCCCAGGGGCCTTGGCACACATTGGACCCTCTCCTCTGAATCCTATGCTGTTCTGGGGCTTAATTAACGAAGAGCTCAGGGGCACCCCTCTCCCTATTCAGAAAGGACTCCATGGAAACTTCTCACAGGTTCCTTCGGCAGGCTCTGGCTAATGGGGCCGCCCCTCCGGGCTGTAACGGACCGGCTGGGTTCCCAGCATGTTAATGGACAGTGCTGGCCCGAGGCCAGCAGCCCGCACCCCAGCCGGCAACGTGGACTTCTTCCTCCTCCTCATTCAATGACTTCAGCTCAGCAGCAGTGCTGAAAGGAACCAGGGATCGGATTTTGACATTTTCCCCCATATTCCCTGGTGACTTTTAAAGAACCCAATATTTAAAGTCATCTTGGCAAAGGCCTGGGGGTGACTTGCCGTAAGAGTCTGTAAGGACTCCTTGTGGGCCAGGCTGTGCGCTGCTTTCAGACTGACAATTCCCAAGAGCCGAAAGCCAGTGACAGGAATGGGGAGGGGGGCGTGCGCGTGTGTGTGCATAGGTGTATCTGTGTGCGGACCCACATATCCACGTGTTTGTCTACAGCTTGCTGGCCGGGGGCCCGAGGCTGGACCTCACTCCACTCTCTTGCCAGCTCCAGCTGAGACCCCCACCCCTGGAGGCGGCCTCTGTGCGGGTGGACCCCAGGCTCCGGGGAGAACGTGCAGGGGAGCGCCCGTGACGGGGGAAGGGGACTGCCACGCCCTGCTCCCTGATGTAGAGTCCTTGAGGCCCAGGCCACTCCTCGACAAAGCGTGACGCCTTCCAAACGAGCCATTTGCCCACAAGACCCACGGTGACGGGGCATGGGGTGGACTCGGGCAAATGCCAGAGGCAGCCAACAAGTCCCTGGAGGGGCTTCCAGCAGATTCCAGGGGGCCCTAAGGGCCCGGCAAGCAGCTGCATGCAAGCAAAGCCGTGCGCAGCAAAATCCTGGGAAGCGACCTCCCCAGAGATCAGCTCTCTTCAGTCACTGGATGTTGCATTCCTGTCGATGATTCCTTCCTGCTCCTCAAGCAAAAGTTGAGTGGAATTCGGGGAGATGCAGTGGGCCGGCAGGGAAGAGGGACGGGGTGAGGCGTGAGAGGGGGCAGCGGCGGGCTGGAGGCAGAACCCTTCTTCCAGCGGGCCCTCGATGCCTGAGCTGGTGCTGCCACCCAAGCAAAGGGCCGGAGGCCCAGGAAAGGCACATTTCTAAACCACACTGGCCGACGGGTTTGCGCAGCGTGGGCGACAGCGTCACTCCCCTGGGGGCCATTAGAAGTGGTAGGATTTATGGGTTAACCAGACAAGTACCCGTAAAACCACCGTGATTGACAAAGGCCAGTCATGAGTAGCACAATCTGAAACTGTATCCCGTCCCAAGAGTCATGTATGCATGATGCATAAGCTTGGAATAATTCTAAATAAAAATGCAGAAGACCCCGGGATCCAGCCCTTCCTCTCCTGAGCCACCCGATGGTGCCTGGTTCCCACATGGTTTTTAAGGACACTGACCCGGCCGGGATCCATGCTAGTGAGCTGCTGGGAACTCAGTGAGGTGGGGACCCGGAGGGGTAGCCCGCCAGACCCCCAGTCCTCAGAGACATCCCTGAGCCCCGTGACAGCAAACCCTGCTCCAAAACCACAGCAGGAGCTTGGAATGAGCTCAGGCGGGTCCTAAGGAATTTAAATTGTGTTTAGATCCTGAAGGGTAGTGGGCTTTCTGCAGAGGGTATTTATTTCTTGGAGTCACAGAAAGCCCTGCTGTGTTCACCCTGGTAGACGAGCTAGGTTGGCCTCATGCAGCTGGTCTTCTTGCGGGGACGGAGGTTTTTGGTTGGAAGGGCCGAGAGCATTCGTGAGGAAGACAAAACGGACGCTCTGGGCCAGCACGGCCAGCACACACAGTCAGGGCCGGGCGTCCATTTCACAGAGTCCCTCCTTCGCTCGCAGAGGAACGAGCAAACAAAACCCCAGAAGCCCCATGGAGCTGCCCTGTAACGACCTCCCCAGCCCTGGAGGCCTGCGGGGCTCTTCCCCTCCTTGCTGGGGGGGGGGGGGCGCCTCCCAGCCCGCATCCCTCTCCTGGGTCGCTCTCTGCACAGAGAGTGGCAGCAGCGCGCCCTGAGAACCTCCTGCCACCTGGCTTGCCCCACGGCACGCGCCTCACGTCTGCCCATGGTTTGGCGAGCTGGTCCCGCCCCGTGGTCTTCCCACCGGCACCTGCTTCCCCCTGCCCTTTCTCCTCAGCCCACGCCTGCTGGGTGGGTATGAACCGAGGGCTGCAGAGGCCACGGCATGGCCTGGACTCTCAATCGCCTGGCACCTTCAGAAATGTCCATCCCTGGCTGCTGGGCCAGGGTCTCCCCCCATGACCTGGGCGACAGGAACAGCATCTTGATGGCCAGGCCAGGTCAGTGCATGCATCCCGGGGAGTGCCTCCGGGGCCCCTGGACAGCCCTGCTCCGGGAGGGTGGGTGGCCGCGGCCTGGAGCCACCCCTCCCTGTGGCCAGGGTGCTGGCACGTGCTCTGCCCCACAGAGACCGACCATGGCCGCGCCAGGTCAGCTGAGTCAGGGCACTTGGAGGGTACTTGGGACGGAGAGGCGGCAGCTTCTCAGAGCCCAGCTACCTACGCAGCCTGACCGCAATCGGTTCTGCACCATGGGTCCCAGCTGACGCGCAGGTGCCGTGACAGCCGGGGCAGAGTGAGCCACGCGGGCCCCTGGACCTCCCCCCAGAAGGGCAGTGACCTGTGCCTCTGGGGTGCTCAGTGCCTTCCTTCTGGATCCCCTTGCCCTCCGTCTTCCCGGGCTTCAGCGGGGACTGGCCCCGGGGTGAGCAGGCACAGCAGGCAGGGGTCCTCGGGGCCCCTCTCCGGCCCTGCCCTGGCCTGTTCTGCCGCCGTGGAGCCCCAGCCCCACGCCCGGGCCCCGCAAGCACGCCGGTGCCTGGGGTTCTCCACGGGGAACTGCAGGGTCCCAGAGCCGCAGGACAGGCCGCCCCTCGGAGGGTGTGCACGATGGACATCGGCTCGAGTCACGGCCTGGAGGTGCCTCGGTGACCAAGCAGCTTTGAGACTGCTTGCTTTTAATAGATCAACAACATAGCACCAAAGGTGCACAGCCAAGTGTACATATTTACAATTCTCGGGGCGTTTCCTTGGAAAACCCCAAGTGCACGGACTGACTTTGCCTTCTCAGCCCTGCCTGATGCCAGGCCACTCTGGTCACGGTGCACACGCCAGCCCGGATGCCACGTGGGGCTCCCCCTGCCCTTCCCCCGAGCGGGCCTTGTTCTCCAGGCCTGAGGCAGGGATGTCCCTACGACCTGAGCCCCCAAGGCCACCCGCTCCTCAGAGCGAAGAGTGGGCAAGAATGCCCGTAGTTTGCGTGAGGGGCAGGAGGAGATGCGTTGTGGGAGCACACAGGCTGCGGATCCGCCTTCGTCAGCCCCTGGTGCTCACCCGGCCCCTACAGACCCTGAGCTCCGAGCCCAGCACCCAAGCGAAGGGTGGTCCGGTCACTGGGGAGCAGACCCCACGGACGACACAAGCCAGGGCCAGCAACGAATTCAATCAAGCTACCAATCAGTCCAGTGGGAGAAAAAGAAAAGAGAATTGACGGAGCAGCCCACAGACCAAAGGAAGAAGAAAAGCTCAACAAGCAAGCGTCCTGGCTGAAGTTTTCTTGACCCGCTGTGTGAACAGAACCTAGCTGGGCGGGCCCCGGTGACTCCAGGGGGCCAGGCTGGGCTGGAGAGACCCTCACCCACCCGGGGTGTCGGGGGGGGGGAGCGGCGATGCAGAGTGCCCCCTGCCACACACCTAGCTGGTGCTGGAACCAGAAGCTGCCTGACCACCGAGAGGACAGCCCGAGCTTCCCCAAGAAGGACGTTGTGCTTCCCAAGCTGCAACCTCGGAAGGGCTCCAGTGGGCACGCTCAGTCCCAGCAAGAGCGAGCTTTCTAACGTCAGACACACGACCCAGGGGACATGGGCTCTAGAGGCCCTGGAAATGCCACCCAAGCTGGAGGCTTTCCATGCTACCATCAGCAAGGGCTAATCTCGCAAACAAAGGCTGAGACTCAGCTCTGGAGTGGAGCTCTGTGCGGCGGAGGCCGGGCCGCGGAGCCGGGGCGGGAATGCAGCAAGGGCCTGTGGGCTCCCCGCTGCCCCTTCCTCGGGGCCTGGGGACAGCCTGCCCCCCTGCCGGTCTCAAAAGCAAACCTGATGCTGCTTCTTAATTAGAGTTTGGTATTTTTTTAAGGCTTAATCTGCCCAGTGACAAAATCCCACCAGACTGCTTCCTGGGCACGGCAGCTCTTGAGGACAGTGCCCCGGGGAGGTGGGGATGGTGACAGGTGAAGGTCTGTGCGGAGAAGTGCAGGAAGGAGCAGCCCAAGGAGCCCGAGCCCACCTTGGGGCCCTGACATCTTCGTGTCCCGTCATGGGGGTGGGGAGAGCCTGCCCCACGCAAGCCTGTCACGTCCCTCTCTTCCGGAAGGCACGGCCCCAGCGTGTCCAGCTTGACCTACTTACTGGGTGGAGGTCGGAGCACACGGTGCCGGAGATGTTGGTGGGGAGAACGAGATGCTGTTGGGTGGCTCCAGACAGAGCAGCTCTTCCCGGCTCGAGGCCAACGGTGGCCAGGAAGCTGCTACGTGGAGCGTGTGTTTGCAGGGCTCGCGGCTGCCCCCATCCCGGGCACATGCGTCTGTCCAGCTGACCCTGAAAACCAGTGCAGAGATGAAGCAACGGCTTCAGGATTCCTACACGAACAGCCAGACAAGCGGCAAAACCAAACCAAAGAGAAAAGCCAACAAGAGCGCTGAGCTGTGGAGTAGGTAGTTCTTTCCTAACGAGATAAACTACTTTCTGATTCTGGTCACTACGTCCTCTAGAGCGTGCCTGAGCTCCGCGGCAGAGCCGGCACTGCGGGAGGGCCCAGGGCCTACGGCGGGGACGCCTTCCTCGAGGGCAGTGCCAGAGCAACGACAATCTCATCCGAGTCGTCCGAGCTGCCGTCATCCGTAGGCGGAGGCTCCGCGGGCTGTGGCTGAGGGTGCGGTCCCGAGGGAGAAGCCAGCCCTGCAAGGAAGCAGAGGGGGTCGTCACCCCAGTGACTCAGGACGGGGCAGACCTTCAGAATCCCTGTCACAGTGGCCACAAAGCCACCTCAGCCTCCCAGCTCCGCTCTGAGCATGGCCATTTCCAAAGGCCAACACCTGCAAGCTCGAGTGCGGACTGGGTCTCTCAGGGCTGCCCGCACAGGTAAGAGCCACCTTCCTGAGACTCAGGCCCCCGGGGAGGGGACCAGGCCGTGCCCCCTGAGCGCTGTGAGCTTTCTAACAGACCCTCCCCTGCTTTCCTCAAGCTCAGCCAACTTCCCAAATCCTCAGTCCACGCTGGACGGGGCGCCACCTGCTGACCGCCTGCGCCCTGAGTGCCACCTTGGCGAGTGCGGAAGGCAGGGGGCCGCCTAGCCCCAGGAAGGGCCGCACTGTGACCGCTTGGGGACACGGCAGTCACAGGGCGGCCAGCCGCTCACTGAGGTAAGGAGGCGGAAAACCGTATAGCAGCCCTCAGGCCGAGGACTGGTCAGCTGTCCTCTGGGACTTCCAAGGAAACTATTAAAGCAGAGCCTCAGGACACTAAAACACCCGTTTCCAAGCTTATATTGTTTTTTTCTTTACAAACACTGTCACAGTCGGACCACAAAAGGGCTGGATTCCCACTTTTCCCACAGGCCGCCTGTGGGCAACTGAGAGCGGTGTGCGTGCACGCGGCCCTGCGGCCTTGCCTCTTGGCAGGGGGCGCGGCTGCCCCTCGAACACAACACACGCTCAGCAGGAGGAGGGGGCGGCCTACGTGGACAACAGTCACCAGAGGTGGGGGCGGGCGAAATCAGCACGAAGCTGGTTTCTGGAGGATGTGAGCTCTGGGGAGCCCCGAGGTTCTAGATGACGGCCCCTCAGGCTCGGTGGACTCTGCACACCTGCACGTCCTCCCGCACACCTGCGCGTCCTCCCCCACACCTGCACGTCCTCCCCCACACCTGCACGTCCTCCTCGCACACCTGCACGTCCTCCCCCACACCTGCACGTCCTCCCCCACACCTGCACGTCCTCCTCGCACACCTGCACGTCCTCCCCCACACCTGCACGTCCTCCCCCACACCTGCACGTCCTCCTCGCACACCTGCACGTCCTCCCCCACACCTGCACGTCCTCCCCCACACCTGCACGTCCTCCCTGCACACCTGCACGTCCTCCCCACACCTGCACGTCCTCCCTGCACACCTGCACGTCCTTCGCACACCTGCACGTCCTCCCCCACACCTGCACGTCCTCCCTGCACACCTGCACGTCCTCCCGCACACCTGCGTGTCCTCCCCCACACCTGCACGTCCTCCCCACACCTGCACGTCCTCCCCCACACCTGCACGTCCTCCCCCACACCTGCACGTCCTCCCCACACCTGCACGTCCTCCCCCACACCTGCACGTCCTCCCTGCACACCTGCACGTCCTCCTCGCACACCTGCACGTCCTCCCGCACACCTGCACGTCCTCCCTGCACACCTGCACGTCCTCCCGCACACCTGCACATCCTCCCCCACACCTGCACGTCCTCTCTGCACACCTGCACGTCCTCCTCGCACACCTGCACGTCCTCCCGCACACCTGCACGTCCTCTCCGCACACCTGCACGTCCTCCCGCACACCTGCACGTCCTCTCCGCACACCTGCACGTCCTCCTCGCACACCTGCACGTCCTCCCGCACACCTGCACGTCCTCCCGCACACCTGCACGTCCTCTCCGCACACCTGCACGTCCTCCCCCACACCTGCACATCCTCCCCACACCTGCACGTCCTCCCCCACACCTGCACGTCCTCCCCATCTGCACGTCCTCCCGCACACCTGCACGTCCTCCCCCACATCTGCACGTCCTCCCGCACACCTGCACGTCCTCCCCCACACCTGCACGTCCTCCCCCACACCTGCACGTCCTCCTCGCACACCTGCACGTCCTCCCTGCACACCTGCACGTCCTCCTCCCCATCTGCACGTCCTCCCTGCACACCTGCACGTCCTCCCTGCACACCTGCACGTCCTCCCCCACACCTGCACGTCCTCCTCGCACACCTGCACTTCCTCCTCGCACACCTGCACGTCCTCCCTCCCCACCCCACCCCCCCGCCCCGGTGTTGCTCACGTTTGCTCCTTGAACTCTGTACATGGAGTTTATGGAACAAATACCAAAGTTCACTGTTTGCAAGCTCCGTGAGGCTGGAAAGTGAGTGGTGATCTCCAGGTCAGACATGGCGTCGAACCCTCAGCTGGTGCAGGAGATCCTCCAGGACCTGGCCCCAGAAGGGACGGGGTGGCCAGGCCCCCCATGCCCAGCCACGGCCTCCCTCACTCACCAGAGCCGGGCTGCAGGGCTGTTGGCTTCCCCGGTCCCCACAGCCCCGGCGCCTTGTCCTTGGCCGCCAGCCCCTCCACAGTCTCCCCGCTGCTCGTGTCGCTGCCCTCCTGACCTGAAACAACACATACACTCCAGGCGCCCACCGTGCACAGAGCCAGCAGCAGACATGGACAGGGCTCCATCACCTCCACCTGGGTCTCTACCCCAAAGGGCTTTGGCTCAGAAAACTGCTTCCTTTTGTAGTTTGTCCTGAAATGAGGCACTGCTCCCCACCGGCACCTGCCCTTCTCCATCTGTGCGACCAAAGAGCTCGGGATGGAAAAGTCCTTCCCACGAGTGCTGCATGGTGACCACGTGCCACCCTCACAGATGAGACCTCAAGATGTGTTTCTGGGTCCAACGACAGCGTCAAAGCTCACAACACCACCTCCCTGCTCCTCTCCAGCAGTGTTACTGATAGTGTGAGCGAGCACCACACAGGGAGGTTCCCAACCTGTGTGAGGGGCCGTCGAACTCGCGGGGGGCTCCACCTCACTTGCGAGGACCCCATGTCTGCTGGCAGGCAGAGCAGGGACCGGGCCTCACAGCTGAGGTGCAGCACCCCTGCCGGGTCCCGAGATCTCTGCACTGTTTTTGGACAATAAGGTAGAAAAGCAAATACAAGCAAAACTTTACTTAAAACCAACAAACAGGAAAAGCACTGGCCCAAGGGGGGGAAACCACGCAGCTCCAGCAGAGCCAAGAATAAAAACCAGAGACACACAAGCCACGAGGCGCCAACCGAGTGGCCTGCAGGTGCCTGGACGCTGCTGTGACCGGCACTGGAGCTTCTCCGTGGCCCGGGGATGTGGGACGAAGCCGTGCGTGGGAGGCTCGGTGGAGGCATGCAGGGGGTCGCACTGGGACGGGCCCCCACACGTGCCCGCACACCCCGAGCTTCCGGGGCAGTGGCCGCTCTTTGCTCGGAGCTCAGAGGGCCCCAGCTGCCCCTTGCATGGAAATTCAAAATGAAATGAAAGTACCAGGAGAAGCAGGGCAGGGCACAGCAGGTGACTGGCAGGGGGTGGCCAGAGTGGGTCTCCTCCTCCTAGAAGCTGCAGTGGTGGTTCTCTGACCAGAGGCACTGGAAAAGAGAGAGAGACCGGCTGCTTGGACTTTACAGGACGCCCCCATCGCCCGAGGCCCCAGCGGGGCTCACGGATGTGCTGGAGGCCAGCAGAGCCGGCACAGGTGGGCTGCAAGGGGCACACGCCGAGGTCAGACCTCAGACACCTTCCTCTCCCCCAGTCTCTCTCTCTCTCTCCCTCTCTCTTTTTTAAAGATTTTATTTATTTATTTGACAGAGAGACAGAGTGAGAGAGGGAACACAAGCACGGGGAGTGGGAGAGGGAGAAGTAGACTCCCCGCTGAGCAGGGAGCCCGATGCGGGGCTCAATCCCAGGACCCTGGGATCCTGACCTGAGCCGAAGGCAGACGCTTAACAACTGAGCCACCCAGGCGCCCTCTCCCCCAGTCTCTTGTACCTGCTGCCATCCCCGTGGACATGGCCACTGGCCGTGGCTGGCGGCACCGGGAAGGACCCTGACCTGCGTTGCACCCCGGCCGTCCCAGCCCGTCCAGAACCAGGACCGGAAGATTCTGGCTCCTGTGGGCTCTGCATACCTGCACGTCCTCCCTGCACACCTGCATGTCCTCCCACACACCTGCACGTCCTCTCCGCATCCACCCTCTCCTCTGGCAGAGAGGGAGCAGAGACTGAAAAGTGACGGGTGGACTGGGAAAAAGAGGGGAAGCCTGAGCTTCCTGCCCTCGCACCCCGACAGACACTCCCTTCGCCTTGCTGCAGGCTGCAGATCCCACTCTGCCCGAGTCAACCTGGATGGGGTCTGAGTTTCTGCGGCCGCAGCCCCAGCAGGGGAGAACGAGTGTGAGCTGCTGTGCCAAGCACCTGACAACGCCCACGTCCCCCTGAACACTGGGGTCGCATCACATTTTTTTTAAAGGGCGATGCATTAGGACAGGGGAGCCAGCCTACAGACTGGTGGGGACCAGAACCATGTGGTGCTTAAGCCCTTCTGCGGGTTTTCCCCCAGCACGAGCGAGCCGTTCCAGGCAGGAAGGCCCCTACTGAGGGCCAGCACTGGCAGGCTACCCCACCTGCACGCGTGGGAGGAACTCTGCACGGGTGTTTGTGCTCGGGCGACTCGCCAAGGTCCTGGCTCCCACGGCCTGCGCCTGCGCACTATGGGCTGGCCTTGTCGTCCGGCAGCTTCCTGCACCATGTCTGTGGTTGGAGTCTCCCAGCGACACAGAACAGGGGGAGCCTGCCAGCTGGATTTACCTGTGCCTGACCCGTGCCAGGTGCGCCCGGAGGACAGACTGCACGGTGGTGATGGCCTCCTGCCCTGGGTCGTCCTCAGCCTGGACGGCAGGGCTCGGAATGCGTGGTGGCGGGTCCTGCAGGGACACGACAGTGGGGAAGAGAGCCATTTGGGAGCCTCTGCCCACTTCCCGGGTGTGGCAGAGCCCCCGCCTGGCCCCCAGAGAGCCCGGTGAGCGTGGCCCGGTTCCGGGTGGCTCACCTGGTCGCTGACTATGTGCTCAGCAGCCTCCTGACGCTCAGACTCTAGAGATTCTTAAAATGAACGTCTTGTCATTTTCGCAGAGGAGGGATGGATATAGAAAAACGCTAATCTTTACTGGGTTTTTAAGCCTCTGTCTTAATTGTGGGGCGGGCACGCTGCCTAATACGTGAGCACCTCAAAGCAGCATGGCCCCTGAAGTTAAACCCATCTGGCGCCTGCACCACGGCTCCGCCGCCCGGCCCCGCCACCCCTCCCGCCCCCTCCCGGACAGTAAAGTGCCAGGCAGGACACGGGCACCGAGATGCCACGCTGCCCCAGTTAGGAGGCACGAGACGGGACACGTAGAGAGGGCAGTTAGCGCCCCCGCCGCGTCTGGCGCCCCAGGGTTACCTGGCCGGGCGGGCTGGGCGAGCCGGGGGCTTCTGAGGCACACGCCTGGCTCGACAGTAGCTTCACCCGTGTTAGGTGTCCCCTGAAAGCTGCCTGGAGTACCGTAGCCGCCTGGCAGGCACGAGGAGAGAGGGAAAGGGAGGTGAATTCCCCTGGAAGGCGGCAGGTGCGGGGGAGGGGGCTCCGGAGGGCAGAGCTCCACCAGCAGAGAAAACGACGTCTCTCGCTGGTGCAGAGCCATGGCCTCTGCCACCCGCCCAGCGCCTCCCCCAGGAGGCACGCCCACCGTCCACACAGACGGAGGCACAGGCGTCCCCTCCCACGGCAAACCGAATCCTCTGTTAAACGCTATGATGTTTAGCGGCTAGTATTTGTCCATAATTTACACACGCAATTATGTTTCCACATTGGGCAGTCCGTCCCATGCCTCGTGCTTTCCATACACATCTTCCAAAACCAAGCAGGGCAGACATGGTCTCAAACTGTCGCCAAGAAATGATCTATCCTCTGACCTTAATCTTAAGTGATTTCTTCACACACACAGATGCTTTGTTAAGTTCTGAGATCAGTGTTCTGGATTTCAGGGGCAGCCCGGCTGGAAACGTCACAGCGTGACAAAGGGGTTGAGCTCTTAGGGAGCTCTTAGTTCTGAGCATCTTAGGGAGCGCCACACGAGCACACTGGGGCCTGACACGTCATGTGTCCAGAGGTCTAGACGCCTCCAGAATCAGGTCACTAAGAGAAACACCTTTGCTTTGCTGTTACTGGAGGCAAGGTGAAGGAGATGTCCTGAACTCAGGGTTCAGAAAGAGGCCCAACAAAGCACGGCAAGAGAACCCTCGTTCAGGCAAATTCAAACAAGCAGGTGCATGTGTAGACCGACCCGGGGGGCTCGCTGCTCGCAGACGACCCGGGCGAGGGCTCGTTACGGGTGACATGGGCTGGGGTGACAGCTGCTGACATCATAGCCACCAGAGCCCGGCAGAAACCCAGCCCAGCTGCAGCCTGGGGGCTCTTGTCATCACCTTGCCTGGGGAGGTGAGGACACGCAGGCCCAGGGGGGACCCGGGAGACCAGCAGCAGAACACGACAGTGCATGCCGGCTGGCCGGCTGGGGAACACGCTAGACGGGCTTTCGAGGAGTCCCAAATTCACCCGTTCACCCACTCCTTCCACAGATATTTGCTGAATGCTGACCACGTGGCAGGCACCATCCTAGGAACTGTGGATATAGTGGTGTAAGAACAGAGGTGGTCCCTGCCTCCGTGGAACGTTAAATAAATTGCAATAGGAAACAAGCAATTTAAAACAAGCGAAATATCAAAATGTCAAGTAGGGATGTAAGCTACAAAGAGAGATAAAGCAGGACCTGGGGCTGGAGTGATGGCTGGCACGGGGTATTCAGAGAGAGTGTCTCTGAGGAGGTAATGTTTCCTGCGTGAAGCAAGGGGGCAGGACATGCAGGTGTCCGGAGGAAGAGCCTTCCAGGCAGAGGGAGCAGCGAGTGCAAGGGCCCTGTGGCAGGAGGAAGCTTGGTATTTCCAAGCAGTGCCGAAAAAGCCTCCAGACTGCTAGAGGAGAATGAGCAGGGCTGCGGGGTGGGGTAGCCAGGGAGTGTGGCCTGGAAGGTCTTTAGACAACAGCTTTGGATCATGTTCCGAGTTTGGGAGCGAGTCATGCGCAGTGCTGGGTGTTACTTAACATTTAAAACATGCTGCCCTGGAGGCTGCCTGGGGAACAGGCTGAGGGAGGGTGACAGCAGCAAGGGGCCGTATGGGTGTGCACAGCCGTCGGGGTGGCTAGAGACTCCGTTGGTTCCCAGCGCCTGTCACGACGCGTCCTGCGGCTCACACAGACCTGCTCTCCTCCCGGGTAAGCCGTGCTCCTGTGCGCGCCAGTCTTCTGCCCGCAGCCCTTCCCCTCACGTTCCCCAGTCCCTGGGCCAGGCCTTCCCAAGAGCCCTAATGCACGCCTGCCACCCTGACCTGCAGTGACCTGTCTCAACACCTTTCTGAGTCCCGAGGGCCTGCTGGGTTACCCGACCCGAACTGATGACCGAGAAAACTGTTGAAAAAACGATTGTGTAATTGAATGAATCTGAACGTGTGAAGTTATCCAAATATTCTTCTGACGCTGGTATCACCCCCGTCTGGTCGATTTCATGAAAACAAGTGCCCGAGACATCCCACCGTGACTTCGCTCTAGTGCAAGAATATGTATTTGAAACAGGTGAAATAAACCTCGCTTACCTCAGTCAGAACAGCCTTTTTTTTCTGAAATAAAGAGACAGATTATGAATTAACATGAGGATGAATTTTTGGCAACACAGCGTTCATGTCCTGATCCTGCCCCTGCCACATCACCATGGATGGAAAGCAGAGCCAGGGTACCAGGGCGGCCCCCCCCTCCTCGGGAGCCCCAGGAGGCTCCATAGGTCCCTGTCCTCCGCTGCGGGGCAGACAGTGCTGGGGGACCCAGCAGCCATAACCAGACGGCCAGCTGTCTCCGGGTGAGTCACAGTTAAAGACGAGCTGTGTCAGTGGCACCTGCGTCTCCCGACCAGCCCGTGGCAGCTGTCTGTGAGGCAGACTCACGAGCACCGCCGTGTGCGCTTGACTTCAGCCCCAGGTGAGGAAGCCCCGCCCCCAGCCAGAGCTGGGGGCACGGCTGCCCTCTGCGGACGGTCACACAGTGGCTGGGCCCCGCCTGCTGGAGAAGCTACAAAGGGGACCCCCATTCACGGGTCTGGGTCACGGGCTCCCAAATCTGACCCATCGTCAGACGCACCCAGGGACCGGAGGAAAAAAGATTCAGCCACACCCAAGGCTGAACCAAAATGTGTATCCTTACAGACGTCAGTGAAGCCCAAGCCCTTCTCGTGCGGAAACCCCAGCACACGGACGGTACACAGCACGTGCCGTGGGGCAAAGCCACGGACCGTGCAGCACACACCCGCCAGCTCCTCTTCAGTGTGCACCAGAGTGCCTGCCCACAGCCATTACGGGAGAGGGTGTGTCCCGTGACCGAGTAAGGAAACAGGGGTACGAGTACCGGGGGGACATAAAATGAATGAACGAATGAACGAATGAACGAATATTTAATAATGATAACAATCAAGACTGAAGATCGTGCCGAGCGGCCGGTGAGGACAGTACTGGCGAGGATGTGGGGTGAGCTGCAGAATGAGGAAGTCAACAGTAAGCCTGGAAAGAGCAAAAGTGGAGGGGTGGCAACATGCCGCGACCTGAGACAGATGGGAAAGACGGAAGCGTGTTGGTTGCCTGCAGAAATGGACCCTGAGTGGGGGAGGCATGATGGACCACAGCCGGCTGCAGGTCCTGTCGAGGGCAAACTGCAGCTCGCCTCAATGCGTGGCTGGGTGTGGGGCGCCACCACACCAGCCGGGAGGGCTCCAGGCGGGTCCAGGGCCTTCCTCCTCACGGCCTCAGACACCCCTGTACCCCAAGACGAGTCCAACACATACAGACCAAGAGGACCCCGGACTGAGGTCCCAGGACCCTGATTTCCAATTAAGTGGCCTTTCAAATGCTTTATTCTCAGATGTAGGTATGTGCATTTGATTTTTCTGAGTTCTTGTAACGCAGAATCCTGAAGAAAAGACTCAACTCATGTGTCAAGAAGTCAGCTGTGCCAGTGTGCCTGGGTGGCTCAGTCGGTTGAGCGTCTGCCTTCGTCTCGGGTCGTGATCCCGGGGTTCTGGGCTTGGGTCCCGCATCGGGCTCCTTGCTCAGGGGGAAGCCTGCTTCTCCCTCCGCCCGCTGTTTCCCCTGCTTGTGCTCGCTTGCTCTCTCTCAGTCTCTCTCTCTCTGACAGATGGATAAAATCTTAAAAAAAAAAAAAAAAAGAAGTCAGCTGTGCCCAGCTCCTGGAGGGGCGAGCAGTGGAACCCAGTGCAGGTGACTAGCCCTGCCCGGTTGGTGGGGAGCAGTGAGCTGGGGCACTGTTCTTAGAGCACTTTATGTTTTGGCTTTTTAAAATTAGTTAGTTATTTAAATTAGAGAGATGTTTTTTAATTACTTAAGGGAGAGAGCACAGAGCAAGGGGAAGAGCAGAGGGAGAGGGAGGGAGAGAATCTCAAGCAGACTCACCTCTGAGCAGGGAGCCCAATGCGGGGCCCGATCCCACGACCCTGAGATCATGACCTGAGCCAAAATCAAGAGTCAGCTGCTCAACCAACTGAGCCACCCAGGCGCCCCACGTTTTGTCTTTTTAATTAAGCAAGGGACTGACGGGGAGAAGGGTGAAAGATGAAGGGAAAAGCAGCACAGACAAGTGGCTCAGAGATGGCAAGCTCCACCCAGATCTGGGGTGAGGATGGGGAGCTCGGGACACCTTCTTGCGCAGAAAATGAGGTTGCGCCAGCACGATCAAAGGCACAGGAGCCCGACCCGAGCGCTCCCACTGACCAAATGTGGGACACGTTGAACATGAAAAGAAAAACGACTCATTAATCTTAAAAGCAGCAATGCTCCCTCCCCTCAGAGAGAGTGTGGGGAGAAACTCGATGGCCTCCAACCCCCTGCTCTGAAATCAGGGTTTACTTAGTACTTGAAGGAAAACAGCGAAGCTTCTAGCCTGCCTTTTTTGGAAGACCCTGGAGCTACGCCCCGCTGACCAGCCGATAAGGAAAACTGCTTCACAGAAGAGTACCAGCTACTAAGTATCGGGAGGACCTGAAGTCACCCCGCAACCATGTGAAAGATGGGTTGCGCTACAGTGCATGAAGGGTGTAGAGCCACCGGCGAAAGGTGGAGACCAAGGTTCACAGAGGTCACTCTCCCGACAGATTGACGGGATCATTATCAAGGGAAAGGTGTTTGCTTACAACAACAAAAGCGGGCAGCCGCGACATTACCCAGTGCGTGCAGTTAGACACACCGACGGAACTACCTAGTCTCACCTGCGTCTGAAGGGAGACGATGAGCCCAGCACCACCTTTGGGAGTGTGCCCTTGCCAAAAATACCTAACCTAAACTGAGTCAAGCCCGTACACCTGACTTGCCATGTACAGAAAGTAAAGGGGACAGAGGAACAAGTTAAGGGCCACCACAAGGACACAATTGGACAGATGCAGGATGTGGGATGCCCTGCAGGAGACTGGCCTGTGCTCTTCAAGAAGAACTTTAAAGAGAAAAGCAGGTTAGGGCTGATAAACCACACTGAGGCGGTTTATACAACTGAAGAGGAAGCTTTCACTGGATGTGGGTCAAAATCCAACCTTGACTGGATCCGGGGTTGAAAAAGACAGCTGAGTGGCATCCTGGGAAACAGGGGGAGACATGGCTATGAAGGGGACACCAGAGGACACGAGAGAACCTCTGCCACGTTTTGGGGTGTCTGACTGCGTGTGCTGCGGTCAGTGAGACACCCTCATGCTTAGAAGATGCTGGAGATTCACAACGTCTAAGACTTACTCTCACGTGGTTGTGCAAAGAAATGATCCGTATAGAAAAGAAATATGGCTGCACGTTAACTACTGTTGAGTCGAGGTGGGGGCAAGAATCTGTGCAGTACCTTCGTGAATACGAGGAGTTCAACTATTCTAAACATTCTGTACATTCTCGTAAAAAAGTTGGGAAGAAATAGTTTAACTCTACAGACAATCTTCTGGAACTAAGACCTTATGATATTCAGGCAGGTAGAGAACTCCAGAGTTTTTATTGGTTCAGCCGGGGAGAAAGGGCCCTGTTGTGTTCTGCAGAACCGGGATCTCTTTCTGAGCACATAGCTTGTCCAAGGAGACCGCCACCCTTACCCTGGGAGCTCAGGAGGGGAGCCCCATTCCTCCTCCATGAGACAGCATGGGGTTCCCCCAGGCTCCTCTCTCATCCCCCCACTTCCCCAACCCCCCACCCCTCATCACCCCACTTCCCTTGCCCCGGGCTCCTGGCCCCACTTCCCCCCAAGCATGAAGGCACTCATTACAGATTCACAGCTCCTTGTCTCCCGGGATCTGAGACGCACATGCTCAGCTTTGGTGGGTGGTCTTCCTGTCCCCTAACCTACAGGTGGTGTCCTCTGAGGAGCAGCCACTCAAGGCAGGTTTTTCACAGTCCCAGTAAAATGGACCACAGTCCGACCTGCTGCCCCCCAGACAACCCCAGAAGAGGGCTACTCTGGGGGTTTGAATTTCCAGTTGTTTCTGCAATGGATGCACCTGACTGTGGATCCCATGCTCGGGCTGTGCTTGGGGGGACAGGGCAGTGATTCCAGAGTGTGGTCAGGGGCTGCACCCAGAGTGGGTCTTCCTGGGAGCCCGCCACCCCGCCGCTGCGTGCACCCAGTCTGTGAGCTAACAGAGGCTTCTGGACAAGTCGCTGCTGTTTGCCACCTGGAAAACGACCCTCCCCCTCCTCCGAGGATGAGCTGAAAGGGAAACCTCCCCTTCCTTCCCCACAGGACCGAGTCCTTCCACTGCAGCTCCAGGTGCTCGTCTGTCCCTCACCCCCCACGATGTCTGTTCAGGCGCGTCGAGTCCGTCCCGCATTTCCACCCACGCCTGTGGCACCTAGCCCACAGCCCACATGGCACAGGGACGGCCTGCACGGGCTCTCACCTGACGTCGGTACACCTTCCACCGGGTCTGCAGGATCCTGGCCGCCGTGTCTCTTCGCCCCTCGGAGCAGGCAGAGGGGGGTCGGGAGCCCTCCTTGCTTGGATCTGGCTCACAGTCCTGCTGAGAGGGCCTGCTGGTGGGAAGGGAAGGTCGGGGTTCTTCTGGGGTCTGCAAAATTCAAGGTGTAAAGGACGGTTAAGCCGGGCAGGGAAGATGGGGATCAGGTCAGGTTGCAGGATATCGGCATGATACAGATGGAGCCCGTCAGACCAGAATTTTAATGTGGAGAAAAATCTGTTCAGTATGCCATTCGACAAACCAAATCTCTGCAGAAACAACGTGCAGCTAATAAATGGATTGCAGGGCAGTTTTTATCCCCCTCCCCAGACCCGGTGTGTTGACACCACCTGTGGGTCCGACGGGCAGCCCCTTCCATGCTACGACGTACTACCGAGCTCAGTGACACGTGTGTATTATTGCAAGGTCTACCTGCTTTGGGGGCGGTCCTGTGTTTGGTCTTTCTTTTCGTCTAAGACTCTGATAGAAACAGGACCTCTGTGATTAAAGGCAATAGATTTCTAGCTCAGTTTTCACAGTGAAAAGAAGCAAGAATTGCTACTGTGACCATTGAAATAACCCTGATTTCTACCACACTTGAGGGTCCAAATTTATTATCTGCAATGACATGTCTCAATAAAAATCAATACACTGGACTGGGGACTCATCTGGGGATGCGGAGACAGTGATTAAGGATGTCATCCCTTGAGGAAAAGAATGTTCCTTGGGGCCCCGTACCGACACGGCCGCCGTGCCTCGCACTGAGTTAGTGGAGGATCCGGATCCCGAATTGCTGGGATTAAGGGAAAGCGGCACGCTTGCGGTAAGGTGCTTGGAGAAGGGGGCCTGAGCCTTGGTGCCAGATCCTCCTAGACGTCAGTGTGAGGCCTGGTGTGGGAGGAGCCTGCCAGCCAGGGCCACCTTCCTGATGGCGGGTGCACGTCAGTGCCCAGGACGGAGACCGGGCTACAGTGACTCCAGCTCCAGAGGACGCCGAAGAGACAATAGGGCTCCCACATGAGTATCTACGGGAACCCCGAACGGGCCTCTCTGCACAGGGAGGGGTCTCCAGAACAGAGAAATTAAGATAAGCAGAAGAATCTACGTTGGCTTCTGTCGGGTGCCTCCCAGGGGTCAGGATCACAGACAAGTCACAGGTGGGTGAGCCCTGCCGTTTCAGAGCCCGGGGAGCACCCACGTGGGAAGAAAGGGGGCCCCTGCTCGGCTCTGCCGCACACGTGGCAGCCCTGGCCTCCCATCTGCCCGGGGCAGACAGCGGGCGTGGGCTTGCGGGGGAGCAGGGGGCCCTGGAGACGGACGGTTGTGCAGAGCGGCTCGCTCCAGGACGCGGGAAAGCCGCCACAAAAAAGCACCCCACAGAGAACACGACAGGACGCTTTCCTGCACAACAGAAATAGTTTCCAGAGGGATCGGGAAGGACTCACACTGTCGACCCTCACACTTGGTCAGCGGGACGAGCGGCACCACGGCCGCTGTGCAAACTCTGGGGCTCCCGCGAGCACGCGCCACGACCCTGCCTTCCCCTGCCTGCCAGGTAAGCTGCACCCCTCGGCTTCTCCAGATTCCCGACTTTCAGCTCTTCCCTGGTTTCCAAGTACACACAGGGTCCTGCAGTCAAAGAGCCCCCCAGTGGAGACTCCAGCAAGTAAGCCTCCGAAGCCAGAAGCCAGCCCCGATTCCTGCACTGCCCTCAGCAGAAACTCAGCCCCAGTGACCGTCTCTGTCTGGTCACCTGCTATAAAACAGTAAGTCACCTTCTGAAGCAACAGAACTTTTTGTGTGTGCCAGGCAAAGCCCCACCATCCTGCTGGGCCCCCAGGTATTACCACATCGGTAGCAGACAGACAGAGGCTCGTGCAAAGGGACTGTGGAGAGGCCACCGTGTGTCCTCTACCAGCTCGGCGCTATCTACCACACGTTTGCGTGGTGGCGTCCTGTCGGGGCACACGGTAGCCACAGGATTGTAACACCTCTGTTATTTGTGTTAGTAGATTGCACCTACCACCTGAGAAACCCCATCAACTGGGAAACAGGATTAGCAAGGAGCCACCAGACGTCCAAGTGCAGGTGCCACCGGGCCCGCGGGCGCCAGAGGGCTTGAAAGTGGTGCCACAGGAGCCCCTCACGGCCACACAGGCCACCTCAGCTGCAGCTGCCTCCATGAGGGGACGGGCACAGGAGGGCGGGCGCCCGCCCTGACCTCTTGCCTCGAACCTGCCATTCGCCACACACTCATTCAACACCTGGGAGAGTGCACAGCTCAGTGGCAGGCATGGGGGCCCCCAGCAGGTGCCCCGCTGGAGCAAGCGCTCTCCCCGCCAGGCCGTGTCGACATCACAGTTCGAAGCTTCCATTAAACACACAGGGCAGGGGGGCAGGAGGTCCTCACGCAGCGTCACTCCTCACCCACAAACGGACACCCCCTTGTTGGACAATTAGACTTTCTGCATGTGTGAAGTTTGGGGAAGACCTTCACTCAGCTTCACTATCTTAAGACTCCAACGCTCGTTCAAAAAAGTCACTTAACTGACAATTGATCAGGTCAGAACCCCAATTTGTGGACATCAAGGGGAAGATAAAGGGGAACTGGACTGTCACCATCGGAGTCAGGAGAGCTGGGGGACAGACCCCACAGAACCGTCCCGCCCTGGCCAAGAGCCCCGCGGCGCCCACGCAGGAAATCTGAAACCCAGCTGAGCCATACCTCAAGACTCCTCTCCACGGGATCGTCTCTCTCTTGTCTCCTGATTTCCTCCAGTTCTTGACACTTCTTCGTAAGGGTTTGAATTTCCTCTCTACAGTGGGAGGGAAAAGATGACGTCTTACTCGTCATCACGCAGTGGCCCACATCTGTATGTGATGGCAGGGAGGGCCGACTGTGGGGCTGCCAAGGCCACCTCTCCCGCGGTGACGTGCGGCCCCCGCTACCAGCCCCCTGCACCTCCGCCGGCACGGGGTCCCCCACCGCGGGACCATGCTCTGTGGCCTGTGTCAGCAGCCGGGCTGGCAGCTGCGGAGGGACAGGGCCAGAGGACCCCGGGGCCGCCACCGCCTCTGGCACGTGGGAAGAACCAGGCAGATCCTGATGGCAGGAGTGACACGGGCAGCACCACTTGGGCTTCTCAGCGCACAGTGTGAATGGAAGCAAATACAACTCGCGTCCTCGCTGAGGGGTCAAAGGTGACAGGAGAGGGCGCCTGGGTGGCTCATTTGGTTAAGCGACTGCCTTCGGCTCAGGTCATGATCCTGGAGTCGCGGGATCGAGTCCCACATCGGGCTCCCTGCTCGGCGGGGAGTCTGCTTCTCCCTCTGACCCTCCCCCCCCACATGTGCTCTCTCTCATTCTCACTCTCTCTCAAAATAAATAAATAAAATCTTTTTTAAAAAAAAAAGGTGACAGGAGAACAGCTCTTCCCTGTGCACCTGCCCCTTCTGTCTCCTTCAGTCCCACCTTCCGACAAAACCTAGTCATGGTTCTCCAGAAAATAAATATTCTTATTCGTTCCAGCAATCTGTGTCTTCCTCATTATTCTGAGTGCTGAATATTTCCACCCAGCATTCTTACTTTTGGGGGCATTTCTCACTGAGGTGAAGTTTGTACAACGTAAAAGCCACTAACGTCCAGGATGAAAGTACAGGTTTCCATGAACTCACGGCATCGTGCCACCATCACGAACATCTCCAGAACTCTCCCGTCACCCCGAAGGAGCCCCGTGCCCCTCAGCCATCCCTCCCACTTCCCCGCCCCGCACCCCTCTCTGTGACTTTGCCGACGTGTTGGGGTTGTTCAGTGCGTGGCCCTTCCTGTCTGCTTCCTGCACGTGGAGTGATGTGTGGGAGGCTCGCCCACGCTGTCACGTGTGTCAGACCTATAGTCCTTTCTATCCGTTTGCGCGGACGTACTTCCATTTCTTATCTTGCCTCAGCTGATGGGCTTGGGGCTCTTTCCCCTTTTTGGGGCGTGAGCAACGACACTGAAGGTGCGGGAGGCGCCGTCCCGGGAGTCCTGACCCGGGAGGCGGCAGCGAAGGGTGCGTGCAGAGGCAAACCGCAGCCTGCTGGGGAAGAGCCCTTTCCCAGAATTGGGACTTTTACTCTGAAGGACATGAAGAGCAGCCGCAGGGTGTCAGCACTCCGAGTGGCAGACTCGGGCTGGGGCAGCCATGTGAAAACCGCTCCGGAGCCACTCGGAGGGAAGATGAGAAGCGCCTGGAATCCAGTGATCTCACCACCTGTGACTCTGGGAGCACTCACCTCAGAGCCTCCTCTGTCCCTCGCCTCTCCTCCTCGCCTCCCTTCACGTGCTCCAGCTCCTGCTGCAGGTCAGCGTTGGTCTGTAGCAGCTGCTTGACCTCCAACCTGAGCACACAGAACCAGAGACATTTCAGCGTTCGTGAAAACAAAGTTACTCCAGTGATCACAGAGCAGGAAGAACTTTCCGAAAACATCACACACCCAACTTCCTTTCTTATGACAGTGGATGGACACGGGGGCAGATGGACAGAGGCGCTCGTTTACCACCACGCAGAGCTGGGAACAGACCCGACAGGCCTGCCACTCCAGCCGTGGTTCCTCCAGATATTCGTGTTTGCAACTGTTAGGTGCCCAGGACACAGGGGTGAGGAGACGCAGACAAGGTGCAACCCCAGACGAGCTGGAATATTGCATTATCCCAATAGTCACACAGTTGGTACATAATCCCTGAGATGAGTGCTCGGAGGGTCCTGTCCACGCCGCATGGGGCTGCTGCCTGAGCTGAGCCATCAAGGACAGGGGGGGTGACCTAGGACCTCCAACTAAACTGCTTCCCACAGGGCTTTCCTGGGTCCCACAGGTGGCACGTGGCTAAGAACACCACTCCAAGAGGAGACCTCAGTCTGAGCTCAGCTCCACTGCTCACTCTTGTGTGACCTCACTTTTCAAGGTTCCTTAATCTCATGAGTCAGATGAAACACCTTGAGTGTTCCACAGAGTGTCTGTCACTGAGCAAGGGCTCAATAAGTGGAAGCTCCTATCATGCCAGGTGACAGCTGAAGAGATGGTCAAAATGACTAATCCAATTCTGAAAACCTTTCATGAAACACTAATTCTTACAAAGAACCTACCAATTCACATAGGCGCACTTGGATTGGAAGAGTAAGAACAGGTGGAATGTGAAAGGATTTTCCTCTGCTGTAAACAGAAGGCAGCAGAGAACTTAGTAGGCGAGGAGTCCGCTAGGGAGTCCTTCTCAGACCTGAATGTGCACATGAATCGCCAGGGGGCCTCATCAGACACAGAGTCAGATTCAGGAGATCTGGGTCTGACAAGGTTCTGCATCTCTAACCAGCTCCCAGGTGGGCGGGGCCTAGATTCTGCATCTCTAATCAGCTCCCAGGTGATGCTGAGGCTACTGGCTCCCCAGGCCATACTCTTTCATATAGAAAGTTTCTGAATCACATAAAACTACAGCAGCAATTACTACAAGGAGCTGAGCATTTCCCCCGAATTCACCAGAAGACTCTAGCCACAACCCCCTCCCAGGGGCATGAGCTGCCGGCTGTGCCCCGCAACCTACTCTTTCTCCTGCAGCTGCATCTGCAGGGCGTTCCGCTCGCCTTTCAGGCTCTGCACAGCCCCCCGGAGACGCTCGCTGTCATCCTGCCGGTCGCCTCCCGGCTGCCTGGGCACAGTGGAGCTAGACGCAGAGCGCACCACGGCGTTTGACTTGACCACTTCTGAAGCGTGTAATTTGGGGCTTTCCATCGAACTTATTTTCTAGAGGCAACACAGGCATTTTTTAGACGTTCTTTCTCATTTTACTTTACGGTTATGAAACCCAAGGAAGAGACAAGTGACCGAGGGAAACTTATCCCAAGCACAGGTATGGGACCGCGTATGACCTCACAACCCTGGGACAGCTCCACCTCACAGGAGCCCGTCGGGAGGGGACCCTTTCGGGGAAGTGAAGAGCACCCCTCCAACAGCGCCCCCTGTGGGAAGAGAAGAGTACCCTGCCAGCAGAGCCCCCCATGGGAAGCAAAGAGCACCCCACCAGCAGAGCCCAGCCTGGTGCAGGCGGGGGGCAAGGTGCCATTCATAAAACAGAACACAGGGCCCACTGGAGGCAAATTCATAAGCTTCTTTCCTTGGTGCTCATTTACCCTAGTATTTCCTTAGGATTTCTGAAATTTCCAATCTCTATGCTTTTAATCCTAAGTGATAATCCAGTTGTGCTGCTTAAGAGCTATGGAGCACCTGCAGCTTGCCTGATGCCAGCCCCTGTCCCAGCCAAGAAAGCACCGTCCCGCGGTACTTCTGAGCCACCCCCGGCTGACTCTCTTCCTAATGAGCTTTATTTTCAAAATACCCACAATACATAAAAACTTCTTAGGTGTTTAATGCTGTGTAAATATGTAAAATTATTTTGTTTAATGCTCCCCTCTAGGTTTACCCTGCTCAGCCAAACAAGGGGGCAGCTCTCATGATTTTGCCAGGCTACTCAGAAGATGTTGACACTTCTGACCAACTCCAGTAGAGTCCAGTTGGTTACTGACCAGAGGAGCGAGATCAAATTTGCAAATTCAAATCTCCCCAGTCTTCTGGTAGATGGACAGAGTTTTCTGAGGACCCAGATCCACAGGCTGGTGAGTGACCGTCGGCAGAAAGCCCACACGTACTCATCAGGCTGGGTTTCTGAAAGGCTCTAGGATCACCTGCATCCATCCCCGGTCACACACGGGAGTCGAAAACCACGTGCCACGTGACCGTGGTTTTACCCCGTTTGACACCGGGGACAGGAACGGCACAGCTCGTGGGTCTCGTCCAGACCCGCAAGAAGTCTGCACAGGCGCCATCTGGTAGACGGCCGCTAGTCATTCACACTTTCACTCTGAGTGTCCTGTGAGCAAAGGACTCGTCTGTGTCCCCACTTTAGAAGCTGCCTGGCTTCTCCTTGAGCACCGGCTGTGGTCCGAAAGGACAGGTGAGCTGAGAGGCGCACCACTCACTTTTTCCAGCTCTGCGATCCGTCTAAGCAACCGGGGCTTACTCCATTCCACGTAACCTGACGGAGGCAAGGGTTTTAAGAGACATACTTCACACAGCCACCCCGACGGCCCCTTCGGCCCGGACCACCCATCTCAAGCACAGCCTGCGAGTTTCCCTTTCCACAGCCGGCAGCAAAGCCAGGGGACCCCCACCTGGCAGGTGCTTATAAGCCAAAGAGTGCCTCCCTGCG